>NC_072406.2:57814500-58456250 GCF_028858775.2 Pan troglodytes | reverse complement strand
GTACGTATTGAAAAAAATAGAATATTACCAATAGCATTGAGACCTCCTGTGTACTTCTTCTTCTCAAAGGTAACCAGCGTGCTGAATTCTGTGTCTGTCATTTCTTTGCTTGCTGCTGCTGCTGCTTTTTTTTTTTTTTTTTTTTTTGAGACATAGTTTTGCTCTGTCACTCAGGCTGGATGGAGTGCAGTGGCACCATCTTGGCTCATTGCAACTCTGCCTCCTGGGTTGAAGCAATTCTCCTGCCTCAACCTCCCAAGTAGCTAGGACTATGGGCACACGCCACCATGCCCTACTAATTTTTGTATTTTTGTAGAGACAGGCTTTCACCATGTTGGCCAGACTGGTCTGTGTCTCAGGCGTCCGTGTGAAGAGACCACCAAACAGGCTTTGTGGGAGCAGCAAGGCTGTTTATTTCACCTGGGTGCAGGCAGGCTGAGTCCGAAAAGAGAGTCAGCAAAGGGTGGTGGATTATCATTAGTTCTTATAGGTTTCTCAACACCTATAAGGTGGTGGAGTTAGGAGCAATGTTTTGCGGGCAAGGGGTGGATCTCACAAAGTACATTCTCAAGGGTGGGGAGAATTACAAAGAACCTTAAGGGTGGGGGAGATTACAAAGTACATTTATCAGTTAGGGTGGGGCAGAAACCAATCACAATGGTGGAATGTCATCAGTTAAGACTATTTTCACTTCTTTTGTGGATCTTCAGTTGCTTCAGGCCATCTGGATGTATACGTGCAGGTCACAGGGGATATGTTGGCTTAGCTTGGGCTCTGTTGGCTTAGCTTGGGCTCAGGCCTGACAGTCTTAGACTCCTGACCTCAAGTGATCTGCCTGCCTTAGCCTCCCAAAGTGCTGGGATTGCAGGTGTAAGCCACTGCGCCTGGCCTGCTTTCTTGATAATGTTATTTTACGTTGTATATGTATATCCCCACAAAATATTGTTTGATTATGCATATTTTTGAACTTTATATAAATGGCATCATGCTATGTGGACTTTTTTTCCTGCAACTTTTTAAATTAGTTACTAAGTTTCATCCATGTTTTTCTTCAAAGGTAAGAATTTCTCTGGAATATACATCTAGGATTGGAGTTGTTGTTTGTCAGGTGTGTACACCAGTAACTACTAAATACAAATTGCTTTCCAATGTAGCTGTACGGTTTTATTGTCCTACAAGCAGTGGGAGAGTTCCTGTTTTTATCCTGTCTACATGCTCCCCAGTGTTTGGTATGAGAAAACCATGTATCTATTAAAGGTCTAGTATCCGGAGTAAGTATCCAGAGTATTTAAGGAACTCTTATACCTCAGTCATAAAAAGAAAAGGAACTCAAAAAAATCGACAAAGGATATGAATAGACAGTTCTTCAGATAAGACATACAAATAGCCAGTAAGCACATGAAAAGATGTTTTACATCATTAACTACCATGTAAATGGAAATCAAAACCACAGTGAAATACCATGTTACACCAACGAGGTAACTAAGACGGTTAGTAAGTGACCGTCTAAGTGACCATCTTAGTAAACTAAGATGGCTATGTATAATAAAAAAGACAGATAATAATAAGTGTTGGTGATGTTGTGGAGAAATTGGAATCTACATGTTGGAATGTAAAGTGGAGCAACTGCTTTGAGAAACAGTCTGGCAGTTCTTGAAATGGCTAAATTTGGGATAAGGGATGATAAAGCAGTTCCACTCCTAGGTATATACCCAAGAGAAATGAAAACATATTTATGCCAATATTTGTCTGTACATGTTCACAATAGCAGTAGCCATAATAGCCAAAAAGTTGAAACAACTCAAACATATATCAACTGATGAATGGTTTAAATAATGTGGTCTATCCATGCAGTGGACTATTATTCAGGAATAAAAAGGAATGAAGTACTGACTCATGCTACAAATGGATGAACCTTGAAAACATTCTAAGTGATAAAAGAAACAGTCACAAAAGGCAACATATTGTGTGATTACATTTATATGGAATGTCCAGAATGCAAATATAGAATTAGATAGTAGATTACTGGTTGCCTAGAACTGGTGTTGGTAGGGGGTGGGGAAAAATGGGGGTTTGACAGCTAAAGAGGACTAGGTTTCTTTTTGGGGTGATGAAAATATTCTAAAATTGATTGTGGTGATGGTTGTACAGTTCTGTGCATTTGCTAAAAACTATTGAATTGCACACCTGCAAAAAAGCTATTAGTGGAAATTAAGGAAATGTTTTTAACAAAGATGCCATGTTGTATGCCTCCTGGAGAATCCTAGGTGATAGGGACTGAGACTTGCTTATAGCCATGTGACTGAGATGGGAACCATATCCTTTTAATACATGGAGGCCTTCAGAGGATCCCACAGCTTGGCCAGCAGCTTGACTGCAACCCCATGATAGACTTTGACCCAGAAGTACCCAGCTAAGCTGTGCCTAGATTTCTGGCCTATGGTAACTATGAGGTAATAAATGTCCATTGTTTTAAACTACTGAGTTTTGGGTTAACTTGTGTGCAACAGTAAATCATTCATAAGCAGCAGTGTTGCAATATGTATTTTTTAAATTTTAGTTTTCTGGAAAACTATGGTGATTAAATTACTAAATTATAATATGGATTCTTTTTTTTTTTTTTTTTTTTTGAAACAGAGTCTTGCTCTGTCACCCAGGCTGGAGTGCAGTGGCGTGATCTTGGCTCACTGCAAGCTCCACCTCCCATGTTCATGCCAGTCTCCCTGCCTCAGCCTCCTGAGTAGCTGGAACTACAGGCGCCTGCCACCGTGCCAGGCTAATTTTTTGTATTTTTAGTAGAGATGGGGTTTCACTGTGTTAGCCAGGATGGTCTCGATCTCTTGACCTCGTGATCCACCCACCTTGGCCTCCCAAAGTGCTGGGATTACAGGCGTGAGCCACCGCACCCGGCCTATAATGGATTCTTTTATTCATTATTTTGTTAACCACAATTCATAACCAATAGTCAATGATACATTTATTGAGATATCCTGTAAATTATTGGGGATAAATTATACTTAAAATGGCTAAAATTTCTTTTATTACAGTTTAAAAAATGTGTAATCTCTGTATAATACAAGTCTTTATCAACCAAAACAGGCAATTTTAAGATGATATAGCAGTACATAACATTTCACATATTGGTATGGTTTTCTGGTAACTTTTATATTTAAAACTTATAAGTGGTATTAATATGTTGGGAGATTTATTTATTTATGACTTCAGCAAAGGCACTCAAAAAAGAATCATCAAGGCAAAACTACCATCTCATAGAAGCCAACCTGTTCTTGTAGAAACTATATGAAAGGAGGTTAAAAAGATTTTTGTTCTTTTCCTTTGAATATTTCTGTTCTTCAGTTGAAGAAATGTTGTATGACTGTATGGATAAGGAAAGTGTTTCGAAATTTCATTTAAGAAATGAAGACCTGTTTTCACAGTTTGGAAGGATTTTCTTTTTTTTTTTTTACTTTTGACAAAATGAAAAAATATATTTATTAGCATGTAAGGATAGCTGAAATATTGTGTGAAAAAAAGGCTACTGAATTTTCTCCTATGTTTTATTCTAGAGGTTTTATAGCTCCAATATTAAGGTTCATGATCAATTTTTAGGGGTTGATAGGGTGTTTGGTATGAGCTATGGGTCTAGGTTCTTTACTTTCCTTTATGAATACACAGTTTTTTAATTTTAATTTTATTTTTTGTCCGAGGAGGCCTTGGGCTCAAGCTAGCTGGTCTAATATACATTTTTTAATATCATTTGTTGAAAAGGTAATTCTTTCCCTATTGAGTTTCTTCCCCTTTCTCTATCCTTTGCCCATTGAGTTCTCTTGGCATTTTTGTTGAAAGTCAACTGGTGATGTATGTGTGGATCTGCTTTTGGACTCTCCTATTGCTTTTGCTGTCTGTTCTTATGTCGGTACCATATTATCTTTATAACTTTATATGAGGTTTGAAATTGGTTAGTGTAAATCCTCCAACTTTGTTCCTTATTTTCAAAAATTTTCTGGGTATTATAGGTCCTTTGTGTTTTCAAAAATATTTTAAAATCAGCTTGTTAGGTTTTTTAAAAAAGAAAACAACTTGTGGTTTCAATTGGGATTGTCTTGGTTCTATAGATCAGTTTGTGGAGAATTGCTATTTTAATGTCATCGAACCTTTCAATACATTAACATGGTATAGCTCTCCATTTATTTAGTTCTTTAATTTCTTGCAACATGTTTTTTAGTTTTGCAGTGTACAGGTCCTATGCATATTTTGTTGAATTTATACCTTAATATCTTACATTTTTAATGTCATTGTAAATAGGATTTAAAAAATCATTTCTCAAGTATTCCTTGCTAATGTGTAAAAATACAGCTGATTTTTGTATATTGTCTTTGTGTCTTGTAGCCTTTCTGAATCCACTTACTAGTTCTGGTAGTCTTTTGGTTGGATTTTCTCCACATACCGTTATTGAATAAAGACAGTTTTACGTCTTCCTTTCCAATCATGTGCTTTCTATTTCTTTTTCTTGCCTTATGACACTGATGAGGACCTCAAGTCCAATATTATGATAGAAGTGGTGAGAGGAGACGTCCATGTTCTGTTGTCAATTTGAGGGAGAAAGCATTTAGTCTTATATGTGGTACAAAAAGCACTAACTACAACATTTTAAAAATGTTAAATTGGACTTAATAAAATTAAAACGTATGCACTTTAGGAGATGTTAAGGAAAAGAAACAGTATACTATAGACTGGGAGCAAATGTTGGCAATTTATGTATCTGACAGAGGACTTTTATCCAGCATATATAAAGAACTTCAGCAAATTAAGAAGAAGCTAGAGAACTCAAATTGCAAAATCGGTAAAAAAAAAAAATTTGTGGAGCAACTTCACAAAATAAGGTATTTGAAATTCTAGTAGACATACTAAAAATTCCCAATATTTATTAAAGGAAATTATAATTATGAGCAACTTTTTGCCTACAAGAAGGGTCAAAATGAAAAAGACTAACAATACCAAGTGTTGGTGAGGATGTAGAGCAATCAGAATTTTACATAAATTGCTGATAGGAATGTACAGGCACTTTGGAAAACTGTTTGACAGTTTCCTATTAACTTAAACATGCACTTACTGTATGACCTAGACATTACACCCCTGGTGTAAAATAAAACCTTAAATTCACAAATGACTTGTACAGCAATACTCAGTGCTTAACACTGGAAAGAGTATAATCTTTCAACAAGTCTGCAATGGGATATTACTCAGGAGAAAAAAGGAGTGAATTGCACAGTGTCACTATATGAAATTAAAAACATTATGCTGAGCAAAAGAAGCCAGACAAAACACTACATTCTGTATGATTTGATTCATGTGTAATTCTAGAACCACCAAAACATTAAGAGAGCAGATTAGTGGTTGCCTGAGGTTATAGGTAGGGGTGGGGAATGACTGCAGAGGAGCAAAAGAGAACTTTCTGTGGTGATGGAATTACTCTGTATTTTGATTGGGTACACTTTTGTCAGAACTTCACATTATACTTAAGATGGGTGCATTTTATTTTATGTAAATTATGTCTTAATAGAGTTGTTTTTAAAAAGGGTCTAAAAAGCATTTACAGACTGAACATATACCTATGTGTATATATACCGAGATTTTATGTAAAATATTTAAATGTGTGTATACTCATAGGAAATGTCTAGAAGGATGTTAAGCAGATTGTTACTAATTATGTCCAGGTGGTGAGAATTTTAGGTGATTAAAAAAATGATTGGACTTTTTATATCATTTGAATTATTCCTTTCAATGAACACATCTTTGCCAAAGAAAAGAAAAAGGTTTTTTTTTGTTATGTAGAAGTTTGATTATCTAGATGTTTTCATTTTTCAAATATTGAATAGATATTACAATATTTATAAATTATGTATAGAATGTAAGTGCTGTTATTCTGTAATCACCAGTTAGGAACAATCTACATTACTTTTGATGCCCTTCGTCTCTCTTCTCTGATCCCATTCTGTTATGTTCCCAGAGACATAGCTGCTACCCTGAATTTTGTTTTTATTATTTCATTGCTATAGTTTTACCACATTTGTATCTCTAAGCTGTGTTGTTTTGCCCTGCATGCTGTTGAACTTTATAACTAGAATTGTATTGTGGGTAAACTTCTTTCATTTGCTTTTTTATTCCATATGAGATTTGAGACTCATTCATATTTTTGTATGGCCGTAGTTCATTGGTGTCTCCTTGTCTTATTGTGTTACATTATGAATATTCCACAATTTGTCCTTTGTAGTACTGATGAATGACTGGATTGTCCATTTTTTTCCTATCATGAGCAGTGGTGATGTGAACATTGTGCATGTCTTTTTGTGCTCTTGGGCAAGAGTTTCTCTTTGTGTATGGTCAGATGTATAGCTGCTGGGTTGTAGGATAATGCATTTCTTCAACTTTTCTAGAAGTAGTAGTTTTCTGTTGCTGTGTAACTAATTACCACAAACTTAGAGGCTTAAAACAACACACATTTTAAAATCTCATGGTCCTATAGGTCAGAAGTGCGGTAGGCTTGGCTGGGTTATCTGCTCTGGGTCTTAGGAGGCTGAAATCAAGTTGTCAGTAGGACTGCATTCTTTTCTGGAGGCTCTGGAGATAAATCAACTCCCACACTTATTTGGGTTGTTGGTAGAATTCAGTTCATATGGTTGTAGGACTGAGGTCCATGTGTCCTTGCTGGATGTTAGCTGGTGGTCATTCTCAGTTTCTACAGGCCATACATTTCTTGCCTTGTGATCCTCTTTCTTTCTTCATCTTCAAAGCCGGCAATAGGAGGTTGAATCTCTCTCATGCTTTGAATCTCTCTGACTCATATTTTTTTCCTTCTCTAGATGGAGACCATTCTCTGCTTTTAAGGGCTCATATGATTTGATTGGGTCCACTGGGATAATCTAGATTACTCTATTTTATCTCCGTGGTCCTTTCACAGCTATACTCAAATTAGTGTTTGAATAACCAGGGGCAGGAATCTTGGAGGACTATCTTTAGATTTCTGACTACCACTCTATATAATGTTGTTTTCCATAGTGATGGTACCAGTATGCATTTACCTTAGCAGACATTCGAGTTCTTGTTCCATGTCCTTAATATTGTCACTTAATATTGTCAGATATTTAGGCTGAGAAGTGGTATCTCATGGTGTTTTTAATCTGTGGGTCCATATTTATCCATAAGTAAAGATAGTTTTATTTTGTTGCCTTTTAAAAAGTTTTACATAAATAATTTTATTCTGTATGTATTCTCTAACATGTGAGATTTTCCCTCAGATTTGTGCTTTTGTGGTTTGAGTTTTAATAACTACTGTATGGTGTTTTATTGTATGAATAGATCACAATTTGTTCATTCTTTCATTGATGAAAATTTAGATTGTTTCTTAGTTCTTGTGAATGAGAGAATTTCTTGATATATATATATATATATATATATATATATATGATTGTATATATGTTGGTAGAATCTAGAAGTGAAAATCATGTGCATCTTCCCTGTTTTACTATATAGAGAGACTTACAAAAAAGTAGATTCTTTCCTTTCCTCCTTTTTTTTTTTTTTTGGAAATGGAGTCTTGCTCTGTCACCCAGGCTGGAGTGCAGTGGCACGATCTTGGCTCACTGCAACCTCCGCTCCTCCAGGTTTAAGCAATTCTCTGCCTCAGCTTCCGGAGTAGCTGGGATTACAGGCGCGTGCCATCACCTTCCCTCCATTCTTTTTTGCTTTCTTTTGTTACTGCTTTTATCCAATCTGACAAGCATATGTCTTTATTGTCTTTAAAAGAGCTACACAGGTAATGTCACAATGCTAAAAAATTCAAATACTGTAAGTACATAAAGAAAAAGTCTCATCTAGTTATACTGGGTATTTTAATAAAAGTAGCATCATACTACATACTATATTTTGAAATATGCTTTTTCACCTAGATCAATACATACAGATCCGCATTCTTTTAATAATGATGTAGTATTCCTTTGCAGGTTGAGTTTTGTTTACTATTCTATACTTAGTACCTAGCAATCAATCAATATTTGTGGGATGCGTGAAGAATATATGGGTACATATATTCATGAATTATTCAGCCCTTCCCCTGTTAGTTGATATTTAGTGTGCTCTGATTTGTATCTTTTAAAATGGTGTCACAGTGATCATTCTCGTATATATATCTTTGAACATTTATGGGTGTATTCTTAGTCTAGAGCCCTAGAAGTGGAATTGCCTGGTCAAAGGAGATTTAAATTGGGTAGTGGCAATTGGTTGTCCCGTTTTTATTTCAGTCTGTACTCCCACTAATGGTGTTTTGGTGTTCTTTCCCCTATTCACTTGCCTACAACATTATCTATTACCGATCCCTTATTTTTCTGTATCTTAAAATTAATGTTGAAATTTTTATCAAAATAATACTTGGACATTGTTTAAAAATAGCGAGCATAAAGTCTTGCAATGAAAAATAGAGGCAAACTCTATTCTTGTTATAATACCTATTTTTAATATTTCTAAACATTTTATTCCACTGTTATTTGTTTATCCACTTTAAATATTATGCATTGCCTTCCTATTTTGATAGGTGAGGATTTGGACATCTTAAACTCCTCATTTACCATTTCCCACTCGCTGTCTGTGGTTACATCCGTATTTTTAGTGAAATCAATAAGAAATATTTAGTTAGTGACAACTTAACTATTCATCTGCAAAGCCAAGTAGTAGTCTATGACTACATTTCCTTTCTTATGTATTTTTTAAGTTAAGTTACCTAGTTTTTTTCACCTGCATCACTTTTTAATACAGATTCTTGGTAGATGGATCATCTTTTCTCTCAGTCTTTATATTTTTATAAAACAAAAACTGTCAATCCTTTCACATAACATCTGTACAACTTGATACAGTTCTGAGGGGCGAAAGAGTTAGGAAACTTGAATTCTGCTCCTGACTTTTCTGAATAGCTTGACCTCTGGCAAGCAGCCTTGCCTCACCTCTCTCTGCCCTGTTTACTCATTTATAAAAATGGGATTGGGTTTGAACTGGCTGGTCTCTGATTCCTTTCAGTTCTGCCATTCTGGTTTTTTTGGTCTCCTGTTTAATCTTAATTGTATCACTTAAATAGCTAACTGTAACAGCTTGTGGGGGGAGTGCATTTTACAACTTGGAGAAGAAAAAGGCTTGGATGAGAAAGACAAGATAATATGGAAACTTGAAGGGCTGCTGTATAGAGAATAATTAGGCTGGTTTCATGTGATTCAAAACTAATAGCTGTAGTTGAACGGGAGGTGCTCTTGATTCAGCATAATGGACACACTCCTAACAGTTAATTCCTGTCCAACATTGAAGGGGGCCACCTTAAGTGGTGGGTATTTCCTAACACTGAAAGGACAGAGGTCAAGGTAGATAGGCAAAATGATGCTTTAGAGACAGGTTGAAGTTATTTAAGTCCCCGCCAGCCAGGGATAGTACTGGATGACTTCTCTAACCTTTTGGCCTCCCATAGGTGGACACTATGGCATGATAAGGTTGTTAAAATAATTTTAAAAAACATATTGTGGCGTGACTCATTGGTCATTACTTTAACCAAATTATAATAATGAGGATTCATATACTTTTGTGAAAATCTGCTTTTTTTTTTTTTTTTTTGGTTGAAGTGCCTAAGTACTGTTCTCAGTTTTGAAAATGTTACTCCTTTAAGTCTTGTGTAGTTCTTGATGATTCATCTGGGAAAGCAGCCCTTTTCTTCTTTTTGAGTGATCTTTGAAAGCTTGACACTTTCCCCGTAAACTAAGCTGGGAACTTTGAGTTTGAGTTTTTAGTTGCCACAACTGTGGGGGTGCTAATGGCACCTAGTAGGAAGGGCCTGTTGAGATACACAGCTAAATTAAATTTGTCATTGATTATGTGGGTGTGTTGCCAAGTTTTCTGGAGATGTTTACCAGTCTGGGCAATTTTGATAGTATTATCTTCTTACAGTTTCTGCTGTGAAGCAGTCTTTGAAGAAATATAAGATATTTATAGGAGCAAGCCCTTGGGGAAAAAAGCATTCTTACTAGTTTTATTTGATTAATTAATTAATTACAATGCCCTCATTCCCAATTCTTGAGGTAGAATTTTGATCACCTTAGCATCTGAGTGAGGAGGTAATGTGTGTGTTTACATTTCCTGAACTACCTCAGGTCTCCTCTAACCACTGGGTGTCTTGTTCCTGCTGAATTGTACTGTGCAGTAGACTCCACTGTATTAGTGGATGCATCAGTCTGTGGTAGGATTTCTTGACCTTAGCTCTGCTGACAGTTGGGGTTGGATAATTCTTTGTCGTGGGGAACTGTTCTGTGTATTGTAGGATGTTCAGTAGCATCCCTGGCCTCTTCCTACTAGGTGCCATTAGCACCCCCACAATTGTGGCAACTAAAAATATCTCCAAGACACTGGCAAAATCCCCTGGGTTGATTCTCAACTGCCCCTGTTGAGAACCACAGACTTACGAATGCCGCTCAGCTGGTCCTCTGCCATGGTTAAGGTCTTCCTACTCTTGTCTGGTTTCTCCGTGTTCCCAGCCTTGCTCACAGCCTCCTCTTACCTGACTGTGGTCTGCTTAGCTAATTAGGCAGAAAGTTGCCAAGTAGAAGGTGGAATCAGTGGGGAATAGGGCAGAGCTGGAGTCAGGTGTGGTCCTGGGTAGGGGCTGAGCTCTGGCAGCACACAGATGGGTGTGTTTTTTTGTGGTAGCTAAGATTAGACTGCTAAAGCAAATGATCTTTGACATGAAAATAAACTGACAATACCACCGGTGGTCCTAGCGCACAATACTAATCAGGTATGTGGTATCTTTATATTGTCTCAAGCCTGCCTTGGAGTCTGTTGTTAACGAAAGAAAGCTCCAAGCATGTTTCGTCCTTAATGTTTTTATTTGAAAGAAGCAAAGAAAAGTGAAACCGGTTCTTGACGAACTTCATATTCAATATAGTTTCAGTTTTCAGGTGACTTAAATAGCTAGATACATTTTTTACATGTATGAAATGAGGTGGGAGAGTTTGTAAATTTGAAGCAGCAGATGTTTACTGAATGCAGCCAGGTATGGTGCCATGGCCTCAAGAAATACTTGGAGTGCACAGGGAGTGAGACAGGCACCATCATGTAAGCAGTGGTAGTTCACAGATGGTGAGGGATGAGATCTCATAAACTGGAGACTGGGACAGGTGTTCATATTCCCTACTTATTTTCATTTTCAAACAGTCACTGTTTATAATATGTTCTGAGCTTTATGAATTTTTTTTTTTACTTAAGATCATCCTAACTGCCCATTTTGTAAACTTTATTCTCTTAACATTTATTATGTCATATTTCCTGATTTTAAATAACTTTTAATGACTGCATATTGCATTTTGTGGTTATATCCTAAGTTGTTTACTTAATGATTTCCCTATTGTTTAATGTGGATTATTTTAAGAATTTTGCTATTATAGTTATCATTTGATGAATATCTTCAGCATAAATTTTAGTCCACAGTTTAGATTATTTCTTTCAGATAGTGTCATGAAGTAGAATAGTGTGGATTTTTTTTTTTTTTTTTTTTTTTGGAGACGGAGTCTTTCAGGCTGGAGTGCAGTGGTGATCTCGGCTCACTGCAACCTCTGCCTCCCGAGTTCAAGCAATTCTCCTGTTTCAGCCTCCCGAGTAGCTGGGATTACAATGCCCGCCACCACGTCCGGCTAACTTTTGTATTTTTAGTAGAGACAGGGTTTCACCATGTTGGCCAGGCTGGTCTCGAACTCCTGATCTCAGGTAATCCACCCACCTCTGCCTCCCAAAGTGCTGGGATTATAAGCGTGAGCCACCACGCCTGGCCTGGTGTGGATATTTTTAAGGCTCTTGATTCATATTGCTGAACTGCTTTCCTAAGAGATTCTAATTAATGCTTCCACTAGCAAGGTGTTGAGTGGCCATTTTAGGACATCCTTGCCAATGTTGATGTTTTCTAAAAAGAAAATTACCGATTTAACAGGTGGAAAACATCTTTCATTGACTTTCTGTTTTTGCTTTCCTTTAAAACTTCATTAGCTTCTTTTGTGCAATTGGCTGTACATGTCCTTTTCCTGTTAATCTTTTGGAGGGGTTATAGTGCTTTTTAAAAGAAATTTGCTTTATATAGCTTGTTTATATATGAAAGGTAGTGACTTTTTGTCTGTCATTTTTGTAAAAAAAAAAAAAAAGCTTACCTAGTTTTCTAGTTATGTCTTTTGCTTTATGTGTAACTTACAGAAAAAATACACAAAGAATATAGGGAATTACTACATATAATTTACTAAGATTCACCAGTTGTTTGTATTTTACCTCGTTAGCTTTATCACTCTTTCCCCCTTTCTTTTTATGCATATATGTGAATGTATTTTTTGTGATTCATTTGAGTTTAAGTTGTATAGGTCCTAAGAATACTTCAACATGTATTTCTAAGAGCCAGGGTATTCTCTTGCATAACCACAGTAAAATTAGCAGTCAAGAAATTTAACAATTGGTACGGTGTTGTTATCTAATTCATAGTGCAGTTTCAACAGTTGTCCCTATAATGTCCTTTATTGCCCTTTTGTTTTCCATGTCCAGTATCCAGTCCTGAATCACCATGAAATTATCATATTTCTTTAGTCTCCTTTAATCTGGAGTACTTTGTTAACCTTTCATTGTCATTCTTGACATTGATCTTTTGGAAGAGTACAGATCAGTTATTTTTTTAGAATATCCCTCACTTTTTACTTGTCCGAAATTTCCTCATGGTTAGATTCAGTTCATGCATTTTATGCAAGGATAACAAAAAAGTGATTTTTATTTTTCTCAGTGCAGCATATTAGGAGCAACCTGATGTCAGTTTGTTCTAATATTGCTGATAACATCAAACAGTTGGTTTAGTTGGTATCTGCCAGATTTCTCTACTGCCATGATACTGTTTTTCTCTTTGAAGTTAATATTTGTTGACAATGTGTTAATATCTTGTTCCTCATCAAACTTTCACCCACTAGTTTTAGCGTCCAATGATGACTTTCCAACTGCATGCTTCCTTCTGTAGCTATTGATTGGCATTCTACTGTAAGGAAGACCTTTCCCTCCTCCCTCCACATCCCATTTATTTATTTGTTCAATTATTTATTTGAATGATTCATATACATATTCTTATTTAGTGGTCTGTAACTCATTACTGTTATTATCTTGATACTAAAATCATCCCAAATTTGGTCTGTGTAAACTCTTTCAAACTGGCTTCTGTGTTCTTTTCATATGTCTCCAGAATTCTTTGAGTACCTATTTACTTTCTGGTGCAACAAGATGCTCTGGGCTCATTTTGTATGGCCCACCCCTCAAATCAGCTTTTCTTAGAGGAGTATTGTTACTATTAGTGAGGAACAAATGGTATTTGGAAATCAAGATCTGGATATATGATGTGCTTATTGTGACTGATGTGTCATTATTTCTAGGCCTACTCAGTGGCCACAGCTAGGATATGTTTGTTTGTGTGTAAATAGATATATGTATATCCATATTTTAATTTTTTATTAAACAATTTTTTTAGAGACAGGGTTTCACTCTGTCTCCTAGGCTGGAATGCAGTGGTATGATCATAGCTCACTGTAACCTCGAACTCCTGGGCTCAAGCAATCCCCCTACCTTGGTTTCCCAAGTAGCTAGGACTACAGACATGGGCCACCATGCCCAGCTGTTTTTAAAATTTTTAGTAGAGATGGGATCTTGCTGTATTCTCCAGGCTGGTCTTAACTCCTAGCCACAGGCAGTCCTCTGCTTTGGCCTCCTTAAAGTGGTAGGATTACAGATACCTATTTTAAATTTATATATCTTAGTTCGTTATGCTGCTATAACAAAATACCTGAGACTGGGTAATTTATAAACAGTGGAAATTGATTTCTTATGGTTCTAGCAGCTGGGAAGTTCAAAATCAAGGCACCAGCATTCATTCTCTGGTGAGGGCCTTCTTGCTGTATCTTCGTGTGATGGAAAAGTGGAAGGGCAAAAGGGCTGAGCTAGCTCCTCCAGCCCTTTTTTTAAATAATATTTTTAATTTTTAATTTTTGTGGGCACATAGTAGGTATACATATATTTGTGAGGTGCATGAGATATTTTGATACAGGCATGCAATGTGAAATAATCATATCGTGGCGAATAGGGTATACATCCCCTCATGCATTTATCCTTTGTGTTACAAGCAATCCAATTACACTCTTATTTTAAAATGTATAATTGTTTACTATTGACTGTAGTCATCCTGTTGTTCTATCAAATAGTGAGTCTTATTCATCCTTTCTATTTTTTTTGTGCCCATTAACCATCCCCACCTTCCCCACAGCCCCCCATTAACTTCCCAGCCTCCAGTAACCATCCTTCTACTGTCTATGTTCATTAGTACAATTGTTTTGATTTTTAGATCCCACAAATAAGTGAGAACATGTGATGTTTCTCTTTCTGTGCGTGGCTTATTTCACCCTCTGGCTCTTTGATGAGGTCCCTAATCCCATTCATGAAGTCTCTGCCCTCATGATTTAATCACCTCATAAAGTCCTCAAGTCTTAATATTAGCATTGGCAATTAAGTTTCTTTTTTTTTTTTTCTTTTCTCTTTTTGTTTAGAGACAGAGTCTCACTTTATCACCCAGGCTGGAGTGCAGTGGTGCAATTGTAGCTCACTGTAGCCTTGACTTCCTGAGCTCCAGTGATCCTCCCACCTTAGCTTCGTGCGTAGCTGGGACTTTTAAGCTGGAATGCTTTAAGGTGCATGCCACCATGCCTGGCTAGTTATTATTATTATTTTTTTAAATTTTTATTTGTAGTAGAGATGAAGCCTCACTGTGTTGTCCAGGCTAGTTTTGTATTCCTGAGCTCAAACAATTCTCCTGCCTTGGCCTCCCAGAGTGCTAGGATTACAGGCTTGAGTCAGGATACCAGGGCGTGATTAAGTTTCAACATGAGAATTTTGGGGGCACATTCATACCCTAGCAACATCTATGTATACACACTTATATATTAACAACTATTAACAATATGATTTCATATTGATTCTACCAGTGTTAATCTAACACCATGAGGGGGTGGTACTTCTTGCATCTTCCTTAGGTTGAATTTCATCAAATGCTTTTCTTGCATCTTGCCTACGCTCTGTGCAAAGATATGCTGTATTTATTTCTAGAAGTTTTATAGTTTTGGCTTTAGGTTCAGATCTATGATCAATCTCAAATTATTTTTTATTCATCGTGTGAGATGGGGTTGAAGTTCATCATTTTTCTGTATTGGATATCCAACTGATCCAGCACTATTTGTTGAAAAGCAATTCCCCATTGAATTGCTTTGATGCCTCCCCTGAAAATCATTTAACTGTATATGTGTGAGTCTGTTTCTGGACTTTGTATTCTGTTCTCTTGATCTGTTTGTTTGTCTTTAGGCCAGCACAATACTCTCTTGATTATTGTGGCTCCATAAGAAGCCTTGAAGTCAGATAGTTTAAATTTCACTCATGTCCCTGTAAAGAGACGACGGAACAGGCTTTGTGTGAGCAATAAAGCTTTTTAATCACCTGGGTGCAGGCGGTCTGAGTCCGAAAAGAGTCAGCAAAGGGAGAAAGGGGTGGGGCCATTTTATAGGATTTGGGTAGGTAAAGGAAAATTAGTCAAAGCGGGTTGTTCTTTGGTGGGGGTCACAAGGTGTTCATTGGGGGAGCTTTCGAGCCAGGATGAGCCAGGAGAAGGAATTTCACAAGGTAATGTCATCAGTTAAGGCAGGAACAGGCCATTTTCACTTCTTTTGTGATCAGGCCATCCGGATATATATGTGCAGGTCACAGGGCATATGATGGCTTAGCTTGGGCTCAGAGGCCTAACATTCCTGTCTTCTTATATTAATAAGAAAAATAAAACGAAATAGTGGTAAAGTGTTGGGGTGGCGAAAATTTTTGGGGCTGGTATGGATAGATAACGGGCGATGTTTCTCAGGGCGGGATTAGGGGCGGCATGGGAACCTAGAGTGGGAGAGATTAAGCTGAAGGAAGATTTTGTGGTAAGAGGTGATATTGTGGGGTTGTTTGAAGGAGCATTTGTCGTATAGAATTATTGGTGATGGCCTGGATATGGTTTTGTATGAATTGAAAAACTAAACAGAATAAGAGGAGAAAAACAGGTATTAAAAGACGACAGAATAGAGTGGGCCTGTGAGGCTGGAAGGATATATTTTCCTTGGTCCAAAAACCCTTGCCTTGTGTGGGAAGAGATTGATAGGTGGAAGTTTCAGTGGGGGAGTAGGTGGGAGTGGCCAGATGAGAAGGAGAAAAACTGCTCTGTGAGATAGAAGTTGGAACGTTGGCTGCTTTTTTTAGCTGCCCTATTAGCATAAGCATTGTCCTGGGTGATGGGATCTGATACTTTTTGATGGCTGCTTTTTTAGCTACCTTATCAGCATAAGCGTTGTCCTGAGCAATGGGATCTGATGCCTTTTGATGGCCCTTGCAGTGAATGACCCCAGCTTCCTTCAGAAGTAAAGCGGCTTTGGGAAGAGTTTTTATTAAAGAGGTATTAGTGATGGAGGACCTTTGCATAGTGAGGAATTTTTTTTTTTTTTTGCCTATATAACAGCATGGTGGTGCAGGATATGGAAGGCATATTTAGAGTCAGTATAAATATTGATGCGTAGTCCTTTTGGAAGAGTGAGGGCTCGAGTTAAGGCAATGAGTTTGGCTTGCTGAGAGGTAGTGGGGTGGGCAGAAAGTATATGCATCAGGTGTGAGAAAGAAAATAGATTTTGGAAGTTATGAGAACTGTAGAGAGTGAGTTGAGCATAGTTTCTGATTTTGAGAGCCTCTAAAAGTATTAAGGCAGCGGCAGCCGCCGCATGCAGACAGGAGGGCTAGGCTAAAACAGTAAGGTCAAATTGTTTGGATAAAAAGGCTACAGGGCGCGGTCCCGGCTCTTGTGTAAGAACACTGGCTTGACTGAGGTAATGGGGGCTGTCTGTGAAGCCTTGTGGCAGTACAGCCCAGGTAATTTGCTGAGCCTGATGGGTGTTAGGGTCAGTCCAAGTGAAAGCGAAGAGAGGCTGGGATGAAGGGTGCAAAGGACTAGTAAAGAAAGCATGTTTGAGATCCAGAACAGAATAATGGGTTGTGGAGGGGAGGTATTGAGGGTAGGAGAGTATATGGGTTTGGCACCACAGGGTGGATAGGCAAAACAATTTGGTTGATAAGATGCAGATCCTGAACTAACCTGTAAGACTTGTCTGGTTTTTGGACAGGTAAAATGGGGGAATTGTAAGGAGAGTTTATAGGCTTTAAAAGTCCATGCTGTAACAGGTGAGTGATAACAGGCTTTAATCCTTTTAAAGCGTGCTGTGGGATGGGATATTGGCATTGAGTGGGGTAAGGGTGACTGGGTTTTAATGGGATGGTAAGAGGTGCATGATCGGTTGCCAAGGAGGGAGTAGAGGTATCCTATACTTATGGTTTAAGGTGGGGAGATACAAGGGGAGGATGTGTGAAGGAGGCTTTGAACTGGGGGAAAAGGCAACAATGAGGTGTGGCTGTAGCCCAGGAATAGTCAGGGAAGCAGATAATTTAGTTAAAATGTTTTGACCTATTCAGGGAGCTGGGCAGGTGGGGATAACTAAAAAGGAGTGCTTAAAAGAGTATTGTCCAAGTTGGCACCAGAGTTGGGGAGTGTAAGAGGTTTTAGAAGCCTGGTCTTCAATACCCACAACAGTTATGGAGGCAAGGGAAACAGGCCCTTGAAAAGAAGGTAATGTGGAGTTGGTAGCCTCTGTATTGATTAAGAAGGGGATGGACTTACCCTCCACTTTAAGAGTTACCTAAAGCATCTGTGATGGTCCAGGAGGCTTCTGTGGTGATCGGGCAGCGCCAGTCTTCAGCCATGAAACTGAGAAGATCTGGGAAGGAGTCAGTCAGAGAGCCTTGGGCCAGAGTTCCAGGGGCTCTGGGAGTGGCTGCTGGGCGAGTTGGATTTCCAGTGGGGTCCCGCACAGATGGGACAAGGCTTAGGAGGAATCCCGGGCTTCAGGCATTCCTTTGCCCAGTGGCCAGATTTCCGGCACTTGAAGCAAGTTCCTGGGGGAGGAGGTTCTGGAGGAACCCCTGGCAGCTGCAGTTCAGGCGTTTGGAGTTCTTGTGTGCTGGAGATGTGGCTGGGGTTTTTCTCACAGTGGAGGCAAGGAATTGCAACTCAGAAATACATTGCTACTTGGCTGCCTCTACTTTATTATTGTACACCTTGAAGGAGGGGTTAATTAAGTCCCGTTGTGGGGTTTGAGGGCCGGAATTTAATTTTAGGAGTTTTATTTAATGTCAGGAGCTGACTGGGTGGTAAAATGCATATTGAGAATAAGATGGCCTTCTGACCCTTCAGGGTCTAGGGCTGTAAAGAGTCTAAGGGTTGCTGCTAAACGGGCCATGAACTGGGCTGGGTTTTTCATATTTGATGAAAAAGAGCCTAAACGCTAACTGATTTGGGAGAGGTCTGATAAAGAAAAAGGAGCATTAACCTTTACTATGCCTTTAGCTCCAGCCACCTTTTTAAGAGGAAATTGCTGGGCAGGTGGGGGAGGGCCAGTCGCAGAACGAAACTGTAAGCTGGACCAGGTGTGAGGAGGGGGAGGCGATAAAAGGATTGTAGGGTGGCGGGGCGGAGGCTGAGGAAAAATTGGGACCTAGCGGAGGCTGAGGAAAAAATGGAAAGACTTGGGACTATCTTCCCAAGTCCATGACCGGCGCTGGAGTTTTGGGTCCATGGATAAAACACGTTTCCTATGTCTCTACCAGAAAAACAGCCTGGGGAGGAGGGGAGAGGTCAGATGGGTCAGTAGAAAAGGAAGATTCAAAAGACTCAGAGACGCTTGGGGTTGGGACTGAAGGGACAGACGGGAGGGAAAGAAGAAAGATTTGGGACGAGTTGCATTGGGGAACGGAGACTAGGGATGGACCGATGTGTAAAAGAATGCCTGGACATCAGGCACCTCAGACCGTTTGCCTATTTTACAACAAGAATTATTTAGGTCTTATAGGATGGAGAAATCAAAAATGCTGTTTTCTGGCCATTTAGAGCCGTTATCGAGTTTGTATTGGGGTTAAGTGGCATTGCAGAAGAAAATATTGCAGAAGAAAATAAGGCATTTAGGTTTTAGGTCAGGTGTGAGTTGAAGAGGTTTTAAGTTCTTGAGAACACAGGCTAAGGGAGAAGAAGGAGGAATGGAGGGTGGAAGGTTGCCTATAGTGAAGGAGGCAAGTCCAGAGAAAAGAGAGGGTAGAGACATGGAGAAAAGGGGTGGGGGTGCTTGCCCCCCAGGAAAGTGGAGAGAAAAGAGAGGGTAGAGACACGGAGAGAAGGGGTGTGGGGGTGCTTGCCCCCCAGGAAAGTGGAGAAGGGGTGGGGACACGGAGAGAAGGGGTAGGGGGTGCTTGCCCCCCAGGAAAGTGGAGAAGGGGTGGGTGAGCAGCCAAAGCAGGTGTCCCTGCAATTGACTTGCCACCAAGGGAATGTGAGTGAATGACAAAGGCAGGTGTCCCCGCAGTAATAAGACACCAATGAAATGTGGGTGAATAATCAGGTAGGCGTCTCCGCGTGATTAAACACCAAGGGAAGACTGTCTTCCCGAGTCTATGACTGGTGCTGGAGTTTTGGGTCCACGGATAAAACATGTCTCCTTTGTCTCTACCAGAAAAGGAAAGGAACTGAAATTAAGAGAAGGGAGAGATTGAAGTGTGGAGCCAAGATTGAAAGGAGAAAGAGATTGAGGGATAGTGAGAGAGGTTGGAGAAGAGAGTAAAAAGAGGCCGCTTACCCAATTTAAAATTGGTGAGATGTTTCTTGGGCTGGTTGGTCAGAGGACCAGAGGTCGTAGGTGGACCTTTCTCACAGAGCAAAGAGCAGGAGGACAGGGGATTGATCTCCCAAGGGAGGTCTGCCGATCCGAGTCACGGCACCAAATTTCACTCACGTCCGTGTGAAGAGACCACCAAACAGGCTTTGTGTGAGCAATAAAGCTTTTTAATCACCTGGGTGCAGGTGGGCTGAGTCCAAAAAGAGAGTCAGCAAAGGGAGAAAGGGTGGGGCCATTTTATAGGATTTGGGTGGGTAAAGGAAAATTACAGTCAAAGGGGGTTGTTCTTTGGTGGGCAGGGGTGGGGGTCACAAGGTGCTCAGTGGGGGAGCTTTTGAGCCAGGAGAAGGAATTTCACAAGGTAATGTCATCAGTTAAGGCAGAAACAGGCTATTTTCACTTCTTTTGTGATTCTTTAGTTACTTCAGGCCATCTTGATATATAGGTGCAGGTCACAGGGCATATGATAGTTTAGCTTGGGCTCAGAGGCCTGACATTAACTCCTTCAACTTTGTTCTTTTTTAAGATTGTTTTGGCCGTTCTAGGTCTTTTGAATTTTCATATACTTTCATATTTCATATACTTTTATATTTCATAGGCTTTTAGAATCAAAAGCCTAATTTCTATAAAAGTGCCTGGTGGGAATATGGTTGGAATTGTGATTTGGGCAGAATCACAATCTTGACAGTGTTGAAATTTTCGAATTACAAACATGGTATATATCTTCATTTACTTAGGTATTTAATTTCTTTCAGCAGTGTTTTGTGGTTTTCAGTATATGGGGCTTCCATATCTTTTGTTAAGTTTATTCTTAAGTAATCTGCTTTTTGGTATTGAGAAACGTTTTTAAAATTTCATTTTGTTGGTGGAATATAGAAATACAATTGTTTATTGACCTGCCATCCTGCAACTTTGCCAAACTTACTTAAATGAATCTTGTTAGATTGACATAATTCTTAAGAATTTGTTTGTTAACAATTGCCTCTGAAAAGAAAGTTTTATAACTTCCTTTCAAATATTTATGCGTAGTATTTCTTTTCCTTGCCTATTACATTGGCTAGGATCTTCTATATAATATAATGTTGAGTAGACTTGCTGCGATTTCTATCACTATCTTTGCCATGTTGCCAATCTTTGAGGGAAAGTCCTCAGAATTTCATTACTTGCTGAAGGTTTATATGATAGAGGAAATTTCTTTCTGTTTGTAGGTGTGCTAAAATTTTTATTTTTTTTAACCCGGAATGGATATGGAACTTTGTCAAATGCTTTCATTGCATCTGGTATTATAGTAAATGAAATTGCCTTTTATATGTGAATCCAAATTTTATATTCCTGGGATAAATACTGCAGTATCATGCTATATTATTCTTTTTGTAAGTTACTGATTTTGATCTTTCCATTGTTTTGCTGAGGATGTTTTCATCTGTGTTAATCACCTATGGTCATGTTTTATAGTTTTTTTATAAATGAAAAATATTTTGGTAATGGGTTTATGCAAACCTTCTAAAATGAATTGGGAATTGTTTACTCCTTTATTTTCTTCCACATATGTCTGATAGACTTCACCAGTGAAACCATCTGAGTTTTGAGTCTTCTTTTTGTAAAAGGGTAGGCTGAGTATTTTAACTTAATAAATACATGGCTGTTTAGATTTTAAAAGTTTTATCTTGTGTCAGTTGTGGAAAGTGTTGTGCTTTTCACTCTATTATTAGTGCTGTGTGGTTTATCTTTCCATCCTCTTTATTTTAACCCGTGTCTTTATATTCAAAAGGTATCTCTTGTAGACATAATTGGGTCTTGTTTTTTTCTTCTCCCCAATCTGAAAAAAAGCTACATTTTAATTGGAATATTTAGTCTCCTTGATACACAATTGATCCTCATTATTTGAGGATTCCATACATGTGAAAATTGCAAATTTTATTTGTAACCCCTAAATCAATACTTGAAGTGTTCCCGTGGTCATTCATAGACATGTACAGAGTAGCGAAAAATTTGAGTCATCTTGACACATTTTTTCCCAACTGAGGTCAAATAAGGTGACGCTCTGCCCTCCTGTTTCAGCTCTCATACTTTGAAAAACAAGGGTCCTTTTCCACACATCAAAAAAAGAAAACTGCAGGCCAATATCTCTGATGAATATTGAGGCAAAAATCCTCAACAAAATACTAGTAAACTAAATTGAGCAATACATTAGAAAGATCATTCAACATGACCAAGTGGGATTTATCCCTGGGATGCAAGGATGCTTCAGCATATGCAAATCAGTCTGTATGGTACATGATATCAACAGAATGAAGGATAAAAACCATATGATCATTTCAATTAGTGCTGAAAAAAATTTGATGAAATTTAACATCTCTTTATGTTGAAAAACCCTCAAAAAACTGGGGATAGAGGGAACATACCTCAACATAATTAAAGCCATATATGACAGACTCACAGCTAATATCACACTGCATGGGGAAAAACTGAAAGCCTTTCGTCTAAGGCAGGTTTGTTCAATCCATGGCTTAAGGGCCGCATTCAGTCCAATACAAATTTGTAAACTTTCTTAAAACATTATGATGTGGTTTTTTTTTGCAATTTTGTTGTTTTTTTTTTTTGAGACGGAGTCTTGCTCTGTCGCCCAGGCTGGAGTGCAGTGGCGCCATCTCGGCTCACTGCAAGCTCCGCCTCCCGGGTTCACGCCATTCTCCTGCCTCAGCCTCCCGAGTAGCTCGGACTACAGGCGCCCACTACCACGCCCGGCTTTTTTGTATTTTTAGTAGAGACAGGGTTTTACCGTGTTAGCCAAGATGGTCTCGATCTCCTGACCTCGTGATCCACCTGCCTTGGCCTCCAAAGTGTTGGGATTACAGGCATGAGCCAGCACGCCCGGCTTGTTTTGCAATTTTTTTAAAGCTCACCAGCTATCATTAGTGTTAGTGGTTTTTTGTTTTTTTTTTTTGAAACAGTCTCGCTCTGTCACCAGGCTGGAGTGCAGTGGTGCGATCTCAACTCACTGCAACCTCCGCCTCCTGGGTTCAAGTGATTCTCTTGCCTCAGTCTCCCGAGTAGCTGGGATTACAGGCACGCGCCACCACACCCAGCTAATTTTTGTATTTTTAGCAGGCATGGGGTTTCACCACGTTGGCCAGGATGGTCATGATCTCTTGACCTCGTGATCTGCCCGTCTCGGCCTCCCAAAGTGCTGAGATTACAGGTGTGAGCCACTGCGCCTGGCCTAGTGTTAGTGTATTTTATGTGTGGTTCAAGACAGTTCTTCCAGTGTGGTCCAGGGAAACCGAAAATTGGACACCCTTGCTCCAAGATCTGGAATATGACAAGGATGCCCACTGTCACCACTGTTATTCAATGCAGTACTAGAAGTCCTAGCTAGAGCAGTCAGACAAGACAAGGATATAAAGGGTATCCAGATTGGAAAGGAAGAAGTCAAATTATCCTTGTTTACAGATGATGTAATCTTATATTTGGAAAAACCTAAAGACTCCACAAGAAAATTATTAGAACTGGTAAATTCAGTGAAGTTGCAGGATACAAAATTAATATACCAAAATCAGTAGCATTTCTATTTGTCAACAGTGAACAATGTGAAAAAGAAATAAAAAAGTATCCCATTTGGAAGCCACACATAAAATAAAGCACCTAGGAATTACCCAAATAAATGAAAGGTCTCTATAATGAAAACTATAAAACACTGATGCAAGAAATTGAAGAGGACACCAAAAAATGGAAAAATATTACATGTTGATGGATTGGAAGAATCAGTATTGTTAAAATGTCCATACTACTCAAAGCAGTCTACAGATTAAATGCAAATCCTACCAAAATATCAATGACATTCTTCACAGAAACAGAAAAAACAATCCCAAAATTTTTATGGAACAACAGAAGACCCAGAATAGCCAAAGCTGTTCTAAGCAAAAGAACAAGACTGGAGGAATTACATTACCTGACTTCAAATTATACTACGGAGATACAGTAACCAAAACGGCCTGGTACTGGCGTGAAAACAGATCCATAGACCAATGGAACAGAATAGAGAACCGAGAACCCAGAAATAAATCCACACACGTACAGTGAGCTCATTTTTGACAAAGGAGCCAAGAACATACTCTGGGGAAAAGACAGTCTCTTTAATAAATCGTGCTGAGAAAACTGGATATCCATATGCAGAAGAATTAAACTAGACCCCTATCTCTTACTGTATACAAAAATCAAATAATAATGGGTTAAAGGCTTAAAGCTAAGACCTCAAACTATGAAACTACTACAAGGAAACATTAGGAAAATCTTCAAGACATTGTTCTGGGCAAAAATGCCTTGAGCAATAACCCACAAGTACAGACAACCAAAGCAAAAATGGACAAATGGGGTCACATCAGGTTAAAAAGCTTCTGCACAGCGAAGGATACAGTCAACAAAAGGAAGAGACAACATACAGAATGGGAGAAAATATTTGCAAACTACCCAGCTGGCAAGGGCTTAATAACCAGAGTATATAAGGAGTTCTACTAACTCTATAGGAAAAAATAATGTAATAATCCAATTAAAAATGGGCAAAAGATTCTAGTAGACATTCTCAAAAGAAGATGTACAAGTGGCAAACAGGTACATGAAAAGGTGCTCAACATCGATCATCAGAGAAATGCAAATCAAAACTACAATGAGATATCATCTCACCTAATTAATATGTCATATCCAAAAGACAGGCAATAATAAATGCTGGTGAGGATGTGGAGAAAAGGAAACCCTCATACACTGTTGGTAGGAATGGAAATTAGTATAACCACTATGGAGAACAGTTTGGAGGTTCCTCAAAAAACTAAAAATTGACCTATTGTATGATCTGGCAATCCCACTGCTAGGTATATACCCTCCCCCCCTCCCCCCGCCAAAAAGAAATCAATATATCAAAGAGATACCTGCACTCCTATTTTTGTTGCAGCACTGTTTACAATAGCTAAGATTTGCCAGCAACCTAAGTGTTCATCAGCAGATGAATGGATAAAGAAAATGTGATACACAGTGGAGTACTTACTATTCAGCTGTCAAAAATAATGAGATCCAGTCATTTGCAGCAATATGGATGGAACTGGAGATCATTATGTTAAGTGAAATAAGCCAGGCACAGAAAGACAAGCCTTGCGTGTTCTCACTTATTTGTGGGATCTAAAAATCAAGACAATTGAACTCATGGACGTAGAGAGTAAAAGGGTGGTTACCAGAGGCTAGGAAGGGTAGTGGGGTGCTGAAGGGAAAGTAGGATTGTTAATGGGTACAAAAATAAAAATAGAATGGATAAGACTTACTGTTTGATAGCACAATAAAGTGGTTATAGTCGATAATAATTGCACATTTTAAAATAACTTAGAGTATAATTGGATTGTTTGAAACTCAGAGGATAAACGCTTTAGGGTATGGATACCCTGTTCTCCATGATGTACTTACTTCACATTGCTTACCTGTATGAAAACATCTAATGTACCTCATAAATATATACACCTACTGTGTGCCCACAGAAATCTAAGAAAGGGTTCTTTTCCAGTCTGTTCAGTGCCACATTTTCCACATTTTTATACTTCTTTTGGGGTGACTTTGCTGTTTAAAATGACCCTCAAGTGTAGGGCCGAGGTGCCACTTGGTGATCCCAAGTGCAAGAGGCTGTGATGTGCCTATGGAGAAAATACATGTATTAGATAAGCTTCACTCAGACAAGAATTGTAGTGCTGTTGGCCGTGAGTTTAATATAAGTAAATTAACAATAGATATTAAATGAGGTGTTTTAAACAAAAACACATATAAAACAAGATTATGTATTGATCAACTGACTAAGATAGTAGGACCAGAGGCTTGCATGGACTTAATACTATTTTCCCGAGAGCAGTGGTTCCATATTTGGTAACTCAGTGTTCATGATGACTTTATAGAGCATAACTACTATGAATAATAAGAATTCACTGTAGTTGGGTTTAGGTCTACTAGTTTGCTGTTTGTCTTCTGGTGTCCTTTTTTTTTCCTGCTACTCTTTTTCTACTTTAGGGCTAATTGAATATTTTTTAGTATTCCATGTAATGACTTTTTTTTTTTTTTTTGCAGTTGCATCCTTATCCTTGCCTACTTAGAATTAGCATACCACTTCTCATAAAATTAAGAATTGCCATAACACAGTTCCATTCCCTACCCAGTCATTGTGCTATTGTTGTCATATATGTTTATATTTATTTTTATTTTTATGATGCAGGGTCTTACTCTCTCGCCCAGGCTGGAGTGCAGTCACAATCTTGGCACACTGTATCCTCTGCCTCCTGGGTTCAAGCGATCCTCCTATCTCAGTTTCCTAAGTAGCTGGGACTACAGGCATGCACCACTAGGCCCGGTTAATTTTTGTACTTTTTGTAGAGTTGGGATTTCACCATGTTGCCCAGGCTGGTCTTGAACTCCTGGGCTCAAGTGATTCACCCCCCTTGGCCTCCTAAAGTGCTGGGATTACAGAGATGACAGCCTACTGTCATGTATTTTATGTACACCTATGTTATAAGCCCCATGATACAGTGTTGTTATTGCTTTCAACAGCCAGCATGTGTCTTCTAAAGAAATTAAGAGAATAAATTGAAAAATAGTTCTTTATATTTATCCACACATTTAACACTTCCAGTATTTTTTTTTTTTTTTGGTGGATCCTAGTTTTTATATGTTATTTGCTGGGGATTAATTTCCTTAGTTTTTGTTTATCAGACCATGTCTTTATTTTGTCTTCACTGTTGAAGGATGTTTTTGCTGCATGTGGAGTTCTGGGCTGATAGTTCTCTTTGAGCATTATAGATGTTGTTGCATTACTTCCTGGCTTCTTTTTCTGATTAAAAAAAAATCAGCTGGCCGTCATATTACTGTTATTGTCATCGTTGTTATTGTTGTTTATTCTTAGTTACTTTCAAGATTTTTCTCTTTGGTTTTCAGCAGTTTACAGTGTGCTCAGTTGTATTTCTATTTGTATTAATCCTACTTAGTGTTCTCTGAGTCTTTTGGATTTATAAGTCAGTATTTTTTGCTAAATTTGGGAAGTTTTTGGTTATTGCATCTTCAGTTATTTTCTCTGGTCCAGTTTCACTTTCTTCCCCTCCACCTGCATTTCTGATTATGTACATGTCATAATGATTGATATTATCTCAGAAGTTTGTGAGTTTGTTCATTTTTCTCCAGTCTTTTTTTCTGTTTTTCAGTGTGGGTAATTCCTATTGGTTTGTTTTCCAGTTCAGTGACTGTGTCATATTCAGTCTACTGTTAAGATCATAAAGTGCATTTTTTGTTTTAATTTTCAATCTTTTCTGTTTTTGAATTTCTATTTGGTTCTGTTTTATACTTCTTATTTATATTTTTTGAGACGGAGTCTCACTCTGTTGCCCAGGCTGGAGTGCAGTGGCACAGTCTGCTCACTGCAGCTTCCGCCTCCCAGGTTCAAGCGATTCTCCTGCCTCAGCCTCCTGAGTAGTTGGGATTACAGGTGCCTGCCACCACATCTGGCTGATTTTTGTATTTTTAGTAGAGACAGTGTTTCACCATGTTGGCCAGGCTGGTTTCGAACTCCTGACCTCAGGTGATCCGCCTGCCACGGCCTCCCAAAGTGCTGGGATTACAGGCGTGAGACACCACGCCTGGCCACTTTTTATTTCTTTGCTGTGATTTCCTACCTGTTTGCTCAATAAGACCATGCGTTGTCAACTTTCTCTTACTTTTGGTGGGTAATAGCTGAAATAAGCCTTATTCTGATATGGTAATTCTTGTTAACTTTTGACTGGTGCTTACTTAACCTTTTTAGTCCTCACTTTAAACTTTTTGTGCTATTCATTGGGTATGTCTTATGTAAATAATATGTAACTGAAATTAATTTATGTTTTATAAAATAATCTTATTTGTCTTTTAATTGGCAAGTGTAATTCATTTACATAGATTATGATTATTGATATATTTGTAATGAATATTTGCCATTTTACTTTTTGCTTTCTGTTTACACTTTCTGTGCTCTTTTCTTTTTGTTCCTTTTAAAAATACAATTAAGGTTTTTTCACTTGACTTTTTTCTTATGGTATTTTTCCTCTGAATTGGTTTGGAAGTATTGTTGTGGTTTATTCTTGAGATATTATCATAGACTTACGTTAACAAAGCTGAATGAACCTTATCAATATCTTAATTGCCTGCTAAGACAAAGACTTTATCATCTCTCATATATACAGAGGATTGGTTCCAGAACCCTCGCGTATACTACAGCCTGCATATACTCATATCACGCTGTTGACCCAGCAGAACCTGTCTTTAAGAAAAATCGGGGCTGGGCACAGTGGCTCACGGCTGTAATTCCAGCACTTTGGGAGGCCGAGGCAGGAGGATTGCTTGAGGCCAGGAGCTTGAGACCAGCCTGGACAACAAAGTGAGACAGTGTCTCTACAAAAAATAAAAAAATTACCCAGGTATGATGGTGCAGGCCTGTAGTCCCAGCTACCCCGAAAGCTGAGGCAGTAGGATCACTTGAGCCCAGGAGTTTGAGGCTGCAGTGAGCTATGATGGTGCCACTGCACTCCAGCCTGGGTGACAGAGTGAGACTCTGTCTTGGAAGGAAGGGGAAGGAGAGAGGAAGGGAGGGAGGGAGAGAGACTCTCTGTATATATGTGGGTTTTGCATCCCTCATCTGTGTTTGGTTTAAAAAAAAAAAAACCCACATATAAGTCAACCTGCACAGTGGAAACCCGTACTATTCAAAGGGTCAACTATACTTTAATGACCTCCCCTTCCTCATGCCCTTACCTTAAACACTGATTTTTGAGATTTTTATTTTCTCACTGCTGTTTAAATCCTGTTGCAAATTATTATTATTTTTAGCATGGGGAATGTTTGCTGACACATACTTGCGTGTTTAATACTTGAATGTCATTTCATCTGACATCTCAGATCTCTATTCTGAGCTCATTTTCTGTTTTTCTACAGTATATTCTTTTGAAGTTTCTTTTTTTTTAAAAAAATAAACTTATCTAAGGACGAGGTTTCTTTAGTGATCATCTGCTGGTCATAAACTCTGTTACTTTAGCTGAGAATATCTTGATTTCATCTTTGTTCTTGAAGGATAGTTTTGTTGTGCATATGATGACAGTTGACAAGTTTCCTTGATACTTCGAAGATAATATTCTACTGTCTGCTGGCTTGTTACTGGTGAGAATTCTATAGTCTGAGCTAATTGTAGTAGTCTGTCTTCTGTCTTTACTCTCTGTGTTTTAAAATCTTTTCTTTGGCTTTATTTTGCGATTTACCACAATGCCTGTGAGTCTAGGGGTGGATTTCTTTTTGTTTATATTGGTAGGTGTATGTTGTGCTTCTTAAATCTAGATTTACGTCTTTTATCTGTTTTTGAAAATTCTCAGCCCTTAACCTCTTCATGTATTGCTTCTCTTCTATTCTCTGTATTGTTTCCCACTAGGACTTAAATTAGTCATGTGTGAGTCCATCTCAGTCTATTCTTTATGTCCCTTAATCTCTTTAGTATTTTTCATTTCCCTAACTCTGAGTAATTTCTTTCTATTTGGCATGTAGTTTGGTAATCTCTCCTTAGCTGTGACTAATATGCTGTTTAATTAACTCATTTGGTTTTCATTTTAATACTTAGATTTTTAATTTGTGAAAGCAATGTTTTATTGTTTGAAACTGGCTGTTTTTAGTACTTTGTTGTTTGCTCATTTTAAAATTTCTGTTTTTTTTTGTTTTTGAGATGGAGTCTTGCTCCGTTGCCCAGGCTGGAGTGCAGAGGCTCCATCTTGGCTCACTGCAAGCTCTGCTTCCCGGGTTCACGCCATTCTCTTGCCTCAGCCTCCTGAGTAGCTGAAACTACAGGCACCTGCCACCACGCCCTGCTAATTTTTTGTATTTTTTAGTAGAGACAGGGTTTCACCGTGTTAGCCAGGATGGTCTCGATCTCCTGACCTTGTGATCTGTCCGCCTCAGCCTCCCAAAGTGCTGGGATTACAGACTTGAGCCACCACGCCTGGCCTAAAATTTCTTTATTTACATAATTCGCTATTTAATAATCTGTTTCGGCTGGGCGTGGTGGCTCACGCCTGTAATGCCAGCACTTTGGGAGGCTGAGGTGGGCGGATTACTGAGGTCAGGAGTTCAAGACCAGCCTGGCCAACATGGTGAAACCCCGTCTCCACTAAAAATACAAAAATTAGCCGGATGTGGTTGCACACGCCTGTAATCCCAGCTACTTGGGAGGCTCAGGCAGAAGAATTGCTTGAGCCCAGGAGATGGAGGTTGCAGTGAGCCGAGATCATGCCACTGCACTCCAGCCTGGGCGACAGATGGAGAGTCTGTCTCAAAAAAAAAAAAACAATTCTGTTTCATAATTACATTATCTGAAATGATAGTGAAGGCAGTATCTGATGTTTGTTCTTTCTGCTTGCTCTCACTCATATTTACTTCTCTATGTATATAGTAATTTTTTTATTGTGAGCTTATTTTTCCAGATTTATTTTTATTCCCTTTTTGACATATTTCATTATTACCATATTTGAATGCGCTAGACAGGTGCCCTGCCATCATAGAGAACTGAAATTCTTTTCCTGTGTATGGAGATGACATGGTTTTATCATAAAGAACTGGGAAAGGACTGTTACCTTTTTTGTACTCCTTTCTCTCTTTGCCTTATTTCCCTTGCATGTTTAAACATATCTTATCCTTGTATATATCTTACACGAGGCTTTTTTGATTTTAAGGAACAGAAACTCACATCAGTGTTCTTTAAGAATAAAGTGTTTATTTTCAGATCACAAGGAAACTGGAGCTGAATGGCTGTCAGGATCCAACACAGTTCTAGGGAGCAGCTACACTTACTGCTTATTGCATTTCTGCTGTTCTCTTCATGTCTGCTACACTCTTCCCACGAGGCCAGATGCGGGGTCCGACCCGCAGACCCTGGCTGAACGACGGAAGAAAAAATGCACTCACATGCAGGTATCCAATGAAACAGCGAGCTAGGGGAGCGGGCTAGGGGACCGGGCTGCTCACAGACCCCTAGGAGGGTGCTGTAAAGAGTCAGCAGCTGCGGCCTTGACAAGCTGGCACTGTGGGCATTTATTCAGCACAGATTTAATGACAATGGCTTTGAGTCAACACACTTGTGGGTAATCAACATGGTCGCCCTCCCCGGAGTGAGCAGTCCTGTGTGCGGATGATGAAAGGCCAGGTTCGGAGGCCTAAGTAAACTAACTTATCTAGATCAGTTTTTTTACATCCCCTTGTTATCTAACCTAAGCTTTCAGGCACCGGATAAGAGAGTCTAGCTGCCTTCAGCCAAATCGTTTTCCAAAGCTTTTGTAAAACCTCTTGGCCTTCCAAGAAGGTTTGCATCTTTCTACAATAGTTCCTACCACCCTGATGGATCTCCTACAGCCAGAAGGCTTCCTCATCTTCAACATTATCTTTTCTCTATTTCATATCTCGTTTTTCTGGTTCTCAGCTCCCTCTCACCTCATCTTTGCTTGTGAATCTTTGAGGATCTTCCTTCGTATATTCTTTCAGCCTCACCTCCCTTTTAGTGCCTAATTTGCCAGCTTACCTAATTAGCCTCTTCCCAGCCAGCAGATTGGCTGTCCTTGGAGCAGCTGCCTGTCTGTGTGTTGCGGGGAGGAAGGATTCTGTGTTCAGATCTCACTGCCGAGGCCCGCTCCCTTGGAAGGGTACCGTGATGTATACTTAGTATGTATACTTACAAGGTATTTAAAATTCTTTTTGAAGCCACAAAGGATATAAAAATAAAAGGCCTCTAACTTAGAAAATGAATGACCCAGTTGCAGAAATATATTTGGTGAATTAAAAATTTTTATGCCATTCATTCTTGTATGAAAACTATTGTGAGTCTAATGCACACTTGGAATTTTTTTTATGGGTTTCTAGCCAAGAAGGAATTGCAGGTTTCCAGTTATATTTATACAGGTTTTAATCTCAAAGATTTAATGTTCATGTTTATTTAAATATCAGTATACATAAGAGCATCTTCAATTAAATGAAAACAGATTCTTATGTGTATGAATTAGTAATATAAGAAATGGCCAATGAAATCCCGTCTCTACTAAAAAATACAAACATTAGCTGGGCGTGGTGGCGCATGCCCGTAATCTCAGCTGAGGCTGAGGCAGGAGAATTGCTTGAACCTGGGAGGCAGAGGTTGCAGTGAGCCGAGATTGTGCCACTGCCCTCCAGCCTGGGCAACAGAGTGAGTCTCCGTCTCAAAAAAAAAAAAGAAGGAAGTAGCCTTCAGGACCATTGTATTTCTTAAAAATTCATTATACTGTGTTCTGTAATATAAAGTCAGATAAAAAAATTATAGCACATTTGTGATGGTAGAAACTTAACTATCATCTATGTACATACCACCGTATAGTTTGCAAGTGATTTTCACATATGTTATGGCATTCATTCTTACCCAGAGCCCTAAGTTGAAAAGCATACAGGCAGGTTAGATTTACGGTATGTTTACCAACTTCTAATTTCCAGATGATGACAGGGCTAAAGTTATTCATTCCTTTCCTAAAATACATATTCCTCCTGAATAATTGAAATTGCCATAAATTACTACATCTTAAACTATACCTTTTCTTTTTTTAAAGATGTATTTACTTGGAATATTACTTGGTTTAAAAGGCAAGAATTGTCAAAGCACAAGTGGGACTTTATTATAAATTCTTTTTTCTGATTTTACTACATATTTCTTCCCTTTAGGCCTCAATGTGTTCTGTTCTATTTATTCAAAATAGAAGTTTTATTTGTGGTACTACATAATTATAAAACAAATCAGTTAATATTGAAGAGGTGAAACATCCTTTGTACCTCTGCTCCCATTTTCTCCCCGCATGCTCTCCGGTCTCACTGTCAGTAGCTGGGTGTTATACATACATACACATATGTGTGTTTGTATGTACACACAGCCTGCTAGTGCTGGAGGCAGAACTGAGAGCCACCACCATGCACCTGGCACCAGAAGTGCAGCCACTGTTGTCAGTGCAAAGATCGTTTGGTTGATAGGTCAACTGTCATGGCTGTGGCCATCAGGATGTTCCTTGTTACCCATGCTGCTGTCAGTCCTGTGGCAACAGCTGCTGCTTTCCGTGCTGCTGATTCCTTGAAGTGTTACTGTTCTTCAGAGCCTTTTGAGAATGCCTTTAATTTGATTGTTCTTCTTAGAACAAATCACACAATACCACTATCATCCCTTGCTTTTATGTAGGATAGTGTGAATGACAGATACCATGTTGTCCTCCAAGCCACTACTCTCTTCTCGTGGTCTGTGGCTTTCTTTGGATTAAACCTGAACTCTTGCTGTAGAATGAATGTTCGTTCCCCAAGATCCCTGCCCCCTGGAGATTTCTAGGTGCTTTTGGTAAACAGGTCCTTGTCTGCCTTGACTCTGCTAGTATCCTCAGTCATGTACAAAATCTCTATCTTTCCTGGAGTTGTCCCAGTGCAGACTCAGGCTAGGAGTCATGCTTCTGAAGAATAATGTATGAAAATGATTTTGAAAAAGGAGTGATTGACTAAGCGTTCATCTATTACCAAAGATAATTAGAACTGTAGTAACACATGGAAAAATATCAGTGATCACTGGTCACTGTTACTGATCATTGACATTTCTTACATAATATACTAAGTTATTATTACCAAATTTATAGCTAAGTCATTTTTTTTGCAGGCCTGCATAAGCATATTTAACTAAAAGTCTATTGAATGAGACTTGCATAGTGCTTCCCCAGGTACCTGACCTAAGGCACCTGTGAGTCTATGTGCTTACCAGGGGCCTTTCCATCATTGTTATGGGGCTGCCTAAGCAGTGGTAAGCCTTTGTTAAATGCAGACATGGAATGAGTCCTTCTGCAGCCCGTGTGGCCTCCTCTTAGCTGTGGGCCTGCCTCTTCCTGTTTTGGTTCCTCACTTCCGTTTAGAGTGACCCTGAAACCGCATTCCAGCCCTATCTTCATTTCCTCTGCACAGGAGGTCATATGGTCTTCTGTTCACAGTCAGACTTAAGACCCTTCCTATTTTCTTTAAGGACTGGTTGTTTTTTATTTGATGTTATTGTGCTGGTGATCCACAATGTATATTGTCAGAAAATAATACTTTGAAAGCTTGTGGTAGCTAGAGGTCTGTGTAGGACAGAATAGACAATGGGTAGGAAGTATTAAGAATAAGCACCTTTTGGGCCAGGCGTGGTGTCTCACGTCTGTAATCCCAGCACACTGGGAGGCTGAGGCAGGCAGATCACCTGAGGTCAGGAGTTCAAGACCAGCCTGGCCAATGTGGCAAAACCCCGTCTCTACTAAAAATAGAAAAATTAGCCAGGCGTGATGGTGCGCACCTGTAATCTCAGCTACTCGGGAGGCTGAAGCAAGGAGAATCGCTTGACCCAGGGAGGCGGAGGTTGCAGTGAGCCGAGATTGTTCCATTGCACTCCAGCCCAGGCAACAAGAGCGAAACTCCGTCTCAAAAAAAAAAAAAAAAAAGAATAAGCACCTTTTGTTGTTCAATGGGTATAGTTTCAGTTTTGCAAGATGAAAAAATTCTGGATATCTGTTTCACAACCATGTGAATATGCTTAACACTGTTGAATGCTGTACACTTACAGATAGTTAATTTCATAAATTTTATGTTTTGTGTTTTTTACCACAAGAAAAAAACAACCATTTTTTTATGGAACATAGACTTAAAAGGTTAAGTACATACAGGGTTTTGGATTTTTTGTCTTTTTAATACTTGATTCTATTTACTCATCCTTTACTACAAGTTGGATCACTAGATTAGGGTTTTGGAAGGTTTAGCAGAGCAGAGAAGTATAGCAAACAGAATTCATTCATTTAACATTTATTGAGCACTTCCTGGGTAGCAGGCCCTATGCTTTAAGTTGATAATTCAGAGAAATAAGGGACTTGACCCCCAGATGCCTCTTTTGTGGTAAGAACTGGAGAAGCCGTTTTAACATAAGGCAGGAAATCCTGAAAAATTTTATATGCCATTAACATTTTATTATTAAAGCATACAGACATACAGTCATACATCAAAGTTTCAAAACTTTTATTATGGAGAATTTAAAACATACACAGAAGTAAAGGAAGAATACCGTGAACCGCCTTGTGCCTGGCACTAGCTGGCATCCATTCATAGCCTCTTTTGTTTCTTTATATCCCTCTCCCAGTCCATTTTTGGGGGTACATTCTTGTTCTTTTCATTTTATCTGTAAATATTTGAGTACTTTCACTGAAAGATAAGGGCTGTTTTTCTTAGAATGAATCACACAATACCACTATCATTCCAAAGTTATTTCACAGTTTTGTGTGTGTGTTTGTGTGTACTGTGATTTGTTTGCATCAGGATGTAAACAAGGTCTACACATTACATTCGGTTGATAGGTTTTCTTCAATATCTTTTAAGCTATAGGTTTTCCTTATTTTCTGTCTTCTTGAAATGTTATTTACTGAAAAAATCATGTCGTTTATCTTGTGCACTTGCTCATACTATTATATATGAATTTTGTGAAATGATTTTTTTGCTTTGGAACAGTAGTGACCACTTATTCTTCACATAGATCCATCACTTAATCATGGGCATGCAAGATGTTCAATTCTAATTTCATCATTCCTTTTTCATTTATTCGCTGGAATACTAGTATAGAGAAGTTTCTTTTTACAGACTGTTCAGTTACCCAGAGGTATAGCTTATACAGGGAAGTCAGGTTAAATGAGTGACTCTTTTTCTTTACTTATAACTCTTGGAGGGTCCCTAGCATTTCCAAAAATGGCCAGTGCTTTTTCCTTTATTTAAAAAGTATCATTATAAACACATACTCTTTTCTTTTTCTTTTTCTTTTTTTTTTTTTTTTTGAGACAGGGTCTTACAATGTCACTCAGGCTGGAGTGCAGTGGTGTAATCATGGCTCATTGCAGCCTCAACCTCCTGGGCTCAAGCAATCCTCCTGCCTCAGCCTCCCAAGTAGCTGGGACCACAGGCATGCGCCACCAAACACAGCTAATTAAAAAAGAAATCGTTTTTGGAGAGATGGGATCTCACTATGTTGCCCAGGCTGGTCTTGAACTCCTGGCCCTCAAGAGATTTTCCTACCTCGGCCTCACAAAGTACTGAGATTACAGGTGTGAGCCATCACGCCCAGCCAACATGTGAATTTAATATGTTTGATGATTTCTTAATTTCATTGCAGTTATTCTTTAATGAGTTAATTACATTAATTAATGATAGATCTCACTATGTTGCCCAGGCTGGTCTCAAGTGATCCTCTCTCCTTACCCTCCCAGGTAGCTGGGACTATAAGGCACAAACCAGTGTACCCAGCCACAGTTATTCTTATTAATGATCAAATTGTCCCTTCTTTTTTTCTTGAGACAGAGTGTTGCTTTTGTTGCCCAGGCTGGAGTGCAATGGCATGATCTCAGCTCACTGCAACCTCTACCTTCTAGGTTCAAGCGATTCTCTTCCCTTGGCCTCCTGAGTAGCTGTGATTACAGGCATGCACCACTACGCCCGGCTAATGTTTTATTTTTGGAGACAGAGTCTCACTCTGTCGCCCAGGCTGGAATGCAGTGGCGCAATCTCAGCTCACTTCAGCCTCTGCCTCCGGGTTCAAGCAATTCTCCTGCCTCAGCCTCCCAAGTAGCTGGGACAACAGGTGCACACCACTACGCCTGGCTAATTTTTGTATTTTTAGTAGAGACGGGGTTTTATCACATTGGCCAGGCTGGTCTTGAACGCTTGACCTCAGGCAATCCGCTAGTCTTGGCCTTCCAAAGTACTGGGATTACAGGTGTGGGCAACCACGCCCGGCCCTAATTTTGTATTTTTACTAGAGATGGGATTCTCCATTCTGGTCAGGCTGGTCTCGAATTCCCGACCTCCGGTGATCCCCCTGCCTCGGTCTCCCAAAGAGCTAAGATTACAGGCATGAGCCACTGCACCTGGTTCAAATTGTCTCTTCTTTGGCCAATGGGAGTGCCTTCACATTAGCTCCTGGGTCATTTTGGCATGAGTGCTTCTGATGGCTTCTTGCTTTCTTGTGTGACAAGATGTCCAGGCTCATCTTGTACATTAACAGCCATAGATCTGGAATTATCCCTTTCTTTAACCAGCCCTGGTTCCTTTCAGAGGGAAATTGTATTTAGTGACCACAGTCTGGAAACTACAGATTGGTTGTTACTTCTAGGCCTTTTCAGTGAATGGGGCTAGGAAATACGTTATTTTTAAGGTAAAATATTTTATGAGTTTCATACTGATTTTTCCATTATAAACTTAGGAACAGATGATTTTGTTGAATTTCTTTAATTTTATCTTTGTCTCATGCTAAAAATTTTGGTTCTTGATCATAATCATATTGATACCATTACTTGTCAGTGTTACTGCTAACAATATGATTACTGAAAATAGTTTAAGAATTAAAAGCACTTTCCCAAATTCTTTTCATTTTTAGGATAGATTCCTCTAGGGATGTCTGGTAAAACTGTTTTAAATCATTTGAAATAATTCCTTTTTGCATGATTATACCACCAATTCAACAAATATTTAGGGTCATTTCACTTTGCTTTTGAATTTTAGAGATGACAGTTTTTCAATTATTTTTTAAACAATTATGGAAAACACATACATGGTTCCAGAGCTAAATGTGTAAAACAAGGCAGAATCAGAGAAGTCTAGCTCTGATTGTGGTTCCATTTTTTTTCCTGCATTCCATTTAAAACATATGAGCAAGAGTGTGTGTGTGTGTGTGTGTGTGTGCGCGCGCGCGCGCATGTCCATGCGTGTGCACACACATATAGTTTCTGCCTCCTAATCCCGTCTTAGGTGAATGGTAGCACACTATGTATAACTTTCTTCTTGCTTTTTTGTCTTCCTATTTTTCCTGCTGATCACTCCATAGAAGTATATAGAGGCATTTGTCATGCCTTTTTGTCTATTTCATTGTGTGAATTTACCATAGTTTATTGTCAGTCCCATATTAATGGACATTTGGATTGTCTTTAGTGTCTTGCCGTTAGAAATAGTGCTGCAGTGAATACCTTGTACATACATACTTATTTTTTGTTGTTGTCGTTGTCTTTTAGAGGGATATTTCAGTTTTAAATAAAACAACTTGACTTCAGGAAGTATTCAAGTGTAACGTTACTGCTACTGATGGATTGTTCTGGGAATAGTGGAGGATGCAAAAGGCCAGTCTTGTGATCTAGGATAGTAATCTTTCTTTGAGTATTACGGGTCCTCTCAGTTCTGTATTATTGTTCTTCTAAAAACCACATTTATAGAGTAGCTTCTGTGTTTTCTAGTTTCACTCTGTTTAAAGTAGATTGAGACTTTAGGAACATCTGAAGCAGTCAGAGCATAGAATTCTATCTTTTTTTTTTAATTTAAAATTTTTTTTGTAGAGATGGGGTCTTGCTGTGTTGCCCAGACTGGTCTCAAACTCCTGGCCTCAAGTGATCCTTCTGCCTCAGCTTCCCAAAGTACTGGGATTACAGGTATGAGCCATTGCACCTAGCCAGGATTCTGGTATTTTAATGTTGTTTTCTAGTCTTTTATAGTTGTTTTATATGTACTCAATTTGTCAAAAAATTTTAAGGAAAGTAATATGCCTGTATGGATGCTTTCCAAAGTATTCAACTTAGGTTTTATAGAAATAGTAACTTCTTACTTTTGTAGCCACATGTTTGTCCATTTGTGATCAGTTTATATAGTATTCAATTAAATTATACCATTGCAGAATGAGTACAACTGACATAAACAGGTTTGGAGATTAAACAATAGGTTTTTGATAATGTGCACAATTCAACTGGTAGTAGCAGAAATATGCACATTGTTAGAGAGTAGCTTAAATGTGAGCATTCTTTATTTTCTGGGCATTCACTAATCTATTTTAGGGACGAATGATAGCACCAGTTCACTTCTAAAATTTTCCAGTTCCTAGTAGGAGCCTGGCACTTGGAAGATGCTCGGAAAATTGGGTCAGACTATGAGAATATGTCCTTGTCCATTTGTTTGCTTAGGTTAAATGAATGAAATATTCTAGGTCTTCCCAAAGGGATTTAAAATAAACTAAAAATCTCTAAGACGTGATAGCTGACTTTAAAAACTATTCCTGATTTACATTTATATTACTTTAAATTTGGTCTTGGGTTATTATTTTGATGATTGACTAAAACATTTTTTTGCTTTTATTATAGTTTTTTCACTAAAAGATGTTTTCTAGGTGGAGAAAATTGAAAAGAATGGATTCCAGGATCATAAAGCAAATAATAGTTTGTAGTGGTTTTTTTTTTTTTTTTTTTTAATTCTACCACCTGTATGCCAGTTAGTAATAAAACTACTAGTTTTTAATAGACATTAACCACCTTTGGGATTTCACCATGGGAAAATAGGAGCAGTATTCCTTTTCTTTCTTTCAGCTTGTTTAGTATGTATACATATCACAGTCAATGGTGCAGAAAGGTTAGGAAACTGGAAGGATACAAGGTTTAGTCATAAGGAAGCACAAATTCAAGTTCCTGGAATATTTTTACCCCTGCTCTGTATGGAACACCGTAGGGAATACTAAAGAAACATGATGGTACAGAAGACTGTAGGAATTGCTAAAAAATATGCAACACTCCAGGGATCATATAGCCTTTTAAGTAGGCCAGGCTTTGTACCCTGCAAGGAATGATCTAAACTATGTGATATATTGTATCAGTCAGAGTTCTCCAAAGAAACAAAACCAATAGGGTGTGTGTGTGTGTGTGTGTGTGTGTGTGTGTGTGTGTGTGTACAGATATACCTATATATATATAGATAGATAGATAGATAGCTAGATGAGATTGGGAGAGAGAGATTTATTTTAAGGAATTGGTTCATATAATTGTGGAGACTAACAAGTCCAAAATCTGTAGGGTGGGCTGGCAGGCTGGAGGCTCAGGGAAGAGTTGATTCTGGAGTTCAAGGCTGAAGGCAGTCTGCTGGCAGAATTCCCTCTTCTTCTGGGGGAGGTCAGTGATTTTTATATTGAGGCCTTCAACTGATTGGTTGAGGCCCACGCACATTATGGAAAGCAAGATATTTTACTCAGAATCCACCAGTTTAGAAGCTGGGTGTGGTGACAGGCACCTATAGTCCCAGATACTTGGGAGGCTGAGGCAAGAGGATCACTTGAGCCTAGGAGTTAAGTCCAGCCTAGGCAACATAGTGAAACCCCATCTCCTAAAAAAAAAATTGCATCTCTTAAATGTTGAACTCAAACCAGGGGCAGTTGACAGAAACTCTTGGTATCCTTTCTGTGTATCTTCCCACTCCCAATCTGCACTGTGATTTTATGTTCTTAATGACAGACTTCTGACTTATGATAATGTTATGTGCACAGGGAGGGCCTGGTGAATATTTACTTTCTAGTTGTCAGAAGAATGAGACTAAAACAGTTTTCTTGTGCATATCTGTTTTGAGAAGCAGGTCTGGCATTACTCTGATTGTGTATCTAGGAGAGGAAGTTTCAGCTGAGTCATGTATTGACCTAGAGCAGGTGGATCACTTGACCTCTCTGAGTGTTTCCTCGTCTGTAAAACGGGAATAAATACGGTCTTGCCTTAAAAAAAAGTCTGCCAATTTAAATGTCAGTCTTATCTTAAAAATACCTTCACAGAAACATTCAGAATAATGTTTGACCAAATATCTGGATATTGTGGCCTAGTCAAGTTGACATGTGAAATTAACCATCACTTACATTGAAGGACTGTTTTTAATGTGACTAATGTCCACCTGTAAAGAAATTGGGTAACTGCTATGGGTTGTAAGGAAGGGAAAGGGGAACATGTTTTGCTTGTAGAGAAGAAATGCTTTGAGGTGTGGTCTGAAGGCCAGGGAATTTTGGGCCTGATGGGCAAAGAGGAAAGAGCATCCCAAGAAGGTGGGACAGAATGAACAAGGGTAAGGTTGACCATGGCATGTACAGGGGTCCTTGAGAAGATATGTCCTGCCTAGGCAGACATATCTCGGATGGTCAGGGGGTAAGGTGAGTAGTGAGGCAAATTCTGCTCTGGTTTTTCTGGTTTACTGCAGTATGTGGAGAATATGCTTGTTCCGGCCTGAGATGACAGCTGACTGGTGCAGAGCAGTGTGTGCCACTGTCCTTACATGCTGCATTGTACAATGACATGCTGAGAATTCTTTCTGCAGGAAGCACTTCAAATGAAGTATAATTGCCTTCGATTTTTCTGTTATAAACTTTGGCCACAGTTTCTTCCTCTGTCAGCCTACTAAAGATGCTTCACAAGATCCATGTGTTTGTTAAGGAACGTGAGATCTTCAAGAGGTATGGATTGCTAGAAGGAATTCTAGTCTCTAAACCTTGGGAATATTTTTGGATCTATTTATTAATGTTATTCTGTAGTAGAAATAGAGTTGAGCACCTTTTTCCCCGTATTATAAAGATCATAATTAGCTTTGAATTTATAATAGGTGTGAAAACACCTTATAAAAACACTCTACTGATAAAAACTATTATTATCAGAGGAAAAAGCAGCGAAAACATATGTGGTAAATTGTTACAAAACGGCTCCTAATGAATCACTGCCCCCTGTCCCCGCTCCCAGCTCTGCCGGTTTGCAGTATGACTTCACTTGTTTCTCCCATTGTCTTAGTCTGTGTTGTGCTGCTGTAACAGAGTACCTGAGATGGGATAATTAATAAAGTACAGAGATTTAGTTCTTACAGTTCTGCAGCCTGGGAAGTCCAAGGTTGAGGGGCTCACATCCGGTGAGGGCTTTCTTGCTGCATCATCCCATGGTGGAAGGCAGATGGGCAAGAGAGCATGTGCCTGGGATGGAGAGAAGGGAAGGAGGCTGAACTTATTCTTCTGTTAGGAACCCACTCCCATGATAACTAACCTACTTCCTCAATAACAGCATTAATCCATTAGCGAGGGCAGAGCCCTCATGGCTTGATCACGTCTTACAAGTCCCACCTGTCAACACTGTTGCATTGGGGATTAAGTTTCCAATACATGAACTTGGGGGACACATTCAAACCACAGGACCCATCAAGTGGTAGAGTCTCTTTTCCCCCTTCTTGACTTTGGTCTCAATCAGCAGACACAGTGCAAGCAGAGGCACCATGTGTAGTGGGTGAACTGTCTTGGGATGCTGCTGCCACCATGTGAAGAAGCCTAGAAGAAAAGGCCACATGGAGAAGGCCCTGCCTTCCCTACTGAGCCCAGCGAAGCAGCCTTTGTAGGTCAGTTAAGGGCAGCCGAAGAGCTGCCCAGCCAACCCATGGAATTATGAGAAATAGGAAATCATGGCTGTTCAAGCAACAAAGTTTTGGGTAGTTTGTTACATAGCAAGAGAAAATGGAACATCTTGTGATAAGTGGCTGGAATCCATGCCTGCAATTCTAATCATGGCTTCGTTACTGAGCCTTCAAGGAGGCAGCAAAGTAAACAGGTTTATTCTCTAATGATGTGCTGAATACCCAGGGAGAACGCTGGGCTGCTGGAGCCTTGACCTCTCCTTCATCCTCCTTTCGTTATCTATAGGGATCAGACACTGTTCTCTGCAGGGCAAGCACTGAAGAGCTCTTGTAGGAGCTCAAGAAGGTAGACTATTTCTTTTCTTTTCTTTTCTTTCTTTCTTTCTTTTTTTTTTTTTTTTTTTTTTTTTTTTTTTGAGATGGAGTCTTGCTCTTGTCACCCAGGCTGGAGTGCAATGGCATGATCTTGGGGCGCTGCAACCTCCACTTCCCGGGTTCAAGCAGTTCTCTTGCCTCAGCCTCCTGAGTAGCTGGGATTACAGGCGCCCGCCACTACTCTCGGCTAATTTCTGCATTTTTAGTAGAGACAGGGTTTCACCATGTTGGCCAGGCTGGTCACGAACTCCTGATCTCAGGCGATCCACCGCCTCGGCCTCCCGAAGATTACAGGCATGAGCCACCGTGCCTGGCCAAACGCAGACTATTTCTGTGCTTGATGGATTGAAGGTGTTTTCCAAGTGTTGAAAACACCTGTTCTGTTTCTCAGAAGTGAAATGCTAAAAGAACCCTAACAAATCTTCTCTTTTCCCTTTTCTTAACTTTGAGTGTTTTCAGTATTTTTGCATTCTATTACCAAGGGAATACTGTGGCTATTCCATAATTTCCCTGAGATGCAAAATCTTTCAGAAAGCCCAGACATTAGTCCAGGCCCTTTTTCCAGTTAATTGCACCTGGTTTACCTAATTCACGTACCTGCCCCAGTGGTTGTACTGAGGTCTTCCTGAGTCATGGAAGGAGTCCTGATAGCATGCACTGTCTGGAGCCGAGTCCTGCCTGCCCCACATTAGCATCTCACTCTCATGCAGCTGTGGTGTCTCTCTGTTACTCTACTTCTGGGGATTCTAAATTGCATACACTGCCTTTCAGTCTACAGCCTGACTGCTCTGTCTTAGCCAAGCACTTGCATTTGGACAGGACTTCAGCATTAGGCTTTGTTGTTTTCCTTAGGGGCCCAGTTTTTATGGAATTTTTTCCTACTGGGTAGCATTGTTGGCACACCTTGAATCCATCCATTCTGCCGCTCTTGGCTTCAACCTCTGAGGTTGTGTGTTGGAAAATTACCTTGCATCTTCTACTAGAATAAAGATGAAAGAGCATAAGGATGTGGGCTATAGTTTTTAAATGCAGTGTTTCTTTTCTGTGGCTTGTGATACAAATTTGCAAGTGAACTCAAAATGCTACAGTTAAATATCTGCCATGAATTCAACCTAACTGTTTGAGGGGTATCTTAGTGCCTTAAAGTAACCCACTTTTGAAATATCTAATTTATTATCTTTGCCAAATTTTAGGCAGATATAACCATTGCTTTGGTTAAGTTGTCCCTCTGTATAGACAAAAAAGGCAACAAAAGGCCTGTCACTATTTAATACTTCAAATGTGAATTCCATGTTGTCTTCTATATCCATAGGGATTATAATAGCTCTTCTTTACTATAACTAAGACAGGAACATATTATGTTTTATCTTAGTCCTTCCTGTAGCAGTGCCACTGTGAAATTAAAAAAACAAAAAACAAAAAAACTGCTACATATTTTAGGTTCACCTGATCGGTTGCTGCACACTATCACATTTAGTCAAGCATAAGTTGTGCATTTTTATCCATTCTAACATCTCTGAAATTGGCACCTTGGAATCCCTGGTTAGTCAGGGGCAATTATGGTCTAGTTGCATAAAAACTTTTTGTTGACACCTTCTGTAAGGTCAAGCAAATGCTAGCAGCTGAGAGTCCTTGAAATATGGCTGTGAAAGCTTGGGCAAGTTGATTAATTTCTCTAAGCCATGCATGAAAGGGAGATAAAAGTTTCTCTCCCTCCTGGCACTGCTGTGAGATTTAAATGAAATATGCATGTAAAGTACTTAAGATTTACAAATGCTTTCATCTAGTTTTTTCCTCCATTACTATTGACAGGCAGTATTTTTATACTTTTTAGTTTCTTCATATACTTTATCTGTTTAAATTATTTATGCTTTGGATTTTATTTTCCACTTATTTTCAGCATTGCTTATTTATTATTGTTTTATTTAACATTTATTGTTCCGTTTATTACCTCTAGTAATGATCTGAATTTTTTTGGTGGGGGACAAGGTCTTACTATGTTGCCCAGGCCAGTCTAGAACTCCTGGCCTAAAGTGGTCCTCCCACCTCAGCCTCCCAAGTAGCTGGGACTACAGGTACAAGCCACTGCACCTGGCAATGCTCTAAATTACTCTAGGAGATTTAAAAACTAACAAACTTCAGTCTTTTGTTTCTGGATAAACTTTAGTCTGTGGGATATGTTTGTAATATCTTATGATTTCTTCACTATTGGTAATTGCATATATATTTTCTGGTAGTTAACTTTTTTTTTTTTTGAGACAGGTTCTCCTCCTGTCACCCAGGCTGGAGTGTAGTGGTACAATCTTGGCTCACTGCAACCTCTGTCCCCTGGGCTCAAGTGATCCTCCCATCTGTCGACCAAGTAGCTGATACCACAGGCATGCACCACCACGCCCAGCAATTTTTTTAATATTTTTAGGAGAGATGGGGTCTCACCATGTGGCCCAGGCTGGTCTCAAACTCCGGAGCTTAAGTGATCCACTCGCCTTGGCTTCCTAAAGTGCCAGGATTACAGGTGTGAGCCACCACTCCTGGCCTGCTTTATTCTTGTTGCATTAAAAAAATTCAGCTCATGACCGGGCGCTGTGGCTCACGCCTGTAATCTCAGCACTTTGGAAGGCCAAGGCGGGCGGATTGCCTGAGGTCAGGAGTTCGAGATCACTCTGGCCAAGATGGTGAAACCCTGTCTCTACTAAAAATACAAAAAAATTAGACAGGAGTGGTGGCGTGCACCTGTAATCCCAGCTACTCGGGAGGCTGAGGCAGCGCAATTGCTTGAACCAGGAAGGTGGAGGTTGCAGTGAGCCGAGATTGCACCACTGCCCTCCAGCCTGGGCAACAGAGCGAGACCCTGTCTCAAAATAAATAAATAAATAAAAATTCAGCTCATTTTTATATTTTAAAATGAACTCACTGTTTTTAAAGCTAATAGTTTTAACAGGCCAAGCCCAAATAACAAAATTTGCATCAGACTGTTTTTTAGTGGGTAACATATGGAGACCTTGTGGTGTTTCTCTGTCATCTTCCCTGAAATTTCTCAGAGCTTTCAAGTTTAATTTTGGTCTTCATTTCAGTAAAAGGCAGGAGCAGGGCAATCTTTATAGCTTTATAGCTTAAGGTTAGCCTTGCTAACCAGTGGTTAAGTGAGAGTGAGACAGAAGGCGAGATGTGATGTGGCAGGGGGAGCCTTCTTTCCTGGCTGAGTGAAGGGAAGAAGGCTTTGAGGTGATACTAGTGCAGTAGCATATTTGGGCTCTCGTTCAGCTGTTGGATAGCAAGCTTCCATAACTTGCTATCTATCCAGCATTGGGTTTTTGACTCAAAGGTTGAAATTTCTCATCTGTAACTTAGGAAACTCAAGTTTTCCTCTGTCTTAAAATGCTTTGATCAGTAATTCTTAACTACTTATACTTGTCATCTTCTAAAATTATTCTTAAAGATACTTAGATTACATTCCACTATATTTGAAATCCATTTCAATTTTCAACTAAGTCTAAAATGGTCAATCTGCTGCAGATATTTAAAGATCAGTGGGTTTCTTCCCATCTGAAATGAATTGTACCAGGTTGACAAACATGAATTTTTGTTAGTTGTTTCCAAATCTCCACTAGGGTACTTGATCAGGATTTGAGACAGAGAACAGTGTTGCTTAATAGTTTGAGTTACAAATGAAATTCTCAGCCATTTTTGCCTGCTGTCTCAGGGAGATTGATCCAACCAGCATTTATTTAATAGATCTTATGTGATAGGCATTGGGCCACAGAAAGAGAGATACAAAGGTGAGCAAAATGAGATATGCTGCCTTTGGGGAGCTTACGGCTGAGTAGGGGAGAAAGTCATTAATTAAAGAACTCAATAAATGTAACATTCTAACTGTGAACATTGTTAATGAAGTAGAGGTTCTTCATTGATCCTATAAAGAACTATGAATGTGGAATTTCTTCTGTCAGGATAGTCAGATGATTGAGGAAGAGTTAGTTAGCCCAAAAGGGGAAGGAAGAGTGTTGCAGGCAGAGAATACCATATACATAGGCTGTGGTGGTAAGATGCTGGGAGGTCTGAGGGGACTGAAGAAACACTGCTGTTGCTGGACTGTAGAGAGAGGGGTAGTACAAAATGAGGTGGGATAGATAACATAGGGCCTTGTAAGCTGTATTAAATGAGCATCTTGAGGTGTAATTTAGGCACCATAAAATTCACCTATTATAAGTGTACAATTCAGTGATTAATAAATTTGAAGTAGTGCAGTGTCATTGTAATCCAGTTAGAGGCATTTCCTTTGCCCCCAAAGTTCCCTCTTGCCCATTTGCAGATAGTACCCACAACTACACCCAACATGAGGCAATCACTGATCTGCCTTCTCAAGACACTTTATAGAAACGGAATTGTATAATATATAGACTTTTGTGTCTGACTTGTTTCAATTTGCATAATCTTTGAGGTTCATCCATGTTGTAGTGTATATGATTGGTTTTTTCCTTTTAATTGCTGAATAGAATTTCATTGTATAGATAAGCCACATTTTTATCTATTCTTTAGTTGGTGGACATTTGGAATATTTCCAGTTTTGGGCTATTATGAGGAATGCTGCTATGCACATTCATGTATGTGTCTTTGTGTGGACATATGTTTTCATATCTCTTGGATGAATTCCAAGGACCGCAGTTCCTGGGTCATAGGATAAGTTTATGTTTAACTTTTTAGGAAACTGCCAGACTATTTTCCAAGTATCTATACCAATTTATATTCTCACCAGCAATACATGAGAGATCTAATTTTTTCTATATCAAACAATTAGTATTGACTTTTTGATTGGAGCCATTCTAGTGTTTTTGGTTGTAGCCATTCTAGTGGGGGTATAGTGGTATATCATTGTGGTTTTAATTTTTAGCATCTTTTCGTGAGTTTATTAGCTATTCATATGTCTTCATTATTTTATTTTATTTTTTAGAGACGGGGTCTCATGCTGTTGCCCAGAATGGAGTACAGTGCTGTGATCATAGCTCACTGTAGCCTCGAACTCATGGGCTCAAACGACCCTCTTGCCTCAGCCTCCTGAATAGCTAGGACTACAGGCACATATGAGAGCCAGGCTCTCATATATCTTCTTTGATGAAATGTCTGTTAATGTATTTTGCTTATTTTAAAATTATGTTGTTTGTCTTAACGTAGGAGTTCTTTATTCTAGATACAAGTCTTTTTTTTTTTTTTTTTTTTTGAGACGGAGTCTCACTCTGTCACCCAGGCTGGAGTGCAGTGGCATGATCTCGGCTCACTGCAAGCTCCGCCTCCTGGGTTCACGCCATTCTCCTGCCTCAGCCTCCCGAGTAGCTGAGGCTACAGGCGCCCGCCACCGTGCCTGGCTAATTTTTTGTATTTTTAGTAAAGACAGGGTTTCACCATGTTGACCAGGATGGTCTCGATCTCCTGACCTTGTGATCTGCCTGCCTCGGCCTCCCAAAGTGCTAGGATTACAGGCGTGAGCCACCGTGCCCGGCCAGATACAAGTCTTTTATCAGATATATGATTGTCAAGTATTTTTTCCCCAGTCGGTGGCTTATCTTGAGTTTTATTAATGGTATCTTTTAAAGTGCAAAAGTTTTAAATTCAATAAAGTCTGATTTATCAATATTTTCTTTTCAAATAACATCTGCAAAGGTGGGCATTCAAGCCAAAGTTATGGATTAAATCACCCAGGAAAAGGGAGCACAGAATGAGAATCAGAGAGGGTTAAATGGAACTTTGAGGAATCTCTGCGTACAATGTCATGCTATAGGGGATAGATCTGCAGAGGTGGAGATGGAGCAGGAGGAACACTAGGACGGTGTTATGTCATTTAAGTCAAAGAAAAGAGTATTTTAAGACTAGGAAGAGAGTAAAAGTATCAAGTCAAATAACATGAGGGCTGCAAAACAATTTTTAGGCTTAATATAGAGAGCATTGTAGACCTTACTGTACTGAAGCCAGATTGTAGTTAGTTGAAATGTGTATAGAAAGTGAAGAAATGTTGAATGTGAGTGTAGACCACCTTTTCCTAGAAGAGTAGGATAGATGGGACAGTAGTGGGATATGAATGAGGAGTCAAGTGAAGTTTTCTTGCCTTCTTTTTCAAATTTCTAATTAGACAATGTAACCTCTTTATTTATTATCTTAAATAATGATCCAGGAATAATGCCACTTTTGGAAAGTGTGTGGCATTAGATGTTGATCCGTTTAAGGTCACATGAGTCTCATACCTGTTATTCTTTTTATACTTTCTCACCATTGAATTCTTCAGAATACCTTCAAAATCTAAAAAATAAAAGTAATACGTGTACTAAAATACATGTAATAAAAGTAATACATTTCATTTTGAAAAATGAATTGCAAGCCCATACTCTCTTATTCAAAACTCTTGGATCAGAAATATTTTAGAATTTAGAAATTCTCAGGTTTTTAGGAAAGTAGTCTGCTACAGTACTCTGCTACATATACTATAAATTATCAGATACTCCCATCGAGGCTTGGAGTAAGATCCCTTACTCAAATGCGCTATTTCTGCATTGAAGTATATATAATATTTACACTAAGTAGCATAAGTATAGTTTTGAATAGCCTCCTGTCCGTTCAGGTCAGGTTTTGGCCCCAGGGTGTTCAATCAAGTCTTTTTTTTTTTTTTTTTTTTTTTTTTTTTTGAGACGTCCTGCTCTGTCACCAGGCTGGAGTGCGGTAGAACGGTCTCGGCTCCCTACAAGCTTCGCCTCCCAGGTTCACACCATTCTCCTGCCTCAGCCTACCAAGTAGCTGGGACTACAGGTGCCCGCCACCATGCCCCGGCTAATTTTTTGTGTTTTTAGTAGAGATGGGGTTTCACTGTGTTAGCCAGGATGGTCTTGATCTCCTGACCTCGTGATCTGCCCGCCTCAGCCTCCCAAAGTGCTGGGATTACCGGCATGAGCCACTGCGCCCGGCCTAGGAGTTCAATCAAGTTTTAGTGTTAAATAAATAAAGAAAGGGTAGAGTGGTTTTTAAAAAATTTTAATTTTGGTAGTTTTCTGAATTTTAGAACTATGGTTAGGAGCTTGGTGTACCCAGTGTCCTAGAATGAAAAACAGTAGTCCTTTGCTCTGGCACAGTCCAAAGCATTGTTGTTGGAACGGGACAGAATCTTCCCCATAGGCAGCCGCATGTGTCTTCTGAGAGTTGCTTCCATGTTTTCAAATAATAAGTTCATAAACATTAGCTATTATCTGTTGACTTCCTTTTTTTACCCAACCTTCCTTCTTCCCATCCTACCAGTTTGGTTATGTCTGTGTTGCTTATATGATTGTAATGTTTATACCATTGTCCGTGTTGAAATTTGTTTCATTTTAAAGCCTAATTATTACATTGTCTTTCTTCTATAGTGTTTGTTGTTGTTAGTAATTGCTTTATATTTTCACTTGCATTTATTTAAAATTTTATTATTATTATACTTTAAGTTTTAGGGTACATGTGCACAACGTGCAGGTTTGTTACATATGTATACATGTGCCATGTTGGTGTGCTGCACCCATTAACTCTTCATTTACATTAGGTATATCTCCTAATGCTATCCCTCCCCCAGCCCCCCACCCCACAACAGGCCCTGGTGTGTGATGTTCCGCTTCCTGTGTCCATGTGTTCTCATTGTTCAATTCCCACCTATGAGTGAGAACATGTGGTGTTTGGTTTTTTGTCCTTGCAATAGTTTGCTGAGAATGATGGTTTCCAGCTTCATCCATGTCCCTACAAAGGACATGAATTCATCCTTTTTATGGCTGCATAGTATTCCATGGTGTATATGTGCCACATTTTCTTAATCCAGTCTATCATTGTTGGACATTTGGGTTGGTTCCAAGTCTTTGCTATTGTGAATAGTGCCGCAATAAACATACGTGTGCATGTGTCTTTATAACAGCATGATTTATAATCCTTTGAGTATATACCAAGTAATGGGATGGCTGGGTCAAATGGTATTTCTAGTTCTAGATCGCTGGGGAATCGCCACACTGACTTCCACAATGGTTGAACTAGTTTACAGTCCCACCAACAGTGTAAAAGTGTTCCTATTTCTCCACATCCTCTCCAGCACCTGTTGTTTCCTGACTTTTTAATGATTGCCATTGTAACTGGTGTGAGATGGTATCTCATTGTGGTTTTGATTTGCATTTCTCTGATGACCAGTGATGATGAGCATTTTTTCATGTGTCTTTTGGCTGCATAAATGTCTTCTTTTGAGAAGTGTCTGTTCATATCCTTCACCCACTTTTTGATGGGGTTGTTTGTTTTTTTCTTGTAAATTTGTTTGAGTTCATTGTAGATTCTGGATATTAGCCCTTTGTCAGCTGAGTAGATTGCAAAAATTTTCTCCCATTCTGTAGGTTGCCTGTTCGCTCTGATGGTAGTTTCTTTTGCTGTGCAGAAGCTCTTTAGTTTAATCAGATCCCATTTGTCAATTTTGGCTTTTGTTGCCATTCCTTTTGGTGTTTTAGACATGAAGTCTTTGCCCATGCCTATGTCCTGAATGGTATTGCCTAGGTTTTCTTCTAGGGTTTTTATGGTTTTAGGTCTAACATGTAAGTCTTTAATCCATCTTGAATTAATTTTTGTATAAGGTGTAAGGAAGGGATCCAGTTTCAGCTTTCTACATATGGCTAGCCAGTTTTCCCAGCACCATTTATTAAATAGGGAATCCTTTCCCCATTGCTTGTTTTTGTCAGGTTTGTCAAAGATCAGATAGTTGTAGATATGCGGCATTATTTCTGAGGGTTCTGTTCTGTTCCATTGGTCTATATCTGTTTTGGTACCGGTACCATGCTGTTTTGGTTACTGTGGCTAAGCCTTGTAGTATAGTTTGAAGTCAGGTAGTGTGATGCCTCCAGCTTTGTTCTTTTGGCTTAGGATTGACTTGGCAATGCAGGCTCTTTTTTGGTTCCATATGAACTTTAAAGTAGCTTTTTCCAATTCTGTGAAGAAAGTCATTGGTAGCTTGATGGGGGGATGGCAATGAATCTATAAATTACCTTGGGCAGTATGGCCATTTTCATGATATTGATTATTCCTACCCATGAGCATGGAATGTTCTTCCATTTGTTTGTATCCTCTTTTATTTCATTGAGCAGTGGTTTATAGTTCTTTTTGAAGAGGTCCTTCACATCCCTTGTAAGTTGGATTCCTAGGTATTTTATTCTCCTTGAAACAATTGTGAATGGGAGTTCACTCATGATTTGGCTCTCTGTCTGTTGTTGGTGTATAAGAATGCTTGTGATTTTTGTACATTGATTTTGTATCCTGAGACTTTGCTGAAGTTGCTTATCAGCTTAAGGAGATTTTGGGCTGAGACGATGGGGTTTTCTAGATATACAATCATGTCATCTGCAAACAGGAACAATTTGACTTCCTCTTTTCCTAATTGACTTTATCCATTTCTTCTAGATTTTCTAGTTTATTTGCATAGAGATGTTTATAGTATTCTTTGATGGTAGTTGGTATTTCTGTGGGATCGGTGGTGATATCCCCTTTGTCATTCTTTATTGCTTCTATTTGATTCTTCTGTCTTTTCTTCTTTATTAGTCTTGCTAGCGGTCTATCAATTTTGTTGATCTTTTCAAAAAACCAGCTCCTGGGTTCATTTATTATTTTGAAGGGTTTTTTGTGTCTCCATTTCCTTCAGTTCTGCTTTGCTCTTAGTTATTTCTTGCCTTCTGCTAGCTTTTGAATGTGTTTGCTCTTGCTTCTCTAGTTCGTTTAATTGTGATGTTAGGGTGTCAATTTTAGATCTTTCCTGCTTTCTCTTGTGGGCATTTAGTGCTATAAATTTACCTCTACACACTGCTTTGAAGGTGTCCCAGAGATTCTGGTATGCTGTGTGTTTGTTCTCGTTGGTTTCAAAGAACATCTTTATTTCTGCCTTCATTTCTTTATGTACCCAGTAGTCATTCAGGAGCAGGTTGTTCAGTTTCCATGTAGTTGAGCGGTTTTGAGTGAGTTTCTTCATCCTGAGTTCTAGTTTGATTGCACTGTGGTCTGAGAGACAGTTTGTTATAATTTCTGTTCTTTCACATTTGCTGAGGAGAGCTTTACTTCCAACTATGTGGTCAATTTTGGAATAGGTGTGGTGTGGTGCTAAAAAGAATGTATATTCTGTTGATTTGGGGTGGAGAGTTCTGTAGATGTCTATTAGGTCCGCTTGATGCAGAGCTGAGTTCAATTCCTGGATATCCTTGTTAACTTTCTGTCTCGTTGATCTGTCTAATGTTGACAGTGGGGTGTTAAAACTTTCCCATTATTTGTGGGTGTCGAAGTCTCTTTGTAGGTCACTAAGGACTTGTTTTATGAATCTAGGTGCTCCTGTATTGGGTGCATATATATTTAGGATAGTTAGCTCTTCTTGTTGAATTGATCCCTTTACCATTATATAATGGCCTTCTTTGTCTCTTTTGATCTTTGTTGGTTTAAAATCTGTTTTATCAGAGACTAGGATTGCAACCCCTGCCTTTTTTTGTTTTCCGTTTGCTTGGTAGATCTTCCTCCATCCCTTTATTTTGAGCCTATGTGTGTCTCTACACGTGAGATGGGTTTCCTGAATACAGCACACTAATGGTCTTGACTCTTTATCCAATTTGCCAGTCTGTGTCTTTTAATTGGAGCATTTAGTCCATTTACATTTAAGGTTAATATTGTTATGTGTGAATTTGATCCTGTCATTATGATGTTAGCTGGTTATTTTGCTCGTTAGTTGATGTAGTTTCTTCCTAGCCTTGATGGTCTTTACAATTTGGCATGTTTTTGCAGTGGCTGGTGCCAGTTGTTCCTTTCCATGTTTAGTGCTTCCTTCAGGAGCTCTTTTAGGGCAGGCCTGGTGGTGACAAAATCTCTCAGCATTTGCTTGTCTGTAAAGTATTTTATTTCTCCTTCACTTATGAAGCTTAGTTTGGCTGGATATGAAATTCTGGGTTGAAAATTCTTTTCTTTAAGAATGTTGAATATTGGCCCCCACTCTTTTCTGGCTTGTAGAGTTTCTGCCGAGAGATCAGCTGTTAGTCTGATGGGCTTCCCTTTGTGGGTAACCGAACCTTTGTATTCTTTCTATCGCCTTCTTAAAACTGGAAGGGTGAGTGAGATAGGGCAACAGTAGCCATCTCCATGTCATCTAGATTAGTTAGATTAGGGATAACACAAAGGAAAAATTAAAATTTTCTCTATCTATCTTAGTCCTTTTACTATTTCTATGGCTTTAATATACTCGAAAGTTCTGCAACCAGCACCATAGTCAATTTTAGAATATTTTCATTATCCTAAAAATAAATCATTGAATCCACTGCTTCCTCCCGTTTACCCATTCCTACCCCAGCTCTTGGCATGCACTGCTCTACTTTCTGTCTCTGTAGATTTATCTCCTCTGGGCATTCCATACAACTGTCATCATGTAATATATGGTTCTTTGTGACTGACTTCTTAGTATAATTTTTTGCTTTTTTTTTTTTTTGAGACAAGGTCTCACTGTATCACCTAGGCTGGAGTGCAGTGGCGCCATACCGGCTCACTGTAGCCTCAACCTCCTGGGCTCAAGCGATCCTCCCAACTCAGCCTCCTGAGTAGCTGGGACCACAGGCATGAGCCACCACACCCGGCTAAGTTTTGAGTTTTTTTGTAGGGATGTGGTTTTGCCATGTTGCCCAGGCTGGTCTGGAACTCCTGGGCTCAAGCAATTCACCCACCTTGGCCTCCCAAAGTGTTGACGTTATAGGCGCGAACCACCACACCTGGCCTACTTAGCATAACTTTTTAAAGGTTCATCCATATTGTGGCATGTGTTAGTACTTTATTTCTTTTTATTGCTGAATATGATTCCGTTGAATGGATATAGCTTATTTGATTTATCCGTTTATCATTTGATGGACGTTTAGGTTATTTCCACCTTTTGGCTATCATGAGTAACGTGATAGAAACATTCATGGACAAGTTTTCATATGAGGAGATGTTTGCATTTCTCTTTGGTGTATGTACCCTAGGAGTGAAGTTGTTGGGTCATATGATAACATGTTTAACCTTTTGAGAAAGAGCCAGACTATTTTTCAGAACTACTGCATAGATCCCCACTAGCAGTATATGAGGGTTTCAGTGTCACAACATCCTTGCTAACACTTGTTTGTCTTTTATTATGAACATAATTAAAGTAATATCTAATAGTTTTGATTTGTATTTCCATGATGGCTAATGATGTCGATTAACCCATTTTTCATTGGGTTATTTGTCTTTATTATTATTATTATTATTATTATTATTTTGGTTGAGATGGGGCCTCGCTATGTTTCACACACTGGTTTTGAACTCCTGGCCTGAAGCAGTCCTCCCACCTCAGCCTCCCAAAATGCTGAGATGATAGGCGTGAGCTACTTGCACCTGGCCTTGCCCTTATGTTATTGAGTTGTAAGAGTGTTGTTTATATATTCTAGATACAAGTCCCTTATTACATATATGATTTGCAAACTTTTTCTTCTGTCGGTTGTCTTTAGACTTTTTTTTTAACATTTATAAATAGAGGTTGAGTCTTGCTATATTGCCTAGGCGTTTCTTGAGTTCCTGGCCTCAAGAGATTCTCTTGCCTTGGCCTCCCAAAGTTCTGGGATTATAGGTGTGAACCACTATGACTGGCTGTGTTTTCCCTTTCTCGGTGTCTTTTGAAGCACAAAAGTTTTTATTCTGATGATGTGTAGTTTGTCTCTTTTTCCTTTTGTGTGAGGAAGAGATCCAAATTTCTTTTGCATGTGGCTATCTAGTTGTCCCAGCACCATTTGTTGAAAACAGTACTCTTTCCCCAAGAAGTGATCTTGGCACCCTTCTTGAAAATCAGCTGACTATAGATACGTGGGTTTATTTCTGGGCTCTAAATTCTATTCCATTGATATATCTATTCATATTCCAGTATGACACAGTCTTGATTACTGCTCCTTTGTTGTAAGTTTTGCAATCTGGAAATGTGAGCTCTCCAACTTTGTTCTTCTTTTTCAAGGTTGTTTTGGCAGATCTGAGTCCCTTGAATTTTATATAAATTTTCAGATCAGCTTGTCAAATTTCTGTAAAGAAGTCAGCTCAGTTTTTGATAGAGATTGCTTTGACTCTCTATATCAACTTGGGAAGAATTGCCATTTTAACAATATTAAATCTTCTGATCCATGAACATGGACATCCATTTCCAGTTTCTTCAACAACCAGCTTTGGCAGTATCTCTTCTAGATGTGAATGTTCATGTTAGGTGGGCTGTATTTTGCAAGTTAGCATTAGTCAAATTGAAGCCCTCATGCCTGGATTGTCAGGCGTAGTGCTGAGGTTTAACTGTTATTCTGTGTAAAGATTAATTTAGTTGATATAAAAGATGTCTGGAAATTATGCAAAGAAAATAATGTAATATATGATTTGTATTTTTCATGTAAATCTTCACATAAAAAATGGCATGGCCTGTTTTATCGTTTGCTTGTAAACTCATTTTTATCCTAAATATGTGTGGCATAGGAGGGAGATTGTTTCAGGCAAACTTATAGGTCAGTTGCTTTGTTGTGGTGGTACATATCAGAAGACTAACTTCAATGGCAGTGAGGAGGGATGTCCTTCAAAACTGCAAAAAATTTGAGACCCTCTTGCATCTGTGTTTCTGTGCCATAAATAGCCCTTCTCAGGCTTGTCATGGGCATGTACCAATGATGTAATAATGATGATTATATCAGAAGCACCACAGGTAGCTTTTGGCATGGTAGGTATAGGGCTGTGGATATGGTCAGTTTGACCAAGTATTCCAAGAGGCCCCATGGAGTTTGTCATCTGTAATAGAGGACTTTAGTGCATTAGTGATGAAAAAACTCCTTACCACTGACTATTGTGATCTCCCAGGGAGTATAAGGCAGCTCCGCAGTAAGTGCCTCTTGTCTTGTGTGACGTGCTTGAATACAAACATTCAGACTGTTTCTTGGGCACAGTAGTGCTCCATCTTATGCCAGCCTCATCAAAGGCTTGAAATAGAGTAGGTGGTGTGTGATACCTAGACACTAACATCACCTATTCTATTTTCCTTTTTTTGTTGTTGTTATCAATGATCACTCACTTACTGTAAAACTAGACTTTATAAACAGATTTTTCTTTTAGCTAATTTTCTTCTATGTGTTGATCCCTCCCAGTTTTTTTTCCTTTTTGTTGTTCATTGATTCTAGAGTTGTGTGAAGGAAGCCATTTCGTGATTCCTGGTGCTCCTCTGCTTGCTTAGGGACACTACCAAGAGTTGGCACCAGCCTTACAAACACCTGCCTTTGATCCAGAGTAGAGTTTGGGGAGAGGTAGAGTAAGTGACTGCTTATCAAATGTGACCTTGGGGTTGTCAGGCCCTGTTGTTTACCCTACCTTTTCCTACTGCCTCACCTGTCCCCACCCCCTACCCCAGCACATGGTTAATAAATGAAAATCTCCAAATTCGAGATTCATTCTTTTGGTTGAAGGCTTCCATTTTCTGTTAAAATTTGAACAACATGAAACATTTTACTACATTAAACCTTCTGGATAATTTACGTTTAATTGGTTTTGTATACAGAGTGGGATAGATCTCAGTGGGTAAGTGGGGAGAAAGAACAACACACAATTCAATTATTAGACATTTTGGGGGATGCGTAAGAGAAAACCAGAAACAGGGCAGGAGTACCTGGAATCACTGAAGACAGTTTATGCATACACTGTTATTTTACCTAAAGGCAGCCTTTCTCATGGTTCTCAGGCATGTCACGGTGACCCTTCATATTCCCTAGGAAACCCTTTACAGCAGTGTTTGGCAAACTATAGTCTGATGGGCCACATCTAGCCTGCTGCCTATTTTTGTAAATAAAGTTTTATTGGAACATAACTGTGCTCATTCATGTACATACTCTTTTTTTTTGGTGGGGGGGGGGTTTGGGGGGTTGGAGTCTTGCTGTGTTACCCAGGCGGGAGTGCAGTGGTGCGATCTTGGCTCACTGCGAGCTCCGCCTCCTGGGTTTGTGCCATTCTGCTGCCTCAGCCTCCTGAGTAGCTGGGACTACAGGCGCCCGCCACCATGCCTGGCTAATTTTTTGTATTTTTAGTAGAGACAGGGTTTCACCGTGTTAGCCAGGGTGGTCTCGATCTCCTGACCTCATGATTTGCCCGCCTTGGCCTCCCAAAGTGCTGGGATTACAGGCGTGAGCCACCGCACCCGGCCCATTTACATGCTCTCTATGGGTGCTTTCATGCTACAGTGGCAGAGTTAATTAGCTGGAACACACTTGGACCACAGTGCCTAAAATATGTATCTTGCCCTTTATAGGAAGAGTTTGCCAACAGCTCGTGTAGAGTCTCTACTTTTGGAAGGTTAAGTATGGATCATAGATATCTTGAGTTTAATTTGGACTTCCTAACCTCTGATCTCACCATTATGTGGACTCACAGACAGTGGTTTTAAGGAAAGATCACTGCTTATTTCAGGACAAATGCTTGGTCATGATAAAAAAAAAAGTTTAACTTCAAAAATATTCTTAAAATAAATGGTGGCACTGCTTTGTTTTAATCCTAAGTAACCAATGCAAGATTATATCTCTGATTATACATGTACGTGATCCATCTGCCTCTTTCAGGTGCTCCCATCTTATTATGAGAAATGTTAGAATTTTCCCCTTAGACATTCATCTTCTATTGTTTTTGAAGACCAAACATTTATGTTGCCGTAACTTATTTAAATATACATATGAATATAAATAGAAAATGTTAAGCTCACTCTTGGAAATTTAAAGTGTTTTAGCTGAGTTATGTTTATTCTCTCTTCATTTTCTCTCAGCTTGAAATCCATGGCCCAAAATGACTCTACCAGTGGAGACTCTCTTCTGTGAAGAAGACGACCAGATAAGAGGTTGGGATGAGCATGCCACTGCATCAGATCTCTGCCATTCCATCCCAGGATGCCATCTCTGCTAGAGTCTACAGAAGTAAGACCAAAGAAAAGGAGAGGGAAGAACAGGTACTGGGAGAATATCTTTTTTAGTTTCATTATTAAGTTTTTATTAAAGATGACCTAGAACAATGCTTAAACTCTAAAGGTCAGGTTTTCTCTGATAATATACTGACAGGCACACAAATAGTTGTACTCAGAAGGAATTGTCTTTTTGTAGATTTCTAGGTTTTCAGATTTTGGTGTAAACTACTGTTTATAAATGGTTATAAATGACTTATCTTCATTGGTTAAATCTACCTGATTATTTTTGGTTAATCACTGTGACTAAGTTCTTTGGATTCTCAGAACATGATGCTGCTAGTTCCCTATTCATTGTAGTGTGAAATTTGGACACCAGATGGCTGGAATTTCTTAATATGTGTCTTAGTCTGCCCTAGCTGCTGTAACAAAATGCCATAGCCTGGGTGGTTTAAATAACAAGCATTTATTTCTCAAAGTTCTGGAGGCTGGAAATCTGAGATCAGGGTGCCAGCATGGTTGGATTCTGGTGAGGTCTTACTTCCTAACTTATGAACAGCTGCCTTCTTGCTGTGTCCTCACATGGCATGGAGAGAGGAAGGAAGCAAGCTGTCATGTGGCTGTTCATATAGAAGAACTGATCCCATGGAGAGGGTTCCACCCCTAGGACCTAATTGTCTCCCCAAGGCCCCACCTCCAAATACCATTACATTATGGATTAGAGTTCTGGCATAAAAGTTTTGTGGGAAACATAAACATTTAGTCCATAATAGTGTGTACATGAGGAAGCTATACAAACTTGTTTGGAATAGAAAAAGGAAAATGTCCAACAGTTAGGCCAGGAAGGGAGATTCTTTTTGATATACACCCTCACTGCAGGTTTACTGTAGGTGGTTATTTAATAAAGCCTTATTGAATTTATCTATTTGATGGGATTTTTAAGGTCTAAATAAATAGCATTAATCAATTATTTGTAGAATGGGGATTTTGATTGGTATTGGGAAGAAAGAGAAACCATTCTGTCTTACCTTAGTGTGGGGATGGTTCGAACACCCAGTGGCAGCCTGACAGTTCAGGGTGTCGTGGAGCCCAGATGAGGTGGCAGTAGTGGAAGAGCAGTTGAACCAGGAACTTGCAGGGCCCTCTGAGAGCTTCAGCAGCAATGGCACAGGATGAAAATAGTGGTTGTGTTTCTAGGGTCTCAATTGTGGTATCAGGTTTGATTTGAAAGGTAAATTTTTGTCCAGTGGAGCCCATTTTTATTTATGCAGTTTTTCCTGGCACAGGTTCAACCCAAAATCTTTTGCTATGATTTCTGATCCTCCTGTGCTTGGGAGATATTATTCCTACTGAGTCCCATAAGAAGAGTGAACCCTTGCATTTTACCTAGACTCAAATAATCCACCTGTTTGCTTAGTCTAATCTGTTAACACACCCTCGCTGAAGCCCATAACTTCTACAGAGGGTTAATGACTTTTATACAGTAGTCAATATAGTTGATGAATGAATGAATGAGTGAATATGAATTCAGTTTCAGTGATATGGGTCATGTCACTGTGGAGATGATCTTTTATTTCAAATACAGTATGAGAACCTTACAATAGTATACTTTCATTTCTTTCCTTCTGGCCTTTTCATATTGTCTTTTAATAAATTTTAAACCCTAGGATATATTTTAAAAAATACTTTAAATACTTTTCTTTTAAATAATAATAAAGATCTGTTTACTCAGATAATTACCATTTCTGGTGTATTTCCATCTATCATTTTTCTTTTGTCTAAAGGACTTTAGCATTTCTTATAATGTGAGTTGGCTGACAATGACTTCTTTCAGCTTTATTTAAAAAATATTTTTTATTTGTTTCTTGTATTCTGAAGTTGTGCTTGTGGATCAGTGGGTTTACAATTTTCATAGAATTTGGAGCTTTTTGGCTATTCTTCAGATACTTTTTCTGTCACCCCATTCTTTCTTTGGGGACTCCATTATACACATTGACTGGCTTAAAGCTGTCCACTGCTGCACTTTTAATTTTTTAAGGTTATTTTTTCTTTCTGCATTTTATTTTGGATATTCCAATTGCTTTGTTTATAATTTCATTAATATTTTCTTTTTCAATATCTAATCTGCCAGTAATTCCATCTAGTGTGTTTTTCATCTCAGACATGTTTTATCACTAGACATTTGGTTTGGATCTTTTTTATATCTTCCATGTCTCTATTCAACTTTTTTAGTATATGAAATAACAGCTATAATGACAGTTTTAGTCCTCTTTTCTGTCATTGTTGGCATGTGTGACTATTCTGAGTTTGCTTTTCTCCCTCACTTGATATCTTCGGTCAGTTTTATTTTCATTTTTGTTATTATTTTTAACTTATTTTTGAGTACAGATCTTGCTCTGTTGCCCAGGCTAGCATAGAGTGGCGTGATCACAGCATACCGCAGCCACGAACTCCTGGGCTCAAATGATCCTCCTGCCACAACCTCCCAAGTAGCTGGCACTATAGACCATGCCTGGATAAGTTTTTCTTTCATTTTGTAGAGTCGGGGTCTTGCTATTGCCCAGACTGGTCTCAAACTCCTGGGCTTAAACAATCCTCCCATCTTGGCCTCCCAAATTGCTGGGACTGCAAGTGTGAGCCACTGCACTTGGCCCAGTTTCATTTTTAAGTAAAAGTTTATTTCAGACTAGTTTTAGATTTACAGAAAAATTAAGCTAGGATGGAGTATTTTCATATACCTGACACCCAGTTTCTCATATTGTTATCATTTATAGATTTAGTACAAGTGCAGTGTTGTTACACCACCTGAATAGTGCACATAAGCACCCATGAGGTAATTTCTCATCCCTCACCCACTCCCATCCTCCCACCTTTCTGAGTCTCCAGTGTTATTATTCCACTCTCTATGCCCCTGTGTACATATTTTTCAGCTCCCACCTGTAAGTGAGAATATGTGATATTTGACTTGCTCTTTCTGAGTTATTTCACTTAAGATAGTTACCTCCAGTTCTATCCATGTTGCTACAAAAAAACATGAATTCATTCTTTTTTTATAGCTGAGTAGTATTCCATGGTGTGGATTACTTTATCCAATCATCCGTTGATGGGCACTTAGATTGATTTTATGTCTTTGCTATTGTGAGTAGTCCTGCAATAAATATTTGAGTATAGGTATCTTTTTGATATAATGATTTCTTTCCCTTTGTGTAGATCCCCAGTAGTGGGATCACTGGATCAAATGGTATTTCTATTAGTTCTTTGAGAAGTCTCCATATTGTTTTCCGTAGAAGCTGTACTAGTTTACACTCCCAACAACAGTCTGTGAGCATTCCCTTTTATCTGCATCCTTGCCAACATCTGTTATTGATTTTTTTGACACCTGAGTAATAGCCATTCTGACTGGTGTGAAATGGTATTTCATCGCTTTTATTTGCATTTCTAACTTTTTAAATGTTTCTTGGCCATTTGTATGTCATCTTTTGCAAAATATGTGTTCATGCCCTTTGCCCATTTTTTAAAAAGGTTATTTTTTTCTTGTTGAGTTCTTTGTAGAGTCTACAAATTAGCTTTTTGTAAGATGCATAGTCTGCAGATATTTTCTCCTGTTCTGTAGATTGTCTGTTTTCTCTGTTGATTATTTATTTGCTGTGTAGAAGCTTTTTATTTTAATTAAGTCCCATTTGTCTATTTTCATTTTTGTAGCTTTCCTTTTGAGGTCCTAGGCATGAATTCTTTGCCTTAGGCCAATGTCCAGAGAGTTTTTCCTAGGTTTTCTTCTAGAATCTTTATAGTTTCAGATCTTTATACTTTCAGGTCTTTAATCCATCTTAAGTTGATTTTTGTATATATTGAGAGATACGGGTCCAGTGTCATTCTACTGTATATGGTTACCCAATTCTCCCAAGTATCACATATAGAATAGGGTGTTCTTCCACTAGTGTATGTTTTTGTTGACTTTGAAGAAGATCATTTGCCTGTAGGCATGTGTCTTTAATTTGGGTTCTGTAATCTGTTTCATTGACCTGTGTGTCTGTTTTTATAATAGTTTTGGTTGTTATAGCCTTATAGTACAATTTGAAGTCAAGTAATTTGATGCCTCAAGTATTGTTCTTTTTGCTTACCATTGCTTTGGCCATTCAGGCTCTTCTCTGGTTCCTTGGGTATTTTAGGATTGTTTTTTCTAATACTATGAAAAACAATGTTAGTATTTTCATAGGAATTGCATCTGCAGATTTCTTTGAGTAGTATGGTCGTTTTAATGATACTGATTCTTCTAACCCATGATCATGTTTGTGTCATATGTGATTTCTTTCGTCAGCGTTTTGTAGTTTTTCTTGTAGCGATCTTTCACATCCTTGGTTGAGTGTATTTCTGAGTATTTTATTATTTTTTTGTAGCTATTGTAAATGGGATTGACTTCTTGGTTTGGTTCTTGATTTGGTTCTCAGCTTGATTATATCATTGTTGTATAGAAATGCTACTGATTCCTCCTCACAACAAAAAATACAAAAATTAGCTGGGTGTGGTGGCACGTGCCTGTAAGTCCCAGCGACTTGGGATGCTGAGGTGGGAGGATCACTTGAGCCCAGGAGGTCGAGGCTGCGCTAAGCTATGACCGTGCCACTGTGCTCCAGCCTGGGTAACAGAGTGAGACCGTTTCAAAAACAAACAAACAAACAAACAAACCCCAACTAAACAAAAGAAATACTACTGATTTTGTAGGTCGATTTTGTATCCTGAAACTCTACTGAATTAATTTATCAAATTTACGAGTGTTTTGGAGGAGTCTTAGGGTTTTCCAGGTATAAAATTATATCAGCAAACAGAGATAGTTTAACTTCCTCTTTTACAATTTAGATGTCTTTTCTTTCTTTCTATTGCCTTACTGCTCTGGCCCGATAGGACTTTTAGTACTGTGTTGAGTAGGAGTGGTAAGAGTGGGGATCCTTGTCTTCTTCCATTTCTTAAGGGGAATGCTTTCAACCTTTCCCCATTCAGTATGATGTTGGCTGTGGGATTCTTGTATATGGGTTTTATTATTTTGAGGTATGTTCCTACTACACCAAGTTGTTGAGTGGTTTTTATCATGAAAGAATGCTGAATTTTATCAAATGCTTTTTCTGTATCTATCGAGATAATAATATGGTTTTTGTTTTTAATCCTGTTTATGTGGCAGATCACATTTATTGATTTTTGTATGTTGAACCGTACTTGTATCCCTGGAATATAACCCACTTGATTGTAGTGTACCATGTTTTTTGATGTGCTGTTGGATTTGGTTTGCTAGTATTTTCTTGAGCGTTTTTGCATCTGTGTTCATTAGGGGTACTGATTGATTCTGTTTCTGTTTTTGTGTGTCCTTGCTTGGATTTGGTGTTAGGGTGATACTGGCTTCAGTTAGAGAGGATTTTCTTCAATTTGGGGGAACAGTGTTGTCAATAGGATTGGTACCTATTCTACGTCTGGTAGAATTTGGCTGTGAATTCATCTGCTCCTGGGGTTTTTTGTTGTTGGGAGATTTTTTTTTATTTTTATTACTGGTTAAGTCTTACTGGTTATTGGTCTCTTCAGGCTTTCTCTTTCTTCTTAGTTCATTCTTGAGAGGTTGTGTGTCTTTAGGAATTTACCTGTTTCATCTAGGTTTTCTAGTTTGTTAGTGTAGAGATGTTCATGGTAGACTCTGATGATCTTTTGTATTTCTGTGGTATCATTTGTAATGTCTTTTTCATTTCTGATTGTGCTTATTTGAATTTTCTTTCTTCTTGGTTAATGTAGCTAGTAGGCTGTCAATTTTGTTTATCTTTTCAGTGAAGCAACTTTTTGTTTCTTTATCTTTTGGGTTTTTATGATCTGGATTTCATTTAGTTCTGTTCTTCATCATTTCTTTTCTTCTGGGTTTGGTTTGTTCTTGTTTTTCTAGTTCCTTGAGGTACTATGTCAGGTTAACTTGTGGTCTTTCTATTTTTTTCGATTTAGGCATTTAATGCCATAAACTTTTCTTTCTTGAATCCATTTACAGTCAACACTATAAGCTTTTGCTGTATTCCAGAGGTTTTGGTATGTTGTGTCTTTACTTTTGTTTAAAAAATTTTTAAACTTCCATCTTAATTTCATCACTGACCCAAAAATCGTTCAAGAGCAGGTTAATTTCCATGTATTTGTATAGATTTGAGAGTCCTTCTTGGAATTGACTTTAGGTTTTTTCCACTGTAGTCTGAGAAGACAACTTGAAATGATTTCAGCTTTTTAAAAATTTATTGAGACTTGCTTCATTCCTTAAGATAAGGTCTGTCTTGGAAAATGTTCCACATGCTAATAAGAAGAATGTATATTCTGTGATTGTTGGGTAGCTTGTTGTATAAACATCTGTTAGGTCGATTTGTTCTACAGTCCAATTTAAATCCAGTGGGGTTTTTTTTTTCTTTTTTTTTCTGTCTCAGTGATCTGTGTAGTGCTCTCAGTGGGGTGTTGAAGTCCCCTCTTGTGCTATAAAGGAATGCCCAAGGCTGGGTAATTTATAAGTAAGAGATTTTATTTGGCTCACCATTCTGCAGACTGTACAAGAAGCACAGTGGTTGTGTAAAAGTGCCTGGCCTCCTCTCTTCAGCCTGGCTTGTTGGCTGGTAGCAGCAGCTGCTCAGGGCTCGGAAGCCTGTGTACTCCCATGTGAGTTTGAGCAATGCCTCTGTCAGTCTGCAGGCAACTCACTCTATTAGGCTGGAGACCTGCGAGGGTCAAGGGGGTCTCCCAAAGCTAGCGTTGCAAAAGTCCATGGTGGGAATGTGGAGCCCTGGGAGTCTCTCATCTACCCTTTCCCAGCATCTAGAAGCTTCTTTCATCTCTCAGCAATCCTGGCTGAGCACGTGCCTTGCTTCCTTCTCCTTTGTGATCAGTGATTCCTGTTGCTTTTCAGTTGAATTCCAGTGTTCTGTTTTAGATGACCTATTTGAAGGGTGAATATCTACTCGCCGTTTTGGAGCTTTCCATGGAAGAGGCATGTACTAGCTGCATCTAGTTAGCCATCTTGAACCAAGCTTCCAGTTTCTCATATTATTAACATCTTAAAATAGTGTGCTGCATTCATCATAGTTAGTGAACTAATATGAATACATTATAGTTTTAAAGTCCATGCTTTATTCAGATTTCCCTACTTTTTAACTAATGTCCTTTTTGTGTTCCAGGATCTCATCTCTAGGATGTAGCATATTACATTTTGTTGTTGTATCTCCTTAGGCTCCTCTTGGCTATGACAGTTTCTCAGACTTCCCTTGTTTTAGATTACCTTGACAGTTTTGAAGAATACTGATCAGGTATTTTGTGGAATGTCCTTCTATGGGAATTGTCTGATATTTTTCTCATGACTAGACTAGGGTTATAGGTTTTGGGATGGAAGTCCACAGATACAATGTACCAGTTCATCACAACAGATCGAGTATACTATCAACATGATTTATGACTGATTTTCTTGACCACCTGGCTGATATAGTGACTGTCAGGTCTCTCCACTATAAAGTTACTCTTTTTCTCCCCTTTTGTACTTTATTCTTTGGAAGGAAGTCACTATGCATAGCCCACTTTAAAGAATGGGGAGTTGTGCTCCCCCTCCTTGAAGGTGGAGTCTTTACGTGAATTATCTGGAATTCTTCTACATGTCTGGAACCCAAATTGCAAGATTGTCCAAAAAATACATTTTTCAATTTTCTGCCCTGTCCTCCTTGATAAAGGGATCCTGAAAGAAATGATCTGTATCCCAGGATTCCTGAAAGGTGATAAGTAAGAAGGTAATTCAATGATCAACTTATATTTAAAGTAAGCTACACAGAAAATAAAAGTGGTATTTTATATATTTATAAACAGTCCTAGTTTTGGCCCTGTTGTCCTGCTACTGAGGTCAAAAGGAGGATTTTACCATGCAGCATCAGGATGATGGTCACGTAAACACAATTTCGTATTTGCTCTAAAAACACATGAGTATTGATAGATCATACTGTATTCATTTGTACCTAACATCTTTTGAAAAAATGACCTCACAATGTTCAAGTGATAACAATATCTTTAGACAGAATCACCACACTTTTACTACTTAAAAATTATTCTCTTTTCTCTATTAGATAAATTCTTCCCTTTTAAATAATAAAAACCTAATATAAGGAACTTGGAGAAAACCTCTTGAATTTTAACATTGCAGTATCTCCAGAGCCATGTGGGCAAACTCCCAGTTTAATGCTTGAACCTACTCTGTATTATCATGGCCAGTTTGTTTTTAGGGCACCATTAGGGCATCAGCCCTGATGCTAACCCACTACTTCGAAAGGCAGTTGTTTTGTGCTTTTTTTTTTGGGCTACCAGAGATTTGAGATACAGTATAAGAACAAACTGTCTGTAGCTTTCTCTTACTGACACTTTTACTTTTTGCTTCCAGGAACTGCCAGTCTTATTCTGCAGGATAAAAATCCCTTATAATCACGTATTATTAGTTGGGACTCTCAGCATTCTAGTTACTGTCTTTTAGACCATTTCTAGCTTTTTTATAGAAGTATGTTTACATGAAGAGATGAATATGCATCTTTAAAATAAACCTGTTGCAGATTACTGTCTGGTTAGGCATCACCATCTGTGAGATCATTTGCGTGGCTTCTTGAATCATCCATCTACCTTACCTGCAAGGGCCACAAGAGATTAATATTCTCATACTTGGAAACCAGAATTTCTTTGTCACCTGTTTACCTGTCCTTGCTCCCTGGAGTCTTTCACTTCTGCTTCCAAGCGTGTTTTTCCTATTTGGTAATCACAGCAATCTCTGAAACCCCTTGGAAGTATCTCCTAGTTGGCTCAAACATGTATAGAAAGTTGTAGCATGCTTAACATTTAAGAACCAAAGAAGACTTCTTTACTAAATGGTCATTTTCTGCTTTGTAGGCTTGTTTTCTTTGAGAATAAAGAGAAGTTTTGATGTTTTTCTAGAGATTAAAAAAGAGTATGCTGTTATAAAACATTAAATTCAAGTTGACCCATTTGAACGGCTACATCTACATTTTCTTTCGCATATATAGATTTTTGAAGCTGAAATGCAGATAAAATTATGTGCAACTTTGAGGTCCTGCAATTTTAAATATTCTTAGTAAAAAGCCAACAATATCGATTCCAGCTATTTTATATATTAGCAGCTTACCTATATCAGCTAATTCTCACGTAAAACTTGAGAACTGATAATGGTTTGCTGTTTATTTATTTAGAGTTTAGAGATGGAAGGAATGCACAGAATAACTGTAGCTGACCTCTGTGGATGTTGGTCTAGTGAGAGTTTGCTAGTTAAGAGTTCACATAATCTAGGTAAAACCAAGAGTCTTGTCTGGTTGTGCGGTAAGTGAAGCATTTGCAGTTGGTTTCAGTGTGTTGCATATAAGTTGAGTCAAGGTGGTGTATGAATACGTTTGTCTAGGTATCACTGTAGGACTTGATGATTATGATTTCTTGGTTGTCACTACTCTCTTATAGCTGTCCTGTGTGAATTGGACAACTAGGTGGCAGATAATTTTTCAGATTTTCTGTCAGTAACTTGAAAATAAGAAAACCACTCAAATATATTTATTTATTTTTCACTCTTTGTTTTTATTTATTTAGTTTAGAGATTGGGTCTCACTCTCACAGGCTGGAGTGCAGTGGCGTGATCATAGCTCACTGCAGCCTTGAACTGCTGGGCTCAAGTGATCCTCCCATCCCAGCCTCCTGAATAGCTGGGACTATAGGCATACACCATCACACGTGGCTAAATTTTTTATTTTGAAGAGATGAGATCTTGCTATGTTGCCAAGGCTGGCCTCAAACTCCTGGCCTCAAGCCATCCTCCCACCTTGGCTTTCCAAAGTGTTGGGATTATAGGTGTGAGCCACCCTACTGGGCCCCTAATTTATTTTTTAATGCAGAGATTGCAGTAACTAATAGTACAGTCCTAGTATCCTGTAATCGTTGTTAATGGCTTTTGATATGTGATGTTATTGAGATGACTTCCTTATTTTACACATGAATAAAACAGCACCAAAGATAAATGCCTTATGGTCACGTGACTGTATATTTTTTTCCATATTGTTTTGTTTCCTCTAAAAAAATGCTTGCACATGAATATAGACTGCACACACATATTTTTTCATTCATTTGTGCATCAAATAGTTTTGTGTTTTTAAGAGACAGGGGTCTCATTCTGTTGCCCACGTTGAGGTGCACGGGTGCAATTATAGCTCACTTGGGGGGCCACGTGTTGGTATTATAGACACGAGCCATCACACCTGGCTTGGAATGTTTTATATCTTCCATACCACTTTTGCATAGGGAATGAACTGTCATCCCTTTCATCCAGTCATCCTAATGCCGAATTTGTGTGTTTTTCATGTTTATTTCTGAAGAACTCAATTTACCACATTTCAGAAGCCTGTTTTTTTAAAAGCAGAGCAGGGCACTGCTGTTGGATTCACACTGTTCAGGTAATACATGAACAGTGGTAGAATTACAAAGACATCTTAACAGCATCTTTTGCCTCAGGGCTTTGGTTTTGAGTTAGGCTTAGGATGATTAAGGTATAGTGTTTATGTATTACTAGCTGTGTACGTAATTAGCACTTCTAAGCAGAGTCATACACCCAAATTGGGAAAGATGTGCTCAACTGATTTGTATTACACCCCAGGATTGTTACCCAAGGTGTGTAGATGTCTGTTCCCTGAGAGCAAAGGTCTTTTCATCTAATTAGCGGTGTGACCTTGGGTTCTTACTGAACTTGGAGGAGACTGCTTATTTTCTGGAAAGTGGTGGAGGTGAAATGGTTACTTTGTGGGAGATAGTCACTCCCACAGTGTGTCCACTCCCAGATAGTGTCCTTCAGGCCTCAGTGGCCCTCCCATACCAATCCACTGAGAGTTGTCACCCCAAATCTAACAGTCACAAGGCTAGCATCTTTTACCAACAAAACTTTGATAACTGAAAAAATTATTTTATTAAATTAATATGAAGAGTTTTTGGGGGGAAATTTGAACCTTGAACCCCTGACTTTAAAAAGTTGTTTATCATTAAAAACAGAAAAATGTGGGAGGACTGTCTTAGATTATAAAAAACTAAAAAGACAACCAGTGTAATATGTGTACCTTGGTGGAACCTGTTAAAAACATAAATACCTATAAGGTGTGTTTTTTGGACAACTGGGAAAGCTGAATATTTTCTATATATTAGATAATAATGATAGAATTACAGTTAATTTTATGCATCAGAATATGTATATCAGAGAAAGAAAGTAAATGGGCAGATTTTATAACAGTTGATGCATCTAGGTGAAGGACAGACAGGTATTCATTGTACTATTCTTTTAGCTTTTCTGTAGATTTAAAGTTTTTCAAATCAAAAGTTTTGGGAAATAAAAGAATATGCTTGCCGAAAGTGAGCTGAAGAAAGCGTCGCAGTAGACAATAATAAATAGTAAATTATATGAAATAATTTAAAGTCCAATGGGCAAGTTATCTCACACTTCCTAGGTATTCATATAATTTTAAATCTGATTGCAAATTTTTTGTTATCTTATGTAAACATTGGTTTGCACCATGTCTGGGAGGCACAGGCAGACTTTCCAAAAGGAGCAGAAGCATGGGCAGTTTTAACGACTCCATTTTCAGATCTTTACCTTCCACATACACTTGAGCCTAAAACTGTTCACGCACCCACATTTCTGAGCAGCTAGTTTTCGACTCTGAAGAAGGAAAGGCCCCTACATTTTACTATGTCCCTTAATTTTGCTATGCTGCATTGTTCTAGGGAATAAAAATCAGGTCATCAAACAAAGGAATACTTGGAATTACTGGTTTTGGGTAATCTTTTTTACTGATTAATCAAATCATGGTATACCTGCCTAGGCAGTTTATCTTTTCCTGTCTTATTCAAGAGGCTTCAAAATGAAGGTATTTGGGCACATTCTGGATTCAGATATATCATAGGTAGATTTATAAAAGTGACTTCATTCCCCATCAATTGTTCTTCAATGAAGAACTTTTGGGGAAAAGACCCTTAAAAGCAAAGCAGAGTGAGTTTCAAGTGATGAAAATAGTTTTCTAAAAAATGTAACATAATTAAAGATAAGTTGATTTTTTTTTTAGCTGTTCACAGGTTTAGTTGCTACGATGGGTAATTAACTAGAAAGCAATATACCTTTGAACAGCAACTTTTCAAGATATTACAGATAAAGAACAAAGTTAAAAGTATTTTGTGATTTCTTTCAGTTGAAATGTGTATCATTCAACAAAGTAGTTAATGCTTCTTTTTATCAAATCATATAAAATATTCCAATTATATTTAATCCTCATAAAATATTTTGTATTTTCTATCTCCTAATAAAAAATGTAATTACATTCTTGCTGTCAGACTGATTTGTTTTTAGAAGTACAGTAATTGCAGCAGGTTTTAATCTCACATTGGTATTTGCTTCACGCCCCCTCGTGTGGTAGAATGGAACTTGTAGACTAGGTAAATTCTTAGAACATAACAAAAATGCCTGATGGAGTCCCCCAGAAATCTGGTGACTAGCCCAGGCCACAATTGTACTTGTCACCTGTTGTAGACCCTTGTCCCATTCTAACTCTCAAGACTGACTTTGCTTTACCCTGAACCACACATACCTTTGTACAATTTATCCTGGCCAGCACTACTTCAGCATTGATTTTTTCCCCCAGTATGAAAGGAACTTAATTTGATATTATTTAGCTTAAATAATGCTGTATACTATGTCAAGTATTCACAGATGGTTTAAATGCTTAAGAATGTTTATTACTGTAAATACTGTTTTTTACTGTATTTAAGTAGGCCAACATATGGTATTTATAAATTGCCTCTATAACATATTTATGGATTAAAATTTTTATATTTCGAATAATGGCTAACACTTACATATCATTTAATGTGAGCCAGGCACTGTCCCAAGGACTTTCCATATGTTAACTCACTAAATTGAATCCTTACAGCAACCCTTTGAAGTAGGCATTACTGTTGTGGTCATGATCACTTTATGGATTGATTTGGAAGCTGAGAATCAAAAAGGTTGGGTATGTGGTAACTGATGGAGGTGGGATTTGAGTCTTGGGTCACTGCTGCTGAGTGCGTAGTTCTCATCACCTGGGCAGTGAGTGGTGCACTCCAGGTGCTGTTGTCCTCCTCAGGTGGAGGAGAGCTGCTGCTCTTATTTGTTCATGACATTCCCTCTGAGCCACCTGGGCTAGAAACTGGGGAGCTCCTTTTGCCGACTTTGCTCTTAATGCGCCACTCATCAATAAGTTTTACTGATTCCACCTCTGAAATGTTTTCTTTGTCCTTCCTCTCTGCCCTGGTGCTACTGCTGTATTTCAGGCAGCCGTGTAGGTCAGGGGCTGGCAAATCATAGCCCATGGTCCAAATCCAGCCACTGCTGTTTTTTATGACTTGCCAGGTAAAAATGGTTTTTACATTTTTAAATGGTTGGAAAAAAGTCAAGAGATTAATATTTTACGATGCATGAAAATATGAAATCAAAATTTCAGTTTTCATAAATATAGTTTTATTGGAGTAGAGCCATGCTCATTTCCTTGTGACTACTTTTGTCTGACAATGGCAGAATTGAGTAGGTGTAATAGAGAATATGACTTGCAAAGCATAAAATATTTCCTCTCTGGCTCTTTACAGAAAAAGTTTGCTGACCCTTGATCTAGATTATTGCAGTAGTCTACTTACTGACTTCCCAAACCTTCCCTTATGTCGCCTTCCTTTCTGTTCTCATTGTGGATGGATGGGTGGTAGTGGGAGGATACAAGAAACTAGCATCTGTATCTCTGATATGGTGTTTATTTGATTTTGCCACATAGTCATATCTGTTAGTTGTTTACCTGTTTATCTCATGTAATAGAGTAGGAACTCCTTATTGTACAGATGATACCTTACTCATGAACAAAGGGATGGTATCCACATGATACCCATGCTTGAATGAAGATATATTCAATCCTTTACGAATGGCACTTTAAATTTTTACTCACATATTTTATATTTTCATTTTAAGATCAAATTGAAAAAGACAGCAGTTGGTGAAATCTGTCAGAAGTTTTTTTGTGTGTGCAGACTCCCTTCCAGCATATCTTTTAGAGCTTTTACAAGGTGGTGGGATCCTTGTTACTTCTTTTGTAACACTGACAAAGGAAGTGTTACGAAGGTGTTACTAGGTCCTCTGACAAGTACAGTGGTTTAAAAGCTAAGCCATTTTGATTAGTGTATGATACATGCTTTATTAGAGCCATTCTGGCCAAGAGCAATGATAGGATGCTGGTAGCTTTGGGAATGCTCTTGAAAGTTACAAGAGGGCTCTAGAACCATACCAGTGTCCAGGGGTTACAGTTTGCTGCTGAACTGAGATCAGCAGGATTGGCATTACAGAGATAATGTGGAAACGGATTTCCATTCCACAGGTTGCTCCCTTGGGCAATCTGTTAGGAGTTGAGGAAGCTCCTAATATTCTGGAAGGACCAAACATGTACAGTAAAGGTCAGAGCAAACTGGATGTCTCGTCTAGAGTATTGGGCAGTGTTTGAGGAGGCAGGTTTTGAAGATCATGGAAAGCAAAAGTTCTTCAGATCAGAGTCTTTAGAGCAGTAGTCTAGGCAGGGAAAATCCATGAATGGGTGAACTGCAGGCAGGTAGGTTGTTGATACTTTCCTGCTGCCTCAAGGACATACCATTGCTGTTGTCTTAAGAGTTCTGAGGTCTTGGTTGTAATGTCAGCAGTGCGAGAATACACATGTCATCAAGCTGCAAACTGCGTTCTGTGTCATCGGAGCTCTCTTTTCTGTACTGATGTGGCACTGTGATCGTAGAATCACAGATACTCAGGGGTCAGTCCAACTTTAATTCAGAGTTCTTCTGAAGGTTGGAAGGACTTGCCTGATAACCATCACCTTGCCTTCATTGATAATTCTTATGAAAGCCTGCCCCTCCATAGTCATCAGGCCTTTTATCTCAGACAACCAAGAGCAACCAGAATTCTTTATGAGACACCTGAGATATGATGTGCACTCATCACCTCTTGTATTAGCTGCCAGGAAGCCTAGTCTCTGAGAGAAGTACCTGATAACGCAAAAAAATTAAGTTTTAACTTAAAATATTCAAGAAACATAGATTGCTAAGATCATGATCATCTTAAAATTGGAGGGTTAGTTTATCACTTATAATTAATAGTGCCTAGCAGTCTCTTATGCTTGTTTGACATTTGTCATGAAAAAACATTGCAAATCCTTGCCTGTGTTATATATTTATTTGTTCACCCAGACATCAGTCTGCTAAGGAGGACATGGAGAATATAGACTTTCATGAAGGTATACAAGAAAATGTGAAGGGCACTGTATTCCAGAGTCTTTTTGTGTGAAGTTTTAGTTATAGCAGTTATAAGCCCTTATGTTAGGCTGTCTTGTTGCTGTAAAGAAATACCTGAGACTGAGTAATTCATAAAGAGGTTTAATTGCCTCGTGGTTCTGTAGGCTGTACAGGAAGCCTGACACCGGCATCTGTTCAGCTTCTGGTGAGGCCTTGGGCTGCTTACAGAAGGCAGAGGGAGAGTGTTGTCTCACATGGCGAGAGCAGGAGCAAGAGGTCTGGGGAGGTGCCACACATTCTTAAAAGACCAGATCTCCTGAGAAATCACTCTATCATGAGGACAGCACCAAGGGGATGGTGGTAAAAACCATTCGTGAGGGATCAGCCCCCATGATCCAGTCGACCTCCCACCAGGTCACACCTCCAACATTGGCAATTAAATTTCAACATGAGATTTGGTGGAGACAAATATCCAAACTATTTTGAGCCCTTCTTAAGAGGTTCTCTTTTTACATTATATTCATATTACTATTCTTGGGATGGGGAATGGAAGGAGGCCCTAAAACATCGGTAGAATTGTTCACGTGTATAGTCCATAAGAAAAGTTTTTAATAACTTGGTTAAGTGCTAGTGGATTCACAACTCTACTGTCAACTAGCTGATACTCCAGGGAAATTTGGTGTCCATGTTTTGACTTCTTGTTGTGCTACTCACCACTGTTGCCACCATTGTGCCAAACTGTCTGTCCTTTTAATTTGCTTTTACAATCCAGTGTTCCCATACATACTGCAGGCCAAAGGGTGAGCCTGGCTGGTTAATAAGGAGGTACATACATATATTTTAGCAGAGTGAATAGATTTAGCTGCCTTGGCAGGTGACTGGAGAGCTGTCTGGGAGTGTTGAGAGAAACAGCTGGGGTTGCCATTTTATAGGATTGAGGCTCTGGATTGGGTTGGACTAAATGATCTTTATGTCGCTGTTAATTCTGAGGATTTTTTTGAGCACTCTTAGCCACACTTGATTCTTTTTTTTTGAGACAAAGTCTTGTTCTGTTACCCAGGCTGGAGCACAGTGGCGCAGTCTCAGCTCACTGCAACCTCCGCCTCCCAGGTTCAAGCGATTCTCCTGCATCAGCTTCCTACATAGCTGGGATTACAGGCGCGTGCCACCACGCCCAGCTTATTTTTGTATTTTTAGTAGAAATAGGGTTTCGCTGTATTGTCCAGGCTGGTCTCGAACTCCTGACCTCAGGTGATCCACCCACCTTGGCCTCCCAAAGTGCTGGGATTAACAGGCGTGAGCCACCGTGCCTGGCCCACACTTGATTCTTAATAATCAATCAGTTTGAGCCAGGCACAGTGGCTCACACCTATAATCCTACCATTTTGGGAGCCGAGGCAGGAAGATCTCTTGAGGCCAGGAGTTTGAGACCAGCCTGGGCAATATAGTAAGACCCTGCCTCTACAAAAAATAATTAGCAAAATGAAACATACTGGAGATCACTGTTTTAGTGATCTCTTGTGTCTAGGCTGGGAAGGAAGTAGAGAAGACAAGAAGAATAGTGATCAACCTTAGAGCTGATTATCTTCATCAGGAAACTGGGAGTTAGCAGAACGCAGGGCAAAAGAGAACATCAAGGAAATAAGTCTCTTTAGAGAACAGGAAGTGGAAGAAGGGACACATTGTGAGCCTCAGGTGATAGGCCCTCTTATCCTCTCATTCATGGGATGGGGTAGGGGAGTGGGTGGTCAGGATTTGGAGAAAAAGGAATGTCACTTCAAAAGGGGAAGAGAACAACTTGGGCTAGACACTTTCTGGTGGACGTGAAATCTCGTAAGACATTGAGGGGATTACAGAATGTTGAGGAAAAGGATATCCCTGGGAGAAGAGAACAGAGTTAGGGCTTTCAATAGAGACTGGTTCCTTTGTCTCTTTACCACACTCCATGAACTGCCCTCTCCGCAGCATGCCTGCAGAAAGCTGCTTGAATGCGGCATCAGCTCCCAATAGCTGGAAGAGGAAGGGTTCCCCTAGACAACACGGCATCACACACACACAAGCCAGATCGAATGTCCTTGTGAAGTGGAAGGCAATGAGGGGACTTGGTGAGGCCTCTGTACACATGTCCGGACAGTGAAAGGCTCAGTGCTTGTGGAATGATGCAGAGTCTGTACTGGAAGAAATCATTATTTCCCTGCAAAAAAGGAAGAGAATTCCTATCTACTGTGGAATAGTATAATAGGAACTAGAAGTTTATAAAACATAAGTTCAGAAGTGATAAAATAGGTGAAAAGAAGAAGGTGAAAAGGGAAAATACAAGGGCAAGAAACACTTGGGGAACTTGTTTGTTGCAGAACAACAAATAAATTAGAAGCAGCGAGGAACAGAATACTCATGGCTGAAAAATTACCTTAGTGACAGCAAAAGCTTGAGATGTTTACAGTGAGTTCAGAAGAGAAAACATTGCAGCAGTGAGAAAAAAGGACGGCTATGGGAAACAGGTGGAGAACATTACAGGTGATTGGACTGCCTACAGGTGCAGTTGAGATGATACCATTATTGGCCTTCCCTTCTCTGGTTCAAGTTTGTCTTGGAATGATGATTTTAAGTTGCAGAAAATTGACTTCTTTAGATATGACTCATTTGGAAATATGTAAGCATGGACAAATTGGTGAAAATGAATATTCATGTACTTCCTAGAAGAATACCAATGAGATGGACGATTTATTTATAGCCTGAGACCAGGAAAATTCCTCCTTGAAGCAGTTTGTTTCCTGGCATTGATACGCAGAGCTCCCCTCCCCCACCCTGTGATGATGGTCTGCAGGAACTGATCTTTTACTAAATGTAAATACTGACCTGCTGATCACAGGGCAAGCATTTTGCTGCTTTTTCTGCATCCAGAACTCATTATGTAGGGTGGGTTTTATGGGGAAAAAAATTTTGTTTTGTTCTGTCAGACATCTGTGGTTAATCATTTAGCTTTTCTACATTAAAAAAAAATATTTCAAGTAAGTCTGGGTGACAGGTTGGCACACAGGAAGAGCAAACAGATCCTGTAACATTTACTGTCATTGACGGGAAACTGAGCTTTCATTCCTTGTATGGCACCAAGTAAGTCTTAGAATCGTTACATTGCAGATTGCTGTGGGGAGACTATAGGCAGAGGTGAAATTGGTTGCTAGAATGGACTTGTCATGAATTATTCATTCACTGCCTCGTTCCTTGAAAATCAGCTGGAGGAAGTAGTCCAGTTTGATGGCAGGAGTGGTATGCTGAGGGCTTCAGCAAGCCCTCACAAGTCCAGCTGCGACAGCCAGCCATGTGCTGCTGCTGGCAGCTGTAGGGTGGCAGCTGCTGTGCAGGCAGCGCCTGTCCCCCGGCGTCAAGCACAGGGACCATGTTGCGGGGAAGCGCTGCACTGAGCACACACCAGTGCATTCTTGTTGGAAAATGAAGCTTCAGGTAGGAGACGTGCCCTGTCAGCTGTGCCTGGTTTCTCACTGATTCAGGGATGCCTTTAGGCTTTATGGAACAGACGTGTAGAACCCAGAGTTGCTCAAGGATGCCTCACTCTTGAGGTTCCCAGCCAGAAAAACTTAGCAGTTTAATTTTAATTTCATTTTCAATGATGTACTTTGTTTCTAACAAAACTGTTTCTTGAAATTGCGAAAAGTATTCTTAAGCCAGTAAGCATTTAAACATATAAATTATAGCATTTTAAAATGTATTGTCTTATTCTTGATGTAAAAAAATCTTTTTTATTGATATAATATTGCCCACTTAAATTATGGAGTTATGGCTTTGAAAAACCCCGAGAAAGACAACTGAGTTCATAATTTTAATGAACGCACCTTCAGGCTCTATTGCTATTTTCTAGAGGAAGTGTTGTTTTCAGAAGCCACTCCAATTCTTTCTGCTGGAGCATTCATTCTGGGAAGATCTTTTAGCTTCTCATAGGATGGAAAAATGCATAGAAGACAGAACAAAGGGTCTTTGTTCTGTTTTGTGGTATTATTTCCCACGTGTGTGTGTAAGCCAGACATGTAATTTCATTTGGCAGGGCTGTTCCAGTGTTGCCATTCGCTCCCTCTGTCTGATTTTGTGTGGATGCCGTCTCTGTTAACTTTGCTGAGGCTATGAGATGTTCTTGAGCTGTGGGGACATGCAAATAGCAAAGATGAAAAGAGCCAGAGTATTAAGGAATCCAGGCCAAATTGAATACACTATTTCATCAGTAAATATATCATTTATAGTTTTAAAACTCTAACAAACATCCCCTGAACACAAGCCCTGAGCTCTGAGACAACCAGAGAAAATGTACAATCTCTTTCTACACTGTTTTCATAAGCTCTACAACAGCAGGGATCTTTGTTTTGTTCACTCATCATTCGCAGGGGCTGGACCTGTACCTGGCTCATAGTAGGTGGTTAATAAACGTGTTTCTGAATGAGTACATTCTGCACTAAAGACCATTAACTGTCTTTCTAGAAAGGTTACTTGCTCATATAGCACTGTAGGAAGCAGTTACAGTGTTATAATTTCTATAACAACTTTTACAGCAAATGAATTCTGACTTATATTGACATAGATTATTTCAAGGTTTTTGTGTATTTACTGGATACATTATTTTAAAATGGCAGAAATTTATCTATTCATTTTACTAATGTATAATTAAGATTTTTAAAAAGTCAGCAGTGAATACAAAGACCTTTGTTTTTAGCAAACCCTTACTTCATATTCAGAAAATGAAAGTGAAAAATACTTAATGGAGAAAGCATTTGGAAAAGATTGTATTCTTCAGTACATTACTAAAATATTATGATTCTAATCATATGTTATATGTAACTTTTAAAAAGCATTTAATTTATCAGTCTATATTAGAAAGGCTTAGGGAACTATAAATCCATTTTTTCAAAACTTTGGGGGTGAATTTTCAGCTGCAGTGTGTGGTGCTGAGCAGCGCTAAGCAGGGCAACATATTCCCCATAGACATTTGACTCTCAGAGGAACCAAAGGGGTCATCTTCATTAACTCTACTCTCCTCCTCCTTCCACTTCCACATAGTCCACTTTATAGAGGAGAAAGCTGAAATCCAGAGACCCTAGATGAATGGCTTAGAACAAATGTGTGGCTGTTATGGTCTTGTGCTTGGTTGTTTCATATTTTCTAGTTGCTTGTTAACTTCATTATTGCCACAATGAGGTTTAAAAAAGAAAGCAGTGGTGGAAACAGATAATCACATTACTAGAAATTTGGACTATATTATTATACTGAAGACAAATATTGATGCATTTTGATGTTACTTTAAATAAATTACCTTAGTTTGTTGAAATATAGTTTTATAAGAAGTAAATTTTCCTGTCTTGACTTCTGTGATGTAATTGTTTTTTTCCCGAGTTAAAATTTTAGTGACTAAAATATATACTAAATTTTATTTCAAAATTGAACTTCTTGTAAAATGGTACTTTATGCCATTTTTGTTATTCCTTAAGACGACTTGGCTTTTCCTTTTATGTTTGAGATAGATGTAGATTATGTCATAATTTTCCCAAATCTATTTTACTAACTGTATTAGTCTGCTTGGGCTGCCATAAGAAAATACCATAGACTGCATGGCTTAAATAATAGAATTCATTTTCTCAAAGTTCTGGAGGTAGGAAAGTCTTAAGATCAGGGTCTTGCAGTGTGCAGTTTCTGGTGAGGCCTCTCTTGCTGGCCTTCTCTCTATGTCTTGACATGGCCTTCTCTCTGTGCACAAGCTGAAAGCATCTGTAAGCTGAATAATTCTAGTTTCCAACCTCCCGATGTTAGAATTTGTTTAAAAATTTTAGAGATTGTACTACTGTATCCCATTCTGTCTTCTCCCTACGCTACTCTTCAAGTCAGGCACGTATGAGATGTTTAGTCTTCTTTCCCCAGAATCAGTGGTTACAGGCGTTGTTCAGCTGGGCACAGCAAGAGTGTTAAAAGTTCCTTAAAGTTCTTAAGTTTGCTCTGCTGCACGTTTTCTTTAGGAATCTCAGATTGGATTTTTTAAAGCCTCTTGTTACTAGTGATCTTAAGGCTAGGAAGCTATGCCAATAACTCTATATCAGATTTCACCTGTTTTATTTATAAGAATTCCTCATTTCTTGAGGTCCCTAAAATATCCTAAGACTCATGGGCCTCCCAGGAAGTGGCTTTTCTTACTCACCTGCAAGGCTGGGAACTCTGTAAGCCAGTTTTTCCAAAGAAGGCTTTGTAAGGATGACTCTGTAAAGGCAGTCTTAGTTCCTTAGTTCCAGAACACTTAAAAGTGTTTAGTCATATTTGATTGAATGAGCATCATTTTCAAATGTGAGTTTAGTTGCAAAACCAATATTTCCACTTATGTCCTAGTAAAAAAGAGGACAGATTCTTATTTAATCTATGCAAATAACTTTATTGCCCTGAAAATAGAATATTTATTACGTTTCTGAACTTTGGAGGGCTCAAGCAGGGAGAATAAGATGTTTACAAGTGTTTCATTTCAGTATACAAAAGCAGAGTCTACTAAATTATGAGTTATAGATAGCTTTAAGAAGAAAGAGAAAAGGCTTCCTTATATGTCTGGAAAATACATTCAAACAGCATCAACAATATTCCAGACAAAAACTACAGTCATCCCTCATTAGCTCATTCAGCCATATCTAGTTAATTTTTGTTCCACTGGATGTGGGGTTAGTAGTATTATCAACCCATCGGCTTCCTCATAAGAGTCCTGGAAATTCTGACTTAGGCCACTGGTATGGTCTGAAAGTTGTTTAAGCAATGTCATTTAGAAGCCTGTGCCCCAAAGTACCTGGTATAGCCCTTTTCCATGGGGTTCTGATTCCTTCTGGCCTGTAGCTGATTGAAAAGGCTCTGAGGGAAACATCAGAATAAAACAGCAACAAATAGATGTCTGCAGATAAAAACATTTAAAATGGCTGCAGTTAATTTTTTACTGATCATTTTCAAAAAATGAAGGATCTGATGAGAGTTTGAGAAAAATATAACTGACAAGGAAATCTGGTTTCTGTGACATGCAAAACAAGCTAATAAAGTCAATCAAAAAATTTTAAACAATTTAAAATGTAATAATGAACTCTATAGTTAAAGGATGTAATATTATATCTGATTTATAAAAGCGGATGAGCATAAACTTCACAGAGAAATGAATCTTGAAATACAGCAATAATCCTAGATATTATGTACCAATAATGTATCCAGAATATCAAGTGAAAAGATCTAGTAAGTCTGGAGTGGGTCCTAAGCTTCTGTATATTAATGAAACTCCATCTCCATAGTAAATTATGTGAATCCCTAATTGAAAACCACTGGCCCAGAAGATGCTGCATTCACATTTGAAAAGTGAAGTTGTAACCAAGTTAACATTTTAAAACATAAGACTGATAACAGCTATACAGTGCAGAGTATCAGGACTTTGATAAATAGAAACTAATCATGACAGTGAGAGCATTGACAAATCTCTTCTGATTTGCTAATTCCTCCCATGCAGTTTCATCAATAGTAACAAACACAATTATTTCCAGTACTTTTTTTTTTTTTTTACTGTGAAAGAATAAATTTTTGTCCTCTTTCATGGGCCCTCTTATAAATCTCAGAGACAGTTTTAGGCCCAAAAGTATCTCAAATTTTTTATTTTATTTTACATTTAGGATTTGAATTTGTAAAGACATAAATGAAAAGTTACCAGGAGATTTCAACACTTAGGAATCAGATCATAGGTGCCTGAGAAATACTTTCCTACTCATTTCAAAGTGACATCCAAACATTTGAAAATAAAGTGAAGGTTACATGATTGTAAAGCATTTGGCTCTTTCATAAATGAGAAATATTTAATCAAGGACATTGTACAATCAACATGAAAAGCACAGAAAACTATTTTGGTAAAACAGAATCTTTGTTATTTATACAGCAGATATCTTACAATCTCTTACTAAGGGCAGATCAATAATCCAAGAAAATTTTCTAATTTCAACAGAGAAAACCAAACTCCAGTATTGTATCAGTGTAATATTTGATACTACAGGAACTACAAGCACTTTTATAAAATCTTTTTTTTTTTTTTTTTTCAAAACTGAGCTAATTTTGGCCAAGGCAAGTAAAATTATCTTTTCTCAAATCTACAACTTTCTATATCAATTTTTGTCCTTTACAGCTGATGTAGTTTGGATATTTGTCCCCTCCAAATTTCATATTGAAATGTTATCCCCAATGTTGGATGTTGGGTCTGCTGAGAGGTGTTTGGGTCATAGAGGCGGATCCCTCATGAATGGCTTAATGCCCTCCTCTGGGTAATGCATAAATTCTCACTTAGTTCCTCTGAGATCATATTTAGAAGAGCCTGACACCTCCCTCCTTGCTCTCTTGACCTTTCGTCCTTCCTCTCACCTTGTAATCTCTGTTCTCCTTCTCCCTGTATCATGAATGGGAAGCTTCTTGAGTGTCTCTCTGGAAGCAGATCCTGGCACCATGCTTCTTGTATAGTCTGCAGAACCATGAGCCAAATAATCCTCTTTTGTTTATAAATTACCCAGCCTCAGGTATTCCTTTATAGTAATGCGAAGAGACTGAGACAACCCTCTTTCTCGTTCTGGAACAACCAGCCCTTTTATTTTAGGACAAAACTATTTTTTTTCCTTAATAAACAAAACCCATCCTACTACCTCACACGTAGTGTTGTACCTGCCTGCCACCATTGTTCTAGTAGTCTCATTCACATGTTATTGATAACTTTTAGCCAAAGTAACTTTTATTACACAGAGAAAACTAGGGAGTGGATAATTGTGAGCTGTTGCATGCCACTGTTTTAGCAAACTAGCAGAGCTAACATCCAGAGCTAACACAACTTTAACTGTGTGTACACTTTCATTGTGTACAAGTCTCAGAGTGGCCAAAATGAACACATTTAACTGATTAAAAGAGCCAAAGACATAGCCTCTTTGTAGCATATAAAAATAAGAAACAAGTATATTTGTCAGGCCTCTGAGCCCAAGCCTGCATGTATACATCCAGATCGCCTAAAGCAACTGAAGAATCACAAAAGAAGTGAAAATTTTCCACTACCTACCCAAATCCTATAAAACTGCCCCACCCCAACTCCCCTTGCTGACTCTATTTTCAGACTCAGCCCATCTGCACCCAGGTGATTAAAAAGCTTTCTTGCTCACACAAAGCCTGTTTGGTGGTCTCTTCACATGGACTTGCATGACAATATTAAATTTATGCTTAGTTATAAATGTCTCAGTATTCAGTCTTACTTAGAAATGAGATCAGTATTGAGTGCATATTCATTAGTTAATTCAAATTGATACCAGTTCGAGTTTTAAAGTTTCCTAAAGATCTTGGAAATTTGTCTTCAAGCTGATATATTGCAAGACATAATTACTGTTGAAATACAAGGTCATCAGAATAATGATTTTGTTTGGTTGAACACAAATTTACCTTTTCCATAATCTTAAACATTAAGTAGAAGTAACGCTAGTTTATTCAATCAGTAAACCTGTATAGGTTTATGAATGACGTACCCAAATAGAATAAAAGTCTATGCTTATACTTAATATTGATAAATCAGTAAAGATACAACTGTTTCTTTTAAACCATAAATATTAAACTGGTCCCATTTCCAAAGATTTGCTTTTTTTATGTGAACTTGATTTCTTAATACAGCTCAATAATTGGTTTCTTGAAAGTGTTAGATCTTCAACCTTATTTTCTGGGAAATTTAGGAATATTCTGTTTATATATGTACTTATTTACCTCTATGAGTAAATCAGAATATATTACTTTAAGAGATTTCATAATGTAGTAGATTTTATAATCTAATTTGTTAATCCCATTCTGAGGTAGAAAATTATTGCACCTTCACACATTGAAAGACAACAGCCTTTCTGAATTACACATAGACACGCAGATGCGGAAAGAGTTTATGACTTCAATTCTGAAATTTCAGCTATGGGGCCATGGCAAATACAGAATTATAAAACTCATCAGTCCGTGTCAAAGAGTTGCTCTCTTCCCAGTGAGCATGAATTCTTAATTGATTCGTGGTGAGAACAGACAAATAGACAAACAGAAAAAAACTAACAAACCAGACTATCTATAGTTGCTCACCCATTAAACCATTCGCAAAGATTAGAGATTTTTATAAAATGGCCAGACCATAAAACCAAATCCCCATTGGGAAATAATTTGTTGGAGGTCCCAAATTTCACAGCCATGTGGTTTGAATAGGATAGAATCACCTGTAGCTCCAGATGGCTCTAATTGGCCTAAAGCAATTAATGTTATCTTGTTCTTCAACCAGTCACTGTGGGAAAAAGTAGGGGTAGAATGTTGCTGGGAAACAGAAGTTTTCTGGCTTAAACAGTAACTAGATCACATCTGGCATTAATTACAAGCTTGTGGTATTGATTAAAAACAAACAAATGGATAGCAACTTAACTGTAACAGAATTTGGCGATAGCAACTGGGTAGTTGCAAGTAACAGACCCTAATATGTGAAATTGGCTTAATAGATACAAGTGAAGTCAGGCAGTCTCTTGCCACGGGGATTGTTTTAGGATAGTGTCTACCCCTAGGACTGGGAGTGGGGACCCAATCATACTGAAAGTCAATGCTGAGAAGTTTAGGGCTCTTCAGGGGAAGGTAAAGGAGAGAATAGTGTTGGAAACTCTGATTTGTGATAGGGACAAACTGAGCCATGGAGGGAGCCATCAAGGCGGGTCTTGATCCTGGGCTGTGAAGTAGGCAATCCTTCTTTCTTATTCAGGAGTAGCTGGATTAATAATATGTCTTGTTTTTTGAACAGTGAGATCTTGATTAAAGGCAAGAAGGCATAAGTGCTTAATTGTATATATAATTAACAGCTCGAAATGAAGAGCAATAAAATGAAATTTATGTCTCTTATAAAAGTAGAAATGCAGAATGTAGGGCCACCTTTGTAGAATGTCGGAATTGTTAATGATCTCTGGCCACTCAGTATAAGCCCCTACTCAAGAGGAAGAGGGACGCAGTAAGGGAAATACTAGTGCTAAAAGTGACAGTATTTTCAGCAAATTGGCATATTTTTCTTTTAAACATGCCAGATACGCGAACATGAATCTTGACATCCTTAGCTATGATTATAGTCATTAGTATCCTCTTTAAATTTAGGAAACACCATCTAGAAAGAAAATTGGCTATATTTATTCACCATGTTTACAGTATAAGAATGAAATTCATACTGTATGGTGTTTTGTTGTTAGATTCTGAGTGAGTGTCCATTCACTTAAATTTCCAATATCCAGTGCTAGCTTTGTGCTAATGGCTTGTAATTAGATAGCTGGTTTCCTGTATTGATTAGCTTATACAGAAAAAACACTGGAGAAAAACCAAGGTGTATAGCACAGTGTTTTATACATCATAGGTTATTTTTTGGATCTTAGTTTTTTTCGAGACGGAGTTTCGCTCTTGTTTCCCACGCTGGAGTGCAATGGCGCGATCTCGGCTCACCGCAACCTCCGCCTCCCGGGTTCAAGCGATTCTCCTGTCTCAGCCTCCCAAGTAGCTTGGATTACAGGCATGTGCCACCTTGCCCACTAATTTTGTATTTTTAGTAGAGACGGGGTTTCTACATGTTGGTCAGGCTGGTCTTGAACTCCCAGCCTCAGGTGATCTGCCCGTCTCGGCCTCCCAAAGTGCTGGCATTATAGGCGTGAGCCACTGTGCCAGGCCAGACCTTAGTATATTTTAAAAGTTGAGATACAGCTTTCATACCATTAAATCACCCTTTTAAAGTGCCCAATTAGTAGATTTTTAGTGTATTCATAAGGTTGTACAGCTGCCACCACTGTGCCAGTCCAGAACATTTTCATCACCCGAAAATGAAACCCTCTACCCATTAGCAGTCACTCCCCATTCTCCCATCCCCACAATCCTTGGTAACTGCGAATTTACTTTTTGTCTTTGTGGATTTGCCTATTTTTGACATTTTATATAGATGGAATCATATAATATATGATCTTTTGCTACTGGCTTCTTTTACATAGCATAATGTTTTCAGGGTTCATTCATAGTGTAGTATGTATCAGTATTTATATCCTTTTAATGACTGAATAATATTCCATTGTATGGATAATACCACATTTTGTCTCTCCATTTATGTGTTGATGGACATTTGAGTTGTTTCTACCTTTTGGAAATTTTTATTTGTGTTTGCTTGGTATATATTTTCCCATTCCTTTATTTTACACTACCTGTATCAATGAAACGAGTTTCCTATAGATAGCATATAATTGGTTGTTTTTTATTTATTTTTAGTTTTTATTTTATTTATTTATTTATTTATTTATTTGAGACGGAGTCTCGTTCTGTCGCCAGGCTGGAATGCAGTGGCACGATATCTCGGCTCACTGCAACCTCTGCCTCCCGGGCTCAAGCAATTCTCCTGCCTCAGCATCCTGAGTAGCTGGGATTACAGGCATACGTCACCATGCCTAGCTAATTTTTGTATTTTTAGTAGAGACGGGGTTTTACCGTGTTGGCCAGGATGGTCTTGATCCCTTGACCTCGTGATCCGCCCGCCTCAGCCTCCTGAAGTGCTGGGATTACAGGCGTGAGCCACCGTGCCCGGCCATAATTGGTTGTTTTTTTAAAAAGTCAGTTCTCCACATTTGTGTCCTGTAATTGCAGTGTTTATGTACACTTAATTGTTGCTATATTTATCTATTTGGAGTTTGACTATCTCTTTGCTTTTTAAAAAATGAGTTACAAAATACATACTTCTCAGAGTCTATTTAGAATCAGTATTTTGCTACTTCAATTGTAGTGTAGAAACTTCGCTAAAATATAGAAAATATATCACAACTTTCACTTTCCCCCTTTCTGTTACAGTTATCTTACATTCTACATTGCATACTTTCAGAGCCCCTCATAGAATGTATTATTATTATTATTTGCTTTCAGCCGTCAAATGTAAAGAATCAAGAGAAAAAGAATAGTCAATTGTTTTTGTCTGAATGCTTAGCCTTTCTGTTGCTCTTTCTTTATTGCTGATATACACATTGTTTTCTGGTATCATTTTCCTTCCATGTGATGAATTTCTTTTAAGCAGTTCTGTTGGTTGCTAATCTTGTTACTCTTTGTCTGTGACTGTTTTTATTTCCCTTCATTCCTGAAATATATTTTCACCACATACTTAGTTTTAGGTAAACAGGTCTCTTTTGTCAATATTTGAAAAATGATGTTACTTCTGACTACTGGCCTTGAGGGTTTCCTGATGAGCAAGACACAGTCATTTGAATCATTGTTGCTCTATAAGTAATGCATCCTTTTTTTCTCTCTGCTTTCCAGATTTCTTCTTGTCTTCATTAATTTGACTATGGTATGCCTGGGCATAGGTTTCTTGTAGTTCATTCAGTTTTTTGAATGCATAGGTTTATGTCCTTCTCCAAACTTGGGAAAATTTTAACAAATTTCTTCAAATATTTGCCAGCACCGTACTTTCTCGTTTACTGTTTGGAATAATTTGTAGCCATTTGGGATTGGCTTTTTAAATTAAGTGTAATTCTCCGGAGATTTCTTCCAGGTTTGTGTTTATCAATAGTTTGTTCCTTTTTACTAGTGGAGTAGTTTTCCATGGTATGCATGGACCACAGTTTTCTAACCGTTTACCTGTTGAAGGACATTTGTTTGAACAAAGCTGCTATAGACACCTATAAGTTTTTATGTGAACATGTGTTTTCATTTCTCCAAGGTAAATCTTCAGGAGAGCAATAGCTATTTCATGTTTAATTTTTAAAGAAACTTCCAAAGTTTTTTCCAGGATAACTGTCATTTTATTTTCCTGCAAGCAATATATAAGTGATCTAGTTTCTTTATATCCTCAACATTTGGTGATGTCATTATTTAAAAAAAAATTTTTAGCCATTCTGATAGGTGTGTAGTAATATCTCATTGTGATTTTAATTTCATTTATCTAATGGCCAGTGATGTTGAACATCTTCTCATGTGCTTATTTGCCATCTGAGTATCCTATTCATTAAGATGTCCCTTCACATGTTTTGCCTATTTTCTAATTGGATTTTTAAAAATGTTCAGGTCTAAGAATTCTTTCTGTATTCTAAATACTAGTCCTTAATTGGATATTCATTTGCAAATATTTTCCCCCAGGCTATAGCTTTTATCTTCAGCCTTTTAGCAGGGTCTTTCATGGAGCAAACGTTTCTGATTTTGATGAAGTTTAATTGATCAGTTTCTTAAATGGATCCTGCTTTGGGTGTGTAGTATAAGAACTCTTTGCCCAACCTTAAATCCTGAAGATTTTCTCCTATTTTTTAAAATGTTTTATGGTTTTAGATTATACATGAAGTCCATGAACTATTTTGAGTTAATTTTTGTATAAGTTTGAGACTCAAGTCAAAGTTCATTGCTTTGTTCCAGCATCATTTGTTGAAAATTCTGTTTCCTCTATTAAGTTGCTTTCTTAAAAATCAGTTGGGCGTATTGTATGGGTTGACTTCTGGATTCTCTGTCTTGTTCCATTGATGGTTATGTCTGGTTCTTCACTAGTACCACACAGTAGTGATTACTCTGGCTATATATTAGTTCTTGAAATTGGATGGATGGATTTCTCCCAGTTTTTTTTATTCTTTTAGGATTCTTTAGGATTGTTTTAAGTATTCTAGTTCCTTTGCCTATCCATATAAATCTTAGAATAACCTGTCTATATCTAAAAAAAAAACTTGCTAGAATTTTGATAGGAATTATGTTTAAGCTGTTTATCAATTTGGGGAAGAGTTGTCAGCTTACATTATATTGAATTTTTCATTCCAGGAACAGTATGTCTTTTTATATGTTGAGATCATTTTTGATCAATTTTTTTTGCAGCATCAGCAATCAGATTCATGTTTTACTTGATGTGCACCTAAATACTTCAGTTTTTTTAGAGTGGCTCTATAATAGTAATTGTGAGTTCTTTTATTCATTGCTATATGTGTGTGTTATATATATGTATATATATATATATATATATAGCAATGCAGTTAATTTTTGTATGTCTATTTTGTATTCTCTGACTTTGCTGGACTCGTTCGAGGACTTTGTTGTTGCTATTGTTAATACCTTAGGATTTTCTACATAAGCATTCATGTCATGTGCAGATAGAGATTTTTATGTCTTTCATTCTGATATATATGCCTTTTATTTTGTTTATTTTCCTAATTGTGGTGGCTAGAACTTTTGGCACTATGATGCATCAGAATAGTAGAAAACATTCAAGAAACTGGGAATAGAGGGAAACTACCTCAACATAATAAAGGCCATATATGAAAAGTCTGCAGCTGACATTATAGTCATTGGCGAAAGTCTGAAAATTTTTCCTCTAAGATCAGGAGCAAGATAAGGTTGCCTGGTTTTGCCACTGCTGTACAACACATTACTGGAAATCCTAGCTGAGCAATTAGGCAAGAAAAAGAGGTAAAAAGCATCAAAATTGGAAAGGAGTAAAATTATCTCTCTTTACATATGACACAATTTTTTATATAGAAAACCCTAAAGTTTCCATGCAAAACAAACAAAAAACCAGACTAAATGAATTCAGCAAAGTTTCAAGTTATAAAATCAACACACACACACAAATCAGCTGTGTTTCTATATACTAATAATGAACAATCTAAAAAGGATATTGAGAAAACAGTCCTATTTACAATGGCATCAAAAATGCATAAAATAGGAATAAACTTAACCAAAGTGGTAAAGACTTATACACAGAAAACTACAATATATTGATGAAAGAAATTAAAGAAGACATAAAATAAATGGGAAGACATCCTGTGTTTATTGGAAAACTTAATATTGTTAAGATGACAGTACTGCCCAAATCAATCTGTATATTCGGTATAATCCTTCTCAAAATCTCAGTGACTTTTGTTTTACAGAAATAGATAAATCTGTCCTGTAATTTATATGGAATCACAAGGGATCCTGAATAGCCAGAACAATTTGAACAAAAAGAACAAAGTGATGGTTTGATGCTTCCTGACTTCAAAACTTATTACAAAGCTACAGTAAACAAGTTAGTGTGGTACTGGCATAAGATAGACATAGAAACCAATGAAATAGAATAGAGAGTCCCAGAAATAAAGCCTCACATATTTGGCCAAATGATTTCCCACAATGGCGCCGAGACTAGTCAGTGAGGAAAGGACAGTCTTTTCAACAAATGATATTGGTGGGGGTGGCAGGGGTCTGGATATTAAGATGCAAAAGAATACAATTGGACCCTTACTTTACACCATGTAGAAAGATTAGCTCAAAATGGATCTAAGACTTAAAACTATAAAATTCTTAAAAGAAAACCTAGGGAAAGAAGCTTCTTGACTTTGGATTTGGCAAAAATTTCTTGGATATGACACCAAAAGCAAAGGCAACAGAAGTAAAAATACAGAAATTAGATTACATCAAGATTTAAAACTTCTGGGCATCAAAGGAAACAGTGGACAGGGTGGAAAGGCCACTTAGGGAATGGGAGATATTTACAAATCATATATCTGATAAAGGGATAATATCTAGAATATATAAAGAACTCCTACATCTCAACAGCAACAAATAATCTGATTCTAAAATGCTTGAATAGACACTTTTCCAAAGAGGATATACAAATGGCTGGTAGGCATATGAAAAGATGGTCAACATCATTGATAATTAGGGAAATGCAAATCAAAACCACAGTGAGATATCACTTTACAACCATCAAGGATGGCTGTTATATATATTTTAAAAACGTGTTGATGAGGATCTGAACAAAGTGGAACCCTGATTGTGCACTGCTAATAGGAATGTAAAATAGTGCAACCACAATGGAAAACAGTATAGGAGTTCCTTAAAAAGTAAAAGATAATTATTACTGTATGACCCAGCAAATCCACTTCTGGGTATATACCCCAAAGAATTAAAAGCCAGGTCTCAAAGAGATATTTGTATACCTGTGTTCATAGCAACATTATTTACAGTGCCAAAGGGTGGAAGCAATACAAGTGTCCATCAAAGGGTGAAGGAATAAATAAAATATGGTACATTTATTGCATATAGTTTCACATTTGTTTTAAAAAGAAAAGGATTCTGGCTGGGCACAGTGGCTCACGCCTGTTATTCTAGCACTTTGGGAGGCCGAGGAGGGAGGATCACCTGAGGTCAGGAGTTTGAGACCAGCCTGGCCAACATGGTGAAATGCCATCTCTACTAAAAATACAAAAAAGCTGGATGTAGTGGTGCATACCTGTAATCCCAGCTACTTGGGAGGCTGAGTCAGGAGAATTGCTGGAACCCGGGAGGTAGAGGTTGCAGTGAGCCGAGATCATGCCACTGCACTCCAGCCTGGGTGACAGAGCGAGACTTCTCAAAAAAAAAAAAAAAAAAAAAAAGGCTTCTGACACATGCTACAACACGGAGGAATCTTGAGGACATTATGCCAAGTGAAGTGAGCTAATCGCAAAAAGAAAAATACTGTTATGATTCCACTTGTATAAAGTATCTAGAGTAGTCAGAATCATAGAAACAGAAAATAAAAATTTTAAAAAATATTTCGGGGGTAGGAAGATACAGGGAATTGTTTAATGAGTATAGAGTTTCAGTTTTTGCAAGATGAAAAAGTTCTGTAGATTGTGCAACAATGTGAATATACTTAATACTGAACTGTACACTTAAAATGGTTAAGATGGTGAATTTTATATTATGCATACTTTATATGATGGTGTGTTTACATTATGTGTATTTTGCCACAATTAAAATGTTAAAAAGAAATGGTGAAAGCAGATAGAATTGCTGTTAAAATTTAGGGAGTAAGCATTCAATCTTTCACCATTAAGTATAATGTTACCTGTAGTTTTTTAGTAGATGTTTGTATTAGTCTGTTCAGGCTGCCATAACAAAATACCACAGACTGAGTGGCTTAAGTAACAGAAATTTAATTTCTCACATTTTTGGAGACAAGAAGTCCAAAATCACGTTGCCAGAAAATTTGGTTTCTGGTAGGCCTTTCTTTCTGATTTACATATGACTGCGTTTTCTCTGTACATTTCTTTAATCTTGTCATTTACAGCTATAAATATCCCCCTAAGCACTATTTTAGTTGCGTTGTGTAAGTGTGGTATTTTGTGACTTCATTTTTATGAATCTCAAATAAATTTTCTAGTTTTTTTTTGGTGAGTTCTTTTTTGATTTACTGGTTATTTCAGATTTTGTTGTTTAATTTCCGCATTTGTGAATTTGGTAGTTTCTCTCTGCTGTTGATAAACAATAACATTTAACTCTAAAGTTTAACTCTGTTGTAGCCAGAATCATACTGTATATGATTTGAGTCCTTTTACATTTACTGATGTTTGTTTTGTGGACTACTCTATAGTCTGTTGTGCACTTGAGAAGAATGTATATTCTGTTGTTGTTGTTGGGTTTTGTATTCTGTGGATGTCTGTTAGGTCAAGTTGGTTTAGCGCTGTTCAAGTCTTTTACATAGCTCGGCTGTTCATTGTTGAAAGCAGGATTTTGAAGTCTGCAAGTATTATCTGTTTTTCACTCAGCTCTGTCAGTTCTTGCTTTATGTATTTTGTGGTTTTCATATTAGGTGCTTATATATTTATAATTATTATACCTTCATGATGGTTGACCTTATCATAGTAAAAGTCCCTCTTTAGCTCTAGTAAAATTTTCCTAAGTCTTTTTTATCTGATATTAATATAATGACTACCCCTTTTTATGGTGGTTGTTTTTGTGCTATGTACCTTTTTGCTTCTTTTACTGTAATCCTGTTTATAATTTTGAGTCTAATTGTATCTCCTGAACTTAGAATACAACTGGATTTTGTGTTTTTGTACATCCTGACAACCCTTCCTGTTGATTTGTTAATCCATTTGCAGTTCATGCTATTAATGATATGGTTTGCTTTGTTTGCCATTTTACTGTTTGTTTTCTGTGTGTCTTGCCATTTTTGTTCCTGTGTTCTTCCTTTATTGCTTTCTTTTGCATTATTTTGTATTGTAATATTTTAATTCCTTAAATGATTTTTAAAAAATGATTTCTAATGCTATTTAAAAAATTATTTTCTTAATGGTTGAGGGTTTACTATATCTATATATTTTTTTCTAACAGCATCTTCTTCAGATTCATATTGATTTAATTCCTGTAAGACAGAATGATTCCTCCTATGTACCTCTATTTCTTTACTAATTATTGTTTATACATATCTATTTATGTTACAAACCCAACAATACATTGTAGCAGTTATTAGTTTATTTAACTGTCTTTTAAAGACATAAAGGAAAGGAGAGCATTATATGTTTATACAGTTTGTTATTTTAAAGTTAGCACTCCTTATTATCTTCATTTGTTTTAGCGTAGAGTTTCCATGTGATATCATTTCCTTATGCCAACCTTTCATAGTAGAAGTCCCTCTTTATCTCTGGTAAAATTTTCTGAATTCTGTTTTGTCTGATATTAGTATAATGATGACAACTTTGTACCCACTTATCTCGTATTACTATTAAATACATTACATTTCTTTATGTTATAGGTTTAACAATACAATTATAAACATAGTTTTTATATAATTCCTTTTTAAATTATTTAAGAAAGGAAAATATATATGCAAAATATATATGCATTTATATTGTCTTGTAGTTACACAGTTACTTTTGACTACTGTTTGGCAGTACATGCTTTCAACTCAAAGAACTTCCTTTAGTATTCCTTTTCAGGTGCATCCACTTGCAATGAATTCTCTGAGTTTCTGTTTGTCTATGAATGTATTTTTCATCTTCATTTTTGAAGATAGTGTTGCTGAATATAATTATCTTGGTTCACATTTTTTTTTCTTTGAGTTCTTTATGTCTTTCCACTGTCTCTGGCCTCCCTGGTTTCTGATGATAAGTCAGCTGTTAATCTTTTTGTGGTTCCCATGTACCATGGAGAATATGATGAGTCATTTATTTCCTGCTGCTTTTAGTTTTTCTTTTCCTTTCTCCTTTCTTTTCTTTTCTTTTCTCTCTTCTCTTCTTCTCTTTTCTTTTTTCTCTTTTCTCTTTTCTTCCTTTCCTTTCTCCCCTCCCCACCTTCCTGCCTGCCTCCCTCCCCTCCCCTCCTGTCCCCTCCCCTCCCCTCCTAACAAATTAAGAGATAAGAAAGCTTGTGATAATGTTTGTGTAGATGGGAGTGTCTTTTCCTCTTCTTCATGGCCATAAAACTCCTCCTAGACAGGGGAATTATGGTACGTTTACTCTTGATCTCCTTCCTGGGAGTAAACCGTTGAAGAGGGAATTTATGGCAGCCTCATTTGTCACAGTTTCTGCTTTTAATCATATAAGGGAAGTATGGAGAGGGCTTCTTCCTGCATTCATTGAATATCAGATGTCTTCAGCTTAAAATCATGATTATGTCAACTCTGAGTTTTGAATGGGTCCTCACAAAAGCATCAGATCAGAAGAGATTTAATACATAAACAGATGCAGGAATCTAGCTGTCTTCTATTAAACAATGAGATTTATAAAAATGTACAGGAGTGCCACTCTGCTCACTAATTTTTTTTTTTTTTTGAGAAAATAGTTAAACTTCATTGAAATGTTATTTATGTTAACTGGGTTTATTACTAATGCTAAATGAATTAAGAGATATAGTTTTTACGCTGTCAGTTTTAATGTCTAATATTGCAAATATCCATAGATAAAACCCTACATAATCCAAAGGTTTTGGGAGTCCTTAATCTTTTTCTTTTCTTTTTTTTTTTTTTTTTTGAGATGGAGTTTTGCTTTTGTTGCCCAGGCTGGAGTTCAATCGCGCGATCTCGGCTCACTGCAACCTCTGCCTTTCAGGTTCAAGCAATTCTCCTGCCTCAGCCTCCCAAGTAGCTGGCATTACAGGCATGCGCCACCACGCCCAGCTAATTTTTGTATTTCTAGTAGAGATGGGGTTTCACCATGTTGGCCAGGCTGGTCTCGAACTCCTGACCTCAGGTGATCCTCCCACCTCGGCCTCCCAAGTGCTGGGATTACAGGTGTGAGTCACCACGCTTGGCCCTTAATCATTTTTTACAGGATAAAGGGGTCCTGAGACCAAAAAGTTTCAGACTTCTAGTAACTATCTTCTTCATAGTCCCAAAGTGAACTGCTTTACTTCGTGGTATTACGTCTATATTCCAGGCTGGACGAGGGAGGAGGAATTCCAGAGAAATGGGCAATGGCAATATCAGGAAAGCAAAATGTTTTCCCAGGAAATCTTTAGTTAATTTCTTTCAAAAGAACTTTTTATATATTTAATATTTTTCCTTAACTGCAAAGTAGTGTGGAAAAGTGAGAACTTTTAGCTGGGTTTGTTGCTGCTCAGGACAAAGTCAGGGTTCTTTTGGTGGGGACAAAGGGAGATAGGTATTGAGTATGTAGTTAGCGGTGTTCATTGCCCACATATTTTGTCTGTTTTTTTAAGGACCAGTCCTGGTCAGAGTTTCAGGAAAACCCCACATGATGAAGTCCTATTGTTTGACTCTTTCATACAGAATCCCAAAAACTCGCTTAGGCATCTCACCTCGTTGTCTTCTTGATAATTATTGGTTTCTACTTTCCAGGGTGTATTTGGTCTATGTGAGTTTTATGCCTTGGCTCTACCCACAAGTACATTCTGTTGGGAGCCACATGTGGACTTGTGAAAAACATCATCGACAGCACTGATTAGATTGTAAAATGTGCCTTATTCTTCAGCAGAGCTTCTCTTTATCTTTGTGATCTGGTAGCTTCTCACATTAAGAAAACTTTGTTTTCTCACACCCTCAGACTCAGTCTTTCCCAATCTGTACCATTGTGTTTCCTGATTGATTTATTTGTATTAACTCAATTGTGGGCTCACAGCCATCTTTTACATAGGAATTTACTTTTAAAATGGTCATGATTTGCTTTTTAAAACATGAGTCATAAATTGGGTGCAGTAGTATGCCTGTAATCTCAGCTACTTGGGAGGTTGAGGTGGGAGGATCACTTGAGCCCAGGAATTAGAGACTGTAGTATGACATGATGGTACTCGTGAATAGCTACTGTCCGCCAGCCTGGACAACATGGCAAAACCCTGTCTTAAAAACAAACAAACAAAACTCATAGACTTTATTGATTTTTCTGGTTCAAGATTTGGAATGAAAACTTGCACCTCAAACTGTGGTCTGGGGACAGCAGCATGGGAGTCACCTGGGAGCTTTTTGGAAATGCAGAAATCTCAGTCCCCCCTAGATCTAACAAACCACAATCTACATTTTAGCAAGATCCCTAAATGATTAGGTGTCCAGAGTTGGAAAAGCACTGGCTAAAGGAGAAAACAAATGAAATCTAGAGGGCATGAGGCTGTGTTCTGAGGAGCTCTCATGTTGAATGTAGATGAAAAGAGCCCACCAGAGAGATGTGGAGATGAAAGCCAGGGTAGTGTGTGGCATCTTTTAGTACCTTCTCTGAGGAAGGAAGGAAGATGCAGCGAGGCTTCCATCTCTCCTGGGGTCACAACATGGTGGTATCCAGTAAGCAGTGACTGAATGTGTTAAAGAGCTGTAAATAATTTGCCAGGGTTTTTATTACTTGGGCATTGAAGCTTAGTTTGGGCTTGAACTGGAACTTTTTTCTCCTTGGTATGTCTAATTCCACTTCTTTACATTGATGCTTGGCAAACTTTACTTCTCATTCAGAACCAAGATACCATTCTGACTACAGGGCAGAGTGGTGTCACACTTCCACCTTGATATACTTTATGTATGTGCTTCTTTTATGTCATTCTTAAGCTCTTCCCTAGTTTGGACATTTCTCACCAAAACACTTTTTCAGAGGAGTTCAGTGGTAATACACATTGAGCGTCTCTAATCCAAAAACTCGAAATCCAGCATGCTTCAAAATCTGAAACTTTGGAATGTCAGCATGACACTCAAAGTAAGTGCTCATTGTCACCTTTCAGATTTTGAATTCTCAGATTTGGGATGCTCCACCAGTAAGTATAATGCAAATATTCCAAAGTCCAAAAAACTCAGAAATATGAAACAGTTCTGGTCCCAAGCATTTCAAATAAGGGATTCTCAATATTATCATTGGCACATGGTTAGGAGTGAGATTTTGGTCCATATTCTATGCCTGACACAGTTGTTCGCACATAGTAGTTGCATAGTAAATAAGTGTGGAAAGAATGACTGATTTGAATGAATTTTGGGATTTGCTTTCTGGAAAATATCTCTGATGTTGTCCTGCACTATATATTTTAAGTCCAAATAAATGGACATCTAAAGAGCAGTGTTTAGGCTGGGCACAGTGGCTCACGCCTGTAATCCCAGCACTTTGGGAGGCCGAGGCGGGCGGATCACGAGGTCAGGAGATCGAGACCATCCTGGCTAACACAGTGAAACCCCGTCTCTACTAAAAATATAAAAACTGAGCCGGGCATGGTGGTGGGCGCCTGTAGTCCCAGCTACTTGGGAGGCTGAGGCAGGAGAGTGGCGTGAACCTGGGAGGCGGAGCGTGCAGTGAGCCGAGATTGCACCACTGCACTCCAGCCTGGGCGACAGAGCAAGACTACGTATCAAAAAAAAAAAAGAAGAAGAAAAAGAGCAGTGTTTATTGGGGGAAAATAAAAGATGATCTGGTCTGCTGGAACTGAACTGTTAAGATCCTACCAAGTAGTGGAGAAGCAACCCTAAATATTGACAGGTTTCAGGCTTTAAAACCCCTGTGTTTTCTAGGGCTTGTTATTTGTTTGGTTTTACCAATGTAAAATATGAATTGTTCTAACAAGAAAACAAAATAAAAGCTTGCATTATCAAATTTATTTCTTAAAGGGTAAGGAACAGCTTTAGCTCTCAATCTGGGTTTATAATGTTAACTTAGCAGGTAGTTCTCCCTCACCCCAATATCCATTCTCTGTTGAATAATTAATGTCAAAAAGGTCTGAGGATATGATTTATTGGCTTCTCTTAGTACTTGTGAACTTCTCTGTAGATTTCCAGATGGTATCAAACCAGCCATTCCTTGTGAGGTAGTAAGTAATGTAGCAGTGGTTATAATTGGCTTTCTGTACAGATAATCCAAGGCCTATGGTGTCTTTGTTTGAACTTAGTAGACTACACTAAAATTTAATAGTAAGTCACCAGTAGCTTGGCCTTAAAATTGGGACTCACAGCAGTGCCCTGTGTTTATCTATAAGTACATTCTTGACTAATGAATGAAACTCAGATTACTTGTTCTCTGGACAGAGGGCTTTCATTCCAGTGAATGAATGTGTGAATAATATGATTGAATTAAATTGCTAGTTAAACTTGGTCTTTTTTTGTTGTTGTTGATACGGAGTCTTGCTCTGTTGCCCAGGCTGGAATGCAGTGCAGTGGCGTGATCTCAGCTCACTGCAACCTCTGCCTCCCAGTTTCAAGCGATTCTCCTTCCCTCAGCCTCCGGAGTAGTTGGGATTATAGGCACGTGCCACCATGCCCAGCTAATTTTTGTATTTTTAGTAGAGACGGGGTTTCACCATGTTGGTCAGGCGGGTCTCAAACTACTGACCTCAGGCAATCTGCCCTCCTCAGCCTCCCAAAGTGAAACTTGATCTTTTAGAAACATTCTTTGGTAACATTCTCCCAACACTTTGAGCATACTTTATAATTTACTAATTGACTGCCTTAAGATGAAGAAACAGGTCAGGTATGGTGACTCATGCCTGTAATTCCAGTCCTTTGAGAAGCTCAGATGGGAGAATTACTTGAGGCCAGGAGTTGAGCCTGGGCAGCATAGCAAGACCCTGTCTCTATAAAAAATACTTAGACATGGTGGCACATGCCTGTAATCCTAGCTGCTCGGGAGGCTGAGGCGGGAGGATCACTTGAGCCCAGGAGGTTGAGGCTTCAGTGAACCATGATTGTGATTGTGCCACTGCACTCTAGCCTGGGTGACAGAGTGATCCCTGTCTCCACAAAAAGTATTTAGTCAGACATGTTGGCACATCCCTGTAGTCCCAATTCCTCAGAAGGCTGAGGCAGGAGGATCACTTGAGCCCAAGAGTTCAAGGCTGCCATGAACCATGATCATGCCACTGCACTCCCAGCCTAGGTGACAGAGCAAGGAAATACAACTAAGATCTTCTCTTCCTTAGGCAATAGTTTTTGTTACTCATTTGGGTTTAGAGCAAGAATGAGTAGATTCAGGAAAATGACTTTATTTTTAAAAATCAGATTTATGTTTAGAATGTTCACTTTTTTTTTTTAAAGAAAGTCATAGGATGGAAGATGATCGTAGTTGTTTGAGGGTTGCCATAACAAATTGCCATACGGAAGGTGGCTTAAACAACAGAAATTTATTTTCTCATAGTCTGGAGGCTGGAAGTCCAAGATCAAGGTGGCAGCAGGGCTGGTTTCTCCTTGGCTTGTAGATGGCCATCTTCTCCCTTTGTGTTCACATTGTCTTTTACCTGTGTGTGTCTGTGTCACAAACTCCTCTTATTACAAGGACACCAATCCTATTGGATTAGAGTCCACTAGGATTAGAGTCACCTCCTGAGTAGCCGGGACTACTATTGACCTCATGTAAACTTAATTACATCTTTAAAGTCCCTATTCCAAATAGTTATATTCTGAGGAAGAAGGAGTTTAGGACATCAGCATCTAAATTTTCACAGAAGGGAGGGGAATACACAGTTTAGCCCATGATAGTTATGTATCAGGGAGGTCAACCTAAAGGCAAAAAGGCCAGGTGGGACGTTATTCTTCAAGAATTCTAGCTGAGAAATGAAGAGAATCTAAACTAAAGCATTGTCAATAAAAATGAAAATGAGTTGTGATTGAGAGGAGGAAGAATTTGATACAAGACTATGTGACTGAATGTGGAGGGGCATGAGAGGAAGGAGGCTAGCATGGCTCCCAGATTTCCCTGCTCCAGGAGGAGAAACTGAGTTGAAGGAGATGTGAGCTGTGTGATATCCCTATTGAGTATTCAGCACTTTGTTAGCCAGACACCCCAGGGCTGGTCAGCTGTCCTACTTTCTTCACTCTTTCACAGTGACTCCTCATAATGTGAACTGTGTCACATACAACTGAGCATGCAGCCTCTCCACTTGAAATGTGTCTTAAGACACTTATCACAATCTGAACTTTCACGTGAAATGTGACTTAAGACACTTATTACCATCTTATTTTGACAGTGAATTCTAAACTCTTATTTTTTCCTGATAATAAAAAATTAAATATTTTAAATAAAATGTTAAATCCTTTAGGACAGGGACTATTGTTTATTCATTTTGCCCAAATGTGCAATATTTACTGCCTGGCTACATACATCTAGTATATAGTAGGTTGTGCTTTGCAAATTCTAGTTCAGGGAATGATTTGTCAGTAGGGTTGTTATGATCAATTACTTGTTCTTTGCATATTTTAATCAAAGATTGATAATTAAAACCTGTTTGATTTTCTTGCAGAATGAGAAGACTTTGGGACATTCCATGAGTCATTCAAGCAACATTTCTAAGGTAGAGTGCCACTGAAAAATGTTATTTATTACCTTGGGTCTTTTCTGTTCTTATGCCTTACATGTATTTATACTCTTTTTTTTTTTTTGAAAAGACATTAGAGTTCTTGATACATTTCTGTAATCTGTTCTGGGACCATAAGAGGTATGTGGCAGTTAACGTTTTTCTGGTAAGGCAATTTTGAGTGTGTGTTGGGGGAAGTGACTTCTGGGAGAAAATTCCATTTTTTCCCAGAAAACCGTATACTTTAAGGCAGAAGAAATCTCAGGCACAGGAGAGTCTGTTGCCACAATTAGGAATATATTTGACTGAAAGTAACAGAAAGCTAACTATGATGACTTACATAATTATGGATTTATATGGTTCATTTGACAAGGTGTCTGGAAGCAGGTGATCCAGGGCAGAGTTGCTCAACAGATTGTAGTGCACCCGATTCTATGGCTGTTCGGGGTGCCACTGTGTAACCCGCACGGACCTAGGGGAACTGAACAAGGGGTGAAGGCGGGAATAAAAGACAAGAGACAAAAGAGTATATTTGGAAGAAGGAGGCATCTTGGCTCTAGTGGACAAGGGCTCTGAGCTTTACACAACCCTCCATATTTATTAGGCAAAAGAGATAGTGAGAAGGCGGGTGGAAGAAGGGGTCAGCTGCTCAGTCTAGAGTAGGCTTGCAAGACTGCATTCCTCGAACAAAAGATTCTAGATGTTGCAGTAGAGAACCTCGGCGCCAGGGAGTGATTGCCTCCAGCAAACCTTCTGTTGGCAGGAGCAGTCGGCCGGAGCAGTCGTGAGTTTGCTCATATCCTGCATTCATGATAAACGGTTTGCTGTTTGATCATATAGTCTCCAGGGTAATGCTGAGTTGGTCACGTCCCATGGGTCTTCGGCTCCCTGCAACAGATGTTGCCAGGGACCCAGGCTCTTTCCTCTCTGTGCTATCTCCTACTTGACACATGGTCTCACGATGAGAGCTGGACCTTCAGGCATTGTGGTTGTGGCCTTGGCAGGAATTAGAGGAATGATCAAGGATTAACAGGTCTGTTAGCTGAGAGTCACCATTTTCAGCAGGAAGGCAAAAGTTGTCCCACAAGTCCCACCTGGCCGCCTGAAATCTGCTTACATCTCCCTGGCCAGAACTGGATCACCGGCCACCTCTAGCTGGAAGGCAGCTAGGGAAAGGAGGGCTTGGGAAGTGAATCAGCCATCCAACAGCATCTCCTCACCTGTGGTGTGGTCTTTTTAGCGCACCAGGAGCACACTGGCTGCTAGGGTATGGCCTGGGAACCAGCAGAGTGTATCTGATGCAGTGAGCTTGCTTCCAGGCAGTGCTCCTCTCTCAGCCCAGACATTGACTCTGGCCAACCCCTTCGCCATACAGTTAAGGCCATGAAAGTTATTTGTAAGGGTGGACCTTTTCCCCATGTTTTTGGCATATGGCCAAACACAACACAGATTGAGCTGGGAGGATTTGAACAAGTGACAAAATCTATCTGCTGTCTCAGGCCTCCTAGATACTCTGAAATGAACAGTTACATTATATGCCATTTTAATGTGCTGACTACACATATGTTTTTATTCAGGTCACCTTATTTTTTTAAGACTAAAAGTAAACTCTGGCAAACCTTCTTAAGACATTCTTCTGTTCTTAGGCATATTTGTAATCTAATTATATTATTCTTCCGCTTAATTTTGCGTTAAAAATAGGAATGCCTTTCACAAAATATTTTTTCCCATCCAACCTCCATTTCTTTTCTTTTGCTGTCCCTTCGGCCAGGAATGCTGCAGTGCTAGAACTATGCAGTGGTAAACCATTGCTGCCCATTTTTGCACCTTTTAAAGGAGCTAATCAGTGTCTAAGCACGGAGAAAAGTGAGAAGGTGCAGCTGCAGATGGCCTGTTTGCTTAAGTTGAATTAAATGTGTTAAAAAACGCTCAGTAGCACATGTATGTCGCCTTGCCCTAGTAGCCAAGGGCAGTTCTGAAGGAGGACATCCTGTGCTTTAAATATGTACCTGTTCATTCATGGATTTCAGTCACATTTTATTTAAAGGAAACTTCTTCCTATAGTTAAAAAAAACTGTTTGCAAACCACCATCTTAAAAAGTCTAGAGGAAAGGCTATTGTCCTGGCTTGGGTTGTGGGTATTTTGAGCTTTGTAAGGGTTTTGGAATTAACATGGATGATGGTTTACTAGCCATGTGATTTCGAAAAAGGACATCTCTCTGAGCTTTAATTTAGTTATCAGTAAAAGTAGGGTAAGCCAGGCGTGGTGGCTCACACCTGTAATCGCAGCAATTTGGGAGGCCGAGACGGGCGGATCACCTGAGGTCAGGAGTTTGAGACCAGCCTGGCCAACATGATGAAACCCCATTGCTACTAAAAATCCAAAAAAATAGCCAGGCGTGGTGGTGCACACCTGCAGCCCCAGCTGCTTGGGAGGCTGAGGCAGGAGAATCGCTTGAACCTGGGAGGCGGAGGTTGCAGTGAGCTAAGATCACACCATTGCACTCCAGCTTAGGCAACAAGAGCAAAACTCCGTCTCAAAAAAAAAAAAAAAAAAAAGTAGGGTAATAATACAACCTTCAGGGTTGTTCCGAGTCTTGGGATTAACATTTGCATGGAACCATGGGGCAGCTCACCCATTACACTGAGCCAACAAACCTGACTCTTGTCAAAGTTCGTTGAATCCTGGTGACCTTAGGTTGATTGGGCCAGGACAGTTCATTTAATGGTAGCTTTATTATTTATTGCTGAACAATGGAGAACCATACATTATTTTTTCCTTCTTGCATACATTTTTTTTTAGACAGAGTCTCGCTCCGTAGCCCAGGCTGGAGTGTCGTGGTGCAATCTTGGCTCACTGCGACCTCCGCCTCCTGGATTTAAGCAATTCTCCTGCCTCAGCCTCCTGAGTAGCTGGGATTACAGGTGCGTGCCACCACGCCCAGCTAAATTTTGTATTTTTAGTAGAGACAGGGTTTCACTATGTTGATCAGGCTGGCCTCAAACTCCTGACCTCCTGATCTACCCACCTTGGCCTCCCAAAGTGCTAGGATTACAGGCGTGAGCCACCGTGCCCGGCCCCTTCTTGAATACATTTTTACTGTGTGCTGTTTGCGACTGGACACTTAGTGTGTCCAGTGAGTTCCGGGATGCTTACTATGGTCATTGGAGAGTATCTGAGTGGAGTGAGCCTTTAGAACATTTGATTACTCACAGAACTTCCTGGTTAACCTGTCAACGTGAAATTCTGTTGCAAAGTGTACCCTTTTGTAACGAAGATAGTTAGCATGCTGTATAAGATGGTTAGACATGAACCAGTTCAGTGGGACCAAAGAAGGGAGGGCAGGCCCCCTGTGGAAGATAACTGTTTTTGAGAAGACAGTTTTTTTATTGGAGTATTTATTAAATGAACCTGCTGTTTGAAGCCAGTTTTAGGCCGTGACATGTAAAATCGCATCTTCAGTATAGCAGACATACTCTTGAGATTAAAGGAGGCCACAATGTGGACATACTGTATGCTACCTGAAATCCCCGTTGTCTCTGTCAGGAGACTTTTTCTGCTGACTTTTAGACCCCAGCTGGGGTCAGCACATGAGCCAGTCACTGCAGTCTGCTTTATGCTTCTGCAGTTCACCTCTTGCTGGCGTAAATTTAGAGGTTGAAAAGAGGTAAAAAATAAACCTTTAATCATGCCTCCTAGGATTCCATCTAGATTTTATTACAAAGTGTCTCAGTGTGTATTGGAAGCATATTGACTTTAAAAACCAGGCTCCATTTTCAAAGAAGGAAGCAGGTAGGTTGGATGAGATGTTTATGAGGCTGCTAGGTCTGTGGTGGCTTGCCTCTCTTCAAAGTGGGCAGCTGGATTTGATCCCCTTAAGGAGTTAATAGAAGAAGCATATTGGGATATTTAAGCAATTACAATGGCAAAGTCTTCACCCAATACTTATTTTGTATTGATAGTACAATGTTAATGGATATCATTTGTTGAGCCTCTGTTACCAAGGGATTTCATGAAATTTGTCACCTCCAATTAACATCCTAAGTCACCTTTTCCTTTTATTTTTCAAGATCGCACTTATCACTGCCTGGGTTTTCATGAATTTTTTTCCATTGCACCTTCACCCCACATGTAACCTCCATGAGTGTAGAGCCATGCTTTGTTTACCCCTAAATCTGCAGAGCCAGTGATGGGATGGAGCCCTGGAGGTTGTCAGTACATGCTGAGTCAATGTTTGCATGCTGTTCTGCTAGACACTTGATACCCAGCCCATTGTTCATCCCTCTTCATCATCCCAGCCACTTCCCAGGCCCAGGCCTCCTAAACTCCTGCAGTAGCTTCTCAAGAATCTATCCCAAACCATCTAGCACCCAGTAGCCAGTAAGTAGAATCCTAATGCTTCTCTTTTCAATTCTTCAGTGTTTCTGATTACACTACCTTGAGCTGTCACATCTAAGGTGACCTGGGCCTGGCCACTTGGAATCTGATCCTGTGCAATATCCCCTTGGTCATGATGATCTAGGTATGGTGACTACCTTGATGATTTTCAAACAAGCCAAATTCCTATTTGCGCACCTTTGCAAATGCTGTTCTGTCCGAGAGGCCTCTCCCAATCTTACCCCTTTTTTGCATGAATGGCTAAAATTCCTAACTCATTTCTCTTTCAGTTCTTAGCTTCTTTAGAGGCACTTACCCTTGACACCCTCCCCTTAGTCTAAATGTTATCACCCATTTGGGTTTTGTTACTCTTTTTCTTCATAGCACCTATCACAGTTTGTAATGATAGCAGTGTGTAGAAAATCTTATATTTTTAGAAGCAGCAGAATGTCCCCCCTTGGAAAAAAATCTGTTTAATTGACTGGGTGCTTGGAGAAGTTTGAGGCAGTTTGAGTCCCACAGGTGACATGCTTTATACAAAGACGGGCACTGGAATGCAGCCCCCATGAAATCGCCATGCATCTTGCCCAGACCTTCACTTCACCGCAGGGTCCTTGACCATGTGGGCCCACGAGCCATCCTGGAGGATGTTCCCCACATGCCCCATCCACGCTCAGTCCTCACCCTATGTACTTCCCTTGCTGCTGTTTGCTTGATCATTTTCTAAAGAACAAACTCAAAGTTTTATATCATCGTGTAGTATCTGAAATCACATTTGATTGGTTTTCTTTTTTTAGTTTATTTGTACATATTTATGGGGTACCTCTGATATTTTGTTACATGCATAGACTATGTAATGATCAAGTCAGGGTATTTGGGGTGTCCCTCACTGTGAATATTTATCATGTCTGTGTGTCAGAAACAATTTAAACCTCTCTTCTAGTTATTTTGAAGTATATAATACATTGTTAACTGTAGTCACCCTACTCTGTTGTTATTGAACATTAGAACTTATTGTGACTATCTAACTGTATTTTTGTACCCATTAACCAATCTCTCTTTATCCCCCACTCCTGCCTCCATGCACACCCTTCCCAGCCTCTAGTACTTATAATTCTACTTTCTACCTCCATGAGATTAAATTTTTTTAGCTCCCACATGTGAGTGAGAACATGTAATATTTGTCTTTCTGTGTCTGGCTTATTTCACTTAACATAATGACCTCCATCCATGTTGCTGCAGATGACATGATTTCATTCTTTTTGTATGGCTGAATAGTATTTCATTGTGTATGTGTCACGAATTCTTTACCTGTTTGTCCATTGATGTGGACACTTAGGCTGATTCCATATCTTTTGCGAACAGTGCTACAATAAACATGGGAGTACAGATATCTCTTTGATAATACTAATTTGTTTTCCTCTGGGGAAATACTCTGTAGTGAGATTGCTGGATTATATAGTAGTTCTATTTTTAGTTTTTTGAGGAATTCCCATACTATTTTTCATACTGGTTGTACTAATTTGCATCCCCACCAACAATACATAAGAGTTCCCTTTTCTCTGCATCCTCACCAACATCTGTTATTCCCTGATGATTAGGGATGCTGAGCAGTTTTTCATGCAGCTGTCGGTCATTTACATGTCTTTTTTTGAGAAATGTCTAGTCATGTCCTTTGCCCACTTTTTAATGGGATTGTTTGTGTTTTTAATGTTGTTTGAGTTTCTTACATATTCTGTATGTTAGTTCCTTGTTCGATGGGTAGTTTTCACATGTTTTCTGTCATTCAACAGGTTGTGTCTTCACTCTGTTGATTGTTTCCTATGCTGTGCAGAAGCTTTTCAGTTTAATATAGTCCCTTTTGTCGGTTTTTGGTTTTGTTGCCTATGCTTTGGGGTCTTAGCCATAAAATCATTGCCTAGATCAATGTCTTGAAGTGTAATCCCTGTGTTTTCTTCTAATAGTTATATAGTTTCAGGTCTTATGTTTGAGTGTTTAGTCCATCTTGAGTTGATTTTTGTATGCGATGAGAGAGAGGGCTTCAGTTTCATTCATCTGCCTATGGATCTCTCATTTTCCCAGCACCATTTATTGAGAGGGTATCCTTTCCCTAACGCATGTTTTTGGTACCTTTGTTGAAAATCAGTTCGCAGTAAATACGTGGATTTGTTTCTGTGTTGTTGATTTTGTTCTATTGTTCTGTGTATCTGGGTTTGTTTTGTTGTTGTTGTTTGTTTGTTTTTTGAGATAGAGTCTTGCTCTGTCGCCCAGGCTGGAGTGCAGTGGCACTATCTAGGCTCACTGCAACCTCTGCCTCCTGGGTTCAAGCGATTCTCCCCGCCTCAGCCCCCTGATTAGCTGAGATTACAGGTGCATACCACCAAACCTGGCTAATTTTTGTATTTTTAGTAGTGATGGGGTTTCACCAAGTTGGCCAGGCTGGTCTTGAACTCCTGATGTCAGGTGATCCACCTGCCTTGGCCTCCCAAAGTGCTGGGATTACAGGTGTGAGCCACCACTCCTGGCCTGTATCTGTTTTTATAACAACACCATGCTTATTTTGGTTTCTGTAGCCTTGTGTAATATCCTTTGAAGTCAGGCAGTGTGATCCCTGCAGCTTTGTTTGTTTTTATTAGGATTGTCTTGGCTATTTGTGCTCTTTTTTGGTTCCATGTGGTTTTAGGATTGTTTTTTCTGTTTCTGTGTAAAATGACATTGACATTTTGATAGTGATTGCATTGAATCTGTAGATTGCTTTGGGTAGTATGGTCATTTTAATGACACTAATTCTTTTGATCCGTGGACGTGGGATGTCTTTCAATTTGTTCGTGTCCTCTTCAGCTTCTTTTATCAGTGTTTTGTAGTTTTCCTTGCAACGTCTTTCACTTCTTTGATTAAATTTATTTCTAGGTATTTTATTTTGTGTGGCTATTTTAAATGGGATTGCCTTTTTGATTTCTTTCTCCACTAGTTCATTATTGGTGTATAGAAACACTATCGACTTTTGTATGTTTATTTTTGTATCCTATAACTTTTCCAAATTTATCAGATCTAAGTTTTCTAATGGAGCCTTTAGGTTTTTCTAGGTATAAAATCATATCATCTGCAAAAAGGGACAAATTAACTTACTTTTTCCAATTTGAATGCCTTTTATTTCTTTCTCTTGCCTGATTGCTCTAACTAGGACTTCCAGTACTGTGTTGAACAGGAGTGGTGAAAGTGGGTGTATTAGTCCGTTTTCATGCTGCTGATAAACACATACCTGAGACTGGGTAATTTTTAAAGAAAAAGAGGTTTAATGAACTCACAGTTCCATGTGGCTGGGGAGGCCTCACAATGATGGCAGAAGGCGAAAGGCATGTCTTACATGGCAGCAGACAAGGGAGAAATGAGAACCAAGCGAAAGAGATTTCCCCTTATAAAACCATCAGATCTCATGAGACTTATTCACTACCACAAGAACAGTATGGGGGAAACCACCCCTATGATTCAGTTATCCCCCACTGGGTCCCTCCCACGACACATGGGAATTATGGGAGCTACAATTCAAAATGAGATTTGGTGGGGACACAGCCAAACCATATCATTCCGCCCTTGGCCCCTCCCAAATCTCATGTCCTCACATTTCAAAACCACCCATGCCTTCCCAACAGTCCCCCAAACTCTTAACTCATTTCAGCATTAACTCAAAAGTCCACAGTCCAAAGTCTCATCTCAGACAAGGCAACTCCCTTCCACCTGTGAGCCTGTAAAATCAAAATCAAGTTAGTTAGTTTCTAGATACAATGAGGGCACAGGCACTGGATAAATACACTCATTCCAAATGGGAGAAACTGGCCAAAATGAAGGGGCTGAAGGCCCCATGTAAGTCCACAATCCAGTGGGTCAGTCCATTCTTAAAGCTCCAAAGTGATCTCCTTTGACTCCATGTCTCAGATCCAGGTCATGCTAATGCAAGAGGTGGGCTCCCATGGCCTTTGGCAGCTCCGCCCCTGTAGCTTTGCAGGGTATAGCCCACCTCCTGGCTGCTTTCACGAGCTGTCATTGAGTGTCTGTAGCTTTTCCAGGTGCATGGTGCAAGCTGTTAGTAGATACACCATTCTGGAGTTGGGAGGATGGTGGCCCTCTTCTCACAGCTCCACTAGGCAGTGCCTCAGTGGGGACTCTGTGTGGGGGCTTGCAACCCACATTTCCCTTTCACACTGCCCTAGCAGAGGTTCTCCATGAGGGCTCCATCCTTGCAGCATACCAGTGCCTGAACATCCAGGCATTTCTATACATTCTCTGAAATCTAGGCAGAGGTTCCCAAATCTCAATTCTTGACATTTGTGTACCCACAGCCTCAACACCACATGGAAGCTGCCAAGGCTTGGGGCTTGCACCCTCTGAAGCCATGACCTGAACTATACCCTGGCTGCTTGTAGCCTTTTGTTAGAGTGGCTGGGATGCAGGGCACGGAGTCTCTAGGCTGCACACAGCAAGGGGGCCCTGGGCACCAGCCCTTGAAACCATTTTTTTTCCTCCTAGTCCTCTGGGCCTGTGATGGGAGGGGCTGCCAGCAAAGATCTCTGACATGCCCTTGAGACATTTTCCCCCATGGAGTTGGTGATTAACATTTGGCTCTTCGTTACTTACGCAAATTTCCACACCCAGCTTGAATTTCTCCTCAGAAAATGGGTTTTTCTTTTCAATGGCATCAGGAGGCCACAAATTTTCTGCTTTTATTTTCTGTTTCTCTGAGAATGCTTTCAAAACTTTTTAAAACTGAATGTTTTTAACAGCATCCAAGTCACTTCCTGAATGCTTTGGTGCTTAGAAATTTCTTCCTCCAGATACCATAAATCATCTCCCTCAAGTTCAAAGTTCCACACACCAGGGGCAAAATGCTGCCAGTCTCTTTGCTAAAACATAGCAAGAGTCACCTTTACTCCAGTTTGCAACAAGTTTCTCATCTCCATCTGAGACCACCTCAGCCTGGATTTCATTGTCCATATCATGATCAGTATTTTGGTCAAAGCCATTCAACAAATGTCTAGGAAGTTCCGAACTTGCCCACATTTTCCTGTCTTCTTCTGAGCCCTCCAGACCATTCCAGCCTCTGCCTGTTACCCAGATCCAAAGTCACTTCCACATTTTCAGGTATCTTTATAGCAGCACCCCACTTACTGGTACCAATTTACTGTATTGGTCTGTTTTCACACTGCTGATAAAGACATACCCAAGACTGGATAATTTTTAAAGTAAAAGAGGTTTAATGGACTCACAGTTCCACATGGCTGGGGAGGCCTCACAATCATGGGGGAAGATGAAAGGCATATCTTACTTACATGGCGGCAGACAAGGGAGAAATGAGAACCAAGTGAAAGGGGCTTCCCTTACAAAATGAGATCTCATGAGACTTATTCACTACCACAAGAACAGTATGGGGGAAACTGCACCTATGATTCAGTTATCTCCCACTGAGTCCCTCCCACAACATGTGGGAATTATGGGAGCCACAATTGAAGATGAGATTTGGGTGGGGACACAGCCAAATCATATCAGCGGGCATTCTTGTCTTGTTCCAGTTCTTAGAGGGAAGGCTTTCTTTCACTTTTCCCCCATTCAGATTTATGTTAGCTGTGGGTTTGTCATATATAGCCTTTATTAATATTGCAGTATTTCTTTCTTTGCCTAGTTTGTTGAGAATTTTTATCATGAAGGAATGTTGAATTTTACCAAATGCCTTTTCTGCTTCTATTGAGATGATCATATGGTTTTATCCTTCATTCTGTTTACATGATGTGTCACATTTATTGATTTGCATGTGATGAAAGACCCTTGCATCCTAGGGATAAATTCCCTTAGTCGTGTACTGTCTTTTTGATGTGCAATTGGATTTGCTTTACTAGTATTTTGTTAAGGATTTTTTGCATCTATGCCTATCAGGGATATTGGCCTGTAGTTTTATTTTTTGTTGTGTCCTTGTCTGGTTTTGGTGTCAGCATAATGCTGATCTAGTAGAATGAGTTAAGGAGAATTCTCTCTTCTTCAGTTTTTTGGAATAGAGAAGAATTGTTCTTCTTTGAAAGTTTGGTAGAATTTGGCAGTGAAGTCATCCAATCCTGGACCTTTCGTTGTTAGGAGACTTTTTATTACTCTTTAAATCTCATTACTTCTTATTGATCTGTCCAAGTTTTCTGTTTCTTTCTGATCAATCATGGTAGGTTATGTGTCTATCCATTTCCTCTAGGTTTTCCAGTTTGATAGCATGTAGTTTGTAATAGTCTCTGATGATCTTTTGTATTTCTGTGTTATTTGTAATGTCTCCTTTTTCATTTCAGATTTTATTTAGGTCTTCTATCTTTTTTTCTTGGTTAGTCTATCTAGTCTATCAATTTTAGTTTTTCAAAAAATTAATTTTTTGTTACATTGATCCTTTTTTTTTTTAGCTCCTATTTAGTTTAGTTCTCCTCTAATGTTTATTATTTCTTTTCTTTTACTAATTTTGGATTTGGTTTTTACTTGGATTTCTAGATCCTTGAGGTGCATCCTTCGATTGTTTGTTTGAAATCTTTCTACTCTTTTGATGTAGGTGTTTATTGCTCTGGACTTCCCTGTTAGCACTACTTTTGCTCTATCCCACAGGTTTTGGTATGTTGTATTTCGATTTTTATTTAAGGCATTTTTATGTTTTCTCCTTAATTTCTTCCTTCACCCAGTGGTCATTGAGGAGCATGTTGTTTAATTTCCATGTAATTGTACAGTTTCTAGTTGATTTCTAGTTTTAAACATTGTGGTCTGAGAAAGATACTTGACATGATTTCAATTTTTAAAAACTTCGTTGAGACTTGTTTTGTGTCCTAACATGTGGCCTATCCTGAAGAATGGTCTGTGTGCTGAGAAATGTGTATTCTGTAGTTGTTGGATGAAACGTTCTGTAACTGTCTGTTTAGTCCATTGTCCTAATGTGCAGTTTAAATGTAATGTTTGTTCATTTTCTGCCTAGATGATCTGTCTAACGATGGGAGTGGGGTGTTGAAGTCCTCAGCTATTATTGTATTGAAGTCTGTCTCTCCCTTTAGATTTAATAATATTTGCTTTATACATCTGGGTGCTCTGGTGTAGGGTGCAGATGTATGTAGAAGTGTTATAGCCTCTTGATGAATTAATCCCTTTGTTATTATATAATGACTCTCTTTGTCTTTTACTGTTTTTGACTTAAAGTCTGTTTTATCTGATATAGGTATAGCTAGTCCTGCTTGCTTTTGGTTTTTATTTGCATGGAATATCTTTTTTCATCCCTGTACTTTAAGTCTATATGTGTCTGTACAGGTGCGATGAGCTTCTTGTACACAGCATATAGTTGAGTAATGTTTTTTTAAATCCATTCAGCCAGTCTCTGTCTTTCCAGTGGAAAGTTTAATTCATTTACATTCAGGGTTGCTATTGATATGTGAGGGCTTATTCCTGTCACTTTATTAAATAATTTCTGGTTTTATATATCCTTTGTTTCCTTCTTTCTTATTGTTTATCATTGTGGTTTGGTGGGTTTCTGTAGTGGTAACGTTTGAGTCCTTTTTTTTCCTTATTTGTTTGCTTGCTCTACCAGTAGGTTTTATACTTTGGTATGTTTTCATGATGGCAAATACTGTCCTTGTGCTTCCATGTGTAGGATTCCCTTAAGCATTTCTTATAGGACCAATCTGGTGGTGAATTCCCTCAGCTTTTGCTTGTCTGGGAAGGACTTTATTTCTTCTCATTTATGAGTGATAACTTGGATGGGTATAGTATCTTTGGCTGGCCTTTTTTTTTTCTTTTAGCACTTTCAATATATCATCCCATTCTCTCCTGGCCTATAAGGCTTCTGCTGACAAGTCTGCTGTTGGTTCGATGGGGGTCCACTTATAAATGACTAGATGCTTTTTTCTTGCTATTTTTAGGCTTCTCTATTTGTCTTCAACTTTTGACTGTTTGACTATATAATGTGCTGTGGAGGAGACCTTGAATTATATTTGGATATCTCTGAGCTTCTTATATCTAGATGTCTAAATCTTTTGCAAGACTTGGGAAGTTTGCAGCTATTATTTTGTTAGCTATTCCATCTTTTTTGTTTTCTGTTTGTCTTCTGAGACACTGAAAATTTGAATATTTGGTCATTTCATGGTGTCCCATATGTCATGTATGCTTTGTTCTTTCTTTTCTATTCCTTTTTTAAATTTTTTTGTCTTATTGGATTATTTCAAAAGACCTGTCTTCAAGTTCTGAAATTATTTCTTCTACTTGATCTATTCTATTTGTTGAATATTTCAAGTGTATTTTGTATTTCATGTAATGAATTTTTCAGTTCCAGAATTTCTGTTTGGTTTTTTTTTATAATGTATTTTTGGAAAATGTTTCATTCATATCCTGAATTGCATTTCTCATTTCTTTGTATTGTTTGTCTGTATTCCTGTGTATCTCACTGAGCTTCCGGATCTTGGTCTGTTGCCCAGGCAGGAGTACAGTGGTGCGATCATAGCTAACTGCAGCTTCCAACTCCTGTGCTCAAGCAATCCTCCCACCTCAGCCTCCTGAGTAGCTGGGCCTACAGGCACACATCACCATGCCTAGCTAATTTTTATTTGTATTTTTTATAGAGACGAGGTCTCACTATGTTGCTCAGACTGGTCTCGAACTCCTAGCCTCAAGCAATCCTCATGCCTGGGGCTCCCAAAGTACTGGGATTACAGGTGACAGTCACCATGCCCAGTGTTCACTGAGTTTTAATATCATTATTTTGAATTCTTTTTTTGGGATTTCATAAATTTCTTTTTGATTGGAATTTATTGCTGGAGAATTATTGGGTTCCTTTGTGGGTGTCATATTTGCTTGATTTTTCATTTCTTGTGTCCTTATGTTAATCTCTGCACGTCTGGTGTAACAGTCTCTTCTAGTTTTCTTAATTTTCTGTTGTAGGAGAGGAGTTTTTCCTGAGGGTGTGTCTATGGTGTTGGTTGTGCAGGGCACTTTAGCTTTGATTCTCATTGTGTGCAGTAGTATAGTCTCTGTATGATTTCTTTGGCTATAAATCATGTTTGTGGTGTCTGTGATTTCCTCAGTATCTTAGGGTATGGTGGAGGCTGTAGTCAGGTTTTGCTGGGGACAGGGATACCAGGTTGGCCTGTCCTTGGTCCCAGTGGTGGCAGTAGTGGGGTGAGTATGCCTGCCCTTGGGCCTCAGTGCAGTATATGCTGGCACCAGTGTTAGCGGGTCAGGTGGGTTATTTTTGGGGGACCTCCTTGTAGCTTGCTCAAATGCTGGTAGTGGCAGTGGCGAACTGGGTGGGTGGGTGAATTCTTGGGCTCCTGGGCAGCAGGCATGATATGGGTGATGGCAGCAGCAGTGGCAGGACAACCCTCTGGCTCCCAAGCAGTTTGCGGCTGTGATGGGCTGGTTGAACCAGTCTTCAGGCCCAAATGTGTACGCAATTGAGTGCTAGATGTGGCGGTAATGGCAGGTTGGGTGGGCCTGACCTCAGATGCCCAGGCAGTATGCTCAGGTTCCAATAGTGGTGGAATGGGCTGCGCAGTCCCCAGGCCCCAGGATGGTTTACTCAGGAACTGGGTAGGACATACTTCAGCCCCCCCGGGGATGCATTCAGGCTCTAGCAGTCTTAGGTAGGGGCTGGGTGATTCCAAGGCCCTGGCAGAATGCTCTGGTGGAGGCAGCAGTGGCTATACTGCAGCCCTACTACTGGGGAGAGTGGGGTTGCTTTCAGTGGCAGTAGGTATGCCAGCGGCTAGGGAGTGCACACTTTGCTCACTTTGTCCTTGGCGCTTGTGAAAACGTGCAGTGGCTTCACTGCTGGGAGCAGCAGGGTCTTTGCCAAATGGTTTGCACTTCATCCCTGGCAGCAGCAGCTAGCTGCTGCAATGGCTGTGGTGAGGAATATCAGTGGGGTTCCAGGGATGTGAAGAAGCAGGGACTGTTGGGCCCCCAGCAGGATGCAGTCTCCTGAGGACTGGGCTCTCAGTATGGTGTCTTCTTGTAGCTGCCTTGGACTCCAGGGGCGTGTGGGACCCATCACGAGCTCCCTCCCTGGAGCAATGCCTTCTCGCCATCTCCAGGCAGCTCCCTCTGTTAGCCTCAAGGCCTGTGAGGGTCTAGGGCTCTGTCATGGCTGGAATTGCAGAAGTGCATGGTAGGAATGTGGACCGCTGGGGATCGCTCGCTTCCCCTTTCCCCACACTGGGGAACCTCTTGGCTGCCTTGCCTGACTGCCCTCTCCTTGCCTGCTCTAGGTGTTTTCTGTCACTTCTCTGTTGAATTCGTGTTCTCTGTTAGATGATCTATTCGAAGTCTGATTCTTCCTTGCTATTTTGGTTCTTCTTTGTAGAGGAGGCAAGTACCAGATGCCTCTAGTCAGCCATCTTGAAGCCCCTCCTCTAGATTTTGATTGGTTAACTTTTTAATGTGAAAATATAACTATTAAAAAGCATGTTCTTCATTATATCACCTAAACTCATTGTGACGGCCCTTTGTGAGATAGAGCTCTGACAGATGGGTATTCAGGAGGCTGTGTGGTAGAGAGAACGGAGGGGTGGGGATGGGGCAAGCCAACTTTCCATCTCTGCTGTGAGCCTCTGCCTGTCAAGGGGCCATTGTCTCGGGGTACCAGGAAGCCATAGAGTATGGCTGGCAGGGGTGATGCACAGTGTACTGGGCATGGCCTCAGGGTGGACTCAGGTGACGTGAGGTGACTGCCTGTTCAGGACGTTGTGTCCTGTGCCACCACTGCCCCCACCTGCAGGCTGTCTTACCATTTGACAATATGTCTCATCTCTAACATGGAGACAAGGAGGCCATGCAGAGTTTACGAGGATTGCACACATTGAGATTTTGTCCAGCACCTAACTGTGTGCCAGAAATTGTGCTTTGAATGCTGAACCAAACAGCAGAGGGAAGTACGCAGACCTCTATACGATACCACGGATGGAGAGAATTCCTACAAAGGGAACAGTAAGGAGCTTAGGTAGAGAATTACAGGGAACCCAAGTTGAAGGACTGCTCAGAGAAGATGTGGCTCAGGAGAGGACACGTAAAGCAGATGTGAGAGGTGGAAAGGAGCCAACCAGGATGAGGTTAAACTGTAGTAGAAAGATCATTTGTCACCTGCTTGGAAAATCCAGTACTTTAGATGGACAATGAAAGGCATCTTCAGTGGCTGGGGGTGATGGCTCTCATGGCACCCTATTGCAGGTGCCTGTAACCACAAGATTGTGTTGACTGTGGCTGTTCATGTGAGTACTTTGGCCTAAAATCCTATAGAGACTGATTGAAATTCGCAGAGGAGGCTTAAACCCACTCTATTCAGCTGGAATTTCTTTAATACCAGGAATTGGCCTAGGCTAGGCTAATCATAGGGGCTGGACTTTTTGGAGCCTCTCTTGATGCCTCTCAGAGAAAGATTGTGGTGCAAAAAGGGCAGTACATAGACACAATGTTATTTTATCCCCAGGGAAGCCTTCTCATTCAACCCTGGGAATCAGACTTGGTCCAGGTGACACAATTTCTTGAGCAAGTTCATGATTGGCAGCACTTACCCCAGGGAGAAGGCAGTGGAAGCCTGTAGCATGGGTATCTCTCTGCCAGCCCCCTAGCCAGCCTGGCTCTGTAGGCTCTGGCAGTTGCCCAAGGCTGGGGCCTTGCAGACTGTGATATGTACCTCTTGTTAATCAAATATTCCTGGGTAGAATCAGACTGGACATGTTTAATGAGCAATTACAATGATTGCTCTATTGCTTGGCAAGCACATCTCAATGAATTTGAGCACTAACCCTCCTAGGCCTCCTGAATATTTTCCGGTTATTGTTGCCATTAGACAGGGATGAGATACAGCAGAATGTCACGTATCAGATGGACATTCCTTACAAGGAATTCTTGCTGACCCACTTTTATTACGCGAGGGCAGACCTGGATGTGATTGTCAAGACCAGGGTTTGCTTCTTTCTGTTTCTGAATGCAGAGTTGAGCAGTGACACGCTCAGGTTACTCAAAACTTATGGGTTACAAATAAGGCAAAATGTGCTTTCTTAATTTATTCTGAAGAAAACAGCTGTCCCAAAACAGGATATTTATTCCTAACTGACAAAAACAAAGGATGAATTGGAGGAGTTTCATGGCATCAGGTGGCCTCAGCACCACTGAGCCTCACTCGAATCCTGACAGCACTGAGGCAGTGTTTCCGTTCAGCTCCCCTTTTGCAAAGTTTAACCGACTGTCTTTGCAGTATTTTTTCATCTGACTGGTTACAGTTTAGTTTTTGGCTGAAGTTTGGTTCAGTCTCCTGAAGGTGGAAGGGGGGCAGGTTTAAAACAATTTCCCAATAATACCAAGATTATTTGCATTTTTCACTCTCATTCTTCCACAAGTATACAGCGGAGTTCCAGAAGCTAAGCAACATGCAGGATAGCATCTTCCTTAGCTGGTGGCATATGTTCCTGTGTTTTAAGATGTTCTAATATAGCAAAGATGGAGAGATGGAACCTGTGTAAACAAAAGCTCTTTGTGAGGGCCTCAGTAATTTTTAAGAGTTTAAGGAGGTCCTGTGGCCAACAAGTTTGAGAATCTCTGTTGTAGAGGCACAGTCTCCCCAGAGGGTAGCTGTTTAGTTCATTGAGTAAATGTTCCCTAAACACCTACTGTGTACCAGACCAATCAGCAACAGCTTCTAAGTTAACATATCCCAGTAACATCTTCTCATAAACCTTGATAGGTGCAATGAAAGAAATGAATAGGGTACAAGGATATGATAACAGGGATGAAAAGCCCTTTCTGAGGAGAAACCTGAGGAGGGGCCATCATGCTGGGTTGGAATGTGGGAGTGTTCCTGGGAGGAGGAGGAGGGGTGGGAAAGGCCACCAGTTGCCGGGAAAGGAGGGCCTAGGCCTAGAGGAAGTGAGGGTCATTTTTCCTGCCTGCCATGTTTCTGTCAGTAGTATACTCCGCGGCTCGGGGTTCGCTCTTAGAGTTCTGTGCATCTTGGGCCAGGGCTGGCCAGATGAGTAGCCTGAGCAGAAGCTGTTTTCTTCCCAGGTGGGTGGACGGTGGTTACCTTGGTTGGAATGAGGCATTTTGTAGCAGATATGAGACCTGCAGGTGTACTCTCTAGGTCATCAAGAATCAAGAGTGGTAGTCACACGGAAGTCTTGTTCCACATTGGAGGTGTGCCTGGAGTGGTGTGTGCTGCATTTCTGCATCTCCCTTGACTTTATTTGATCCTAGTAGCAGCCCTGTAGATTGTTGACCTCATTTTTTAAATGATTAAACTCCTGCTCGGTAGTGTGCTCAGTGGACTGGCCCCAGAACACAGAGGGAAGACTTTGGGGTCAAAAGCCAGTGCTTTGGCCACTGCCCCAGAATTCTCTCAGAGGAAATATTTTATTGCCTCTTGGCAATGAAAATGTATTTCGACTATATTTGAAAAGTTCAATATTTAAAGGAAATCAACAGTATTAAAGGGTCCTTGTGAGTGATAAGTAACTCACAAACACAGCCCCTTTCACCGTGTTATTTCTGGTGATTTTGGATTTTTATATGGTTACATCTTTAGTTTCTGGGACTGTGAAGCCACCTTTGCTCAGAAATCATTGTCTTCAATGTAATTTATTGAAAACAAGTTATATTTGCAAGATCCTCAGCTGCAGCATGGAGGAAGACAGTCCTGAAAAAGTCCCTTCAGCTGTGGCCTTCTGTCCCCTCCACCAGTGCTGTAATATATTCCCCTCATTGTTCTGGGGATTTATTGCTACTCAAGTAATTCTGACTCCCTTTAAAAGGCCACTGTAGAAGAGAATTCCATGTTAATGCTACTTGGTGTAAGCAATGCTAATGAGAGTCATTTATAATGGATATCATTTTAGCATTCAGTAGTTTTTAATTGTACATGCTTCTCTGTAAGTATATTGTATATACTTACTTTTTTAATGGTCAGTTTTAATTAATTGCCTTTGTGAAAGCTTGTTCTTGGCACAGCCCTTCATAAGAGTCAACATGTATTTATCAGAGCAAGCCACAGAAAAGCCACAGAATGGCCTCTTTTCTTTTAATTGTGGCTCATTTTTGAAGTTGAATACAACTGAGTATTTATCGAAAGCAGAGTTACTCATAATGAAGCATTGGTTTGACAGAGTAACTTCTGTGCTAAGCAGAAAGTTTGTCAAGATGTAATCTCAGTCTGCACATTGCAATATGTAAACACCAAGTGAGTTTATCTGGCTCTGTGGTATGAAGTCAGGCCTGCCGAGTTGACCGTTAGGAGCAGATCCCTATCTCTTAGTTTGGAAGTGGGAGGGCAGTAACCGCTAGCAATCTCATGAGCAGGAAGCACAAATAAAAAAGTGATCTGGTGAGCAAGATTTCTAAAACGGCCCCCAAAAATGTCCCCACAATTGCCTGGAACCTGGGAATGCATTGCTATTATTACTCCTATGATCATGTTGTGTTGTGTGGCACAGTTGACCTTAAAATAAGGGAGATTATTTGGGGTTATAAATACAGGCCCAGTGGAATCCCACAAGTGCTTAAAAAGCAGAGAACGTTCTCTGACTGGTGGCAGAAAGGGAAGTCAGAGAGATTGATACCGCAAGTGGGCTTTGAAGATGGGAAGGGGTCATGTGACTGCAGATGCATGTGGCCTGCCCCAGGTGGAGTCAGCCAGCAGATGGGCCCTCAGTCCTCAAGCTTCAGGGAGCTGTGTTCTGCCAACAACCTGAGAGAATGTGTAAACGCAGTCCTCCCGAGGCCTCCAGGAAGGAGGGAGACTGACCAGAGCAGAGAGTCTCAGCATGCGCATGTAGACTCCTAGTCTGTGGGAACTGTGAAGTGATACATTTGTGTAGTTTTAAGCCACTAAGTTTTGTTTACATAGCAACACACCTCTTATATGGGTGGCAAATGCTTTCCATGTAGAGGAAAACCTTCTTTCTAGAGATCTGTAAGAGCCATTTGCTTCTAGAGCCTCTGGGCCAACAGCCAACATGATCTCTTGATTTAGCCATCTTCTTCTTTTATTTTTTTTTGATAATTTTTATTTTCTTTGTAGAAATACAGTCAGGCAGTGACTTTCAAGTGACTTTGACCATGATCCAAAGTAAGAAGTAGCTTTTATATTGAAACCCAGTTCACTTTTGCATACACATCTGAGAGACAAAATTACCTCAAAAGACTTTATCCTTTTTATGTCAGATATACTCTGACATATTCTATTTTATTGTACTTTTAAAAACATAGGTCATCACCCACTACATTGATTTCTTTACCTGTCATCCCAAAGTCGGAAAGTTGTTGCAGTTGGTTGTGCTTCTGCAGTTTTGTTTTACTTTTTAAAATCATCAATCACCTGTTATTTTAAGAATAAATTTCTCTTTGGGAAATGTTGCTCAGTGTAAAGTGGCATTATGGTTTTGTGGGTCTCTGTGACAAGTCCATGTCCCTCCATCCAGGTTCCCTGGTCTCCCTCCTGGGTAGTCTGTGCAGCACCAGCACAGATGGCAGTGGTGCCTCTCTCTGCTTGTTTCACTTTGTGTGTTCATTACTGGACATAATGAGAACTTTTCCCATTTTTTTAATGACTGCTGATATTTCTTTCTGTAGATGGAACAGTGTTGCCTCAGCTCCAAGGTGATGGGCATTTAGGGTGATTCCAGCCGTTTGCTGTCACAAACTAGTGCAGTGTACAAACCTCTTCCCGCAGGTGTGTGAGGATGAATTCCTAAAAGAATTGCCGAGACAAAGTATATGTGCCTTTGTCATCCTGAGGGCAGTTGTCATCCTGTGGAGGTTTACCATTTGCTCTCCCACCAGCAATGTATAAGCATACCTGCTTCCCAACACTTCTGCCAACGCATATTATTTGATTAATTTTCTTGGCTGATAATGGTATCTCATTGTAGTTTTAATTTGTATTTCTCATTGTGAGAGAAATGAAGCATCTTTTCATGTTTTGAGAGCCACCTGTGCATCTTTTCCCATTGTTTCTGTTAAGTCATTGATTTGCAGTACTGTAATTTGTGATGAGTTGTAAACATGAGCTCTTCTGGCCTCCTAACCATCCTTATCCAGCCTGTCTTCACGTTCCTCCTTGCCTAAAAACAAGCTCACTCAAACAGATCATTCCTGTGGCCCTCTCCCTTTTGAGATAAATCAGATGGGCAAATTTGCTTTTATTAGGGGCCTGAGACCCAAATGTTTAAAAGTAGCTTAGCTGATGAGTGAAAAGGAGGCCCAGTTGGGGGTTGCACAGAAAATGAGGGGCGTGGGTAATAGAGGAGGCTGGGCAGTAACCTGGCAGAAGGCGCCAGAGGCCAAGGAAGGTGCGCTGGTGTCCTGCAGTGAGAAGGATGTGTGTGCTATCAACTGGGTAAACACACTGCTATAGCTGCTCCAGCGACAGCAGGCACTCTCAGAAGGGAACTGAGAAGGGGAATGCCAGTTTCTGCCAAGGATATATGGAAAAGTTTTTTTTCCCCGTATGTTCTTTGGCAACCTTGTTAAAATCATTTAAAATGGTGAATTTGATAACAAAGCCAGCCACTAAGAGACTTGGATGTAGCAAAACAAATTGTCAAAAAGTATTTATCATTTCTAAGAAATAAAATAAACTGGGATTTAGGCTTGGATAGAAATCCAGAGGTTTGTTTTGGCATAATTAATTACAACATCTGAAGAAGGGAGGATTTTTACAAGAATTTTTTTTTTGTAGTGAGATTGCTTTATATTCCTTTTCATGACTGGAAAGTCTGTCATTTGGCAACCCGCAAAGAACTTCAGGAACAGAGGGCCTAAGTTTTCTTGACACATTTGGATTTTTGCATGATGAACAATTGCACTTTTATTAGTAATTGTCGAGTCGTGTGTGGTCTGATCCTATGGAGAGGAGAGTGTAGGTGTTCTCTGGAGCTAGTACTGCCCCCGGCTCCCACGTGCCACACTGCCTGCTGCTTTCAGAAAGAGCAGGACGGCTGGTCCTGTCCCATCTAGTGAGGTCCTGTCCCATCTAGTAAGGTTCTGTCCTGCAGAGCTCCTAAGAGGGGATTGCTGGCCTTTGATTACACTGGCTTCCAGAATCTGACCATGGAACCATTATTTGAAGCTGTCAGCTTTATTTTGTTGTTGATCAGGCCAGTCTTTTAGGTCTTTGTTGGTTGATAGATTTCTCTCAGGTCTATAGCAGCAACAAATAAAGCTCTTTAAAATTATTTTCTTGACCATTCTGCCTGTGGATTGGTTCTGACCTTTGAAATGTTTGCTGTCCTTTAGATCGTGACAGAAGGAGCCTCTTCTGGGAGCTGTGATGACCCCACAGATCTCACTGGTTTTCTTGCTTTTATTGGAGGAGTTAGCATTTGCTGAAGTTTATATTTATGTAAAATAACAATAAGTAGATTTTAAAATTTTTCTTTAAATTCTATGATCTAAAGAAGAGAGACTCTTTCTCTGTCATTGGGAGGCTTGATGAGGATCGGACATACCTGCTGAGAGTATCCTGTAATGTTTTCATAAGATTGGAAATGGTGAAATGAGAGCAGAAATGTAGGCAGAGGATGCTAAGGCTGTTTCCTGTTTCCTAAGTAAAACTGAGCAGGGCAGAATCTCCCCAGCCCTGCCAGAACTCCCTTCCTCCTTGGGTCCGCTGTCACTGTCATGCTGGCCTTGACATCTGCTACAAGTGCACACACATGGGGAACCACACAGGGAAGTGAACACATGTCCTGACGTGTGTGTGTGCCTGGTGTGGCTGCTTCCTTGATCCAGGCTTTGTTCTGTTACGAGGCTCTGCCCTCCTACCTTCAGGCCTTGCTCCTCATCATGGGCATGCAAGGATGGAATCGTTACCCCAGAGTACACTTTTTGACTTGGATTACTTGTCGTTTAGTACTGGAGTTCAGAACTTTAATTTCCCATCAGAAACCTGCCTCCTGGACCCAGGACACTGACCTTGATTGGGCACGATTTTCCAGATAAGACCTCACCTCCTCCCAACAGGGTTTGCCTTCCCTTCAGAATACAGGAAAGTACACGTGGTTCCAAGAGGACCATGCTCTTACTAAGATAAAAGGGAGGAGGGTGACTAGGTACTTTCCTCTGCTGCCATCCCTTGAAGGAAGGGGGCTTCCTTCAATGCCTCATCAGTTCCAGGGAGTATGCTTGACCCAGCAACACAGAGGAAGAAGTGACCTCATAGCAATGAGGGGCAAGCATGTGGATATTGCTGGGTATTTCTTCCTCAGAGTCTACCTGGGGACAGGTGATGAAGACGCTCACTTCTCTGCAATACACCATGATCAGGCTTTGGTCTTCATGACACATTTTAGCCTTGCCTATGTGTGTTGAACAGAGCTGGTCATCCTCAGAAATAACAGAAGAGAGCAATAAGTACAGGAAGGCTTTCAGTCCCAGAATAGTGTTAGGACTAAATGTCAGAGAACAGGGGGACTGTAGGAGTTTGGGGACCTTAGCATGGATACCCTCTCAATCTGCTCCCCTGTGGTATAAACAGTAAAGCCCATTGTACTAAAAGGCCTTGAGTGCTTGTCTCTGGGGCAGGTGGAGCCAGTGATGGGTGCCCCGAGAGGAGGATGCTGGAGAGGGGACAGTGTCTAAGGCAGTTGGAGAAAAAGGACAATGGCTTATGCAGTCAGGCCTAGAAGATGCAAGGGATGTCACAGCATACTGTCCACAGGCATCCCTAGATGTCTCTCATTTTGTTTCAGGAAGAATATTGACAAAGGTAGTGATGGGAGGGTTATTTCAAGGATGCTATTTTCATGTGTCCAAGTAAACTTAAGATTTCTAAGAACTTTGACCTCTAATGCTTTTAAAGACCGTGTACCTCATGCCCATATGCACGTTCAGTTAGAAAATAAATGTAGATTCTTTGGTGAATTCGAAGATGTGCTCATGGAGTGGCACAGCGTGATCTCAGTGTACACATGAAGCATGCTGATGAGAGCCTCTTGGATCTTGTTTCTTCAGGTGGACTTGCATTAAAGTGCTGTTGAATCTCTGCACTGGGAGTGGGAGCAGCCATGCGATGGATGCCTTAATCCGAGTGCCATCCTGGCTCTCTCCAGGCTGCTTCATTTGCTGTGAGGGGTAGGGGGAGGAGGAGTTTCCGGGCAATGGCCCTATCTGTTCTGGTGGTTGACCAAGGGTCGGGGGTCCCAAAGGTGGAGTTCCAGGATGAGAGTGCACCCTTGGGGATGGTACTTAGAAAGAGTGGGGACTAGGCCTCAGCCAGGGAATGGTGGGCCAGGGTGGAGCTCCTTTGTATCAAGGAGTTAGGGCCAAGGGCCATGCAGGTGGGCCTGCAGAAGGTGGGTGGTGATATGGCCTTTCCGGTGATAACAGACTCGTGGCACTGTTTTCCTGGGGCTGTTGGGGTTGCATGGAGCAGATTCTCACTCAGGCTTACTGTCTTAAGGAGGGAAGAATGCTTTTTTATGAATAGGCATAGGTCTGTGGGGCTGTGGAGCCTGGGGAATCCGAGGCTGGCGTGGGAGTCTGGGGCCCTCTAGCGGTGGTGGTGCATTCTCAGCTCAGTGCCACTCACTGTCCCTATTTCTCTCTGTCCATTTCTCTCCTCACTGCAGTGCTTCCTCTCCTTCCTAGATTTTTTTCTCTAAGTTTGACTATTCACCACCCCAGAGACTCTGTTCTATCCCATGACCTCTTGCTGTACTTTCTTTCAAATCTAAATTTTCTTGATTATTTTTCTTAATTTACAGTTTCAAGATTAGACCTATTGGGAGCATTCTGTGCTCTACCTCAGCCCCTGGTTGAGCTATGGATTGGTGTCCCCCATGGTAACGTGGTCTGGACTCCCTTTTGTGTGAAGAGCTGTGGCAGGGCAGTGAGGTTTCGTGGAACTCAGGGAGCATCTGGCACTATGTATGAGGTTGTGAGGTGGGAGAGAGCTCTTAAATCTACCAGCCTTGTTGATCTTGGGAACTAGGAGAGAGTGCTAGGGAAGCCAGTGCCAGCAGGCCTGGAGCCTCATATTTCTTTGGCATTTGTATGATACCTTCTAGTACTTCGTTTTTCGACTTACATATGAACTAACTCAATTTAGATGCTTAGAAAATAAACGGCCACTGGACCTACAAGAGATTAGTAGTGGTGTTCCATAGCCTTAGACATTTCTTACACTTTTATCCACAGATAAGAAAAAAATAGTGATATTTTATTTGTTTTGCCAAGGCTTAGAAGGATCTAATATGTGTTACTCGTTGAGCAGCGGGAAGCAGCAGACATTTCTAGGGTTTCTCCCTGTCACCATTCAGGAGACAGTGCACACAATCCCCTTGGCTCTTACCTGAACACTGACCACAGGTCTGTCATTGCAGGCTGGGAGTCCTCCGTCAGCATCAACTCCGGCTCCGGTGTCCTCCTTCTCTCGCACTTCTATCACGCCATCCAGCCAGGACATCTGCAGGTAACACTCTGCTTCAGATGCTGCCATGATCAATGTGCAGCCAGAAATAAGCATTAGTGTCTGTAGGTTCTTGAATTTCCATTTGCTTAATCAATCTGCCTTTGGTCTAAACAGTTGGCGAGTTTTATGTGTGGTTTGCTCACCAAGTTACCCATGCTAGTCTCATTTCTTCACTATGATGTCTATTCTCTTTTAAAATTGTTTTTACTTTCTGTGCTTTTATCCCACTGTTCTGCATGCAGTTCCAGTGCAGTGTTTTCTGAGTGTTGTCACCACAGTTCCGTGCAGTCTGCTGTTGTCTTGAAAGCTCCTCACTGCCAGAGTTCTCTGACACAAGGGCTCACTGTGACAGTTATCTGTAAGGACACATTACAGGCGTCAAACAGAAATTCCTTTGGTTCAGAATGGGCCCAGGCCTTGAAGCCTGCTAAGAATACCAAAGCCAGAAGAACACTAAAGTTCTCAAGGTCCCTCAATGATGTGGGTGAGAAGGCGCAGGATACTTCAGAAAGTTTTGCCTATGTGGAAAGAACTTGTTCTGAAGGGAAATTAATACTCCCTCAAGATACGTGTCTCAGAACTAACAGGTTTCATCATAAAGAAAAAAGAACCCTGAACCACAAACCTCTTGGCAATTCCAAACATTCTTGTGTTTCATGCCTTTCTGCCAGTCGCTCAACTGCCTCAGAGGTGGAAGCTGGCAAGGGGGGCAGGCCCGGCCTGCTGCTGGAAGAGAAGGCAGATGGTGAGGCCACGTCCCGAAGCCGGCGACTGCTCCAGTACCTGTTCTCACTCTCGCACGGCTCGAGCGCCAGCAGCCTGCACAGGTTCCATGAGCTGGAGAGCTGCGCTGCTCGCCTGCACACTGCCAAGTCCTCCAGCAGGCTGGCAGGGAGTATGGGCTTCTGCTCTGACGAGATGGGAGACGACGACGTCTTTGAGGACAGCACATCTGCAAAACTGAAGAGTAGGGTTCTGCGGGCGCCCCTCTGCTCCACGGAAAAGGACAGCGACCTGGATTGTCCTTCTCCCTTCTCTGAAAAATTACCCCCCATATCTCCCGTGTCCACGTCAGGGGATGTCTGCAGGTTGGTTTGCCAGGAAATGCCATTCTAGCCATCTCTGCTCGCGTCGGGAACCTCATCTTGCTTTAATATGTGAAGTTTCAGGAAAATGAAGTAATAGGAAGTTGTAACCAGTTGTGGGTTGATCGTTTTCTCCAGAAGAATGGAGTATCAATATCATTTGAAAAACTTAATTTTTATGATGTGAGTCCCAAGATAGTTTTACAAATGATAAAAGAGGAAGAAGCTGGCTGGGCGCGGTGGCTCACGCCTGTAATCCCAGCACTTTGGGAGGCTGAGGCGGGCGGATCACCTGAGGTCGGGAGTTTGAGACCAGCTTGGCCAACGTGGCGAAACCCCGTCTCTACTAAAAGTACAAAAATTAGCCGGGCGTGGTGGCGGGCATCTGTAATCCCAGCTACTCAGGAGGCTGAGGCAGGAGAATTGCTTGAACCCGGGAGGCGGAGGTTGCAGTGAGCCAAGATTGCGCCATTGCACTCCAGCCTGGGCAACAAGAGTGAAACTCTGTCTAAAAAAAAACAAAACAAAACAAAACAAAAAAAGAGGAAGAAGCTACACATATTAAAGGCCAAGCTGACTCTTCTAAACTAAAAATAAGTAGACTTTGCATAAAGAAACTGGGAGAAAGAAACTAGTATCTTCAGTTTTCCAGCCTGATGGTCCAGATTTTAAGCATTGTTGCATCTCCCAGCCTCTTTTTTAACCCTTGCTCCCTACCTACCCCCAAAAGGTGTGTGGGGACTGGCTGTTCTCCAGTGGCTCCTTCCTTCCTTCTTTTTAACTGAGGTGTAGCCACCTATGTCCCATCCTAATTCTGTTTCCCCCCTTTATCTTCCCTTGTGCAGCATCCTTGTCTGGCCTCCATAATTCACTTTTTTGTCATGACTCTTGTGCCCTCCTCATTCTGATCTTTCTCCAGTCTCCGCTCCTTAGTGCCAGCTGTCATCATTTCTAACATTTGGATCAGAGATCCCCTCACTAAAACAGCCTGAGAGCCTGGCTCCTTCCAGGACGAGTGCCCCAACCTGTTCTCTAGCTGCTGGAAAAGACCCCTCTGTTTCTTAAAAGCCTGTTAAGTTCCTTCAGGCTAGTAGCTACACCTTGTTGCATACTTCCTTGGAAATAGAGAGTGCTTTCAAATTAATTTCTCACTTATTGCTACTAGTAGTCCCAAGAAAAAGAGATGAAATTGCGGCATCTTATAATGGTGAGTGTTTTAGGTCTAGGAGAGAGATACTGTCATCTTTGTTTACTTGCTGAGAGACGACAGAAATGTGTAGTTGTGGGGTATGAAGGTAAAGTCAGTGATTATAGCTAAAAAGCAAATGTCATTTAAGGTCACTGGTATTTTTGGATGTTGGAATGCAGGTTTTGTTTTACATAGAAATTTTCCCTCTAATTATTTTACCATCTTATGTTCTGGAAAATGATTCCATGTTGCTTTAAATTCATCTTTCAGTGAAGTTCTTATTTCTTACCAAAAAATGACGGCTTTGTCATTTCTTACATCGTTTTTTCCTTTCTGTTGCCAAATGCCCTCCAGACTTTCCATGTTGGTGCGGTAAGCTAGACATTTTTAGTTTGTAGTGATTGTGTTTGTATGTTTTTGTGCCCATAGCACTTCTGTAATGTTCGTTTCTGAGTTTCCTTTGGGGGGATTGACCTGCCACTGAAGCGTCAGCTTCCCTGTCATGGGACTGTCCTTGGAATGACAGATTTTCCTTCCACCATAGGATCTGCCACTGTGAAGGAGATGATGAGAGCCCCCTGATCACCCCCTGCCACTGCACAGGAAGCCTCCACTTCGTGCACCAGGCCTGCCTGCAGCAGTGGATCAAGAGCTCCGACACGCGCTGCTGCGAGCTCTGCAAGTATGAGTTCATCATGGAGACCAAGCTGAAGCCGCTGAGAAAAGTACGTGGGAGGAAGGGATGCTTCACCCTTCCTGAAACCAGTGACCCCCAGAAAGCTGGTGTCTCAGATCAGGAGGTCATGGCTTGCCTGCGTTCATTTCCTTAAAAAGCTGGGGCTGGTGCTTACATTTGCATTGTAGAGATTGTTGTTTCTGGTGCTGATTTTCAAGTCCCTCTTCTCAGGAAGAAGCTCTTTCTGACCATTCATAATCCTTCTTTTCCCTTCAAAGTAAGACTGCTTGCTTGTCGGTGTCAGTCATCTGGCCTTTGACTACAGACTGTTTGTGACATATCTTAGCACCTAATTTTATACATATTAACTGTTGATGTCCTGCTTCTCTGATTAGGACTGTCTGTTGGAGATTAGTATCTCCCCAGCACCCAGCACAGTGTAGCACACAGTAAATTTATTTGTATACACCCATGATAACTATTTGCTGGATGGGAGTGTGAGTAGGTGGATAGGGAAAAGAAAGGAAGCACAAACGTTGCGTGATGTGCAACTGTCTTCAGAAAGGACCCACAGGCGTTGCATGACACGCAGCTGTCTGGAGGCCCATGTCACTGCTCCCTCTGAGAGGAGCTTTGTCCGCCACACTGGCTTCCTGTTTAAATGTTGACTGTTTCATATATCTCTCTAGATGCCCAGCACAAAAGGTTTTGTCTGGAAGAATAAAAAACTGTTCCTATCTCAGAACATTAATATATAAATTGCAAGATAGTCACATAATCAAATACTAGCCAATTAAATGCTAAATGATGTGCTGGTAGAGCATATCAGTCATTCAGAAAAGGAAATGCTCATTATGAGCTAGAGTGCTGGGGAAGTGGAGCGATGGTAGCCTCATAGGGTGTTTGGGTTTTAGAGCAGTTCTTGAAGGATCACTAGGATTTGGAGGCAGAGTGCAAGGAGTTTAGAGAGGTCAGGCTGTCTGTGGAGTAAACCATACCCTAGAAAGGTGAAGGTGAACATTGACAGGGTGTCAAGCTACGTGCGTTGTAGGAAGTAGCAGGGAGCATGGGGCACTGAGGCACTGACTCTGTATTATAGGTAGGAAGACCAGGGAACTTGCTAGTGTATAAAATCCCAGCAGAAAACAACCAGATGTTAGAGAAGGCTTGTGCAAACTGCTTAAAAAAATGTTTTGCCCAGTAGAAACCTTGTAATTTATTGGGTGCCTACTCTATGCTAATCTCTCAACATGGGAAGTCCTTGAGGCTCTATTTTCAACTACCCTGCATAGACTCATCTGGAAAGAGGCTGTGACTAGGGTTGGCAAAGGATATGTGCAGAGTGTTTACACATTGTTCTTTCTCTCTACCTTTATGTGTTTTCTCCTGATTCGGAAACCAGTAAATGAAAAAGAAAGTCTGGCTATTTGGAGTAAATTAATGAGCTCCTAGAGGAGATGGGACTAGCAGAGTCTGCTTGTACCAGGAACTCTTAGCGTCGATTTCGAGCTGTTGCTGCCAAAGTAGCAAGGACCAAAGAGTGAGCGTCTTCTGCCATTCACCTTCACAATGTAGTGTGACCCATCTGCTAGTGTGTTGTGGCATCATCAACCCTCTTCTTCCGCTCGTCCATGCCAGTCAGCACATCAGGGAGACTTAAAACGTAGCACCTGGGTCCTGGGCCAACATACTGTTTTCATTAGGACTGAAATCATAGAATTCTTTATCAGGCCATCTTACGTCTGCTTGCAAGAATAAGCAGACAAGGGGATTTTTGATGGTAGTTCTGCATTCATCTTGATCCTGGCTTCTTTTCATTGCATAGAAAGTTGGCTGCACCTGGTACCTGGTTGAAGCCAAGTGGTTTTAGGAGAACAATACTTGGGGGAATGCATCTAGTTTGGGAAGGGAGAAGTGGGGCGGAAAGCCAATCTTACCTACCTACAATGCTCTCACCCCACCGGAGCCCTTCCCCAGAAGCCTAAGCCTCACACTCTGTGTTGTCTTTCTAGTGGGAGAAGTTGCAGATGACGTCCAGCGAGCGCAGGAAGATCATGTGCTCAGTGACATTCCACGTCATTGCCATCACATGTGTGGTCTGGTCCTTGTATGTGCTCATTGACCGTACTGCTGAGGAGATCAAGCAGGGGCAGGCAACAGGTGAGTTCTCAGGCTGGAGCAAGCTCAGCATGGGGGCCGGGATAGCTCACAGGAGTCCTGGGGTCAGAGGATTTTCCAGTTAGCCAAAAATGTCTGGGTTTCCGGAGGAGGGACGTCAGTTAGGAGGCACTAGCCTCCTTTTTGGCATTTCTTTTGCTGTGGTGGTAGTTTTTGAAACCCAGTCAGGAGAGTTCATATTCTGGAGCATGAGAATCTCTGCAAACTACGTCCTATAAAAGCAGGAAGTAGCTGGACACTGTCTTCCACTCTTCTTTGACTGAGCAACATTGGATGAGTTGTGAATCCATTGGTCAGTTGTGCAGGCTTGTGGTCCCCAGATACTTAAGGAGGCTGTGGGATGGAGGATTGCTGAGGCTCAGGAGTTCAAGGCTGTAGTGTGCCATGATCACACCTGTGAATAGCCACTGCACTCCAGCCTGGGCAACATAGCAAGACTCCATCTCTTAAAAAACAACAACAACAACAAAGAATCAGTTGATTATGGGAAGTTCAGAAGTTGTGTTTTTCTTTACTTCATATCTTAAATAAAATCTAATAGGCTGAGTTTTTCCCTTCCAGGAATCCTAGAATGGCCCTTTTGGACTAAATTGGTGGTTGTGGCCATCGGCTTCACCGGAGGACTTCTTTTTATGTATGTTCAGTGTAAAGTGTATGTGCAATTGTGGAAGAGACTCAAGGCCTATAATAGAGTGATCTATGTTCAAAACTGTCCAGAAACAAGCAAAAAGAATATTTTTGAAAAATCTCCACTAACAGAACCCAACTTTGAAAATAAACATGGACATGGAATCTGTCATTCCGACACAAACTCTTCTTGTTGCACAGAGCCTGAAGACACTGGAGCAGAAATCATTCACGTCTGATTGTGTGCGGGTTGTCATTTTCCTGGACATCCATGGAGAGCTGAAGGAAATTGTTTACTGCCAATTGTATACCTTTCTTATGTCCTTTAATAGCATAGACTGGACAGGTGACTATTTATAGTGGCTTCTCTTTTTCTAAACCCTCCTTAGTCTCCTAGAAAACCTTCCTGTGGGCCGGGCATGCCTGGGTCCTGCCTCTGCCTGGCAGCTCTGTGGGAAAGTGGAAGACCCCATGATGACATCATGGGGAGCCAGCAGAGTTCCTGCCCATGGTCTTGAGCTGAATGAGAGAATAAAATGCCAATCCCAAGGGAAGAGGAGGAGCAGGGGTGCCCAGGCCCTGATACCCAGCCGCCTCCAGCTTGCAGTGGTCCCCAGCCTGGAGCAGAGCATTGGGGAATGTCTAGCCATGACAGGAGGATTCCCTCTGCACCACGGCGAACCCCAGGAGATGGTATTGAAACAGACCCCCAAACACAGACTCCTGCCTGCCCTCTGCCGATGCTGCCTCCTCCATGCTCTTGAGCAGGTGGGGCCATGGTGCTCTGTGGTGGCGCATGATTCACTGAGCAAACAGCACTTTACAGAAGAAAATCTTTATTTTGTAATATGTGTGTCCAGTGGGATTGACACTCAAAAAAAGTCTCACTTAGAAATCTTCCCTTCCGTAGCTTTGTATCTCCTTTACATCATGAGAGATCAAAAACCCATTTTGCCTTACATATGCTAAGAAGCGTGGCATTCGTTCTGTTCATAAAACAGACTCATGACTTTAAGACAGGACAAGCAGGCCAGAGGCTTTTTTTTTAATCACAGATCTCATGGGAATTAATGGATGCTAAATGGCAATTAAAGCATGATTCCTATGCTTTTGAGCCTGTTTTATGACAAGGTGTTACTTTGTAGACTTGGCCCGTACATTTCTTTTTTGTCAACACTGAAAAAGAACAGTTTCTGAGATCGAAATGGAAGGAAAGGAAGTGAGTAATGACAACAAAACTGAATATTTAAAAAATATTCCTTTATAGTTAAATCTCTCCAGTTGGTGCTGGCTTCACATTGAAAGAGCAGCCATGTGCCACCCTGGCCGGGGTGTGTGCACTGCATGCAGGTTCTCCCTTGCATGCAAGATGGGTGCTGGCCCACTGTGAGGCTTCTGCTCGGGGAAGTTCTGTGGAGTCACTACCAGGGCCAAGAGGCAGGTGGGCTGGCTCTGGGACGAGGGCCAGGTGTGAGCAAACTGCCAGGGTCCGCTGTGCCACTGCTCCCCGGCCACATGCCCGCCCAGCTGTCGCCTTAACTGGACTGAACAGACAGGATCCTTCAGGGCCCTTGGCCCCACTCTCAGTGCATTCTGTCATCAGGGATTACCACCTGTACCATTTTCATAAAACAAAACCAAAATCACTACCATCAAATGGCCTTGTCCCTCTAAAAAGTCTGCTTAAAATTCTGTTTTTAAAACCCAGTTTCCTAGTTTTCCAGGCAAATAGTTACCTCCGGGAAAGTTGCCGGGGGGGGCCTGAAGCACAATGTAGCGCAGATGCTTCCTTTCCAGGCCATTCTCTCACCCAGCCTGCACGGAGGAGATGGGAGATGCTGGGGGTCCTGCCCTCAGTCTTTCTGGGCCTTAGGCGTTTCGTTCGTCCTGCTAAGGGGATGAAGCAAACACAAGGTGATTCCTTTGCCTTTCAGAGTGGAAGCCCTGGAGTTTGTTTTGAAGGCCAGGAGGCTGAAGGATCTCTAAGCTACGGTGTGGGCTTAATAGCAGCAGGCTTTGTCCTCCTGTCTCCTCCAAGCCAGTGTCTGATTCCTTGGCAACACAGGTCTTAGTCTGTGGAGTGGCTCTGCTGTGGCCTTCCTCTGGCCGGGCAGGCACTGTCCAGCCATAGCCAGCTCCTGAGAATAGGTCAGCCTCTCCTTTCTGTCTCCCAGGGCACATCCAGCCCGTGCCTGTGTTCACTGTGCCCCGAAGTGCAATTACCCATACCCCTTCTCAGCCTGGGGACCCCAGGCAACCACAGACTGTCCACTCAGGGGAGCTGAATCCCAGGTCAGCCCTGCCAGTGTCCCTTAGGAACTGCGCAGGCAAGGCCCCTGGTTTTGTATACTTGTTCCTGCCACCCAGCAGTAGATGAGTGTTTCAGGTGAAAACCAGGATAGATTTTCTAAGTGTGAATCCCCACTTCACATATGGAACCCCTTATGCCGAACTTGAAAAGCACCAAGACTTCCTGTAGACAAGAAAGTGCTTAGGTAGGGACAGCCCCTGGGCAGCCCACCCAATGTAGCTGGCACCCCACTATGGCAAAGGTGCCTTGATAACTGAGCCCTGTATCCCTCCCATGCCCAACCAGATTCTCATGGGAAGCCCTCTCCCTTCTTTTCTGCCTAACACCATCTCATCGTTTCTGGCCTCACTGTGGACAATCCACACACATTCTTCTTTCCTCTCCTGGCGGGGCACAGAGCCACCCCCTTGCCTTTTCTTTTCTTGAAGGTTCTAGTTCAGCTCCTGATTCATCAGACCCTTCTAGCCCCCTGCATCTAGCAGTGAAGCATGAAGCCTGGTGGGGATGTGGTACTCCCATGTGGTGTGGCCACCGGCTCTGCCAGTGTTCCTGTAGCCTTGGAAAACTTGCTCTCTTGGTTCTTTTGGGTGCTGTGTACTCCCCAGCTTCCCCCCTTCCCCCCCATTTTGCACCTGGGTTTAGTGAAAGGATGGCATTTGGTTGACCCATATAGAAACCCAGAATGAGGTCTCAGGGCCAGGAGGCCTGGTATTTGTAGGCCAGGTAAGGGGAAGAGGCAAGTGGTCTGGGGTATCACCAGCCAGCCCTCTCTGATTTGGCCTCTACTCCCCATAAGTCACAGTACCATAAGCAGGCTTCTGGCCTCAGCAATTTGGTCTTTGTGCCCAAGTTTATTGTGAGAATTTCCTGAAAACTCTATAAAAGGTCTCTTCCTACTGTAGGCCTCTAATGTTTCTCCCCTTTTTGCTTCAGTCCACTCTTCAGTCTTGTCGGCCTAGTTTTCACACCTGCACATGTGTCCTACCTGGCCACAGGCATGCAGGCCTCAGGCAGCTGGGCCAGTTTGGGAGCCTCGGTGATGTCTGCACGATCTGGGGCTGCCTCTGCACCCCTGCTGTGGGCTTCAGGGTTGGAGAAGGGCTGGGACCAACCGGGTGAGATCCACAAGTCTCTGGATGTGGCTGAAGGCAAATACACAATTGAAGTACTTTCCGTTTTGAAGTGCTTTCCCTTTTGAATCGGGTTTGAAACATGCAGCTTCCGTCTCTAGCCCAAGGAAAGACCAAAACATAGGGAAATAAAAGCATTTATCTTTGTCTTGGAAGTAATTGTTGAAGTTGTGCAGTTGATCAGTGCACAGTTAGATGCAATGTTTATAGAAATTGATTGTTAAACCAAATTTACACTGGCATGTGTGGTGTAGTTTCTAAAAGGCACTTCACATTTGAAATTTTTCTTACCTTAGAAAGTTTCTAGTGATCTAAATGTCTAGTTTTGTATTCTTTTGTGTATGTTCACTGTTTCTCAGTATTACCACTTGAATAATTCTCTGTACGGGGGGGTTTGTGCTATACACTGGGATGTCTAATTGCAGCAATAAAGCCTTTCTTTAAAAAGGAGTTTTGCCATGAGAGTGTTTTGCTGCAGGGAGGCTGGGGACGTTGGCAGGCACTCCGGTTCCCTGACCTCCTTTCCAGGGTTGTCTGGCTTACACATCAGGAAATAATATGTGGCTCCTGGAGGTGTGTGTTTTCCTCAGCCTCCCTCAGGCACGTGTGTTGGGGGTGGGCTGGCAGTGTCTGGACGAGTGTGTGGGATGGGAGTGAAAACAGGCATTTCTCACAGGTGTGCTTGCTTCAAACATCCCGATCCTACCTGAGCTCACCACCCTGAGAGAAGGCAGACTTGAGTCTGTCGCTGCATGACCACGGAGCACTTGATTATGATCCAGCCTTATCCATAGAAATTTGTCCTGACCCACAGCCCAGCTGAGAAAGCACCAGGGAGACCAGCAGGGTTGCCAGTGACAGCTCTGCCACGCTGCATCCCCTGGCTCTGGCAAGGCCTCTGAGGGAGGGCAGTGCCACGATCCTCAGACAGCAAACCGCCCACAGGTCTGGGAGTGCTGAGGCCTGGTTGCAGCTTCCCTACCACATGCGTGGCAAGGGTCAGGGGTTGCAGGAGGTGAGGGGTGGGAAGCCAGGCTTGCCCAGATGTGCTGCTGTCTCAAAGGTGATCCACAGAATTGTTCCACTCTGGGCTGCCAGCTGACTTGGGAGCTAGGCACAAGGCTGCTTTGCAGAGCCATGGTCACAGCTGTCCCCAGGAGTGGAGGCCTGCAGCTCCAGGTGGGGGACAGGCCCACAGAGCTGCTGAGCCTGTGTGGGAAGGTCTGTGCTTGCGGCCAAGAGGAGGTGGGGATGGCCCCTGAGCTCCGTGCTGAGGAGGGTGGAACCGGAAGAGGAACCTGCCCCTGTAAGAAGGTGAGGGAGGTGGCTCTCAGGGGGAGCCACTGTGCTTTTGGGGAATTTTAGGAGTTTTTCTGAAGACACACTCGACAGTGTCTGGGTGCAGGCAGGCTTGAGAGGATGGAACCAGCCACACTGATGGGGTACTGGCTGCCTGTAGCTCGCTGCCACCAGGGACTCCCCACAGTCTCTGTCGGGGTAGCAAACTGCTCAAAAGCAGCTTTCTGTTTTTGTCAATAAACTATTAGCAAACAGCAATGCACATTCACTTAATATTATCTACGGTTGATTCACTGCTACAGTGGGCAAAGTTGAATCATTGGGAAAGATTGTATGGCCTACAAAGCCTACAGTATTTACTGTGTGCCCCTTTATAGGAAAAGCTTGCCAACTCTGTCAATGTGAAGGGTGTCCCTAGAGTTGTTGCTGCACAGCCTGTGTGACATCTTAATAACAGAGGCGTTGAGTCACTCTCCAGGGCCTTGGAAGTGCCACCGTGACATGCAATCCTGCCACACCTCTGAGTTGCTTGGCCTCGAAAAAGCCAAGAGGCAACTCCTCACCACTGGGGTGTCAGCCTGGTGGGAGGCACATGATCCCTGGGGCTCACCTCAAGCTCAACCAGATGACCATGGAATGCGGCTGACTTTTCTTTGGAAAAGAGGGAGTGTCTGATGAAGCACTAAGGAGAGCTTCTGTAAGGTAAAATCAATACAGCGGAGGGAAAGGCATATGACAAGCAAAGCTGTCAGCATGGTGATAACAAAAGAGACTGAAAATCAAACCTGGTTCCTTTCCCAGGGAAAGGCCCCTCAGGACAGTCAGGGGCAGAGGCTCTGTTACAAGGTCCTGCTCCCGGAGCCACAGCTATGCAGTTGGAGGCATCACGCTCATATAGGTAAATACATAGAAAGTACTATATATATGATGTATTTTGCTTACTGCGTTTACACATTACCTCACTTTGCAACTTGCTTTTTTCATCTAACAACCAGTTTGATATTTTCTATGTTAGAACACAGGCATCTACCTTATTCTTTCTAACTCATGCAGGATTGCTTTAAATCCTCATGGATACAGATTTTTAGGTTGTTTACTGATTTTTGGTATTAGAAACAAGGCTGCAGTCCACATCCACGTCATTTATTTTTGTACACTTGGGGGTGTGTGAGGGAGGGAGGGGCACTTCTGAAGATACATTTCTAGAAGTAGAAAAAGGGTAGATGCATTTGATCTTCTAAGTTGCAAAACTGACCTCTAAAATGATTCACTTACCTTCCTACAGGGAGAATATGAATCTTTCCTGAGCCACATCACAAGTGTTATTTTAAAAATTGTTCCTAAAATGATTGTTACTCCTTTGTATGTCACTGAAGTTTTACTCTCCATTTCTCAGATAAATGAAATTGAGCATTGTTTATTTACTGCCTCTTTCTACTTCTGTGAATTTCCATGGCTTGGCCATTTCTCTTGGCTTTTTCGCATTTTTATATTGAATTATAGGTGTTTTTTTCCTAATGTAGGGACACTAATTCTTTGTTTTTATGTAAGTGACACATATTTGCAATTTATAAGTTTATTTTCTTGTTTAAAAGATTTCATTTTTTAGAGCAATTTTAGGTTCACAACAAAATTAGGAATAAAATGAGGCAGGAGAATAGGGTCTGGAGGCAGGTAACCTAAGGGCTTCCTACAACTAAATAAAAGGGAAAAACCCTAATTTTCTACACCAAGTAAATAACTTTGTAACCTCCCTTCATCCTCTTCATTTGCATAGGGTATACACCAAGTAACCAATGGAAACCTCTAGAGGGTATTTAAACCCCAGAAAAATCTGTATTCAGGCCCTTCAGCCACCTGCTTAGGCCTGCTCCCACCCTGTGGAGTGTACTTTCGTTTTCAATAAATCTCTGTTTTTGTTGCTTCATTCTTTCCTTGCTTTGTGCGTTTTGTCCAATTTTTTGTTCAAAATGCGGTACACCCTCCACCGGTAACAAAAGTAGAGATTTCCCATTTACTCCTGTCCCTACACATGTACAGCCCCCCAGTTATCAATATCCCCCCCCACAGTGGTGCATTTATTACAATCCATGAGCCTACACTGACTCATCCTCATCACTCAAAGTCCATAGTTCAAGGTTCACTCTTGGTGTTCTACATTCTGTGGATCTGGCCATGTATCCAACATTATAGTGTCATACAGAGTAGTGTTATTGCCCTGAAAATCCTCTGTGCCCTGCCTATTCATCCCTCCCACTGCCCTAGCCCCTGGCAATCTTTTTACTGTCTCCACAGTTTTGCCTTTTCTGCAATATCATATCTTTGGAATCTTATGCACCCTTTTCAGATTGACTTTTAGTGATACACACTTCAGTTTCTTCCACGCCTTTTCATGGCTTGATAGCTCATTTCTCTTTAGTACTGAATAGTATTTCCATTGTCTGGATATTATTTATTTACTCACCTACCGAAGGGCATCTTTGGTTGCTTCCAAGTTTTGACAATTATGAACAAAGCTGCTCTAGACATCCATATGAGGGTTTTTGTTGGGATGTAAATAAATACCAAGGAGTGTGATTGCTGGATTGTGTGGTAAGAGTATATTTAGTTTTGTAAGAAACTGCCAAGCTGTCTTCCTAAGTGGCTATACCATTTTGCATTCTCTCTAGTTCCTGTTGCTCCACATCCTCCTCCACATTTGGTGCTGTCAGTGTTCTCAATTTTGGCCATTCTAATATGTATGTAGTGGTATCTTGTTATTGCATTATTCTAAATTTGCATTTCCCTGATAACTTATAATGTGCAGCTTTTTTTTTTCTTTCTTGAGACAGAGTTTTACTCTTGTTGCCCAGGCTGGAGTGCAATGGCACGGTCTTGGCTCACTGCAACCTCCACCTTCCGGGTTCAAGCGATTCTCCTGCCTCAGCTTCCCGAGTAGCTGGGATGACAGGCATGCATCACCATGCCTAGCTAATTTTATATTTTTAGTAGAGACAGGTTTTTCCATGTTGGACAGGCTGGTCTCGAACTCTTGACCTCAGGTGATCCGCCCACCTTGACCTCCCAAAGTGCTGGGATTAAAGGCGTGAGCCACCACGCCCCCCAGCTGTGCAGCTTCTTTTCACATACTTACTTGCCATTTGTATATCTTCTTTTGTTTGTTAAAGTCTTTGGCCCATTTTTCAATCAGATTGTTTCCTTACTGTTAAGTTTAAGAAGGCTTTGTATAATTTGAGTAACAATTCTTTATCAGATGTGTCTTTGTAAATATTTCCTCCCTCTCCTAGTGTGGTCTTTTGCAGAGCAGAAGGTTTTAATTTTAATTAAGTCCAACTTACCAATTATTTCTTTCATGGACCATGGCTTTGGTGTTATGTCTAAAAAGTCATAGCCATACCTAGGTCATCTAGATTTTATCCTATGTTATGGGAATTTTATAGTTTTGAATTTTACATTTAGATCTATAATCCATTTTGAGTTAATTTTTGTGAAGAGCATAAGGTCTGTATCTAGATTCATGCTTGTTTGTTTTTGCATGTGGATATCCAGTTGTTCCTGCACCATTTGTTGAAAAGACAATCTTTGCTCCATTGTAGTGTCTATGCTACTTTGTCAAGGATGAGTTGACTGTATTTATGAAGGTCTATTTCTTAGGCTCTCTATTCTGTTCCATTGATCTATTTGTCTATTCTTTCACCAATACGGCACTATCTTGATTACTGTAGCTTTATACTAAGTCTTGGAGTTGGGTAGTATCCATTTTCCAAATTTGTTGTTTTCCTACTATATTGTTGTGTTAGCTGTTCTGGGTCTTTTGCTTCCCTATCTAAACTTTAGAATAAGTTTGTCAGTATCCACAACATAACTTGCTGAGATTTTGATTAGGATTGCATTGAATCTATAGGTCAAGTTTTGAAGAACTGACATCTTGACAATATTGAATCTTTCTGGGGAATATTTACTTATGTCTATTTCTTTAGTTTCTCTTTGATTTCTGTCATCAGGGTTGCAGTTTTCCTCATAAAGGTCTTGTATGTATTTTATTAGATTTAAACCTAAGTATGTATTTTTGGAGTATTAATGTAAATAGTATTTTGTTTTGAATTTCAATTTCCACTTGTTCATTACTGGTGAATAAGAGAGTGATTGACTTTTGTATATTAACCTTGTATCCTACAACCTTACTGTAACCACTTATTAGTTCCAGGAGTTTCTTTATCCATTCTTTTGGATTTTCTACATAGATGAGCATGCCATCTGCTAACAAAGACGGTTTTATTTCTTACTTCCCATTACATATACCTTTTATCTCTTTTTCTTGTCTTACTGCGTTAGGTAGGATTTCATGGTTTTTCAACATTATAAAAATTTTTAAACATAAAAACGTTTAATTATATAGTAAGAATATATATAAACCCTAGAATCTACAATTAACATTTTTCTCTGTATGCTTTACCACAGATTTCTATCTATTAATCACTGTATTCACCCATCAACTTAGGTTTTTATGTATTTCAGAGTCAACTGCAGCCATAATTATACTTCACTACAAAAGTTTCAGTATGCATGTCATTCACTAGAATTCAGTATTTGCTCATGGTTCTTGTTGATTTTGGGGTAATATTTACATACAGTGACATGTGTACATCTGAAGTGTACCATTTGATGACTTTTGATAAATGTATCTATCTAGGTAACCTAAACCCTTATCCAAATATAGAACATTATCCCAATCCAGAAAATTTCTTTTCTTTTTTTTTTTTTTTTTGAGATGAAGTCTTGCTCTTGTCCCCCAGGCTGGAGTGCGATGGCACGATCTCGGCTCAAGCAATTCTCCTGCCTCAGCTTCCCGAGTAGTCTCAACAGCTAATTTTTGCATTTTTAGTAGAGACAGGGTTTCACTATGTTGGCCAGGATGGTCTCAATCTCTTGACCTTGTGATCCACCCGCCTCGGCCTCCCAAAGTGCTGGGATTACAGGCATGAGCCACCACGCCCGGCCGCCTGGCTAATTTTTGTATTTTTAGTAGAGATGGGGTTTCACCATGTTGGTCAGGCTGGTTTCGAACTCCTGACCTCAAGTGATCTGCCCACCTTGGCTTCCCAAAGTGCTGGAATTACAGGCGTGAGCCATCGTGCCCGGCTGTGATGTTTTTATTCAAGCAAGCAATTAACTTAGTTGATCTCAAACTGCAAACTATTTGAAAGTTCAAATATCACTTTGGTTGTGCTATGATTTGAATGTATGTGTCCTTCCAAAAATCATGTGTTGGAACTTAAACCCCAAGGTGATGGCATTAGGAGGAGGGGCCTTTTGAGAAATGATTAATTCTTGAGGGTTCTGCCCTCATGAATGGATTGATGTCCTTATAAAAGAGGCTTTTGAGAATGTTTGCCCTTTTTTGCTCTTCTGCTGGGTGAGGACACAGCACAGAGGGCATCCTCATGGGAGCAGACACTGATCCCTCCCTTACCAGACACTGAAACTGCCAGTGCCTCCTCTTAGACTTCCAGCCTCCAGAACTGTGAGGAATCAATTTCTGTTCTATATAAATGACCCAGTCTGAGGTATTTTATTATAGCAGCACAAACAGAGTAAGACAGGCTGTTTTATCCTAAATTGGGCTGTTTGCAGTTTGCCTTATGTACATGTGTCTTAGGGGTCATCCAGAGGTTTAAACAGTCTATGCACAGAATTTGGGATTCTCCCTCTCCTGTGGTAGCAGTGGAGCTGTGCTACTCAGATACCCTGCTCCAGGGAACCAGAAGGACCAGCTGCAGAGAACATAATTAACTGACGATCTCAGCTGCCACACGTTTGGATCCACTGTGGGGTTCATGCCAAACTATTGCTGTCATTTCTGCCAGATGTAAGATTTCTGTAATGGTGACTTTGAGGACTCTTCATTAGCTGGCATGAGACTTTTTCAGAGGTGCTCTGCCATCTGAAGCCTTTCCAACCCAATACTTCTCTGTCTCTTTTGCTAATGTCAGACCTGCTTCACCACCCCTGCCTACTCCTATTCGTTTCTCCTCTCTCCTTGACCACATGGCCTTGTTGCCTAAAAGTTGGTAAGTTCATTCTCACAGTGGCATGGAGCTGAATGCCTCTACCATAGCTATATGTTTATGTCACCTGTCCTGAAGATCATTCATAAGTGTGGTGGGCAATTCTCCGAGGGATGGCAGGGAGTCTGGGGCATTAAGGGGCTGGACCTCAGTCTCTAGTACCCACCCCAATAGTCAGGTCTCCTCAGAAGGCCTTGTGGCTTCAGGAACGCATGCACACCTCCCCCCTATGCCATGCTGGCCCTGTAGAAGCCTTTACCCAGACACTGAGCTGATGGCCTGCCACACTGGAAGCACCTTCCAGAGACATGGGAGACCCTGATGACATGATTCGGAAGCCAGGGGCTGGAGGGCTGGGAGTTGGGCATGTGAGCACAGGGAGAATGGGTCACCATGCCCAGGCTCAGAGCGGGCTCTGCTACTTGGGGCTGGGGAAAGAGAATGCGTTTTTATTTAATTTAATTTATTTACTTATTAACTATTTGAGACAGAGTCTCGCTCTATTGCCCAGGCTGGAGTGCAGGGGTGCGATATCCACTCTCTGCGACCTCTGTCTCCCAGGTTCATGCAATTTTCCTGCCTCAGCCTCCCGAGTAGCTGGGATTACAGGTACTTGCTACCATGCCTGGCTAATTTTTGTATTTTCAGTAGAGATGGGATTTCACCATGTTGGCCAGGCTGGTCTTGAATTCTGACCTCAAATGATCCGCCCACCTTGGCCTCCCAAAGTGCTGGGATTACAGGCGTGAGCCACCGCGCCCTGCCCATTTTTATTTTTTATGTCATGTTAAGAACCCTGCCTCAGGAAAAAATAAGCCCCCAGCTCCCAAGACAATGCCTAATATCCATTAGCTAGGTGCCCTTCCAGGAGGAAAAGGAGAGAACAGCTGAGTGCTGGTGCCTTATGCCAGCCCTGGGGCACAGACATAAATAAAGTGGGTTTTCTGTCCTTCCAGGGGCTCCTGTCCCAAGGGACAGACCACAGAGGGGGCAACAACAGAGGTTCTGACAAATCCAGGGTAGAGACAGGAACCAAGGATGCCTTCCTAGAGGTGGTGACATTTGGGATGTGTTCCAAAGAGAGTAGACACTGCTTGAGGGAAAAAGCATCTTCTATCCAGACTTGGGTGGGGAGGCTTTTGCCTTGATAAAATCACGGTGACTATGGCTTTTTTTTTTCTCTTGGTGTGGGAGATGGCAGTGAGCTGTTTGGGGTGATTGGAACATAGCACATGGAACAAGACCCATTTTAAATGAACTGATTTATTTTTATGGCAACCAATTCTTAATTCATTCAATAGTAATTCAATTGGGTACCTACTATGTGCAAGGAATTGGACTAAGCACAAACAGAACAGAAAATAATCATCCCATGTCTCCAACAAGAATAGACATCTATCAGTGGTCGTGATTTGCTGTTGCTGCTTGGTGTGGAAATGCTGCGCTGGGTGTGGACAGGACGCTGTGCAGTCCTGCTCTGTGTAGAATGGGTCCCTATGGTGTTTACACTTTGATCAATCTATGCAGTTCCCTGAAGATCAAAGAATAAATGGAAAGGTACTGGCCTCGGAGGAAGAGATGTGACTGCCAAGAGGCCTGGCCAGACAGCCTGCCAGGCAGGCTGGAGTCCATCTGGCTGGGGCAGCTGGCCTTCCCACAGTGAGACTGGCAGTGTGCTCAGATGGCCACACTGTTCGGAATCCGGTCTGGGGACAAGTAGTAATATGGCAGCTGCTTCTTCTTGTTGCGCTCAGCAATCACGCTGACAATGGCCTCGAGGTTCTTGCGGAATCGGGCCATGGCCTCCTTCACAGGCTTCTCGATAAAATGCTCTTCTGGGTACATGCCCAGGAACAGCTGAGGGCCCAGACATGGACACACACATAGGTCAATCCACTACCCGTGTAAACTGACAGGCCTGTCTCATCCCAAGGGGCCAGCCACCGTTTGGGAGATGAAGGAGGGAGCATCTATTCACCTCCCCATATTCACCCTCTGCTGCCTGACAAGAGGGCCTCGGGAAGGCAAGTGTCGTCGCCTCCAACCTGCTTCTCTAAGGAAGGCTCCAGGGCTGGGGCTTCATGGGTAAGTGGGAAAATAACTGCCTGCTGCCAAGTGGTTACAAGATGATGCAGATGAAGCTGGGGGCTGCTGGTGTTTGCAGCCATGGTATCCTGCTGTCTTGGGCCACCCCTGCGCAGCACTCCCACCTCCCATCAGGGGCGCTGGGGCCAGCACTGGCCTCTCCAGCCCAGGAAGGCAGAAAGCAGGCCAGGGAGCCTGAAGGGGTGGCTGCCCTGTTGGGGTGCTGTGCTTATTTGCATTCTCACACAGATGTCTGCGGGGCAGAGCTAGATATCATTTTAAAAAAATACTGTATTGGATTAAGATCACAAAGCTTCTGAGCTGGAAAAGTCCAAGAAACATAAGCTATTGATAATGGGATTTTGAATTTAGTTTGTGGAGGGCAATTCAGTCTCAATATTCTTTGACCAAGGAATTTGTCTGCTAGGAATGTGTGCGGTCATACTGAGCACATGTGCAAAGCCACAAAAACAAGGATGTCCAGTGAGGGACCAACACATTGGCTGGGAACAACTCAGACGCCCAGCAGTCTGGAGCAGGTTGGACTGGTCCGGCCATTCTATGCAGTACTGAGCTACCCCAAAGCGGGTGCATCCACCAAGACACACCGGATTCAGTTGTTAGGTTAAATGAGATGCACGTGTCTGGAAGGAACCCAGGAAACTCTTGGTCATTCCCTCTGGAGTACCAGGGTAAAACACGTGTGCAAGAGCTTTGTCAATAGCTGGGGGGAGGGGGCGTCACACACGACCCTCTGGTGACAGTGAGCAAAGCCTGGGCTGTGTGCTCTCCTGCCCTGCCCACCCTGAGCTCTGTCCAGGCTGAGGCCGGGGGACCTGGTGGCGGCTGCAGCCTTCTGGGCCCTTCCAGCCTTGGAAGTCAGGATTCCTTTGCTCCAAGTGAGCCTTGAGGCCCAAGTCACAAAGCCCTAAAGCTGAGGAACCGCTTAACCTGGGGTGACCTGGGGCTGTGCCCCGCCCTGCCCAGCCTCACCTCGTTTTCCTGGAACTGGCTCAGCGCCCACACTGCACCCAGATGCCAGCAGGAGCGGCCGCGGTCGGGCAGCGTGTCCACGATCTGCTCAATGGTCACCACGCCCTTGGCAGTCGGCGGCGGGGCTCGCATGGTTGGGGGCGCATTGGGGATCCAGGAGCACCAGTCGTACTGTGGAGACGATCGCCAGCAAGCGTGGGCACCCCCGAAGCCCTGCTGCCCAGCTGCCCCCTGGGCCCCGTCCTCCCCGTGCCCCCCAACTCCGGCGGGCCCTGCAGTCCGTCCATCCTCTTTCCCCGCGGCCAGCGCCCTTGGCTGAGCGGGCAGAATCCATCCTGCAAGTCCCGTGCCAGGCCCCGAGGCTGTCCGAGGGTGCGGTACGCGTGCAGAACCGGGGCGGGGGAGGAGGCAGCGGCCTTGAGAAGGGAGCCCTGCCCAGCGGGCCCGGCCCTGCCTACCTGGCCGAAGTTGACCGCGGCGTGCTGGGCGGAGGCGGTGAAGATCACCACGGTCAGGTACTCCGACAGCTGCTCCCGGCTCTTGACCGACTTGGGGAAGCCTAGGGTGGAACCACCGGCGGGCTGAGGCCCAGTCCCTGGGGACCCCAGGGCCCGGCGCCCACCCCGTGCCCGGATTCCCTGCCCCAAGGCCGGAGGACACCCTGGGCAAGACACCCCGGAGGGGTGGCGGGGGGGCCAGCGCTGCCGACTGCGGGGGAGCCGGGTCCGGAGACGTTCCGGAGACGTCCCGGAGGCCCTACCTGAGGACTTGCGGCCCCGCATGCCGTACACGTAGACATCGTTCACGAAGTCCTGCAGCTCCGGGTCCTCCTCCACCACCTGGTCGCTCTCGTAGTAGATGTCTACCACCTCGGCCGTGAACCTGGCTCAGGGGGCGCAGCCGGGGTGGGCGACCCAGCCAGGTCTGCGGAGCGGTGCCCGGCGGCAACCCCCTCACGGACGCTGGGACTCCCCCACCCCGTCCCCATTCAGCGCTAGCGGTGGAGGGGCCAGGCCCGCCCCAGGTAGTCAGGCAGGGGTCCCGGCTCCTCCCCCAGGACCACCGCCCCGTGGGCGCTCACGTCCTGATGGCTTCCCACACCAGGAGCCCGTCGTCCCGGTAGAAGTAGTAGGGGATGTCTTCTTTGCTCTCCATGCCCCGGGCCTTGATGGCCTCGGGAAAGCACAGGGAGGTGTAGGTCAGGTCCTTCATGGCCCTCTGCACCATCTGCACGTGCCCACCGCCCCCTGTGGCGTTGGCCTGGAGTGGGAGGTAGAGTGCCCTGAGCGGGTGGCTCCTCCCACAGCTGTCCAGACCCATCCCTGAGGAAATGTGCCAGGGGAGGCGAGGAGGCCAGGCAGGCAGAGGCGCAAGCCCTTGTCCTGTGAGATGGGGGAGGGATGTTTAACGCAGAGAATGACAAGGGCAGCCGGGTGGAGAGGTGATAGGGAGGAGCCTCCCGCCCAATCCAATGCAAGGGACTGAACCGTGGGGCTGCAGAGTACAGGAGGGAAGGGTGCGCTCCCAGCCACAGGAGGGCAGCAGGCGTGGGCAGGTGTGTGGGGGACCCCAGCACAGCGGGCCTGGGCTGTGAAGTCTGCTCTAGTGCTGAGCACACGACCCTCAGTCATTGCTCTCAGTGACCCTCAGTTTCCAATACCCATGCAACTCTGTTGAGGGCCTGTTGTGTGCTCAGGTGAGGACTGAAGAGACCCACCAGGAGGGATCCTGGTCCTGATCCCCATCCCGGCTGCTGAGCGATGCAGACACACTCACAAGCTCACTGGCACATACGTGTGTCCACGTGCACACACACACACATGCAAATACACCCAGGGGGCTGGGCTGTCGGTGCCACAGAAGTTTTGAAGAAGGACTTGGGTGCTGGGGTGCCAGAGATTGGTCCACGGTGGGCATTCAGCCCAAGCAGGACCAACCAGAGCTGCCCCCCAGCACTTTCTGTTTAGATGCGGCTGGGAGATAATGGCCACATGGGAACCTGAGGTGGAGCTACTATGATGAGCTCCTGTGCCCTCTCCCATGGGGGCCTGTCTGCAGCAGGAGAGTGTGATGCCAACACAGGTGAAAGAGACAGAAAGAGGGAGCCAGTGTGCATGCACCCTGGGGCATTGCTTGAGTCCCTGGATCCATTTCTGGCTGAGGCCCCCGCCCCTCTATTGTGTCCAGGTATTTGAGATAAGGCATGTCTTGTCCAGCTGCAGCTGGTTTGAGTTGGGTTTTGTCATTTGCAGCCCAAACAGTGTCTCAACTTCAGTGGTCATCTGGCCTGGTCACTAATGGGCTGGGGAAAGGAGGAAGGTTGGGGCAAGGGCCCATGTGAGAGTCCAAGCTTGGTAAGGCTACAGGGGGCTCAAAACGAGGTGGGATGCTACCTGAGGGATGCGAGGGCTGGGCAGGGCCTGGAGTCCCCGATGCAGGAGACAGTGGGTTGGGAGGGTTGGGACCTGGGAAGCAGAGTGCTGGGGAGGTCCAGGTCAGGGTGGCAGGGGTGTGGCAGATTAAGAGGCAGACACAGGTTCCTGGTGCGTAGGAGGTCAGGGGGCCATAAGGAGTGTGTTCCAGAGGGGGGTCTACACCCAGGTCCCAGAGGCTGGGAGAGGGGAGGGGTGGGAGGAGGGGACCAGGAGCCATCAGCGAGAAGGAAGACCTGGTGGTGCGCCTGGAGGAGTGCTCCTGGCTGAGTGGCACGGGCTGGAGACATCAGGAGGATGCTGGAGCCAGTGCTCTGAGCAGACTCCAGCCTTCACCCTTCCAGGCCTCCTGAAAGGGTGTCTAGATCTCAGATAGGGAGTGAAGGCGGCCAGGCTGGGCTCTTCCAGGCAACAAGTAGGGTAGGAGGGCACCCACCTTGTCAAAGAGGCCACACTCGCAGATGAGCTGCTCACGGGCCTTGGTGTTGATTGCGATGGTGAATCTCACGTGTGCCACCAGCAGCTGGGGAGGGGAGAGGAGGAGGCCTCAGAGGGAGCCCAGCCAGGTGACCTGGTGCCCCAGGGACCCGCAGCTCCCCCACCCAGGCCTGCCCTATAGGATGATGCTGGGCGCAGGGAGGAAGTGAAGGCTGGGTGCTGATCTTTCTGCTGAACAAGTGCTGGAGGCCTGCACCCCTCTGATGCTTACTAAGCATGATAATGATTCAGAGGGTCCTGGCCAGCACTTGTACAATGCTTACCTCTTTGTTCCCTGAGTTCACTGTCTTAATCCTGACCATCATTCTGTAAGGCAGCTGTACTATTTGACCTGTTTTACTGGTGAGGAAACTGAGGCACATGGGTACTTTTAGCATGCAGTCACCCCAGCAGCCAATGCTTGTAGGATTCGAGAACAGGGAAGGAGAGTGATGGCAGGGGCGGCCATCAGCATCAGCCGAGGATCACCATGAACTCATTTGCCTTTTCCAACTCTACTGGCTGGCCAGCGAGGCCCCTGTGTCAGGCCCATGCCCCAGCCGCGTGTCCTGGGGAACAGCAGGCTCCTAGCTGTTTTCTTCCTTTAGGGGCATTACTGAGTCTGAGAACATCTCTCCAGGGGTCCCTTTCTACCACCCACTCCCAGCCACAGGTCCCCCTGTGGGATGTCAGTGATCCCTCCCACTCCACATCTCAGATGCCCTCCCATAGCAGGTGGGGCGGTAGCTGGCTGTACCTTGAAAATGGGGTGCACAGCAGGCAGCTGGCGGTACATTGCAATGCCAAAAACCTCAGACACCAGATGTGTTCGCAGAAGGTGGGTGATGGTCTGGTGGACGTGGAAGTCACTGGAACGCACCCAGATTTTGGCCAAAAGCCAGTCGTATTTTGCATCCGAAGGGAGGAAAATAGGGTTCTCATCTCCCGGGATTTGGTTGAGCTGATACATTGGGGGAAAGGAAACACACTGCTATATTTCACTTCAGAGTATAGTTGTTGGAGAACTTCGCCTCTTGGGAAGTTCCAGAAGTATCTGAATTTCTTTAACAGTGACTTTGGAATCAGAAGAGCCTGGAGGGGGTAAAGGGCCCTGCGGTGGTATTTCCTGTCCCAGCCATATTACTTACAACCTGCATGACTCTGGATGACACACTGGGCTTTCTAAGCTCCGGCTTCAGCATCTGTCATGTGGGGACAGTGATCGCTCGGCTCACAGTTACTCAGGAGCTGGCAGCATGGAAGGAGCGGGCAGGCGGAAGGCCCAGCAGCGGAGGGGGAGGATCGCTGTCTCCCTCTTCCCTCCTTGCCCTGCTCCCTCTTCTACTTCCTCTCCTTGGTCTCCCATACTTTCCTCCCTCTCCTCTTCCCTGAAATGCTGGTGCTCCCCAGGGTCTGCCCTGGTGCTCCTGTCTTCTTTTCTTGCCCTAAGTCAGCTCCTCCTGTTTAAAGGCTTGGGGCCCTCCTGGTACTGAGCCTCCCAGATCAGGGTCTGCAGCTTGAGCTCTGCCTGGAGCCCACACCTGTGGCCAGGCACCTCCTGTAGCAGAGGCTGGACCTGTCTTCCCTTCCCAGTTTCCACTCCACACTGGGACAAGGTGAGTTTTTTTCTTTTCCAAAATGCAAATCATGTCATGTTAACTGCCTCCTCAATCACCTCTTAATGCCAGAAAATAAAATCCCCAAGCTCTGTGGTGACCTGGTTGCTGATGCCTCTGTACACACAGCCTCACCTTCGTGCCCCCACACCGGCACCCAGCCCCAGGTCCCTCCACGCCAGCAGCCCTGCACGTTGCCCCCTTACTGAGAGCCCAGCACAGCCTCAGCACCCGACAGTGAGTTCTCACGGGAGCCTGCAGCAGGTGCTGGCATTGCCCATTTTTACATGAAGACATGGGGTATTGGAGGGGTTGACAGAAAGAATGAGGTGGGTGGCAGGGCTGCAGCCAAGAGCGGCCAGGAAGGGGCATGGCCAGACTTTAGGTGCTGGGAAAGACCAGTGTCACTGCAGCACAGTGGTCGTGGCTGGGGAGGGAGAACTGTCCCAGAGCACACAGCTGTGTCACTTGCTATAAGTATTGTGGAAGGTGGGGTCCTTGGGTGTCTCTCCCTCGAAAACAGTGCTGTCCAATAGACATATAATGCTACCCCACACATGGAATTGTATATATTCAGGAAGCCATATTAATAAAAATAAAAGGAAACAGGTGAAATGCAGGTGAATAATATAATTTTATTTTACCCAATATATCCAGAATATTATCACTTCAACATGAAACCAATCTAAAACTATTAAATGAGATATTTCACATTCCCCACCTCCTTATTCTAAGTCTTAAAAATCAGGTGTGAACTTTGCACTTGCAGCAGGTTTTGGTTTGGATGAGCCAAATCCCAAGTGCTCCAGAGCCCTGGTGGCCAGTGGCTCCACCCTGGTCAGAGAGACCCCAGAAGCCTCAGCATTCCCTGAGGACCAAGGAAGGGGGAGGGAGGAGGGAGAGCAGAGTGTGACTTGCACATTAGGCGTGCCTGTCTGTTTATACTTGAGATTAGTTGGCTGCTTTTAAATACCAGACAGTTTCACATAAAAATTTGAATGACCTGGTTTTCTTGAAAAATTAGAAGGTCTCAGAACTCTGCACCCAGGTTCTCACAGAACTACGCTCTTGTCCCTTTTACAGAGTCCCAGCTCTCAGGGTCCCCACTGCCACACCCGTTTGCATGAGATGCCTGGGCCACTGATACCTGATCTGTGCCCTAGAATGCTGGGCTGCCTGGCATGCTCTGAGACACTTTCTGACATGTCCTCACATGCTCTGACATGTTCCTGATGGCTCTGGGACACTGACATGTTCCTGACATCCTCTGGGGCCGAGGAGCCCCCCTGTTGTGTGCTAGGGGCTTTACCCATGCTATCTCACTTAATCCTCACTTTGACCCTGCAAGGCAGGTATTCCTTGCTGTACCCATTTTACATGGGGGGAAACTGAGGCTCCAGCTGGTTTAGCAGCTCTCCCAAGTCACACAGTAGGTAAAGAGCTCAGCCGGCAACATGATATTGAACAGGCAAAAATTGGAAGCAATCCCTCTAAAAACTGGAACAAGACAAGGATGTCCACTCTCACCCCTCCTATTCAATAGAGTACTGGAAGTCCTAGTCAGAGCAGTTAGGCAAGAGAAAGAAATAAAAGGGATCCAAATGAAAAAAAAAAAAAAAGAGGAAATCAAATTATCTTTGTTCATCCATGATATGATTCTATACCTAGAAAACCCTGAAGATTCCTCCAAAAGACTCCTAGACTTGATAAACAACTTCAGTAAAGTCTCAATGTTATAAGTAAAATGCTTGTTTAGAAACAGAATGCTTGTTCCTCGGTACTGCAAGGAAAAATCAGCATTTAGACAAAAAGTTTTAGCAAGCCAATTTTACTTTCTGCAGAAAGGGTGCTCCTCGCAGATGGAACAATGGCGAGAGCACACCTGAATAATGGAGAGAAGCAATTTTTATTCCTTACGCAGCTTGTCCCTGCTACCGTGTCCTGTCTCCATTGGCTGGAGCCAAACCTCACAGTCTAAACTAAAACCCGACTGGCTAATAACTTAAAACTTTTCTAAATAGGTAAAAGCAGTGGAAAGACAAAGGAAAAGAGGAAGTTGCTTATGAAAGGACTTAGAAAAGTAATAACATTTCCAAATAAGGAAGGGGCATGGGCTGCAAGCTGGGACATGCCTGTGAGCACGTCCAGCACAAATATCTGGGTTAAAGTACAAGGACATAGAATGTACTCATTCCCTTATATCTAACAGCTACATATGATAGGGCTTAACAAAAAGTTATTAGCACAAAGCGAAAAGGCTTAAAAAAAGTTAGTCTTTAGAAAAAACTATTATTTCTAACACATAATTTACTCCTTAACAAAAAAAAAAAAACTTTTGACTTTCTACACTCAAGATACAAAATCAGTGTACAAAAATCAGTAGCATTTCTTTTTATTTGAGACGGAGTCTCACTATCACCCAGGCTGGAGTGCAGTGGTGTGATCGCAGCTCACTGCAACCTCCACCTCCCAGGTTCAAGCAATTCTCCTGCCTCAGCCTCCCAAGTAGCTGGGATTACAGGCAGGTGTTACCACGCCTGGCTAATTTTTGTATTTTTAATAGAGACGGGGTTTCACCATGTTGGTCAGGCTGGTCTCAAACTCCTGACCTCAGGTATCTGCCCACCTCGGCCTCCCAAAGTGCTGGGATTACAGGCGTGAGCCACTGTGCCTGGCCTAAAAATCAGTAGCATTTCTATGCACCAACAATGTTCAGGTTCAGGCTGAGAACCATATCAGGAATGTGGTGATCTCAGTTACAATAGTCCCCCATACACAAAATAAAATACCAAAGAATGTATCCAGCCAAGGAGGTGAAAGAGCTCTACAAAGAGAACTATAAAACACTGATGAAAGAAATCAAAGATGACACACAAAAAAAATGGAAAAACATCCCAGCTAATGGGTTAGAAGAAAGCAATCTACAGATACAACGCAATTCCTATCAAATTATCAACATCATTTTTCACAGAATTAGAAAAAAAAATCCTAAAATTCATATGGAACCAAAAAATAGCCGAATAGCCAAAGCAATCCTAGGCAAAAATACAAAGCTGGAGGCATCAAAAATACAAAGCTGGAGACTTCAAACTATACTACAAGACTACAGTAACAAAAACAGCATGGTATACTGGTACAAAATAGGCACAGAGATCAATGGAACAGAACAGAGAACCCAGAAATAAAGCCATATACCTGCAACCAACTGATTTTTGACAAAATCAACAAAAATAAACAATAAGGAAAGGACATCCTATTCAATAAATAGTGTTGGAAAAACTGGCTACCTATATGCAGAAGAATGACACTGGGCCCCTACCTCTCACCATATACAAAAATTACCTCTAGATGGATTACAGACTTAAATGTAAGACTTCAAACTTTAAACATTCTAGAAGAAAACCTAGGAAAAAATCTTATGGACATTTCCTAGGCAAAGAATTTATGACTAGACCTCAAAGGCATATGCAACAAAAACAAAAATTGACAAATGAGGCTTAATCAAATTAAAGAGCTTCTGCACAGCAAAACAAACTATCAACAAAGTAAACAGACAACCTACAGAATGGGAGAAAATATTTGCAACTATGCATCCACAAACGACTAATACCCAGAATCTATAAGGAACTTAAGAAAAAACACCACCATTAAAAAGTGGGCAAAGGACAGGAACAGACACTTCTCAAAAGAAGACATACAAGTGGCCAACAAACATATGAAAAAATGCTCAACATCACTAATCACCAGAGAAATGCAAATTAAAACCACAAAGGGATACCAGTCAGAATGGCTATTATTAACAAGTAAAAAAATGACAGATGTTAGCAGGATGCAGACAAAAGGGAGTGCTTACACACTGTTGGTGGCAGTGTAAATTACTTCCATCCCTGTGGAAAGCAGTTTGGAGATTTTGCAAAGAACTGCAAATAGAATTACCAGTTGACCCAACAACCCCATTACTGTGTACCTACCCAAAGGAAAAGAAATTGTTTTACCAAAAGGACATATGCACACATATGTTTATTGCAGCACTGTTCACAATATCAAAATCATGTAATCAACCTAGGTGCCCATCAATAGTGGCACCAGATAAAGAAAATGTGGTACATGTACTCCAAGGAATACTACATAGCCATAAAAAAGAATGAAATCATGTTCTTTGCAGCAACATGGATGCAGCTTAGGATTGGCACTTAAGCCATAATCTTTAGTGAATTAACCCAGAAGCAGAAAATCGAATACTGCATGTTCTTATTTATAAGTGGGAGCTAAGCATTGTGTACACATGGGCATAAAAGTGGGAACAAAAGACACTGGGGACTCCAAGAAGGGGAGGGAGGGAGGAAAGGGTTGAAAAACTGGGTATTGGGTACTATGCTCAGTATTTGAGTGATGGGTTCAATAGAAGCCTAACCCCAGCGTTATGCAATATAACCATGTAACAAACCTGCACATGTACCTGAATCTAAAATTTTATATATTGAAAAAAAAAAACTTCTGACCAGTAAAAAAAGAGCTGAATGAGGATGGGCCCAGTGCTCTGCCTATTTCAGCCCATCACTCTCCCTTCTGCTTCTCTTCACCTCCTGGCCTGACTGGGCCTCACCTGCCCATCTCCTTGAGCTCTTGTACCACTGAGCTGGGCCTTCCCCAACCCATCCTTCACATCCTCCCACTCCTGTCCAGGATTTTGGCCTGCCATGGGATGCCAGAACTTGCCCTGAGCAATTTGTGTTTCTTAAATTTGTTTTTTGGGTAAGGAAGTAGCTTTACGTTTCTGATTAGAAAAGAGTATGTGCTTATCGTGAAAAGAAATTTGAGTCATGACAGGAGAGCCTGAGAAAGAAAGAAAACATCATCTCATCTTCCAGCGCCCAGGGATAACCACCAAATTCTGGGGAGCCTCCTTTCATAGGTCTTTGCATGTGTGCACACTTATCTGTCCAATTTTCCATCAACTGAATATGATTATAATCAACATCTGTCTCTTTGTTTTGCTCACCTGTCCCCCACCGGGCCATCACTGTGTTCCTACCTGGTGACACCGCGTCCTTGTGTCCCCATGCTGGCACAGTAGGCCTGCTGCATCCTTGCATTCATTTTACATAAGTGAGACCATGCCCATTGCCTTAGCAGTTTGAAGGAGCTACTTGTATACGACAGATATGTATCCTTTATCCGTCCCTTGTGTCTTGTTTTTCCACTGTTAACTCATTGTGGAGACCCCTCCAGGTCAGCTGGGAGGGAACCAAAGCATTCCTTTCAAAGATACTTCAACATTTTATGGTGAGGACATGGAAGGGCTCACTCACTCAATCCTCTTCTGCCTTCAGACTGTTTTCAATTTTTTTTTCCCCATCACAAACTATGCTCCTATTGCTACCCACACACATTTGTGCTTTCATTTCTGCTGAGTGGCTGCTAGTGAAGGCTGAGCCTTGGGGGTTTGGGTATGTTTTCTTTGAGTAGACAGTGCCTGCCCTACTGTTCCTCAGACAGTTTCACTCTCCTGGTGCACACCTGTTCAGTGCTACTGGCTGTCAGAACACTTAAACGATAAAGTCCCCTCCAGTGCTCCTCCAATTGAGACGGAGCAGGGGCCTCCTCTTAGGGCACTGTAGCCCCCCAGCCCCCCAACAGGGCATTGGAAATGAAGGAAAATCCCGAGTTCCTTGAAGGGAAATTCCAGGCACCTAGCTAGCCCTGAGAAATAAATGAGCAACTTGACAAACAAGAGGGTAACAGCAGCCTAAAACAACAGCCAAGGAAGCCAGAGTCCTGGGCTGTTTGGTTCCCTCTGGAAACTAAAGAGAACCCCTGAACATGTGTCTCTGAGTTGTTTTTCAGAAACCCAGACCCCCACCAAACCGATCCACTGGCACAGAGACCTCAGATAAGAGGGAACTGAGGACTGAACTCTGAGCAGGCTCTTTGTTCTAAATTTCTTCCTGGGGGGCCTGGGGGAAGTCCCGCCCACAAGCCACAGCTAACATTCCTTTCTGGTAACCCAAATTTTTAAATGAAACTTCTCTTCCTTAACCAATTTCAAAACAACAAATTTTTGAATCTACCTATGACCTGGAAGCCCACCCCCACTTCAAGATATCCCGCCCTTTTAGGCCAAAACCAATGTGTACCCTCCATGTATTGATTAATGATTTTGCCTGTTAACTTCTGCAATTCCTGAAATTTACTCCGCCTTTAAAAACCCTTACCTGCAAGCCATCAGGGAGTTCCGGTCTTAAGAGTGAGCTGCCCAATTCTCCTTTTTAGGTCCCCACAATAAATGCCTTGTGTTCTCCTAGATTCTATCCCAATCATCTCAGTGTTTGGTTTTGCTGCACTGGGCAAGCAGATCCCAGTCCAGCTCGGTAACACAACTGTCCTCGCCACGACAGCCTCAACCCCAGGATCCTCTGACCGCCCACTGCAACATGCACCTGGTACAGCAGGCGCTGTGGGATCTGCTCCGGTGCTGACCGAAGCTCTGACCTTGCTCCGGTGCTGGCCGAAGCTCTGACCTTGGGCTGCCCAGGCCCACCAGTTATCCCGTGAACACCGCCAGGCTGCAACAACTCATGAGCAGAGCATGGGGCTCCGTCCTTGCTGGTGTCTGGGAGTTAACCCTTTGTTTTTCCAACCAGGCATGTCAGAAATGATATCTCATTGTTAACTTTCATTTGCATTTCTCTAACTACAGGTAAAGTTAGGAGTTTTTCCATATGCTGGTTGCCCATTTACATTTCTTCTTTTGTGAATTGCCTGTTCATATTCTCTGCTCATTTTTCCACTGGAGTATTTGTATTTTCCCGTCAATGTAAAGGAGCTACCTGTGTATCATAGATAGGCATCTCTTAGCTGTCACTTCTGTTATGGTTACTCACCCCAATCTCTGTTTTGCTTTTTGGCTTTGTTTATGGTTTATCATTCAAGTTTTAAAACATTACATAATCAAATATGCTTAGCTTTTCCCTTATAACTTCTTGGTTTCCTTTTCCTTCTAAAAGTCTTCTGAGTGTCCGCGTAATTAGTTTTTCTAAATTCGTTTACTTTTTTCATTTTAATTTTTACTTCATCTGAATTTTTTTTTCTTTTTCTTCTAAGCAACTCTACATGATGAGATTTATTTTTGTAAATGGCATGACAGAGCAGTCCAATTTAATTTTCTTCTCATGCAAAGGCAGTGTGATAGCATCATTAAAATAATATCCCTTTTTCACTGAGTTGAAAAACCTCCATTGTGATACACTGAATTCCTCTGTGGGGGAGTCCATTTCTGGATCTTACTCTATACTGTCCCCCAATTCTCTCTGTTTTCAAGCACAGCGTCTGCTTAACAGTAACCTTACAAATCCAGCAAGGAAAGTGTTCCTTCTGTGTTTTCTTTTACTTTTTTTTTTTTTTTTTTAAAGACAGGGTCTTACTCTGTTGCCCAGTGTGGAGTGCAGTGGAGCGATCATGGCTCACTGCAGCCTCGAACTCCTGGACTCAAGCCATCCTCCCACCTCAGCCTCCTGAGCAGTTGGGATTACAGGCATGCGCCACCATACCTAATTTTTTCTATTAATTTTTTTTTTTTTTTAGACATGAGGTCTCACTTGGTTGCCCTGCCTCTCTATGTGGTTTTTATTTTTTTCAAAAAATTTTTGACTATGCTAGATTTCTTTTTCCATATGAATCTTTCAGTTTTTTAATTGTTTTCTCTCCTTTTTAGTTCCTCTTCACCACCACCACATCCCCACCAAGAAAGATAAAAAATTCTGGCTGAAATTTTACTTGGAAGTGCATTAAGTTTTTATAATAGAATTTGGTAGAACTGACATTTTTACAGTTTCCTCCCCAATATCAAATCACTGTTAAGAGTTCATTGTATATCCTTTAAAATAACTTTATAGTTGGCCGGGTGCGGTAGCTCACGTCTGTAATCCCAACACTTTGGGAGGCTCAGGCAGGTGAATCACAAGGTCAGGAGTTCGAGACCAGCCTGGCCAACATGGTGAAATGCCGTCTCTACTAAAAATACAAAAAATTAGCTGGGCGTGGTGGCAGGCGCCTGTAATCCCAGCTACTCGGGAGGCTGAGGCAGGAGAGTTGCTTGAACCCGGGAGGTGGAGGTTGCAGTGAGCCGAGATCACGCCACTGCACTCTAGCCTGGGTGACAGTGTGAAACTCCATCTCAAATAAATAAATAAATAAATAAATAAATAACTTTATAGCTTTTCCTTATATGGGCATTATATTTTATTGTTAGTATGGAGAAAGGCTATTGATTTTTTTGAGAAATATATTTATCTAAACACTTTGCCAAATGAATTTATTAATCTAGTAGCTTTTAAAAAAATTAGAATCTCTTGTGTTTTCAAGGTCTACCATAGCATTACCAGAAAAGATCATCTTCCCTGTTCTTTGACAATATGTTTATTGATTGTTTTCCTGTTTTATCATGTGGTAGGACCTCTAAAATATGTTGAATAAAAACAGTGATATCAGCATTCTTATTATTTTAATGGAAATGGCATTAGAGTTGCACCTTTTTGATGTTAGCTATCTTTATCATATAAAGTAAGGTTCCTCCTATTAATTTTTATTAGTTGTGGCTATTAAATGTTATTAAATTCCCTTTTAGTGTGAATTGATATAATCATAAACTTTATCCTTATGGGTATAATAAATTATGGTGATAGCTCTCTTGATATTGAAATATCTGGAATAAACCCTGCTTGGTTATTACATATAGTCATTTAATACACTGCTGCACTCACTTCGCTAATATCACCTTTAGTTTTCTTTTAAATCTTTATTTAATACTTGGATTGGTCTTTAGCCTTCTTTTGAAGCCTGCCTGTATCCAGTTTCAGAACTAAGCTTACACCAGCTTTATATGATCAATTTGGGGCTGATAAAGAGCCCTGGAAATGTCGGCTGTCTAGTGGCTGGGTGAGACTCAGCTGCTTGCTGTGTAGGTCTGTTTCCAATCACTATACGGAAATTGGCCTATTTTCTACAATTTCTTCTAATTTATCTTTTCCTAGGTTTTTATCCATTTCTCTAATTTTTCAAATTTTTGCCATATTACTCTCATTTAAAAAATATGTAATCATAATTACTGTTCTTTTTTTTTTTTAAGAGACGGGGTCTTGATATGTTGCTCAGGCTAGACTGCTGTGGCTATTCACAGGTGTGATCATAGCACACTACAGCCTCAAGTGAGCCTCCTGCCTCAGCCTCTCAAGTAGCTGGGACTACAGTTGTGTACCACCATGGTGCCTGGCTATAATTACTCTTTTTATGATTCCTTTTTTATTCCAAATCTTGCATATTTTTTTTCTATCTCTTTTTTTCCATCAGCCTCATGAGGAGGTTATTACTATTATTTTTTGGACCTTTCAAAGAACCAGATCTTGGATTTACTATCCTCTGGCTTTCATTTGCTTGAGTCTTTATAGTTTGCAAAGTTTCCATTTTCAGAAGAAGAAAGAGACTCAGGAACATTCTGTGGCTTGCTCAAGGTCCCACAGCCTGCTAGCAAGTGGCTGAGCTGGAATTTAAGCTAGGCCCCTGACTCCAGGCTGCTCCAAGAGATCTCTGAGCCAAGCTTTTGAAGGCACCATCAGTGGTGCCTGGGATCTCCGGGGATCTCCCAGCAATTTTGTCTTCTTTTAGGTCACCTGTCCCTTTACCTGCTGCTTCAGTTTCTTAGGCACAGGGCTTCCCTCTGGTAACAGACAGGAAGCTCCTCTGAGGCTACGTGCCCCTGTGAGACTGTGGGGAGGCTGGAATCTAGAGTCAGATGACCTGGCTTGAATCCTAGCTCTGTGGCTGGCTGTGGGCACCTGTGTCTCAGTTTCCTTATCTGGGTAAAATGATCAACATCAATAGAGCCCACTACCTAGGATGGTTGTGGTGATGATTACACAAATAAAGATAGGTTATCTAAAACCCCAGTGGTCAAATGTGCTTCAGAATCCAGAATTTTTAGGATTTTAGCAGTGGGTATACTTCATTATGTGCCATACCCCCTCCCACCCCCGGTCTAGGGCAACATACTATTTTACAATCGAACAGAGCAGTATTTCTGCAGTGATCCACATACGTATCACATTGAATGGAAAAAGCCTCTAAATAACCTCACCTATTGCTTCAAAGAAGGTTTGTTTACAAACAAAGAATTTGCTGCACAGTTTTGAAATATGCAGCAGTTTTCAGATTTTTTAGATTTAGAATTGAGGGTAAGGGATTGCGGACTGTGCAGGTTAACCCATAGGATAGCCTTGGCATGTGGCTGGTGCCTGACCTATGCAGCTGCTATTGTGTCCACAGCTCCCAAGGTCCAGTTCATGGACATTATTTGCTGAATGCTCATCTGCCAGTCTCCCACGGTGTCCCCTGCGCAGTTCCTCCCTACTCCCAGGGACCTATGCCCAGTCCAGTCCTGGCCTTGGCCCCTGCTGTCTGCACACCAGCTCCCAGCCTGGCAGCAGGCTGGTGCCAGGAACAGGGGGAGACAAAGCCCTGTGCCCGCCTGCCTTTCCTCCAGGGTCTTCCTCTTCCTCCTGCCTCATCTCCGGTGGACATAAGAACTCACATCATCATCAAAGGTGGCATACCAGGACTGCCCTGGTTCCTGACCCCAGAACCCATGGTGCCCCTCAGTGGTCTTGGTCTCCAGCTCAGTCCACAGCTTCACCTGCCTGGCCCCTGGCAGCACCTTGACTGGGGGCCCTTGGTCAGGGTGCTGGGGTGGAGAGTGCAGAATATGATCCCAGGGCAGGTCCTCCACAGTGTGCCTCGACTGGCCAGGGGCTTCTCAAGTGTGCCTTGGGGAGTAGAACCCTCTCCGCCCCTATGGACAGCCCACCTCAGGGCCTGCAGGAAGCCCTAGTGTCTTTCAAGACATAGCTTCCTCAGCTGGAGTGTGAATGGAGCCACCCAGGAGCCCTGGGTCTCGGAGGACTGAGCTGCTCAGAAAGGTGTGCCCCCCAGCAGCCTACCTGGATGGCAATGGGGACAATCTTGTTGGCCAGGTTCTTATACAGCAAGCAGATGGGAGCGGCCAGGAACTGGAGTGTGCAGGGGTCTGTTTTGTTGGCATCGATGCCATCCAGCAGCTCAAAGTCCACGATGAAAATGTTCCCTTGCTGCAGGAGGCAGAGAGATGTGTCCAAATCAGGCTCAGCAGATGGACCAAAAATCAGGCCTGGGGAAAGAGTGATGACCTCTGGGGACCCCTCTCCCTTTCCTGCGACTCAGCGGAGCTCAGAATGTGTACTTCTCTCCTCTGACTCCAAGGCTGATTGATTCACATGGAAGGTGTTCACAGGTTGTGGCAGTTCGGGGTAAGATGAAGGAATGGCAGCAGCTCATTCGGCATTTGTGGTGTCTGAAACCTGCTTGACTGGCACGAAAGATGAGAGACCGACCTGAGTGTCAGTTTACTAAGAAGAAAGAGGTTAGGTGAAATAGATGTGACGAGTTAAATGCCAAAAAATGATGCTGCCGGACTCTACACAGAAGTCAAAACTGGGCGAACTCAACCCCAGTCAGAGCCAGGACAGGGGTCTCCCTTGGGAGGAAGAGACAGGAAGTGAGGCGGGGCTGTCCGCCGGGTGGGGTAGGGGGGCTGCGGGGGAAGGGGGAGGGGATTCTGCAAGGGCAGGGGACTCTACAGGGGTTGAGGGGGGTCTCCAGGAGGTAGGGAAGGTCTGCGGGGGTGGGAATGAGCGTGTTTCGGGAGAGGGGCTGCAGAAGCAGAGGGGGAAGGGTCTGCAGTGGCTGGGGAGGTGGGGGTGGTCTGCAGGGTTGGCGTGTTGTGCCCTGGTCTGAGACTGGCGATACGGCGGGTCATTGGTGTAAATTCGTCGGGCTTGCTGACCCGCGGATCCGTGCCCTTTGCTGTAGGAGTCAACACACCTCGACACGCAACGAGCGTGCCGGTGAAGTGGGAGGCGGGCGGCCGCTGCGAGCCGCGCAGTGGGTCCCACAGAGGGGCCCCTAGGAACGCCAGGTGCAGGGTAGGCCTGCTGGGCCGGGAATGCAGCGCTTAGGCCGGGGGCATGGCCGCTCCTTCTGAAGCCTTTTCTGTTTCCTGAGTGATGAAGGAAAGGGTGAGGGTCCCGGCTGCGGAGGGTCAGGATCTACTCTGCCTGGAGACATTCCAGAGCGCCCCCCTGCAGCTCCACCGACCGCGCCCGCACGCAGGACCCCCGGGCTGCCCGGCGGCACGCAGGACAGAAGCCACCCACCCAGGACGGCAGGAGCTCGGAGCCTGGCCACCGCCCTCCTCCTTTATGTGGTGTGACACCAGGGATGAGCTCTGAGCATCTGTCGCGATGGGCGGGGGAAGCGGGGGTGGGGACGGGGACTATCCCCGCGGAGGCACTCAGGGCACCTTGTGTTGAGGGGGGCAGGTGGAGACCCTTGGGTTGGTCGGGCACAGCGGTGTCTTGCCTTCTAGGACTATGGCTGGACAGCTGGACTTTGAGAGCTGAAGTGACCATCAGACTCTACCCAGAAGGAATGGCTGCTAATCCAATCTTGAGACCACCCAGGCTGGTAAAGGTGATACTGGGAATAGGAGGCCTGAGATTTGGGGCCAATGCCTGCAGCATTTCTCTGTTATCCCAAGCCTCCCTTTCATATTTCTGGAAAACGAGGGGCGGGCCTACCTTTCAGTTCTGGCATTTTAGGATTCTGCTTCTGACAGTGGAGTTTTTGCCTGTCTAGAGTCCCTGTCCCCTCTGGGTCAGTGTATTCCATTCTCCTGGCCGTGGGCACTGGCTCACAGAATCAGTGAGGCCCGAGGATGACCTAAGACATCTGCTGGGAACATTGGGAAACAGGGTCTTTCTTGCTGGGAGTGGGTGGTGTTTGCTAAGCTGGTGGAAGGTAAAGCTGAAGATGCCAGTGATCATTTTTTACCTCCACATAAGGAAACCCTCCTAAGGAAAAAATCACCAGAGGCAGAGGATTGAGACATGGAGAGAGAGACAGTGCAGGGGATGATCTGAGCCCTGGTCCCAAATGAGCTAGCATTGCTTTTTACTGTTGCCTGAGCCAATAGAGTTCTTGGATTAAACCAGATGGAGTTGATTTTTGTGATTTGAAACCAAAGAATCCAAATATAAAGTCTAAGAACTCAAACTTGAGCTGGAACACTGAATCAATACCAACAACAGGGATACAATTTCTCTATTCATGTTCCGGAAAATAACTGCACATTTTAAAAAACAATGGAGGTGCTTTTAGTAGGCCACAAGCTTGCTGTAGATCATTAAGGTGCTGCCAGATGGGCAGCGCGAATGACTGTGAGGATTAAGAATCATGCTGGCGTGTAGGAGATGGGGCAGTGTGTGCTTAAGAGTCTAGTCAGTGAGGGGTGGGTCAGCTCAAAGGAAAGGTGACTCATAACCCACGTGCCCTGGAGGTGGCCAGGACTCCCAGTGGGAGGCTGATGCCCTGCCCAGGTGCTGAGGACGGCCACTCCTTGGCTGCTGGGTGCAGAGACGGCTGCTCAGAGTCTTCCAATTCTAGGATTCTATATGGCTTAAAGTTCTATGATCTCTGACTTGAAGTTTGAAACCTATAGCCACCAAATCAATGTTACTACATCTAGCAATTCAGTCCACTCAGGAACACAGATGCTCTCTCAGTGTGTGGGGGATTGTAACTGTCAGCTGTTCACATGACCAGGAAGTGTTCTGGGCCTGGTTGGGTGCAGGAGGAGGAGGTTAGGAAACACTGCCTGCACTGGGGCAGGAGACTTGCCCAGGGACTTCAGCTGGGTGGGTGGCCCTCTGGATTCAGGTGGGCCAGGTACTGGGGCTGTAGGTTTATCTCTAAAGGGCACCAACCGTCCCTCTCCAACTAGGGCCTCAGGGTAAGCTGAGCTCAAAAGACTGGAAGCAGCAGAGGCCACCTGGACACCTGGGGATAGGCAGCAGGGCCTGGGTGGCAGGAGGCCCCATCACGCTGGCTCCATGGGGAAGAGGCAGGCTGATGGGGCAGCGCCTGTTGCTGAGCCCCACCAGATCCAGGTGGAGTTGGTTTGAACTTCTTCTGTCTCAAGACTAGGTCAGCCTTGCAGCCGGAGGCGGCTGAGTCTGCAGGTGAGGGTGGGGAGGAGGGTGCGACAGGAGCATGGGCAGCAGCATTTCTAATGAGAAAGTCAACCATTCTGTTGGGTTTCTCCTCGTGCCCCTTTTTTATTCTCACACAAGGTCTGCTTCTTTCTCCAGTGTTCTCCCCTTTGCAAGGTGGGTGACAACTGATGACCTTGTGTGTAAAGCACCTGTCACAATGCCTGTCCCACCACAGGCCCCTAATCAAGGGTAACTCCTGTAATTATTGATACTGATAGTGAAAATATTGACATTATGTTCCCAGACTCGAGCATCATGGAGAAACATTCCCCGCAATTCCTCCTCTGATGTTGCACAAGACAGTCTGCATAATGCCCAGGACCCTGGCTGACACTGCTGCCAGGAAAAGGAAGCGGCTGCTGTAGACCAGATGGGCCTGCAGTTAGTGTCTTGGTGGCCTATGAGCACTGGCCAGGAGGAACTGGCTTCCACCTGACAGACTGTGACCTTGGCCACTTCCCCAGCCCATCAACCCCTACCTGGACCTCCTGCTCCAAGCTGAGCTGCCGCTCCAGGCTGCACTCTACCATCTCCGTGGTCACCGGGAGCTTCTCGGGCAGCTCTGTGCAGCGCCGGATCAACACAGGGTTGCAGCCATTCAGGAACTGGTAGCCAAACATCAGGTCTTCCTGCCAGTGATTCATGACCCGCTCTACCAGGAGAAAAGCGAGGCCCACCCTGAGCTCTGAGTAGAGGGCAGCCAGGGCCATGGCCCTCCTGACCTCACCTAAGAGCAGAGTCCCTGCTTGGTCTCCTCCCGCGAGTGCTCCCTGGATGGGCACAGCTCCAACTGCTGCCCCCTGCCCGTCACTGGGTCAGGCTGTGGCACCAACTCATCATACCTGAGCTGGCCCTTAGTGGCTCAGAAGCCTCCTGGGGCACTCAGGTCCTTCAGCCCAGCATGGAGTGTCCAGGATGGAAGAAGGAGGGCGTGGAGGAGAGTCCCTGGGGGCAGTTTGCCAAGTTTGGTTCCCCATGTCCTGATTTCAGCACCTCTTCTTGTCCAGCCATTCCTGCCTTCTTAACGTCCTTCCCATGCCATGACTGGCCACTATGAAGCTAGTGCTCTCATCAAACACATCCTAGTCCAAAGGAACCCAAAGTTGCTTTTGTGTAAATACCTAAAGCACAAGCCAAGTTCTGCCTTTGCTCTGTTCAGAAGCACAAATGATTGATTTGTGCCAAGAAAAGGTTCTGATACTTTTGAGACTTTTGATAGTGAAATGCGGTTGAGGGTGCTCGAGCTTGAATATCTGAGGAGGAGAAACCTCTGGGCACAAGGGTGACCACAGTGATGGTAAAAGGTGTGGAGTGTAGGGGGTGCTGTTCAGGGTGGCATGGTGGCAGCGAGGCCCCCATGCTGCAGCAGGCAGGAAGGCCCTTGTCAATTTCCCGGCAAGTCTCAGACAGGAGAACAGCATCCCCTGTCCCCAGCACCACTTGGGCCCCCAGAGGCACACTCACCAGAAATAGTGTTGCTGATCTTGACAAAGATTTTCTCAAAGTCGGCGAAGTCATTCCAAGAAGACTGGAACATATGCATGAAGCGGTTGATGAACAGGTTCTCCATCCTGCAGACCAGGAGAGAGGTCACCTTGCACACACTAGCCATGCCTCCCTCTGCAGAGCCCCTTCACACCGAGCTCTCAGGGGTCCTCACAACCCCCGCCCCCTCCAGGCAGCTCTGCAGAGGCAGGTGACTGGCTTTTCAGAACCAGGTCAGAAACTGGCATCTATACGGGATGCTGTTCTACTGCACCTCACCTGTCGAAGAGACAGGCCAGTACCCTCCAGAATAGCCTGCAGTGCCTTGAATTCCATTCACACATGTGTTCATTCATTCACTCATCAGGCACTTGGTGTCCCCCACTCGGTGGGCCAGTCCCTGAGAAAGCTTCTAGGAACAGAGATCCAGCTGCTCTACCGTGTTGCCTGGCTTTTGGGGCGATGAACAGTTCAATTGACTTGAAAACTCATTTATTTTCTGCTAAATGGCTCCGTGCTTGGTGCTGAGGAGAAGTTTCCAAATGCTCACTGCACAGGACAAGAAAACAGAAACCCAAGGCCAGAGCTTGCTAAATTCAGAATGCAGGCTGCAGGTACTAAGGAGTGAGATGTGAGTGTATGAGCAATCCCCAGGGCTTCCTGGAGGAGGCAGGGTGTGGGATGGGTCCAGGAAAGGTGGAAAAGAGGGGAGAGGCTTCCCAGGCTTCCTCCATAACCCTGCAGGGTGCAGGACAGGAGCGTGGGAGTGCTGCCCAGTGTTCACCATGACACACTGTGCTTCAGTTTCTCTCTCTGGCACACAAAAGACTGAGATTAACAAGATAGCCTGTTGCCTCTCCACCGTCAGTGCTCAATCACTGCCCACTCTTCAGCCTTGACTCTGGTTGTCCCTCAGAGCTCAGGCCTTTGCCTTGGGCCTTTGCACATCTGTTTCCTTCAGGCTGGAATGCTCTGTGCCCCTTTCTTTTCTGCTGTGGACTAAATTGTGCTCCCCAAATTCATGTGTTGAAGCCCTGACCCCCAGTGTGATGGCATTAGGAGATGGGGCCTTTGGGAGGTGATTAGGGTTAGACGAGGTCACGAGGGTGGGGCGCCCGTGATGGGATTCGCATCCTCGTAAGAAGAGGAAGGCACCAGAGGGCTTATTCATGCCCTGTCCCCCTCTCTCCTCTGCCACGTGACCATACTGTGGGAACACAGAGACATCTGCAAGCTGGGAAGAGGGCCCTCACCAGCAAGTGGATTGGCTGGCACCCTAATCTTGGACTTCTAGCCTCCAGACCTGTGAGAGACAAATATCTGCTGTTTAAGCCATCTGGTCTGTGGTATTTTGATGTGGCTGTCCCAATAGACTATGCCATTCTCTTACTGCGCACATGGGGTGTATCTGGAGGGCTTACTGGAGTGATGCTGTCTCTGTTCATTTCCTCTGTAGCTCTTACTGCAGCTTAAGTGCAAACTCACGTGTATGAATCTATGCCCGCTGCCCTATGCATGCTGAGGGCACAGTCATGCCTGCACTTTACTCAGCATTGAGCCCAGGCTATCTAGTGTCCAGAGGGGCTCATGCAGCATCGCCTCATGGACTAAGAGGTGATCTCACCTGGTGCAGGGGACTGTGCCCGGGGCACTCCTCCAGTGGCTCCCCTTCCTGCCCACCCCTGAGGAGGCAGCCCTAGGTGGCCAGGACCCAGTGCTCTGCCTGGACCCACTTTTCAGGTGGAGCATGGCTGGGTCTGAGCTGTAGACACACACCTTGTCATGGGGAAAGCTGGGGAGTCAGGGACCTCCCCACATCCTCCTGATCCAGCAGAATCAGAGGATGGAGGCTGGGGAGAGCCTGGCTGATGGGACACAGGGCTTGGTGACATCCCAGCTCTGTTGTCTCAGGGGAATCACCCTGTGAACATGCATGAAGGCAGCAAACTGGAGCAACCACAGGGGGGAACTCCTAGGATAAGCAGGAGACACTGGGGGTCTCTCCTGCCTGCCCTGCCAGGTCCAGGGGTGCATCCAGGCAGAACAGCAATCCCCTTCCATCCTTTCTTAGCTTAGCAAATGCTTCTCTCCTTTGTCCTGGCTACCCTGGGTCTCCTAGGGGGCCATGATGCTCAGGAGAGGGTCCTGGGGCCACAAGGCTGGAGGCCTTTGTGAGTACTGTCTTTTTCTCCTCATGTGTCAGAATGAACAAGCAGCCTGCAGGTGACCGAGAGGGTGTACTGCTGGAAGTTGCCATGGCACAGCCTGGGCAGTGTGGCCGGCTTTGTGATGGGCTGCATACAGTAGGTGCTCAGTGCTACAGCACCCTGGAGCTGTCGAATAATACCAGCATCATCTTCCAGTCCTTCTGGTACCTTCTTCACTTGGATCCAGCCCCTCGTGGAGAAGGAGGGGCTTTTACACAGGTGCTTGCTTCCAGGGAGGCTGCTGTGGTCTCACCATGGCTACGACCAGCAGCCAGGCACCGGAATACCCAGAGAAGCTTCTTTCAGCCTTGCTGCCTCCTTCCTCCCCCAGCACCCCTCGTCAGCTGAGTGTTCTGGGCTAGGAATGCTTGTCAAGCTGGAGGGGTAAACCTCACTGTAGCATCTGGTGTCAGTCTGGGTGGGGAAAAGAACTTATTTCTGGGAGATGAGAGGCCTACCCAGGCCCCGAGAGCCCTGTAGGGCCTGAAGATGGCCCAGTGCCAGAGGGTGCCCCAGAAAGAGGTCCTGTGCTGGGGCGCCTGAGGTCCCGGGTGGTCCCTTGCCCCTGTTCTTTGGAGGAACCAGGAGTGAGTCACCAATTACCCAGCTGGGTCTGTTTGACCTCAGAACAGGAGGTTTACTCTGAAAACAGGGTGGGTCTGGTAGTTCTCAGAAGAAGCCACAGATGTAGGAAGAAGTGGAGTTAGGAGGAACATATTTACATGTCATCTAGAGGCAAAATATTTCTATATCCTTACAGATAACTGGAATATTCAGGGCTTCGAAGACCTGCTTTTGTAAAAAGAAGGACCCTGCAAGCCAGAGAGGGCACCAGGCTTTTTCAAGGCCACACAGGCAGGTAACAGCCACCTTGATCACCTGGCCTAGGGGCAGTGACCTAGCTTTCTCCTGCATCTTCAGCTTTCTCCTGTGCCAAACTGTGGCCCAGGCTGGGCACCAGCTGTTGGCCATGTGCCGGGTGAGCCCCCCACCCCTCGCCCCTACTTCTCCCAGGACGGGCCGCATTTCTGCACTGTCCCGCCTCACTGGGAAGGAAACTCTCTTTCTCAATTTGCTTTAATGAGGCCATTGAGGTTCACCTAACCTCTGTCTCCCCGCTCTTTCCTTCTGCTACCAGCTTTTCCATTTTTTACGCCACAGTTGTGCTGTGCAGGGAAGGAGCAAAGCCTCCTGAGGAGGGCTGGCCCCCTTCCAGGCACAGCAGGTGGCTAGGAGGAACTGCGTGCCAGAATTACTCAGAAGCAGCGGCGAGGAAACCAAGCTGTCGCCAGCCAGAGGTTTAACGGGGAAGGCCTCCTCGGTGACTTCAGCCAAGTTTCAGTTTCCTGCCAGTGGGCAATGAGTTTAACCCACTCTAGGCGGGGAGTGTAGCCATCCAGATTTTAGCAAGGGCCCCAGGGGATTCTGACGCAAGCTATACTTTGAGAACCACTGCTGAAGAGTTTGCAATGTCTTCCAAATTAATTTGACTACAGAACAAATCATTTTTTTGAGGGAAACATGACTTCATGCTTTGTATTAACTCTTGGTCTTATTTTATGATGCATTTTTAACAACATGATGCTACCTTAGCAAATAAAATTGAAATTTTCTAGCCTTGTCTGATTTTTAGATGGGATACCCCCCTACATTTTCCAAACAAATTTATTTTACAATGGGACACATCTCTGATTTCATAACAAAATTTAATGAAAGTCAATATGTTTTATAGGCATCAGTTAATAGAAGGGGATTATTTTTTAAATTTCCAAGGATTTCAGAGGCTTTCGGGTAGCATTTGGGAAGTTAAGTGGGAGAATCCTACTTGTGTCGCAGGAAAAGTGGTTCCTATGAGTGCTTTGGTGACTTGGGGCCAAATGGTTTCTGAGTTGGGATGACGATAAGAGGGGATGTAGTCTTCGTCCCGTATACAAACCCACGCTTTGCTTTCCAGTGCCAGGCCAGCAGGCCCCCTCCTCTTCCGGCCTCTCTTTCCTCCGCCATCACTTCTCCCGATCCCCAGCCTGGGCCCTCACCCTTCCTCCTGCTGGTACGTCCCTCCCTTCCTCCACAGGCACCCTGCCCGTCCACTGAGCTCAGGGCCCTTCTCTCCTGGCCTGGCCCCTCCGCAGCCTTCCTTGCCTGGGGGACTATCGCTCCTTCCCTACACCCCTGGTGCCTTTTGTTTTTGTCTTTTGAAACAGGGTCTCACTCTGCCGCCCAGGCGGGAGTTCAGTGGCGCAGATCACTGCAGCTTCCACCTCCCCGGCTCAAGCGATCCTCCCGCTCGGGAATCCCCGAACACTGGGATTACAGGCGTGAGCCTCCGCACCCACTCTCTACCGATCATCCCCCTTCAGGACGCTGCCATCCATGTAGCTGGGTCGTCTGGAGCACGGGGCATGTGGCTGGCCTGCGGGGCTGGGGCAGGGCCGGTGGGAGTGGCTGCCCTCAGAGCCCACCCCCTAGGCCTCTGCCTGCCCCCAGGTTCCCTCTCCCCCGTCCCTTGTCGGGAGTCCCTCGTCGGGAGTCCCTCGTCAGCTTCTCTTCTCAGCCCGGCTGCGCAGCGCTCTCAACCCAACCCCTGGACTCATCTTCGCCCCAGCCTCCTTCGTGCCCAGCGTCCCTTGTAAATGACCCCCCCGGCCGGGTGCCCCGCTTTCTCTCTCTGCCTCTTCCCCGTGGTCTGCTCTCCGCCCGCCTGCGCTCGCCCGGCCTGCCTGCCTCTGCGCCTTCACCTGACCGCAAAGGCGGCCAGGGCAGCCTCCGCGCGGCCTGACAGTCACGGCTCCCAGTTTGTCCCTGGACGTGGGAAACTCGGGCTCATAGCGCCTCTACGTACACTGCGGCACAGACTGGCGTTTCCTACGCCGCCTTCACTGGAAAGCGCCCCTGTGGTCCTGGGGAGAGGGCGGCTCCATCCGCCACCCTTCCCGGAGCTGCCCCCGCCCATTCTCATGGGAGGAAATCGCAGGGCGTGTGAGCCCCCGACCCCTCGCCCCCACCTCTTCCAGGACCGGCCGCATTTCTGCACTGTCCCGCCCCACTGGGAAGGAAACTCTCTTTCTCAATTTCCTTTAATGAGGACATTGTCTTTTCAGCCCTGCCACCCCCTGCAATCGTCTTCCAGGCTGCAAACAGTGAGTGGGGAGGTGAACACATCAGCTTTTCCTCCCTCCACACCACCAGGAAATTTCGCAAACCACTTGGCTCTCGGCGGCCTGGCCTCGCCACACCTGTGCCCACAGTCTCTCTCCGCTGCAGCCCCCTGTGCCATTCTCCAGGCCCCACGTACCTCTGCCTGGGCCCAGTAAGACCTGGTCAGATGGCCCCCGGCTGCAAAGCCTTCCTGGGCCCCATCAGAGAGGACGCCCAGGTGGAGCGAGGGTCCCCTGCCCACCCTGCAAGCGCAGGGGCCCTTCCAAGAGTGCAGCCCTAGGCCGGTGTGTGATGGTGGAGACGCGGTCCCAGAGGGCCTGAACCAAGAATGGAGAAGACAAAGGCTGTCTTTAGGGAGAAACTTCCCTGAGGGGCTGATGTGTGCGGTCCCATTTTAATCTCACAACCCTGGGGAGGAGCTGGGGCCGGGTCTCATTGTTCATTTGAGGACACCGATGCTCAGGGAACTTAGACGACTTCCCTAGGGTCCCCCCAACCCCCACCGGCCCAGGGCCCTCTCCCAGGCACCCCTCATCCCCACACAGGCTCCTCTAAGCTGCTTCCTTGTGGTCCAGCCCCCTTGGCTCAGCTCCTCAAATACAGGGACACCTCTTCTCTCCTCCACAGAACTCAAGGGTCTCCATCCACTGTGCCGGCACAGAGGCGGTGCTCAGAGTGGGGCTAAGCTTACTGTCCAGCCTGCTGCGCCAGGAGGGGCAGAAGGGCCCCTCTCAGGATTCCTTCGCTCTGCTCCTGCCAATAGGCCATCACTCAAGGGGCTAATAATGACAGGACGATGTGGAGAAACGTGGGCTGCAGCACTTCTGGGGCCAAGGGCAGGGTGGGCGGCACTGGGGAGTACAGGGGAGGGGACCTCACTGGGGCCAGGGGCTTCTAGAAGCTTCTGCAAGAAGGGGCCCCTCACCCATGTCTTGGCCAAGAAGTGGGGAGGGTGGGTGTGGCAAAGGAAACAGCTAGGTCAGAGACAAGAGATGCTCTGCAAAGCCCTGCTGGCTCCCCACGGTGAAGCATCCTATGCATGTAGGACCTGAGAGATGGCAGGGGCGGGCGCGTCCCTATGGATGTATCTCCATTTCTGGGCAGAGACATCTGGGCTCTCACCTGCAATTGAGCCAACCAATAAATTATATTTACTTTTTAGAGCGAGCCTCCAACAAATTATACAAGCACTTGAGAATGAGCCCTCCCACTGTCTTGAGAGATGGAGCCCAGGGAGGCAGCTGGAAAGATGCTCCTGCCCTCACTCAGGAGAGATGGTGGAGCTGGGAGAGGAGGAGGCACTCCCTGGGACCCAGCAGATGGACTTGACTCAGCAAATAGATGCAACCATATGTGGGGGGTGGGGAGGCCCAGAAAGGCATTACAGGCCAGTGGTCTTAATCCTGGCTATACACTGGAATCCACCAGTAGCCCTAAAATATAACTGTGCTGGACTGCCCCTGGTTCCACAGTTTGTGCAGAGTGGGCAGCATGGAGTCTGTAACACTAAACACACAGGATTGAGAACCATATGTCTAGGCTGTTGTTAGCCATGATGGGGATACATGAAAAGGAGGTGCACAGTTACCTTCTATACCACAGGATAGGTGCTCATTAAACCCTGTTAAAATGGACTGTGACCCAGCTGGCACTCAGGGGCACTCAGGGGCCAGGTGGGTCACACTTTCATTTTAATAGGATTTAATGAGCACCTATTCTGTGACAGCTGCTAAGATACAGAGGTTCCTGAGATACAGAGATGACAATGACCTTCAGAAACACTGAGCAGAGATAAGAAAGGCATAGTCTGGCCTTCACTCCACCATTAATTCCTCCATCCATCCATCCATCCATCTATCCATCCATCTCTCTGTCTACACTTCCATCCATCCACCATCCATTCACCATCCACCCATCAATCCATCCACCCATCTATCCATCCATCCATCTCACTATCTATACATCCATCCATCCATCCACCATCCATGAATCCATCCATCCGTATATCAATTTCTCATCTATCTCTCCATCCATCCACCATCCACCTCTTCTTCCATCCTTCCTCCTTCCCTTCATCCATCCACTCATCATCCATCCCTCAACCCATCCATCTGCCTGTCCATCGGTTTGATTGTCCATCCATCCAGTATTCCTCCATTCCCTCCAAACTGGGTGGCAGTACTCTCCACCTCACTACCTCACCATCCTTATTATTCCCTCCAAACTGCCTCTTTCACAAGGGCCTTCTGTCCTGCTTGTCCCATCCTGGTCTGGGACCTATCCCACTAAATCTACATGGCTTTGATCAACAATCCCAATCCCAGAGTAGGGGAAGGGAAGTGAGCCCCTAACTGCCGTGATGTTTCCAGGGAGATGGTGGATACTGCTGCATTACTAATCCAGATGTTAGGTTTAAATTTTTCTCTCCAGTAGACCCCAATTGTGGTAGGAGAAAAATGCCCCAGCTTTGGACACAAACAGACCTGGATTCAAATCCTGGTTTTGCCAATTTCTGCCTAAATGACTTTAGGCAAACTCCTTGACCTTGACCCCTTGGAGACTCAGTTTCCTCACCTAGAAATGGTCAATAATATTATTTACCTCCCAGGATGGCCATGAAGCTTAAAATAGATTATTGTACCCCCCCAAAACACCGACACAGTGTTTAGAAATAAATAATATTATTTTAAGCTTTGAAGACTGGCTGGGTTCTCAGCCTCGTCTACCTGCTGGGTGTGCAGACTCAAAGCCAGGGTCCCACCCTCATAGACTGTCATCTGTGGGTGTGGGGTTGGCCTGGCACTAGGAGGTGCTAATGCTCCTCAGAGGATTCTAGGTGTAAAAGGAAATGAAAATCTTTGGACCCCAATTCACTCTGCCAAAAGGGAAAAATTAAGCTGAAAGCTGAGTGATGCAAGAAACGAAGATAGCTACAGATAAAAGGTGAAAATCTCCACAGGTAGCTCTCGGTGTTCAGCTTATCAAGTGCTGATGTACTAAGCGCAAGAGGAATACATAACTGACTATTCCCCTACCTGCTCCTTTTCTTTTGCAACATGTGGATTCAGTAATGTGACCATGCCCTCCCTTTCTTCCTTCCAGCCTGTTCTCCTTTAAATATTGATGCCCTTAAAGACATCTTTGGAAAAAGGCACAGTCCACCAACTGTTCCTGTGGATTTGTGTTCCTTTTTTCCATGTCTTTTTTTTATTATTATTATACTTTAAATTCTAGGATACATGTGCACAACGTGCAGGTTTGTTACATATGTATACATGTGCCATGTTGGTGTGCTGCACCCATTAACTCGTCATTTAGCATTAGGTATATCTCCTAATGCTATCCCTCCCCCCTCTCCCCACCCCACGACAGGCCCTGGTGTGTGATGTTCCCCTTCCTGTGTCCAAGTGTTCTCATTGTTCAATTCCCACCTATGAGTGAGAACATGCGGTGTTTGGTTTTTTGTCCTTGCGATAGTTTGCTGAGAATAATGGTTTCCAGCTTCATCCATGTCCCTGCAAAGGACATTAACTCATCCTTTTTTATGGCTGCATAGTATTCCATAGTGCATATGTGCCACATTTTCTTAATCCAGTCTATCAGTGATGGACATTTGGGTTGGTTCCAAGTCTTTGCTATTGTGAATAGTGCCACAATAAACACACGTGTGCATGTGTCTTTATAACAGCATGATTTATAATCCTTTGGGTATATACCCAGTAATGGGATGGCTGGGTCAAATGGTATTTCTAGTTCTAGATCCTTGAGGAATCGTCACACTGTCTTCCACAATGGTTGAACTAGTTTACAGTCCCACCAACAGTGTAAAAGTGTTCCTACTTCTCCACATCCTCTCCAGCACCTGTTGTTTCCTGACTTTTTAATGATTGCCATTCTAACTGGTGTAAGATGGTATCTCATTGTGGTTTTGATTTGCATTTCTCTGATGGCCAGTGATGATGAGCATTTCTTCATGTGTCTATTGGCTGCATGAATGTCTTCTTTTGAGGAATGTCTTCTTTTGAGAAATGTCTGCTCATATCCTTTGCCCACTTTTTGATGGGGTTGTTTTTTTCTTGTAAATTTGTTTGAGTTGTTTGTAGATTCTGGATATCAGCCCTTTGTCAGCTGAGTAGATTGCAAAATTTTTTTCCCATTCTGTAGGTTGCCTGTTCACTCTGATGGTAGTTTCTTTTGCTGCGCAGAAGCTCTTTAGTTTAATTAGATCCCATTTGTCCATTTTGGCTTTTGTTGCCATTGCTTTTGGTGTTTTAGACATGAAGTCCTTGCCCATGCCTATGTCCTGAATGGTATTGCCTAGGTTTTCTTCTAGGGTTTTTATGGTTTTAGGTCTAACATTTAAGTATTTAATCCATCTTGAATTAATTTTTGTATAAGGTGTAAGGAAGGGATCCAGTTTCAGCTTTCTACATATGGCTAGCCAGTTTTCCCAGCACCATTTATTAAATAGGGAATCCTTTCCCCATTTCTTGTTTTTGTCAGGTTTGTCAAAGATCAGATGGTTGTAGATGTGTGCTGTTATTTCTGAGGGTTCTGTTCTGTTCCATTGGTCTATATGTCTGTTTTGGTACCAGTGCCATGCTGTTTTGGTTACTGTAGCCTTGTAGTATGGTTTGAAGTCAGGTAGCATGATGCCTCCAGCTCTGTTCTTTTGGCTTAGGATTGTCTTGGCAATGCGGGCTCTTTTTTGGTTCCATATGAACTTTAAAGTAGTTTTTCCCAATTCTGTGCAGAAAGTCATTGGTAGTTTGATGGGGATGGCATTGATCTATAAATTACCTTGGGAGTATGGCCATTTTCATGATATTGATTCTTCCTATCCATGAGCATGGAATGTTCTTCCATTTGTTTGTGTCTTCTTTTATTTCGTTGAGCAGTGGTTTGTAGTTCTCCTTGAAGAGGTCCTTCACATCCCTTGTAGGTTGGATTCCTAGGTATTTTATTCTCTTTGAAGCAATTGTGAATGGGAGTTCACTCATGATTTGGCTCTCTGTTTGTCTATTATTGGTATATAAGAATGCTTGTGATTTTTGCACATTGATTTTGTATCCTGAGACTTTGCTGAAGTTCCTTATGAGCTTAAGGAGATTTTGGGCTGAGATGATGGGGTTTCTAAATATACAATCATGTCATCTGCAAACAGGGACAATTTGACTTCCTCTTTTCCTAACTGAATACCCTTTATTTCTTTCTCTTGCCTGATTACCCTGGCCAGAATTTCCAACACTATGTTGAACAGGAGTGGTGAGAGAGGGCATTCCTGTCTTGTGCCAGTTTTCAAAGGGAATGCTTCCAGTTTTTGCCCCTTCAGTATGATATTGGCTGTGGGTCTGTCATAAATAGCTCTTATTATTTTGATATACATCCCATCAATACCTAATTTATTGAGAGTTTTTAGCATGAATGGTTGTTGAATTTTGTCAAAGGCCTTTTCTGCATCTATTGAGATAATCATGTGTTTTTTGTCATTGGTTCTGTTTATATGCTGGATTACATTTATTGATTTGTGTATGTTGAACCAGCCTTCCATCCCAGGGATGAAGCCCACTTGATCATGGTGGATAAGCTTTCTGATGTACTGCTGGATTCGGTTTGCCAGTATTTTATTGAGGATTTTCGCATTGATGTTCATCAGGGATATTGGTCTAAAATTCTCTTTGTTTGTTGTGTCTCTGCCAGGCTTTGGTATCAGGATGATGCTGGCCTCATATAATGAGTTAGGGAGGATTCCCTCTTTTTCTATTGATTGGAATAGTTTCGCCAAACTGACATGATTTTTAAAATTCCCTATAGGGTCAATGTGCAGATTTAAAGATCCCTACACTCAGTAGTCCTGGGATAGGGTCGGGGGATCCATATGTTTAACAAGCAGCCTAGAGTCTCCTGATAGCCTGGGCAAGCTTTAAAAAGCCCTGCAGACATTAGGATGAAACAAAGGTGCACAGAACCTATATCTCTGCCATTTATTAGCTGGGGGCCTTGGGCAAGGAAGGTAGTCAACCTCCGTATTCCTCAGTTCCTCAACTGTAAAATGGGGATGATGACTGTGGCTCCCTCGTGGGGTTGTGACGGAGGAACAGGGGACATATGTCCTGGGATCAGCACTGGCAATTTGGCCATTCTTACCATAGCACCTGCCATCTTGGTGACAGCCTGGACACAAAGCCTTCACACCTTTGAAGTGGCCATAGAGAGCATGAGATATGGATGGGGAGGAGGCATTCCAACTAAAGACCCCTGCTTTGGGCCAAAAACACATGTATGTCTGGTGTCTGGAGTCCTCTAGGTTGTGCCTTTTTTAAGATACCATTTGTCCTGCAATTGTGCATTGAGAATCCACTCTATGGCCAACATATCATCAAAGCGTTTGGCTCAGCTAGGCTGTTCCCCCAACCCAAGGACCCCATGAGGAAAGGAGTGAGCGTTCCACCCCCAGCACCAGCCACTGGAGGGGCTGCCCAGAGTCCCTCAGTTCTCGTAAACTTACGCTTTGGAGTAATTCAGAACAAAGTCCACTCCTTTTTCACTATCAAACTGGATATCACGGGGTAAATCCTTGTGGCATTTGGCATCGATGCTCAAGGGGAAGCCAGGGTTCCACTCCATCCATCTGAGCATGAGAAAGGAGAAGAAATTGAGTTAAATGCCAGCCTTTGGTCTGCCCCCTCAGCTGAGGGCCACCCACACTGTCAGACGATGTTACACGGGGAGATTGATGTACTCAAAATAAAGTCAACACATCATAGGCTGACCCTGTGTCCAGTAAGGTTCTGGGACCTCTTCCAAAGTCCAGCGGCACCAACTTTGCTGTGCCCTGAGCATCAGAGTGGGAACCCTGAGACTGGGCTTACAGTGGTACAGGTGTGCACCACTGCATAAAAAGTTCTGTAGGTAGTCTAGGGAGACCTCACTTACTAGAGGTGACATTGAACAGTAGAGGCCTGCCTTGCCAGTCACTGGAGGTAGAAGGTATTAAGGCTGCCCAGCCATGCCCAACCTGGACATCCACCATTCTGCCAACTTGGTCAGTGTGTGCCCTGGACTGCGTGCATGTCCTGCATGTGGCATTTGGGGAAATGGGACAGTTCTTATGCCTTCACAATAGGACGACAAGGCAGCAGGTGGCCTGGGAGAGGGACCCAGGCACAGATGGCTAAAAGGCTTCCCTCTCTCACCTGCTGGCCAATAGCAGCTTTAGAGATTATTACAATCAAAGCAGCTTCCCCAAAGACAAGCCACGGACTGCATCCAGTAAACATGCTCAGATCCTGACATCCTTGAAACGTATCCTGTGGCATTGGGCATTTGTGTTTTTGAAAAATGTTTATTTTGCTTTTCTTTTTGTTTACTTATTGAGTAAACTTAAATTGTGAAAATGTCAGAGGTGTTTGAACCACAGCGACTCCATCTTGAATAGGGGCTGGGTAAAATAAGGCTGAGACCTACTGGGCAGCCCAGGAGGTTAGGCATTCTAAGTCACAGGATGAGACAGGACATTGATGCAAGATACAGGGCAGAAAGACCTTGCTGATAAAATGGGTTGTGGTAAAGAAGCTGGCCAAAACCCAACAAAATTAAGATGGTGATGAAAGTGACCTCTGTTCATCCTCACCACTCATTATATGCTAATTATAATGCATTAGCATGCTAAAAGAAACTCCCACCAGTGCCATGACAGTTTACAAATGCCATAATAATGTTAGGAAGTTACCCTATATGGTCTAAAAAAGGGAGGAACCTTCAGTTCCTGGAATTGCCCACCCCTCTCCTGGAAAACTCATGAATAATCCACTCATTGTTTAGCACATGATCACGAAGTAACTGTAAGTATGCTCAGTCGAGTAGCCCATGCTACTGCCCTGCCTATGGAGTAGCCTTTCTTTATTGCTTTACTTTTCTAATAAACTTGCTTTCACTTTATGGATTCACCCTGAATTCTTTCCTGTGGAGGTCCAAGAACTCTCTCTTGGGGTCTGGATCAGGACCCCTTTCTGGTAACAAAAACAAAATGAAATCCTGTTAGTTTCTTTGGGGAGGGAGAATGATTTTGTGTTTGTTTAAAAACCAGATTTTACATTTTAGGGTTTTAGCTTTTTCATTTATATTCCTAATTCTCCTTCCTTTTAAAATTTTCTTTTGAGAGGAAAGTAAAATATCGAGATTTTGGGTCATAAAAAAGTCCTGAGTTATTTTAATATGATCTTGTGCTTTGACTTTCCCCAAATCCCAACGGTCACAGTGTCCTCTTGGCCCAGTAGCCTCTCCTTAGGATCAAAAGAAGTGAACAGGGACCGGATATGATCCTTCTGACAGCAAAGGCATTTTGTCAAGTGTTTTCTGTTATGTGGCACCTTACATTTCTCACTGTTGGTTTATTTAGAATATTCTATGTCCTCAGATTTTAAGAAAACCTTCCATTTTTGCTGTTTGTATTAATGCCAATGATAGTATATTAACAAGGATAAAAATGTGGACAAGTCTACAAATTTTTTGTTTGCTTGTTTTGGAAAATGACTCAAGGCATCTCCAATATATATCTAAAATTGAGCCATTTAGTAGCCTCACTGGTAGTAATGATCAATTAATTAGCTATCATTAGTCATATCAATTTAAATATTACTGATGATTTTCTCTTTGCCTGGACAGTTCAAGGGCTCTAGTTAATTTTACAAGCTCAGTGGAGCTAGATGTTTTTCAGTATGTAAACAATGAGCCATGCAAGGGCATCTGTGCCAGCAAATGGCATTAATGTTTTCTTAAGTGAATAGTCCACTTGGACAGATGTGGAATACTTCTTCAGCACCAAAAAGACCTTCTTGCCCCATGCCCTGCCCTGGTCTATGGAGGGTGGCAGCACCAATGGGCAGAAATGCCCCACTTGTGTGGTTAGAAGACGATGGCCTCACAGCACATGGGGACAGGACAGCTTGCTTGCTAGTTCACTACTGCCCCCCTGAAACCAAATGTTTATGTCCCTTCCACTGCAGGTCACTGCTGCTTAAGAGATCCTGACAGGCTGACCTGCACAGGAGCGGAAGGCCTGCATGGCCACAGACATTAACTGGTGGAGATGGAATCCCACTCCATTGAGGAAGACCAAGTGGAACACCCAGGCAGAAGGAACAAAGAAGTAGAAAGGCATTTAATTTATTGGGAAAAAAATGAGAGAGAGAGAGAAAGAGAGAGAGAGAAAGCAAGAGAGACAGAGAGAGAGAGAGAGAGGGACAGACAGACAGAGAGATCCTAAGGGGATGCAGTTAGTATAAGTGGAGTGTAAAAAGACTTTCTGTAACCACAAACATGATTTCTGAATGAAGACTTCAATAGAGAAACAGACAAAGAGAACAGTCACTGTGAGATGTTTGGTCTCTTGTATTAAAAGAAAAGCTTTAGACAAATTAAATTTAGCAGAGTTTAATTGAGCAAAGAACAATTCAAGAATCGGGCAGCCCCTAAACCAGGGCAGGCTCAGAGTGACTTTGATGCTGCCTCATAGTTGGATAGGATTTATGGGCAGAAAAGGGAACGTGACGTACAGAAAATGGAAGTGAGGTACAGAAACAGCCAGATTGGTGATGGCTCAGCATTTGCCTTACTTGAGGCCAGTTTGAACAGCTGGCCACTGTGAGTGGCTGAAGTCTGGCCGCTGTGATTGGCTGAGACTTGGTTACTTGCTATGAGAGTAGGTGACAGTCTGTTTACACGTCCAGTTAGGTTACAGTTCACTATGTACAGAGAAACTTTTAGGCTGAATTTAAAATATGTAAGGAGAAAAGTTTAAGCTAAACTCATTAACACCTAGAAGAGAGAAGGTGTTCATTCGACAACTAATTATGGAGCACCTACTATGTGCCAGGAAGTGCTTTGTGCAAAATAGAAGAACATGTAACCCAAATACAGGGTGAAACTACAAAGAAATGGAAGCCATAAATGAAACTATGAGAGACAGACATAAACCAAAAATAAAATTCTAAGCCCCTGAACTGACTGATGGACCCTCCCCTTGGCCAAGGGCATTCCAAAGTTAACCTGAAAAATTAGTTCAGGCCATGATAGGAATGGGTGGCTAAACATGCCTCATTGTACTCTCCTCCTCTTGGAATTCAGGCACAATTGATCAGCATTCACATCTACACAGAGATGTTAAGCCCGTTAAAACAGACTCTTTAAGATTGATAAGAAACATTTACAATTGATTCTACCTGAAGCCTGCTACCTGGAGGCTTCATCTGCATGATAAAAAACTTTGTTTCCACAACCCCTTATCTTAACCTAGACATTCCAAGTTTTTAGATAATAATCCTTTTAAGCAGTTGCCAATCAGAAACTCTTTGAATCTGCCTATGACCTGGAAGCTCCCCTCCCCCAAGTTGTCCCACCTTTCCAAAACCAAACCACTGTCCATCTTACATGTATTGACTGATGTCTTATGTCTCCCTAAAATGCACAAAAGCAAGCTGTACCCCAACCACCTTGGGTGCATGTTCTCAGGATCTCCTGGGGCTGCATCATGGGCCACTGGTCACTCATATTTGGCTCAGAATAAGTCTTTTCAAATATTTCACAGAGTGTGACTCTTTTCATTAACAGACATGAAAGCCAGATACAGATGTAATATGCAAGGAGTAAAAGCTCCAAAAGGAGAGAGAGTAATATATGGGGAAGTGAAAAAAATCAAAGAAATAAAAGAAGAACTCCTTTAAGCTGAAAAATACTTCAATATCTTAAGTCTGTGAAAGGAAATTAAATTTTAGGACCCCAAACTCATTTAGCCAAAGGGAAATGTCAAGCTGGGAACTGTGTCATGCAAACCTGCCTCCCCCTTTTGGTTCCTAAATAAGATGGCTATGATGAAAAGCTACATGTCTCCACCATATTTTGCTCACAAGGAAATTCCCAGTGAACTGTTAAAATTTCACCATGGCAATGCAAATTGATAGCTTATCTTTACAAGTGCAGTCACCCACCAGATACAAATGCGTATCTGATTGTTCCCCTGCCTTACTTTATCTATGTTCTCTTATGTAAAATGCAGACTCCCTGCATTTTTCCTCTGCCTCATTTGTTTATGTCATCTTATGTTAAAAAAAATGCAGATTCACTGAGCCAGAGAAAGGCATGAATAACTATTTTTCCCTGCCCTGCTCTTACATGAAAATTGTGTACTTCTCAATATCCCGCCCTTTGCCCTTTAAATTTGGAGCCCTCAAAATCACCTTCAGAGAAAGGCATAGTGCTGTCTCCCGGGCATGCGTCCTTAACTTTCGCAAATAAATCTCCTAAAATGATTGAGACTTGTCTCATCATTTTTCTCAATGACAAGTCCTAGGTGGGGGAAAAAAAAAAAAAAGTAAAAAGATACACCTAGGTATATACTGATTAAATTTTAAAATGTCCAAGAGACAGGAGAAACAGAGAGAGAGAGAAGGAAAGAGATGCAGAGAGTGAACGAGAGAGGAAGAAAGTGGGGGAGGGAGGGAGATAGAAACTCTAGGAAAAGAAACAATCAAACTATCATTAGATTTCTCCTCTGTCATTCTGAAAATGGGAGGACTGAAGTGTATACCCACTTTTTTTAGATCGTCATCTAAGCCTCTCATATTATCAATGAGGGCAGGGGAATTTGTTTGAGGGGATGGGTAGGGGGACAGGAGGACAAGCACAGACTCAGATCTTACACTACACATGGACCTTCTGAGGAAATTAATTGAACAAGTTCAGCTGAACAAAAATTAAATTAGAATGAATCAATAAACTCCTAAATACAGCAAAGAATATGCATTATAAAACTACATCAAATAAAATAGTAAACAAAGAAACAAAAATATGAGAGGGATGTTCATCACTACTACCACTACTTGTTTTGGGAATTCCAGACGTGGAATAAGAAAAGAATATCAGTGGTGTAGATAATGGAAAGTAAGAGACAAAATTGTTAACATTTAGATAATATGAGCACATTAGCTAACCAGACTCACTAACAACAAACAAACAAAAACAAGTGATTAGAACCAATGAAAGAATTCAGTAAGGGACCAACACACAGTAAATGTAAGAAACAAGTAATTTACGTTTATCCCAGCAATATTTTTGCAAACAGAAAAATATCCTACTCAGAACAGCAAATGCTAAATGTAGAGTAGCTAGAAAGGTGAAGGACCTGCATGAAGAAAACTAGAAATTCTATGGAAGGACGTTGACACAGGATCTAGAGAGGTGGAAAGACACGCTGTGTTCTTGGATGGAAAGACTGAATCTCAGTAAAATGCCAACACATAACACAGTTATGTGAAGTTCAAAGTAATTCTCATTATGAAAATCTTAAGAAAGAACAGTGAGATATGAAACAGACATTAACATTTATTAGAAAGTTATGATAACCAAAAGCTGGTGCTGGGGTCTCGAGTAGAAAAATAGGCTAACACATAAAGTGCGGAAACAGACCCAGAAACTATGTATACATAATACAAAACTCGCCAACACTTATCCAGTGCTTTCTATGTGCCTAATACTATTCTCTGTGTTTTCATGGTTTAACCTATTATCTCAAACCCCTAAAAGGAAGGCACTGTTATTTCCCTCATTTTACAGATGAGGGAAGTGAGGCACAGACAGATTAAACAACTTTCACAGGACTGGAGAAAGTGCCAGTAAGTGTGAGTTGAGCCCAGACACTCGAATCCAGAGCTCATGACTGCCATCCTATGCCAGCTTGTACCATGGGTATCATCATCCCTGTCATCCAAGTCAGGAGGAAAGACATCATCCCTGTCATCCAAGTCAGGAAGGAGGAAAGACATCATCCCTGTCATCCAAGTCAGGAACGAATGCTACCGGGAGAGTTCCACCCAGGTATGTATGAAAACACGTGGCAGGAGTGGGGCATGGTGGCGCACGCCTGTAGCCCCAGCTACTTGGGAGGCTGACATGGGAAGATGGATTGAGCCTGGGTTAGTTTGAGGCAGCAGTGAACCATGATCATGCCACTGCACTCCAGCCTAGGAAACAGAGCAAGACTCTGTCTCAAAAAAAAAAAAAAAAAGGTGGATGAATGAAAGCTCTAAACTCAAAGGGGAAATTATAAAAGTATTAGACAAAATTACGGGGGAAGTATTTGTGTAACACTGGGATGGAGAGGGTTTTCTTAAGCAAAGGAGGAAGCCCAAAAGTTATAGATGTAAACAATACATAGTTAATAAAATAAAGAACTAAAATCTCCTGGGGCAAAAGCAACAGAAGACAAATAATAAATGCTATACATATGTAACAAATGGATACTATCCTGATATAGAAAGAGCTCCTTTAGATTAATAATTGAAAGAACAATAGGGAAAAAAAGCTTATAAATAGGCAATGCAGTGATGCTTATTAGTGGTCAGGGGAGTGCAGACTAAAACAACCACAAGGTCTTAGGGATTTTTAGACTGTCAAACAAGGTCATCGGGTACTGACAAATGTATGGATGGGCAAAAGTATCTTTTCATACACAGCTGGTAGAACTGCAAATTACGATACAATTTTGTGAAAGGATTTTTGTCGGTATTTCTTAAGATGAAAAAATGCTGATTTGTTCCAGCAATCTGAGTTCTGGAAATGGATCTGCCATTAATTAAAGCACCAGTACATCAAGATGTTTGTACAAGGTTGGTTCTGGCAGCATTGTTTGTACTGCAATACCCAAAACAAACAAACACATCTACAAATGGGAAATGAACTGAACGTCAGTGAATAGGGGAATGGCTAAGTAAATTATGGTGCATTCCCAGAAGGCAAGAAATAGTAGCAGTTTAAGAAGGGGAAAATATATGAGATACTATTTCACACGCAAGAATGAAAACATCTGAAGATGCGAAGTGTTGATGATACAGGGAAACAGTGAATCTCAGAAACAGTTACTGGGGTGTCCACTGGCAGAATGCCTTTGGAAAACAATCAGCAATATCTAGAAAGCTTAAAAACACGTGGTCTGCAACCCTGCAACTCTACTTCTTGGAATATTCCCTACAGTAACTCTTCCATGAGAGCACAGAGAGATGTGTGAGAAAGCTCACTGTCGCTTGGTTTGCAACAGCTAGAAATTAAAGACAGCCCGCATGCCCATCAGCAGGAGAGCGGACGAGCACATGGGTTATTCAGATACTGATATGCCATGAAGAAGTTAACTGCATGAACCACATCTATCTGTCAACCAGATCCTCTTCAATACTTAGTGATGAGTGAAAAGTGCAGGTCACATAATGATTAGATTAAATTATATCGATTAACAAACACCTACACTTTGCCATTTACTGCTGTGTGTGAGTGTGCATGTAACACCGACAGATGTGGTCACAGTGGGAGAGCACAAGCTGTGGGCTATGACCTGGGTCTGCTTCTCCTTCTCCCTGCGTGGCTGAGTTAGTAAGGAGGGCCTGCAAGAAGCGCCAGCTTTCTGACATAGTGGAGACTATTCTTAGTCATTGCTTTACTTCCAAACTCTGATCTAGAAGCCTGAGAAATCTTCTGAGAAAGAGGAACTCCAGGATTGTGCAGACAGTGCAAAGTTCAGTGTTTCCTGAACGGAAGCAAAGGAGGGTTTCTGAAAAGGACAGATGAGTGGAAGGAGGAAGAAAAAAATGATTAAATCTAAGAAAGGGGGAAACGATCTCACCAGAAGCCCCCTGCTGCAAGATTATGATAATGTTAAGTAGCTCCCAGATAATTGGGCTAGTTTGTGTTATCTTAGATGAGTAGATAGCAAAGTCTAATTAGATTCCCCACTAATTCATACTAAAGTGTTAGTGGCTTATAACAAATTAAATGAATTTTACGGGCATTTTATCTTAACCCAGATTCACAGGCCAGAAGTACTCTGAGAACTGGCTGCAGGGGCTTTGCCATAGGTGTCTGAAACAGGGAGGGAAGCCGAGGAAGAAGCATAGAAACAACAGCCCTTTGGGATGGAAGGCAGAGCTCAAGCACAACGTGTGCACTGCACCAGGTATAGAAGTCTGGAAACACATCATATGGTGCTTGAGCTGAGAGGCTTGTGCACAAATACTCTAAAACAAATCACACATTTATAAACCCTTAACATGACCCACAGCACAGCAGGTTACTCTCCCACACTTGACGCTAATGGCATGCAAGTTTTATTTTTGATTTTTCAATTGGGAAATAGAATATATAAAATATGTATGGATACGTATATATGCACACACACACTCACACATGCAGAAAAATGTACAAAACACCTGTACGAATACCATCCAGGTAAAAAATCAGAACATTGTCCGTACCCTCACCCCCACCTTTCCCAATCAACCCTCCTTCCATCCCCGGTAATGACCATCCTCGGCTTTATGATAATCATTTTCTTGTTATTGTTTAAGGTTCCGCTACGACACACCTCCCTAAACAATTTAATTCCAAAGTTACGAATTGGCGAGACACGCTCCTGGCTTCTTTCCTTCAACACTGCGTCAGTGAGGTTTGTCCATGTTAGCAGCAGTTTGTTGATTTTCCTTGCAGTGTAGAATTTTCCTTGACAATTTATTTGTCTGTTCTACTGTTTGTTGGATATTGAGTTGTTGCCATTTTTTGGCCATCATGAGTAATGCTGTTGTGAGTATCCAGGCGCACATGCACACAAATTTGGATCCCATTATAGGATTTCTGGGTCATAGATTATAATGTAGCTTCAGTTTTATGACATATTGCTAAATTGTTTTCCACGGAGGTCATATCAACTTGTCCTCCTGCCGGTGGTATGTGAGTGTTCCCAGCCCTCTGGATCTTCTTTAATACTCAGGTGTTGTCAGTTGTTGAAGTGTTGCCCATCTGGGGGCATGTGTGTGGTAGTAGCAGCAGTTCACTGTGATCTTCTGATTTCCCCGATTCCTAATGAAGCTGAACACCTTTTGTATACTTCCTGCTTATATTTTGTACAGTAAGTACTCAAACCTCTTGCCCATTTTCTAGTGAATGACACTCCCCTTCTTAAAGATTTGTAGGTCCTTCACATACTAGGAATAATTTTCGTCAATCACTCCATGACTTGCCTTCACTCTCTCCTGGTGTCTTTCAATGAACAGAGTGTCCTTATCTTGAGGGAGGCAAACTTACCAATCTTTTCCTTTGTGTTTAATATGTTCTGAGTCTTGTTTGAAAAATCCTTTTAGCTTGAGACCTGGAAGAATAATCACCTGTAGTCTAAATGTCTTACAGTTTTGCCTTTAACTTTTAAGTCTAATCAACCCCAAGCTGAGTCTCCTGAATGGCAAGAGGTGGAGTCTGATTTCTTCTCCTTCTCCTTCAGCCGTCCGTGCTGGCTGGCCCCTGTCCTCGAGATGCATGTCCAGTGGCCCAGTGCCACCCATCAGCCGAGCCCTCCGTAACAGACCCAGTACCCACATACGTGTGGCTGTTTCTTGTTTCTTTATTCTGTTTCAAGGAATGTTTTTGATGAAAAGGGGGATGAAGCTAAAGACAGTTTTGAGGTGGGGCAATTGTGTTCTTGGTGTGGGATTTCTCACCCCTTGACAGCAGTGGGTGGCTGGGCATAGGGGAAGAAGGAGCTACAGGGTTGAGAGATGCTGTTGCAACTTAGAAAAATTAAGAAAAATGAAGATATTGCTCAGTTATGGCAAGTGTTTGATGAAACAGGGACCCATAATGGCTCGTGAAAACTGGTTAAAGATTTTTTTTTTTTTTTTTTGAGATGGAGTCTTGCTCTGTCGCCCAGGCTGGAGTGCAGTGGTGCAATCTCGGTGCACTGCAAGCTCCGCCTCCCAGGTTCACGCCATTCTCCTGCCTCAGCCTCCCAAGTAGCTGGGACTACAGGCGCCTGCCACTACGCCCGGCTAATTTTTTGTATTTTTTAGTAGAGACGGGGTTTCACTGTGTTAGCCAGGATGGTCTTGATCTCCTGACCTGGTGATCCACCCACCTCAGCCTCCCAAATGGTTAAAGATTTTCAAGGAGAAATTTGTCAATGTATACTAATAACTTCTACTATTTGGTAATTTCATATCTGGGCATCTGTCCTAGGAAAATACTTAATAATGCATACAAATTTCACATACAAGGGTTTTCACATTGCTTATAAGAATACAAAAATTAGAAACCTCCTAAATGTCCAGGGAAGCTGGGTGTTTAAGTGAATGATGAGGCATCCATCCAATGGAATAGTACATAGAAACTAGAATAATGTTTATGATGAGATTTTGAAAATATGGGAAAATGATTTTTGCTACACTGCTAAAGGGCAGCAAGGAGGATGCAAAGTGGTATATATAGCACAATCCCAAATTTTAAAAAGTGAATAAGACAAAGTGAAAACAATTAAACATGAATTTTTATGAAAAAGTTCATAAAATTCATAATTCATACAGAAAATAGGTATTTTTCTGGCTCTATATTATTTTCCTTCTTTTACTTTTTTGAGTTAAAAAAACCCAGATATACTACATATTCCTTGTAAGAAGTTCAACTATTGAGGGATATGTAGAAAAGTATCACAATATTGGCTCCCAAAGGCCCCTCCACAGCCCAGGTAACTTCACTGTCCATGTAGAACGATTCCTTCCACTTTCTTCCCTTGGAAGGAGGCACAGACTCAAATGTTTCCAGGGGCCAAAGCAGGAAATGAAATGAAAGAAAACTTTGATATAGACAACAGACAGGTGTGGACTGGGGAAGCCTGAAGAATATCTCTGTTTACTCATAAGTCAATAATGATCCATCAAACACTTGTAGAGGCTGGATACAGCCCATCAGCCACCCATTTCCAGAGGAGCACTCTGTAATGCGTTATTATCTTCCAAAAAGCTTTATTGAGATACATTTACATACCATTAAATTCACCCCTCAAAAATATGCTATCAAAAGATTTTAATATATTTGCAGAGTTGTATGTGTAACCATCATTATAACCCAATTCTGAAATAATCTCATCCCCAGAGGACACCTCGAACCCATTAACACTCACTCCTTGTTCCCCCTCCCCAACTCCTAGTGCTAGGCAACTACTCACCTACTAATCTGACTCTGTGGGTTTGCCTATTCTGGACATTTCATACAGATAGAATCATACAATATGGGGTCTTCCGTAAGTGAGTTTTCCATTTAGCATATTTTTGAAGTTCATTCAGTGTTTGGCATCTATCTGTAGTTCATTTCTTTTCTTTTCTTTTCTTTTTTTGAAATGGAGTCTTGCTCTGTCGCCCAGGCTGGAGTGCAGTGGCGGGATCTAGGCTCACTGCAACCTCCGCCTCCTGGGTTCAAGTGATTCTCCTGCCTTAGCCTCCCAAGCAGCTGGGATTACGGGCGTGCACCAACATGCCCGGCTAATTTTTGTATTTTTGTAGACATGGGGTTTCACCATGTTGGCCAGGTTGGTCTCAAACTCCTGACCTCAAGCGATCTGCCCGTCTCAACCTCCCAAAGTGCTAGGATTACAGGCGTGAGCCTCCGCGCCTGGCATTCATTCCTTTTTGATGCCAAAAAATATCCCATTGTATGGATAAACTATATTTTGTTTATTCATTCCTCAGTTAATGGAATTTAGGTTGTTTCTACTTTTTGACTATTGTGAACAATGGTGCTATAAATATGTGTGTACAAGTTTTGTATAGACATGTGGTTTCAATATTCTTGGGTAGAGGCCTAGGAGTAGAATTGCTGGGTCATATTGTAGCTGGGTTTCAGATTTTGAGGAACCACTAAACTGTTTTCTGAAGTGGCTGCATCATCTTACATTCCGGTAGCAGCATCAGGGTTCCAGTTTCTCCGCATCCTTGGCAGCACTTGTTACTATCTGTCTTTTTTATTCTAACCATTTTAGTGGGTGTGAAATTGTATCTTGTGGTTTTGATTTGAAATTTCCTGATGATTAATAATGTTGAGCATATTTTCACGTGCTTATTGGAGATTCACAAATTTTCTCTGGAGAACTATTTAATTAAATCCTTTGCTAATTTTTAAACAGGGTTTTTTGTACAGAATATTTTAAAATTGAGTTGTCAGAGTTCTTTATATATTCTGGATACAAGTCCCTTATCAGACATATGATTTAGATATTTTCTCCATTCTGTGGATTGTCTTTTCACTTTACTGATGATGTCCTTTGAAGCATAGATCTTTTACATTTTAATGACATCTAACTTGTCTACTTTCTTTTGCTGCCTGTGTTCTTGGTGCCATATCTAAGAGACTTTGCCGAACCCAAGATTATGAAGACTTACTTGTATGTTTTCTTCCAAGAGTGTTATGTTGTTGGCCCTTACTTTTAGATCTATCATCCATTTTGAATTAATTTTTAAATTTATCTAGCAGCGTTATTGAAATATAATGCACATACTGTAAAATTTATCCATTTAAAGTGTTCAATTCAAGGATGTTTAGTATTAATTTTTACACAATGGACAACCATCAGTTTTAGAATATTTTCATCCCCGGCAAAAGGAACACTGTATCCTTTAGCTGTCACTCCCATGACCACTTCCTCATTCCCTGCCCCTAGGCAACCAGTAATCTACTTTATATCTGTACAGATTTTTCTTTTCCAGAAATTTCATATAAAAGGAATCATACAATATATGATCTTTTGTGACTGGTTTCTTTCACTTAGCATAATGTTTTTGAGATTCATCCATGTTGTAACAAGTGTCAGTATTTCATTCTTCTTTCATGGTCAAATTATATAGATATACTATATTTTATCCATTCATCCATTAATGGACTTTTGGGTTGTGTACACTTTTTGATAGTTACAGGTAATGCTGCTATAATCATGCATGTACAAGTTTTTGTGTGGGCATATGTTTCCATTTCTGTTGGGAATATGCTTAAGAGTGGAAATGCTGTCATATTGTAACTCTCTGTTGAACAGTCAGGAGCTAGCAGACTGTTTCCCAAGCAGCTGTGCCATTTTACATTCCCACCAGCAGTGTATGAGGGTTCTGATTTCTCCACATCCTTGTCAACACTTGTTCTTGTCGGATTTTTTTATTCTAGCCATCCTAGTGAGTATCAAGTGGTATCTCATTATGGTGTTGATTTGCATTTCCTAGATGACTGATGGGTCCTTGGAGAAATATCTATTCAGATCCTCACTCATTTTTTTCATTTTTTAATTGGACTATTTGTCTTTATTGAGTTGTAAGAGTTCTTTATAAATTATGGATGGAAGGCCCTTATCAGATATACAATTTGTAAATATTTCTTCCATTCTGTGGTTCATCTTTTCACTTTCTTGATGGTGTCCTTTGAAACATAAAGGTTTGTAAATTTGATGACCTCACTTTATCACTTTATTTTTCTTTTGTTGCTGATGCTTTTGGTGTCATATCAAGAGTCCTTTGTCAAATCCAAAGTCATGAAGGTTTACTCCTGTGTTTTCTTAAAAGAGTTTTATAGTTTTAGCTCTTACATTTAGGTAGGTATTTGACTCATTTTGTGTTAATTTATGTATATGGTGTGAGCTAAGGATCCAACTTCATTCTTTTGCATGTGGCTATCCAGTTTTGCTAGGACCATTTGTTGAAAAGACTATTCTTTCTCTGTTAAACTGTCTTGCTGCTTCTGTCAAAAATTAATTGGCCACAAGTGTAAGGGCTTATTTCTGGACTCTCAAGTCTATTTCATTGATCCATATATCTATCCGTATGCCGATATCACATTGTCTTGAATACTATAGCTGTGTAGTAATTTCGATATTGAGAAGTGCAAGTCCTCCATCTTTGTTTTCTTTTTATCAAGATTGTTTTGGCTATTCTGGGTCCCTTCCATTTCCATATGAATTTGCAGAATTGACAGCTTGTCAATTTCTGCAAAGAAATCAGCTAGAATTTTGATAAGGGTTGTGTTGAACGTGTACATTAATTTGTGGGGTATTGCCATTTTAACAAAATTAAGTCCTCTGATTCATGAACATGAAATATCTTTCAACCTATTTAGATCTTCTTTAATAATGTTAAACAATGTTTTGTAGTTTCATTGTACAAGTCTCAGACTACTTTGTTAAATTTATTCATAAATGTTTACTGTTTTTGATGCTATTGTAAATTGAACTTTTTCTTTTATTTCACATAGTTGGTTGTTAATGTATAGAAAAACAATTGATTATCTTTTATCTTGCAATCTTGGTGGTTTATTAGTTCTAATAATTTCTTTTGGTGAATGCCTTCAGATTTTCTATATATAAGATCGTGTTATTTGTAAATTGTGGTAGTTTTACTTACTGTACTCCAGTGTGGGTGCCTTTACTTATCTTTTTATTCCCTAACTGAGCTGGCTAGACCCTCCAGTACAATGTTGAATAGAAGTAGCAAAAGTGAACATCTTTATCCTGTTTCTGGATTCAGCCTTTCATCATTAAGTATAATGTTAACTGTGAATTTTCTTTTTTTGTGTATGTGGGGGGACGGAGTCTTGCTTGTCACCATGCTGGAGTGCAGTGGCATGATCTCAGCTCACTGCAACCTCCGCCTTCTGGGTTCAAGTGATTCTCCTGCCTCAGCCTCCTGAGGAGCTGGGACTACAGGCGCATGCCACCACACACAGCTGCTTTTTGTATTTTAGTATAGAAGGGGTTTCACCATGTTGGCCAGGATGGTCTCAATCTCTTGACATCGTGATCCACCCGCCTTGGCCTCCCAAAGTGCTGGGATTAGAGGTGTGAACCACCACGCCCAGCCTAATTGTGAATTTTCAAACCTTTATCAGGTTGAGGACATTTTCTTCAGTTCCTATTTTTTGAGTGTTTTATCACGAATGGGTGTTGGATTTTGTCAAATGCCTTTTTTGTATGTCTATTGAAATGCTTATGTACTTTGTTTTGTTTTGTTCTTTACTCTGTTGATATGGTGAATTCAATTAATTGATTTTTGGATGTTTAACCAACTTTGCATTCCTGGGCTAAATCCCACATGTTCATATTGTTTAATGCCTTTTATATACTTCTGGGTTAGGTTTGCTAGTATTTCGTTGAAAATGTTTATATCTATATTGCTAAGGGATATTGGTTTATAGTTTTCTTGTGATGCCTTTAGTTTTGGTATAATATGGGTATGAGACAATGAATTGGGAAGTGTTCCTTCTATTTCTTAAAAGAGTTTATGCAAGATCAGTATTAATTCTTTAAATGTTTGATAGAATTAGCCAGTGAAGCTATCTGGGTCTGGGCTTCTATTTGTGGGAAATTTTAGAATTACTAATTCAATCTCTTTGGTTGTGATCGGTTTATTCAGATTAACTATTTCTTCATGAGTCAGTTTTGGCAGTTTGCGTCTTTCTAGGAATTTCCGCATTTCATTTAACTAGTTTGTTGGCATGCAATTGTTCATAGTATTCTTTTTTATTAATTTTAATTTCTGTATTGATTTTCCCTCATTTTATGAGTCTCATTTTTCCTTTTTTATTCATTTTAATTTCTGTATTGATTTTTCTCTTATTGCTCATTTTAATGGTTTGAATCCTCTGGTCAGTTGGCTGAAGAGTTGTCAATTTTGTTGCTGATCATGTATCACTTTTATAATTGAATTGTTATAAGAAGACATAAGAAGTAAGAGGCAACCCCTACAATGGAGAACATTAAGGTACACTCAAGCTTTTCTGCCCATTCTTCCACATGCCAATATGGTTGATCCAAAGTTATTTTCATTACCCTCCTCTCCATCTCTTGTCTGGAGTTGTAGGTAAGGTGAAGTTTGGGGATTGTGCACCCACACTGGGAGCTGGTGCCTTGGTGACTTTCCAGCAGTGACAGTCCATACACTGTGGAAAGGGTTCATTTCATACCATGCTCTTGAGATAGAAGAAACCACAGCCCCGTGGCCACTTGATCTGATGTCATAACTCACCGATATTGTTTTTGCCGTGTTTCCAGTTCTTTACGTCGGTGTTGCTTGAGAATGTGAATTTGGTCATCTCGGGCCAACTTTGCTGTAAAGAAAGAACAACATGAGAGGAGCCTGAGGAAGAACAATAACAATGCCCAATGCCAAGTGTGCAGGCTTCCCTCAGATGCCCTGCCCATGCCGAGTGCTTTATGTGCATGACTTCATTTGAGCCTCAGAGCACTTCCCCAATTAATGATGAAGAAACTGAGGCTTAGGGAAGTTGTGTAGCTTTGCTCTTGAACTTTACCCAAGGTCACACACCTAATTAGTGAATTTTCTTTTTTTTTTTTAATTCTACTTTAAGTTCTAGGATACATGTGCACAACGTGCAGGTTTGTTACATATGTATACATGCGCCATGTTGGTGTGCTGCACCCATTAACTCGTCATTTACATTAGGTATATCTCCTAATGCTATCCCTCCCCCTTACCCCCACCCCATGACAGACCTCGGTGTGTGATGTTCCCCTTCCTGTGTCCAAGTGTTCTCATTGTTCAATTCCCACCTATGAGTGAGAATATGTAGTGTTTGTTTTTTTGTCCTTGCGATAGTTTGCTGAGAAGGGTGATTTCCAGCTTCATCCATGTCCCTACAAAGGACATGAATTCATCCTTTTTTATGGCTGCATAGTATTCCATGGTGTATATGTGCCACATTTTCTTAATTCAGTCTATCAGTGATGGACATTTGGGTTGGTTCCAAGTCTTTGCTATTGTGAATAGTGCCGCAATAAACATACATGTGCATGTGTCTTTATAGCAGCATGATTTATAATCCTTTGGGTATATACCCAGTAATGGGATGGCTGGGTCAAATGGTATTTCTAGTTCTAGATCCCTGAGGAATTGCCACAGTGTCTTCCACAAAGGTTGAACTAGTTTACAGTCCCACCAACAGTGTAAAAGCGTTCCTATTTCTCCACATCCTCTCCAGCACCTGTTGTTTCCTGACTTTTTAATGATTGCCATTGTAACTGGTGTGAGATGGTATATCATTATGGTTTTGATTTGCATTTCTCTGATGGCCAGTGATGATGAGCATTTTTTCATGTGTCTGTTGGCTGCATAAATGTCTTCTTTTGAGAAGTGTCTGTTCATATCCTTCGCCCACTTTTTGATGGGGTTGTTTGTTTTTTTCTTGTAAATTTGTTTGAGTTGTTTGTAGATTCTGGATATTAGCCGTTTGTCAGATGAGTAGATTGCAAAATTTTTTTCCCATTCTGTAGGTTGCCTGTTCGCTCTGATGGTAGTTTCTTTTGCTGTGCAGAAGCTCTTTAGTTTAATTAGATCCCATTTGTCCATTTTGGCTTTTGTTGCCATTGCTTTTGGTGTTTTAGACATGAAGTCCTTGCCCATGCCTATGTCCTGAATGGTATTGCCTAGGTTTTCCTCTAGGGTTTTGATGGTTTTAGGTCTAACATTTAAGTCTTTAATCCACCTTGAATTAATTTTTGTATAAGGTGTAAGGAATGGATCCAGCTTCAGCTGTCTACATATGGCTAGCCAGTTTTCCCAGTACCATTTATTAAATAGGGAATCCTTTCCCCATTTCTTGTTTTTGTCAGGTTTGTCAAAGATCAGATGGTTGTAGATGTGTGGTGTTATTTCTGAGGGTTCTGTTCTGTTCCATTGGTCTATATCTCTGTTTTGGTACCAGTACCATGCTGTTTTGGTTACTGTAGCCTTGTAGTATAGTTTGAAGTCAGGTAGCATGATGCCTCCAGCTCTGTTCTTTTGGCTTAGGATTGTCTTGGCAATGTGGGCTCTTTTTTGGTTCCATATGAACTTTAACGTAGATTTTTCCAATTCTGAGAAGAAAGTCATTGGTAGTTTGATGGGGATGACATTGAATCTATAAATTACCTTGGGAGTATGGCCATTTTTATGATATTCATTCTTCCTATCCATGAGCATGGAATGTTCTTCCATTTGTTTGTGTCTTCCTTTATTTCGTTGAGCAGTGGTTTGTAGTTCTCCTTGAAGAGGTCCTTCACATCCCGTGTAAGTTGGATTCTTAGGTATTTTATTCTCTTTGTAGCAATTGTGAATGGGAGTTCACTCATGATTTGGCTCTCTGTCTGTTATTGGTGTATAAGAATGCTTGTGATTCTTGCACATTGATTTTGTATCCTGAGACTTTGCTGAATTTGCCTATCAGCTTTAAGGAGATTTTGGGCTGAGACAATGGGGTTTTCTAAATATACAATCATGTCATCTGGAAACAGGGACAATTTGACTCCCTCTTTTCCTAATTAAATACCCTTTATTTCTTTCTCCTGCCTGATTGCCCTGGCCAGAACTTCCAACACTATGTTGAATAGGAGTGGTGAGAGAGGGCATCCCTGTCTTGTGCCAGTTTTCAAAGGGAATGCTTCCAGTTTTTGCCCATTCAGTATGACATTGGCTGTGGGTTTGTCATAAATAGCTCTTATTATTTTGAGATATGTCCCATCAATACCAAATTTATTGAGAGTTTTTAGCATGAATGGTTGTTGAATTTTGTCAAAGGCCTTTTCTGCATCTATTGAGATAATCATGTGGTTTTTGTCTTTGGTTCTGTTTATATGCTGGATTACATTTATTGATTTGTGTATGTTGAACCAGCTTTGCATCCCAGGGATGATGCCCACTTGATCCTGGTGGATAAGCTTTTTGATGTGCTGCTGGATTCGGTTTGCCAGTATTTTATTGAGGATTTTTGCATCGATTTTCATCAGGGATATTGGTCTAAAATTGTTTTTTTTGTTGTGTATCTGCCAGGCTTTGGTATCAGGATGCTGCTGGCCTCATAAAATGAGTTAGGGAGGATTCCCTCTTTTTCTATTGATTGGAATAGTTTCAGAAGGAATGGTACCAGCTCCTCCTTGTACCTCTGGCAGAATTCGGCTGTGAATCCATCTGGTCCTGAACTTTTCTGGGTTGGTAGGCTGTTAATTATTGCCTCAATTTCAGAGCCTGTTATTGGTCTATTCAGGGATTCAACTTCTTCCTGGTTTAGTCATGAGAGGGTGTATGTGTCGAGGAATTTATCCATTTTTTCTAGATTTTCTAGTTAATTTGCATAGAGTTGTTTATAGTATTCTCTGATGGTAGTTTGTATTTCTGTGGAATCGGTGGTGATGTCCCCATTATCACTTTTTATTGCGTCTAATCGATTCTTCTCTTTTCTTCTTTATTAGTCTTGCTAGCGGTCTATCAATTTTGTTGATCTTTTCAAAAAATCAGCTCCTGGATTCATTGATTTTTTGAAGGGTTTTTTGTGTCTCTACCTCCTTCAGTTCTGCTCTGATCTTAATTATTGCTTGCCTTCTGCTAGCTTTTGAATGTGTTTGCTCTTGCTTCTCTAGTTCTTTTAACTGTGATGTTAGGGTGTCAATTTTAGATCTTCCCTGCTTTCTCTTGTGGGCATGTAGTGCTATAAATTTCCCTCTACACACTGCTTTAAATGTGTCCCAGAGATTCTGGTATGTTGTGTCTTTCTTCTCATTGGTTTCAAAGAACATCTTTATTTCTGCCTTCATTTCGTTATGTACCCAGTAGTCATTCAGGAGCAGGTTGTTCAGTGTCCATGTAGTTGAGCAGTTTTGAGTGAGTTTCTTAATCTTGAGTTCTAGGTTGATTGCACTGTGGTCTGAGAGACAGTTTGTTATGGTTTCTGTTCTTTTACATTTGCTAAGGAGTGCTTTACTTCCAACTATGTGGTCAATTTTGGAATAGGTGTGATGCAGTGCTGAGAAGAATGTACATTCTGTTGATTTGGGGTGGAGAGTTCTGTAGATGTCTATTAGTTCCGCTTGCTGGAGAGCTGAGTTCAATTCCTGGATATCATTGTTAACTTTCTGTCTCATTGATCTGTCTAATGTTGACAGTGGGGTGTTAAAGTCTCCCATTATTATTGTGTGGGAGTCTAGGTCTCTTTGTAGGTCTCTAAGGACTTGCTTTATGAATCTGGGTGCTCCTGTATTGGGTGCATATATGTTTCGGATAGTTAGCTCTTCTTGTTGAATTGATCCCTTTACCGTTATGTAATGGCCTTCTTTGTCTCTTTTGATCTTTGTTGGTTTAAAGTCTGTTTTATCAGAGACTAGGATTGCAACCCCTGCCTTTGTTTTCCATTTGCTTGGTAGATCTTCCTCCATACCTTTATTTTGAGCCTATGTGTGTCTCCGCACATGAGATGGGTTTCCTGAATACAGCACACTGATGGGTCTTGACTCTTTATCCAATTTTCCAGTCTGTGTCTTTTAATTGGAGCATTTAGCCCATTTACATTTATGGTTAATATTGTTATGTGTGAATTTGATCTTGTCTTTATGATGTTAGATGGTTATTTTGCTCGTTAGTTGATGCAGTTTCTTCCTAGCATCGATGGTCTTTACAATGTGGCATGTTTTCGCAGTGGCTGGTACCAGTTGTTCATTTCCATGTTTAGTGCTTCCTTCAGGAGTTCTTTTAGGGCAGGCCTGGTGGTGACAAAATCTCTCAGCATTTGCTTGTCTGTAAAGGATTTTATTTCTCCTTCACTTATGAAGCTTAGTTTGGCTGGATATGAAATTCTGGGCTGAAAATTCTTTTCTTTAAGAATGTTGAATATTGGCCCCCAGTCTCTTCTGGCTTGTAGAGTTTCTGCCAAGAGATCAGCTGTTAGTCTGATGGGCTTCCCTTTGTGGGTAACCTGACCTTTCTTTCTGGCTGCCCGTAACATCTTTTCCTTCATTTCAACTTTGGTGAATCTGACAATTATGTGTCTCAGAGTTGCTCTTCTCAAGGAGTATCTTTGTGGTGTTCTCTGTATTTCGTGAATTTGAATGTTGGCCTGCCTTGCTAGGGTGAGCAAGTTCTCCTGCATAATATCCTGCAGAGTGTTTTCCAACCTGGTTCCATTCTCCCCATCACTTTCAGGTATACCAATCAGATGTAGATTTGGTCCTTTCACATAGTCCCATATTTCTTGGAGGCTTTGTTCATTTCTTTTTTCTCTAAACTTATCTTCTCGCTTCATTTCATTCATTTGATCTTCAGTCACTGATACCCTTTCTTACAGTTGATCGAATCGGCTACTGAAGCTTGTGCATTCGTCACATAGTTCTCGTGCCATGTTTTTCAGCTCCATCAGGTCATTTAAGGACTTCTCTACATTGGTTATTCTAGTTAGCCATTCGTCTAATCTTTTTTCAAGGTTTTTAGCTTTTTTGCAATGGGTTTGAACTTCCTTCTTTAGCTGGGAGAAGTTTGATCATCTGAAGCCTTCTTCTCTCAAATCGTCAAAGTCATTCTCCATCCAGCTTTGTTCCACCGCTCGCGAGGAACTGCCTTCCTTTGGAAGGGGAGAGGCACTCTGATTTGTAGAATGTTCAGCTTTTCTGCTCCGTTTTTCCCCATCTTTGTGGTTTTATTTACCTTTGGTCTTTGATGATGGTGATGTACAGATGGGGTTTTGGTGGTGTGGATGTCCTTTCTGTTTGTTAGTTTTCCTTCTAACAGTCAGGACCCTCAGCTGCAGGTTTGTTGATAGAGGTCCACTCCAGACCCTGTTTGCCAGAGTATCAGCAGTGGAGGCTGCAGAACAGCGAATATTGCTGAACGGCAAATGTTGCTGCCTGATTGCTCCTCTGGAAGCTTTGTCTCAGAGGTGTACCTGGCCATGTGGGGTGTCAGTCTGCCCCTACTGGAGGGTGCCTCCCAGTTAGGCTACTCTGGGGTCAGGGAGCCACTTGAGGGGGCAGTCTGTCCCTTCTCAGATCTCAAATTCCATGCTGGGTGAACCACTAGTCACTTCAAAGCTGTCAGACAGGGGCATTTAAGTCTGCAGAGGTTTCTGCTGCCTTTTGTTCGGCTATGACCTGCCCCCAGAGGTGGAGTCTACAGAGGCTGGCAGGCCTTCCTGAGCTGCGATGGGCTCCACCCAGTTCGAGCTTGCTGGCAATGAGCAAGGCTCTGTGGGCACGGGACCCTCCGAGCCAGATGCGGGATATAATCTCCTGGTATGCTGTTTGCTAAGACTGTTGGAAAAGTGCAGTATTAGGGTGGGAGGGACCCGATTTTCCAGGTGCTGTCCGTCACCACTTCCCTTGGCTAGGAAAGGGAATTCCCTGACCCCTTGCGCTTCCCGGGTGAGGTGATGCTCACACTCAGTGGGCTGCCCCCACTGTCCTGCCCCCACTGTCCAACAATCCCCAGTGAGATGAACGCGGTGCCTCAGTTGGAAATGCAGAAATCACCCATCTTCTGCATTGCTCATGTTGGGAGCTGTAGACTGGAGCTGTTCCTATTCGGCCATCTTGGAACCAGTCTGAATTAGTGAATTTTCAACATAAAACTCAACTCCTGTGCTCTTAGCCACTCACTTTACAAAAGCCAAATCCAGTTCCTCATCCTCTTGCCCACTCACTCAGCAAGCCTTGGGGCCCCTGCCTTTCAGTGCTTAGAGAATCATGTTCAGATGCAAGAGCCAGGCTTGGTTCTCACTGGGCTTAGCAGGCACAGTACATGCCTAACTCTGGCCTGCGTGTGCATTTCCACTTGAGGTCCTAACCTTCCACTCAGCCCCTCAAGACTCTTCAGGGACCTAAGGGCCCCTGGTGCAGAGCTGCCTTTTTGCTCCAGGAGAAAGGCATTTCGTGGCCCTTGGTGGGTATCTTTAAATCACTGCAGAATAGTTTACTCCTCTTCTCTGAAATTCTTATACTGAGCAAAAACGGGAGTTCACTCTGGGTTTTAGTGTTGCCTGTAAGAGCAGCAGTTCTCACAGCTCTTATGTTTCTAAGTCCATTTCATTGTTTCATGGAGAAATGTGTGACGATGACACAACCCGGTTCCCTGTCGTGCCTACACAGAGGATTGAGAATGAGCTCCATTCTAAAAGAGTGCAGTGTCCTAGATGGCTTTAGAAGAGACACATGTGCTTGGACTTGGGCTCTGTTACTGAAGCTGTGTGACCAAGAGTTGCCCTGACCCCCTCACATGTAAAATGGAGATGATAATGCCTACTTCTCCGGGTCATGGTGTGCATTTGGGGAGAGAATGCAGGAAAGCCCTCCACATGGTGCCTGGCACGCAGTAAATGCCAATGGATGGGAACAATGATCATTATCATTATGCCTATAGTCATCACTGGCCTGAAGGTTCTGCTCCTCCCTCTAAGCCTAGCTCTGAGAGCATCTTATCTCTCAGCCTGTCCTGCTGCCGTCTCTCACTGCAGGAGTTGGAGCAGGTAGCTAAGGGCAGGGCTGCTTCTCAGAGCCTTTAGAGCAGATGAGGTCATATCATGACCACTCTTTAAACTATTGCTTAAGGCCAAGCCTGTGAACGCAGCCCATAGAGCTGTGAATAGGGGGAGCCCAGATCTCCTAAAAACAGGTCCTGGAATAGTTTCTCTAGCTCTCGTGGTAAAGCATTATGTTTTAAAACTTACTTTTCAACACAGATTGATATTTTTGTAAAATATAATAAAAATTAATTACTAGAGAAATGAAATTTTAAAAACCCAAAGATATTCAAAATCCAAGTCTTTTTTTTTCTTATTAGGTGCAAAAGTCATAAAATTGTTCTGTTAAGTTGCTATAAAAGTTTCTAAAACCCCTCCTCTGAGTCTTTGTATTTTATTTTGTATTTATTTTATTTTTATTTTTTTAAGAGACAGGGTCTCCCTCTGTCTCCCAGGCTAGAGTGCAGTGGCATGATCATAGCTCCCTGCAGCCTTGAACTTCAGTACTCAAGTGATTCCCCAACCTCAGCCTCCTAAGTAGTTGGGAATATAGGCACACATCACCACTCCTGGCTAATTTTTTTTTTTTTGAGACAGAGTCTTGCTCTGTTGCCCAGGCTGGGGTGCAGTGGCATGATCTCAGCTCACTGCAAGCTCCACCTCCCAGGTTCACGCCATTCTCCTGCCTCAGCCTCCCAAGTAGCTGGGACTACAGTTGCCCACCATCACATCCAGCTAATTTTTTGTATTTTTAGTAGAGACGGGGTTTTACTGTGTTAGCCAGGATGGTCTCGATCTCCTGACCTTGTGATCCGCCCGCCTCAGCCCCTAGCTAATTTTCAATTTTTTTTGTAGAGATGGGGTCTCTCTACATTGCCCAGGCTTGTGACAAAATCCTAGACTCAAACAATCCTTCTGCCTTAGCCACCCAAAGTGCTGGAACTATAGGCTTCAACCTCTGTACTGATCTAATTGCAGACCTGGACGCAGTTAGTTCTCAGATGACACTCAGGCCACATTCTGAGCTGTCCACCCGACAGCACTTCCAGGCTGAGACATCTTCATCCTTGAGCTTGGAACTGGGGTCCAAAAAGGAATATTAACGGGATACCTCTGCATTCTCCCCTGGGGATGTAAAGCCAGCCGAGAGGGGAGGCTTGAGGCCACAGAAGGCAAGGTGAGTATTAATGGTGACAATAACTGTTATCATTGGCTATGGGGGTAATTCTGGAGGCACTCAACATTCATCATCTCTTATCTACCTTAAGGAACCAGCTAATTTCTTGGGCACCTTGACTCTGAGGAGCTGGATCTCTTCAGTTTCACTGGTATGAATAAGTCAGTACATGCAGAATTGCAACATGCCAAGTTTCAAAAAGAGAATAGTTCTGTCTCCCCTGGTCCCGAAGGTGTTTGAAGAATTTATCCAATGGCTGATGAAGTTCTGGGAGCACAGCAGGATGAGAAAGCCTGGACTGACGGCAGAAGAGCTCAGCAGGGCAGGTTCCAAGGACTGACACAGTGCCTTAATGAAGCTGTCCCTTCACACAGATGCTCTGGATCTGTGGGGCCACAGTAATTGCCCTCTGACATTCATGTTCACCCAAGGTGTAGTGGTGAAATATTAGATTTAAGGCGTGATCATATGGTGAGTAATTGAATCACTTGTAGGCTGGCCCCCCTCATTTCCAGGTTGTTCAAGGGATTGGTTGTTGTGCCATGTGGTGGATTAATAATTGGCCACAGCTGGACATGGTAGCTCACGACTGTAATCCCAGCACTTTGGGAGGCCGAGCCGGGTGGATCACCTGAGGTCAGGAGTTCCAGACTAGCCTGGCCAACATGGCAAAACCCTTTCTCTAGTAAAAATACAAAAATTAGCCAGGCTTGGTGGCTACCTGCAGCCTGTAAACCAAGCTCCCTAGGAGGCTGAGGCAGGAGAATCGCTTGAACCTGGGAGGCAGAGGTTGCAGTGGGCCGAGATCGTGCCACTGCCCTCCAGCTTGGGCAATAGAGTGAGACTCTGTCTCAAAATAATAATAATAATAATAGGCCACAAATTCTTTGACATTCCTTCCATTGAGAGAGGGGGGGTCTGCATCCCCACCCCTGCCCCCGGAGTCTGGGTGGGCTCTGTGACTGCTTGGACCAGTAGAATATGATGGAAGTTACAGTGTGCCAGTTTCCAGGCCCAAGCCTGAAGAGATTGGCAGCTTCCACTTTCTGTCTCTTAGAAAACTTGCTCTTGGAAGCCAGCCATCATGTAAGAAATGCAAGCACCCAGAGGACACCATTCTGTGAGAAGCCTTAAAGAATGAGACTCCATATGGACAGAGACGCCAAGGAGCCTAGAGGTGCCAGACACATGACAGAAGAAGGCCCAGCCCCCTTCAGCTGATGCTACATGGCCACAGATGAACCGCCCAGTGAAGCCTTTCCTAAATTCCTGACCTGCAAGAGCATGAACAAAATTAAATGGCTGTTTAAAGTTACCAAGGAGGTTGGTTTTACAGCAGTAGAGAGAATGGAACTTGCTGGACAGCTTCTCTATGCTCACCCTCCAACCTGTGCTGCCCCTGAAAGTGATTGGAATGAGATGCCTCAATGGGTTTTCCACTGGGAACTCTGACCAGAAAGGAGGGAATGTGTACAGCAAGGAGAGGCCAATCACTCCCCAGCACCTTTCTACTGAGGGCCGCAGCTCCTCCAAGGGTGCTGTCTCCAGGATACTTCTGCATTACTCCCATAACCTTCCCCCTCCCCCTGCATCAGGACTAGTGGTGCTGATGGCCCCGCACTCTGCATGGTCCCTCTGCACATGGGCCCACACCTTTGTGACGCCCCTTTCTTAAACCCTTATCCTAGTGTACCATCTGTTTTTTGCCAAGATGAGCTGAAGGGTCTGCAGGAAGAATGGCTTCATAACTGAGACCTTGGGTAGATGTGCAGGAGGGAGTTTCAGAGCCAGCATTTTCTAACTACCAGAAAAAGAGAAGTGCCCTGTCCACAACCTTCCACATTCTGTTGACCACAGGAATAAATGAACTTTGTGATTTTTTTTCCTGTCATTAGGTAGGGGGACAAAAATCCTCTTAACTCCATGTTCAGAAATATTCTGGAAATTTGGTTTCTTAAGTCAAATTCCACATCAGAAACGATGGGATGTGGCCTGGTAGCTTAAGAACAGCAGGTACAGAATAACTTTTTTCTCCTTTGTCTCAGTTTTCTTAGCTATAAAATGGGGGTAACAGTCATCTCTTCCTACCTACCCCACCAAACTTCGTGAAGAACACACTAGCTACAGGAAACTTGGCAAAGAGAAAGAGTTTGACGCTGTCATGGCAGAAGCAGTGGCTTTCTCTTATTATTACGGTGGCTGCCTGGCCTTTGAAGGCTTATCTTTCCAGGTTTAAACTGAGAGCAAGCCGAAGGGTTATGACTCGAAGTGAGGTAGGATTTTGCCAGGCACACTAGGAGGCTGGGTATGCAAGGTGGTTCATTCAAGGAGCCTTGGCTGACCTTGACGCCTGCGTCCGTCTCTGATGCTCTGTACCAGGTCAGCTGTGTGTCCCTAACAAAGAATGGCCTCCTAACTGGGGTCTGCACATCTGGGCATCTTAGTAAGGGGAACAGATTTGAGGTTCTTCTTTCTTTCAGCGAAAGGTGAGACTTCAGGTTGAAGAACTGGTAACTGTGATTTGCAGGCTTGTCCATGGCTCCTCAGAGCTGGAACTTGGGGTGCTCCTTGTCCACTCCTTCCCTCCCTAGGCCCACATGGGGCACCCTGAGCTTGCCTGAGCCCTACTGTGATCTCACAGAGGGCAGGCTATGAACTAGAAAGTGATGCCACACCCTGGCAACTAGAGAAGTGCCCATCCAGGGGCATGTCCCATAGGTATCTGCCTGTATGGACCCTAGTTACCCACTGACAAAAAGAGGGGCACAACCCTCCCCTGTAGAACTGTAGCGCAGAGTGAGGACATGACGACAGTGAGGCCTGGGGCCACCCGCTCCACCCTCAGGGGCTTGTAAGAATCCCAAGGAAAGTCATGCCTCCTGCAGGTGTGTCGAGGCACAGGGCAGAGCCCTCCCACTTCCCGCTCCTGCACAGCAGTGTCATTCCTCCTATGACTACAGTGCTTTCAGGACAGGAAGAACTTTCAGTTCTTGGGAAGCCCGGGGCAGAAGGGGCCTGAGCTGCTCACCGCGTCCATCCCTCAGGACAACCTCGACATCGCCGGTGATCCAGCGGTAGCAGGGGAACTCGATGTAGTCCCCGTGGGGCGTCTTCAGCGTGATGTACTTCAGGTACCAGTCGTCATTCAGCCAGTACTTGCGCTTCTCGATTCTGACCAGCTGGATCTCGCCCAGTTCCTCGTCCACAGTCACGTCATACGAATCCACCTGGGAAGGAGAACAGGCAATCAGGCCATGCGTGGTCTCCTCAGCCTTTGTTCTGGAGGTGTTAAGAGTTTGTCACCCAAGGTATGCTGCTGTGGCACAGGGACTACGTTGAATGAAAAGCACTTAAAAAAACAGCAGGTGCAAGATACTCTGACATTCATGCTGTTTCTTAGAAGCAGGAGATGAAAGTCCCCTATGAAAGATGTCCTCACTATACCAAAAGGAAAGTAACACTCTTTTCATCAAGGTTGGGAAGTTGAAGCCAAAGGAAATCCATACAAACAGATCTTGTACAATGAACCCTTACCTCCCGAGTCACTTCCCTGCCCAGTTACCTGCCCTAGCCCAAGCCCCTTGGCCTTATCACATTTCACGATGATTCATTCAATGCAGTATCTAAGGGGGATTGACTCTAACTGCTTCTTGGGGTCTTCATCTTTTTAAGAGGGCTCCCATGCCACGTACAACTTGTATTAAAGAAATCTGTATGCTTTCACCCATGAATCTGTCTTATGCCGATTCTCAGACCTAGCTGAAATGGGAAGAGGTAGAGTTTTGCCTCCACTACAGTTCATGGAGCCAAGATTCTTCATGAACACCTTAAATGAACTCCTGAATTCATTTAGCCAAGACATTCACTGAAGGCCTGCCCCTGACAAGGCTCAGTGCTACGACCCAGGCAGGTGAAAGAAATGGACAAATCCTGGGCCCTGCCCTTGAGGAGAGAGAATCCAGTGAGCCAGGATGGTGCTGTGCTGCTCAGAGGGCAATGTCTGCTGACTGCACTTAGCTCAGGCTGGAGGATGGGGAGATGCCCAGGCTCATGCCTGCACCTGTGAGGCTGTGCCCAGTGAGGATCCGCAGCTGCCCCCACATGGGATAGCCTTGTGGGAGGCCTTTACAACTGGAGATGGGCTTGCTGACAGTGGATCTCCACAATGACTCTGGGAGTGCAGGGGAGTTACCACCCCTTCCACAGATGAAGACAGCGAGGCTCAGTGACTCCCACCTCTGCCACTTGCCAGCAGAGCTGGAGTCACACCCCAGGTCTTTCCATCATAGCCACTTCCTCTCTTTCCAGTTTTCAGTGGGGCTAATAAGTGAGTGAAAATGGTGAGGCTTAGATACAGGGAGCTTGCATGGATTCGAGTCGTCCTGGGACATTTGCAGTTCACAGCTGCATGGTGATGCCCAGAGAACAGTGAGACCAAGCAGCTCTGCTGCACCTGTGGCATTACTGGTGGCAGGGTGAGACTGGCCTTGCAGCTAGAAGGCACCACCCCAGGCTGTGTACAGCGCAGCTGCCCAGGCCTCCGGGACAAGGCTGCTTGGCCCCCTCCCTGCCAGGCTCCTGCTTCCAGGACACGGGCGGCTCTGAGGCAACAGCCATAGCTTCTGGAGGGCTTTTGTCTCTGCAGCAATGGATGGCAGACAGGAAGTTGGGATGAGAGGCTCAGGCATTGCATCACGCATTCTGATGACCAGCAGGTTTGGAAAGCCCCGGACTCGATGCCCTCCAAGGCATGTTCTTTTTTATTTTGAGGTGGAGTCTCACTGTGTTGCTCAGGCTGGAGGGCAGTGGCTCGATCTCGGCTCACTGCAACCTCCACTTCCAGGGTTCAAGTGATTCTCCTGCCTCAGTCTCCCAAGTAGCTGGGACTACAGGCACCTGCCACCACATCTGGTTAAGTTTTGTATTTTCAGTAGAGACAGGGTTTCACCATGTTGGCCAGGCTGGTCTCAAACTCCTGACCTCAAGTGATCTGCCTGCCTCGGCCTCCCAAAGTGCTGGGATTACAGGCATGAGCCACTGTGCCTGGCCCCCGCAAGGCACTTTCTAAGCCAGATTCATCAACCCTTGAACTTTATCCCTGGCGGCAGAACCTAGAGTTCTCAGCATGATAGCAAAGTGGAAGGGGCAAGGGGTATCATCCTTTGTGCGAGCGCAGGCATCCCCATTCCATGCCCCGCCTCCAAGCTGCCAGGAGGACCCCTGGAGGGCTTCCTAAGAGGAATGGGAACTTGAGTATTTTCCACAAACCTCTTGGCTCTGAATACCGTGAGCAGTTTGGGGTGGCTGATGCTGAGGCCAGACGCTTGTGGTCAGAAAGCGGAAGCTTCCTCCCTGTGCCCTGTGGTCTAGGTCAGAGGCCCTAGGAACAGTTTCTGATGACAGAGGAGCCAGGCCCATGTGGTGGGATGACATGTCTTGGGTCCAGCCACATGTGGACCAGCCTCGGCCCCACGACAATGCCCCTCCTGCAGGGAGAGTATCAGCCTCATCTGCCACCTCTGAGAAAGCCTTCCTGCCACAGCTTGTCCTCAGGAGAGCAGGGCCACACACAAGGCCTCGCCCATCATGGACAGGGTGGGCAGGTTCTGATGGGACAGGAGTCTCAGCATCTCAGGGGCTCGGGCCCATCTGGAGGAGCAGAGTGGGGGCTGAGTGGCCCAGGACTGGATACGTGTCGGGCCTGCCCCACGCCAGGCCCTGCATGCCACAGGGATTTACAGAGGCCTCAGCTGCAGGTTGTGAGCCAAGACAGAGATTCCTGATCCCACCGAGGAGTGGGGAGAGGGCAGTGAGGGGTAGAAGGCTGGGTGGGCCCTGGGGTCTGGAGCTCTGAATTCACATCCCAGCTTCAGGCAAGTAGCTGGATGGCCTGGGCACATTGCTTCATTCTCTGAAGCTGTTTCTTCATCTACCCAAAGGAGATACCCCTCACTTGCAGGACCATTGAGAAAATGAAATGACACCATCCTGGGTGGCCTCCTTTCTCCAGAGGCACAGGTCACCGGTTGTGTGCATCAGAACCACCGGTGCCCCTTCCTGAATCCAGGGGGTTGCAGGGCACCAGGCCCCGCACCGCCTGTGAGCTAGCATGGGCCCCTGCGTCACGGCCACTTCGTGACTACATGTGCCAATCCAAGTAACTGGAGCACACATGGGAGGAGGAAATTGAACCTGTGACCTCAAACTCCTTCACTCAAAGCCCAGAAGGAACTCCTGAAAGGCTGGAGACAGGGCTGTGAGGACTGAGGGAGAGTGGGAGGCATTCTGAGTGCTGGTGGGGCAGGCAGAGCAAGTCTGTGTGCGGTGAGGACTGAGGGGCGGCCACCAGAGGCCCGGGCCTGGTCTGAGTGTGGCTGCTGCAGGGGAAGTAGCTTTCCTATGGCTCTGAGGGGCTGGAGAGGGAGGAAGGTGTCCCCAGGGGATAGATGACAGGAAAGCTGGGGTGGGGTGGGAGGAGCTAACAGGGACACTCTCATGGGAGGGAGGCTCCCAGTACCTTGGACTAAGAGGGGAAGGAGATGGGCTGAGGAGGCATTCCAGGACTGGGCAGGTCCCACAGGGAGGGCCCGATGTCTACCTGGGGGTGACGACCCACACGAAGAGACTGAGCAGCTTCTCTGAGGTAGTGGACAGTGGGGTGACCCTCCAGCACACCTGTGGTGCAGTCACAGGGGACTGGGACACTCCTGGCCCCCTGCCCTACCCATACCTGCAGGCACCTGGTGGAGAGCCCCTGAGTTTCACTTGGGGTGAAATCACTAGGCAGATTTACAAGGACTCCATCTGCCATCTGACGGGGACTTCCACAGCAGGAGGGGGCCAGGCCTGCAGTCTGGCTGGTCTATGGCCAGCCCAGCCACTTTCCTGGTGCTGGCTTCAAGCCTGAATATGATAAGAGGTGAACAAGGGGCAGAGGGCTCCAGCCTTGACCCAACTCAGGGAGTAAAAGACAAAGCTTGATGGCTGTGGTTCTAACATCCCAGGGGCCACTATTGGAAGAATGACAGATAAAGGCCTCCCTCCAGGAAAATACCAGGGTCACGTGTCAAACTGCAAAATATCTTCAGAAGGTTTGTGGAACTACAACGGCCACCTTCCTCCCTCCTCTCTGGGCCAAGTACACTGGGCTGATGCTATATTTGTCTATTTGCTGTGACACATTAAATTCTCAGGTGACACACTGAATTATGGTGGGCACTATCAACAGCGGACACCCCCCAACAGGCCCTCAGGAAGCACTGGACCTGGGAATGGCCGAGCGGGTGATTATCCTGCTTTACAGATAGAAACTGAGGCTCAAAGAGCAATGGTGGCCTCAAGATCAGAACCTACACCTGTGTGATGGCCAAGCCCAGGTTCCTCCCACAGTTCCCCAAGGCCACATCTTGAGAAAAGCCCTGAACCGGAAGCTAGAAGGCCCAGCTTTGAGCCCTGGTTTGTACCCTGGATGGAGTGTAAAGGGGCAATGTGGAGTGGCATGGAAGGACAGGGAAAAGCTTCATAAGAGAGGGTATTTCAGGCAGCTTTTAGGGGCTGATCAGATTTCAGAGGGCAGATGAGTAGGAGGATGGGCATGGGTAGCACATTTCAGATGTGGGGAACTGGGAGGGCAGGGTCCCCGGGGGATTCACACGTGGGAGGAGGAAGGCTGGACAGAGTTTCTGGGGACAGAAGTGGGTGGCGTGGTGGTGCAGATGCTGGAGAGAAACAAGGGAAACCTGCAACTCACCGGCCTCATTTCACAAGGGGCCACTTTGCTGATTTTGCTTGTTGCTTTTAACTTTTTATTGGATATGTAGTTTTAAAGCTTTTGAATATTTCGACAAAGAGTCAGTTGGTCAGTTTTCATGTGAGCTTTCTATCAGCATTTTAGGAAAGTTTTCATCTGTCTTTCATCAGATCTCTGCTGTTGCTGGGACAGGGAGACGGATCTCTCTGCGGAAGCAAGGATGTGTGCCCCACCCCCAGACTACCCATCTTGGAGGGGGACTAATGAGGGGCTGTGGGAGGAGGAAGCTGTAGAGCAGAGAGGAAGATTGGGGGCCAGACAAAACAGAGACTCGGGATGAGAGAGGGGGAGGCTATGGGGAAGAGCTGAGGAAAACAAGGGACGGAGAGAGGGATGGTGGTAGTGGATAGGGAGACCAAGGGGCAGAGAAGGGGGAAAATGTGGGACAGAGAGCCGGAGATTGAGGGAGCAGAGAAGGGGCCTCTGAGAGGTGGCTGGAAGACAGAGTGTAGAGGAAAATTCAGAGCAAAAAAGAAGGGAGAGTTGTAGGGTAGACAGCAGAAATGGGGGGCATTTAGGGAACTGGGAGCAGGGGAAGGAAGAGGAGGCAGAAGAGGGGGCAGAATGTAGGGAAAAGATGGCTCAGAGGGGGAGACTGGGAGATGAGAGACGGATTGAGGGTCATACCAAAGAAATATTTATGCTCCACTAATATATTCCCATTCACAAGAAAGAGGTATTCTAGAATTAATTTTTCATGAATGTAAGAATACTCACTGACTATACTTAAGAAGCATGAATCATTATAACACTTTTCTACACTTGTTGAACATATTCAAGTATCATATATTAAACACCACGCTATTGCCCTTAGCTTTCTTAAAAGTACGAGCACAGGATGAAATGGGCCAACTAAGATTTCTCAGAAATCTTCAGATCTGTTACAGTTATCGTATCCGATCTGAATTACTTTAAATTTACAGAGTTAAAGAAATAAATCAACTTGTTAAATTTGCCTAGACTTGGGTTAGCCTCTGGAAATAGGGCCATTCTGTGTAGGATCCCGGCTTTCTCCAGCAGACAGTGAGGAGCCAAGGAAGACACAACCGTTTATAGGATAATCCCACCTGCGAAGGACTTGATTCCCAGTCCTGACTGAATCACTATGCAGAACTCTGATGAGAATAACAAGGGACCTGTGACTCACTTTATCAAGGAAAAAATCAGTCCTGTCCATTATTCGACTGAACTATGCCCTGGAGGAGGGGGGTGTTGACCTGCCAATAACTTGGAAATGATTAAATTGTGTGGAAATACCTTGTTATTGTTATCGTTACTACTGTTAACAGTACAGATTTTAACACATTTCCCTGTAAAATGGGATAACCTTGTCTTCTCAGCAAGTACTTCCTCTAGGGTTTCTCTTTTACCTTTACCCAAAAAGGATGATTGTCTTTACAGATACCAAGCTGGGAGAATGAGGAAGTAGTTCTGGGCTGGGCAAGAGAAAGTGTTGAGTAACTTTGCATCAACAGGAACTTTCTCAAAAGCTGATTTTTTCAAGGAAACTTTCAGCCTTAGCTGGTTCCCCACCCTGCGGTAGCCCCCACCCCCAACCGCCCCCCGCCCCACCCCTGACTTATAGCCCTCTCAACCCAATGGAAATGTGACATGCAAATCTCTCCTGAAATTTGCGCCTGGGATTCCGGCTGAGGTGTTTAATTATAATGTCATTTGAATGACTTCTCAGGGTGGGGAAGACAGACCGAGAGAGGGAGATAGTGGACAAAACAGTGCCTTCACTCTTTGTCCAAAGAGCCCGCTATGGCCACGTTATCATGTCCCCTCCAGGGGGAAAGCACACACGGGGTGCCCGTGCTGTGCAGTGTGAGCACACCAATGGCCTGGGCTTCTAGAACCTTATGATGTGTGGAGGAGAATGGGGAGGGGGAAGCACTTACAAAGGGGAAGTAGTCTGTACCCTGTCCTTCTCCCCTAGGTGTGGGGAATCCATGAAATAATGGAAGTAAATGAAGGTGCGTCAGAAATGGCAGAGGGTGCCATCACCCTAAATGGATGACAGATTAACTCCAGGGCACCACAGTCCTCAGGGTCAGTTCCCCGACTGGGGCAACTAAGCAACTGAAGGTTGCTCTTGTACTCAACACCTAACTCTTCTTGAAGGGAGCTCAAGCCAGGATGCTAGTGAACTTGGCTGAGGGCCATGTCGTGCTACAGCGAGGGTATGAGGCTCCTGGATAGGAATCGAGCCCATGGAGAGCTTGGAATCCAGAAAAACAGTAGTTTTTACTTACTTTAGGCTCTGCACACCTAAAACACAAATTTTATCCAAGAGTAATCAGTTGAAACATGAACTTGCCGGTTGTATTTGTCCATTATGAGCAATTTCACAAGGTTTGATCAAATAATAAACTAAATGGTGAGAAGGCAGCTTGGTAAAGTCTAAATCTTTTTGGTCCAGTTAGGAGCTGGGGTGGGGTGGAAGGGAACTGATATTCCCTGCGCACCTGCAGTATGTCTGGGACTATTACCAGTCATTTACGGAGCGCTTCCTCTGTGCCAGGTACTGGATTAGGCACTTCATTAAAGGCTCAGTGAGAACTGCGACCTGCCCATGCTCATGGAAAAGAGTCGTGGGGCTGGAATTCAGGTCCAGATCAGCATTAGGAACTAGCTTCCAAATGCTGAGGGCTCCCCCGCGTCCTCACACCTAGCGTGGAAGTGTTCCCTGGTGTACATTCTGCTGGGAGGGAGTGCAGCCCCTCCATTTAGGAAAGGCCTCTCCTGGCCTGGGTTCTGTTCCTTCCCTTTAATTTCCTCTGGGGCCTGTCCTGAGAATGTAAGCTGCCCAGGTGCCGTCTGAGCCACCAGATGGGCCTGGGCTCACCCATGACTCATGCACCAGACTGAAGCCAACCCTCCATTTTCAGCTGGGGAAACTGAGGCCCAGACAGACGGCAGAGTGAGCTGGTGGTCATGTCTGGACAGAACTCAGGCCTCTGGACCCGCTGACGTGCACCCTTCCCCACGGCTCACAGCTGGCTGCTCCGAGGTGCCCTCAGAGTTCTGTGAGCATGACTCCTCTGCGTCTCCCTCCCTGTGCGACCTGCAGAAGGAGCCTAAGGAAGAGGTGGCACAAGAAACGCGGCCCAGTGAAGGGGGCTCCGGAGCCTCAGAGCCCAGATCTTGAAGTGGAGGGGAAACCTTGGGCCTTCTCCTCCCAGGGAAGACGCCTTGCAGGCGGCACGCTGGAAGTCTCCGTTTCCGACAGGGGTCGCGGCCGCCGCGAGGAGTCCTGGACGCTTGCCCACCAGGGTACCCACCGGCCACTGGGAGCCCAGGGCACGCCCCACCGCGGTTCTGCCCGCCCTGACAGAGTCCTGGACACCCCCAGCCCTGTCCGGGCCGCCCCGACGGGCCCTCGGCGCCCCCGCCCAGGCCTCTGCCGTCCAAACCGGGTCGCGGACGCACCTCAGCCCGCGCCCCACCCGCGCCCCGCCCGCGCTCACCGCGCCACGCTCGAAGTCGTTGTAGAAGGGCTTGTCCAGCAGGTGCTTCTCGCTGCAGCCCGCCGAGCCCACGAGGCTGAGGTAGATGTAGTCGTCAGTGCCGGCGAACCACTGGCTGCCAGTGGCCACGGTGACCGTGTAGGAGGGCATGGCGCGGGCCGCGGGAGCAGCGAGCGCGGGGAGCCTCGGCGCGGCGGTCCAGGTGTCCGCATCTAGCGCCGCAGCCTCCTCCCACCACTGGTCCCTGGCCCCGGTCCCGGCCCCGCCCCGGTCTGGCTCCAGGCTCCCGGCCGCCCCCGCCCCCGCCCCCGCCCCCGCCCCCGCAGTACTTCTCTCCCACTCTTCACGCGGCGCAGACTGCGCGGGACCTCGCCTCGGGCGGGGCAGGGGCCTCGCTCCTGGGTCTCTCCTCAGCGAGGTATCTGTTCCTGCAGCCAGGGGACTGGGGCAACCTCGGCTGCCACCCCTCATCCATTCGTTCACTCGTTCTCTCCTGCATTGCTTCCACCCTTTGCCCTGCCTGCCTGCCTCGGCTTCGCCCAAGGCCAGGCTCCTGTAGGCCCTGGGGTGGAGCTGCGGGGACTCCCTAGAAATCTAGGCACAGCCTCTGCTCTCCCCAGGTTCTCAGTGCCACTTGCGGTACTTGGAGCAGGGGTGCTCCGGGAGTCTGCAGAGGAAGAGCGACCCATGAGAGAATCAGGAGGGCTTCCTGGAGGAGGCCACCCCAGCGCTGATACTGAGGATGGATTCTGGAGCACAGAGGCTCCTTCAGCGCGGGCTTCTTCACTGGCTGGACCTGCGGCTCCTGGCGGGGGCAGGCGGGCGCCGAGACCGCGCCCAGGCCCAGAGATGGCCAGTGGTCGCGGGAGGCAGGCGGGACGGCACATCTGGACATGCGGGGCTGTCTAGGGGAGGCCAGGGGTCACGGGTCGGCTCTCTGAATCGCGGCGGGCAAATGCCTGGAAGGGTGTGGAGAAGGTTTTGCGCGCTCCTGGGCGGCTTCCCGCGGCTGGGGCCTGACCCCCAGGTTCCCGCCCACTCCTGGCGCCCGCCTCTCCCAGCCCCGCCGGCAGCGCAGGGTCTGACGGGCACACAGTCGCGTGTATTGATCTCGGCTAAGTTTAAACACTAGCTCACCGTGCGTGGGGCGGCGGGGATGTGAAGTCCCCAAAGGCGGCTGCCTACATTCTCACCAACGCTTCATGTCTGTGAAGCAGCAGAGTCCCTGTAGCATCTCCTCATACTGTCTTGGGTTTGTGCACCTGGCAAATGGCTTTGAACATCTTTTCACATGCTTGTTGGATATCTGTATATTTTTGGAGAGATGTATATTCAGATGCTTGACTCTTTGGAAAACTGGGCTATTTATCTTTTTTATTATTGACTTGCATTATTTATATATCCTGGATAGAAGTCTCTAATCGGATATATGACTTACAGGCATTTTTATTGCTTCTGCGGGTTGTGTTTTCACTTTCTTGATGATGTTTGAAGCACAAAAGTATTTAACTTTAAGTACAATTTCTTTTGTCGCTTGTGATTTTGGGGTCCTATCTGAGAAACCACTGCCTACAATAACATCTTAAAGATTTACTCCTAGGTTTTCCTCTAGGATTATTACAGTTTTAGCTTTTCATTTACATCCGTGACCCATTTTGAGTTAGTTTTTATGCATGGAGCGATAGAAGAATTCAAATTCATTGTGTTGCATGTGCATGTCCGGTTGTCCATGCATCATTTGTTGAATTCATTATTCTTTTCCCATTGCGTTGTCTTGACACCTTATTAAAAAGTAATTCATTATAAACATAACGGTTTATTTCTGGGTATTGATTCTAGTCCATTGACCTGTAATGTACATGCTATACAGTGCCACACTGCTTGATTACTGCAGTGTTATAGTAAGTTTTGAAATTGGAAAATGTTGATCCACCAACGCTGTTCTTTATTTTTCAATATTGTTTTGGTTATTCTGGATCCTTTGAGATTCCATATAAATTATAGAATCAGCTTGTCAATTTCAGCCAAAAAGCAAGCTGGGATTTTGATAGGGGTTGAGTTGAAGCTGTAGATCAATTTGGGGAATATTGTCACTTTAACAATATTAAGTCTTCTGATCCATAGAATGTGTTTCAGCTTATTTAAATCTTTTCTTTTCTTTTCGACTCTTTGGAGTCTCCCTCTGTTGCCCAGGCTAGAGTGCAGTGGTACAATCTCGGCACACTGCAACCTCTGCTTCCCAGGTTCAAGTGATCCATTTACTTAAATCTTTTCTGATTTATTTCAAAATATTTTGTAGTTTTCAGTGCACTTTTTATTTCTAAATAATTTATGTTTGATACTATTGTAAATGGAATTTTAATTCATTTTGAGATTGTTAATTGCTAGTATATTGAAAAACACTTGATTTTTGTACATTCATTTTATATTCTGCAAACTTGCTGAACTTGTTTATTAGTTCTAATGGTTCGTGTGTGTGCACATGTGCACATTTTCTATATGCAAGATCATGTCATGAGCGAGTAGAGATAGTTTTACTTCTTTTACTTGGAAGCCTTTTATTTCTTTTTCAGGGATAATTGCCCTAGCCAGAACCTCAGTACAAGGTCAAATGGAAGTGGCAAAAGCAGGCATATTTGTCTTGTTCCTGGTTCAAGAGGTGAACACCCAGCCTTTCAGTATTAAGTTTGATGCTAGCTGGGGGTTTCCACAGATGCCATTTATCAGGTTGAGGGAGTTCCCTTTTATTCCTTTTGTTTTAAAGTGTTTTTATCACGAAATTTTCTGTATCAGTCGAGATAGGCAATTTTTTCCTGTATGCTATATTAATATTATGATTATTTTCGTTTTAAAATATTTGATTGACAAATCAAAGTTTCTATTTCAAGGGGTAAAATGTGATGATTTGATATATGTATATATTGAATGCTGATTGTCACAGTCAAATTAACATATCTATCACCACCTATAGTTACCATTTGTGTGTGTGTATGTTGGGGGGGTGCTGGGGATGCTTAAAATCTGCTCTTATCCAATTTCAAGTAATAACACAGTTATAAACTATAGTCACCATGCTGTACATTTGATCCCCAGAACTTATTCATCTTTTTTTTTTTTTTTTTTTTTTTTGAGACAGGGTTTCGCTCTGTCACCCAGGCTGCAATGCAGTGGCACTATCTTGGCTGACTGCAGCCTTGACTTTCCAATTTCAAATGATCCTCCCCCCTCAGCCTCCTGAATAGCTGGGACTACAGGTGTATGCCACCACTCCCAGCTGATTCTTTTACTTTTATTTTTTGTAGAGATGAGGTCTCACTTTCTTGCCTAGGCTGGTCTCAAGCAATCCCTCCGCCTCAGCCTTCCAAAGTATTGGGATTACCAACATGAGCCACCGCACCTGGCCTTCATCTCATAACTGAAAGTTTATACTCTTTGCCCAACATTTTGCTTCTTCCCCACATCCCCTAGCTCCTGATAAATACTGTTCTACTTATTCGTCTTCAAGTTTGAAATTTTTAGATTCGCATATAAATGAGATCATACAATATTTGTATTTCTGTGTCTGGCTTATTTCACTTAACATAATGTCCTCTGGGTTCATTCATATCGTCACAAATGGCAGGGTTTCCTTCTTTGTTATGGCTGAAAAATAGTCCATTGTGTATGTATACATGCACACCCCTCCCCCCATTTTCTTTATCCGTTGATGGACATTTAGATTTTTTCCTTATCTTGGCTACTGTGAGTAAAGCTGCAATAAACATGGAAGTACAGATATCTCTTTGACATAGTGATTTGATTCCTTTGGATGTACACTCTTAAGTGGAATTGCTAGATTGTATGGTAGTTCTATTTTTATTTTTTGAGGAACCTCCATTCTATTTTCCATAAAGGCTGTTGCAATTTACATTTCTACCAACAGTGTACAAGGGTTCTTTTTTCTCCATGCCCTTGCCAATATTCATTGTCTCTTGTGTTTTTCATAATAGCTTTCCTAACAGGTGTGGAGTGATATCTCATTGTGGTTTTGATTTGCATTTCCCTGATGATTAGTGATGTTGAACGCCTTTTCCTGCACTCGTTGGCCATCTGTGTGTCTTCTTTGAAAAAATGTCTATTCAGGTCCTTTGCCCATTATAAAACAGGTTATTATTTTTTTGGTATTGAGATATGTGAGTTCCTTATATATTTTGTATATTTTTGATATTAACTTCTTATCAGGTTTATGGTTTGCAAATATTTCCCTCCATTCTGTAGGTTGCCTTTTCATGTTGTTGACTTTCTTTTGCCATGCAGAAGCTTTTTAATTTGATGTAGTACTACTTGTTTATTTTTTCAAAAGTCTGTGCTTTTGGTGTAATATCCCAAAAAATTATTGCCAAGGCCAACATCAAGGAGCTTTTCCCCTATGTTTCTCTCTAGGAGTTTTTGGTTTCAGATCTTACATTTAAGTCTTTAATTCATTTCAAGTTAATTTTTGTATATTAACTTGGGTCCAGTTTTGTATATTAAAAGGGTCTAATTTTATTCTTTTGTATGTGGATATGCAGTTTTCCCAACACCACTTATTGAAGAGATGAGATTATATTAATTTTATTTATAGCTATTGCAAATGGGAAATGGGATTACTTCCTTGATTTCCTTTTCAGATTGTTTGCTATTGACATATAGAAATGCTACTGATTTTTGTATGTTAATTTTGTATCCTGAAACTTTACTGAATTTATCAGTTCTAATCTTTTTTTTTATGGAGTCTAGGTTTTTCCAAACAGAAGATCATACCATCTGTGAACAAGGGTAATTTGACTTCTCTCTTCCCAGTTTGGATGCCCCTTATTTCTGTCTCTTGTCTGTTCTAGCTAGGACTTTCAGTACTATGTTCCACTAACACTGGTGAAAATAAGCATCCTTGTCTTGTTCCAGATCTTAGAGGAAAGACTTTCAGTTTCTCCCCATTTAGTATGATTCTAGCTGTGAGTCTGTCATATATGTCTGTTTATTGTGTTGAGGTATGTTCCTTCTGTCTCCAGTGTTTTTGAGGGTTTTTGTCATGAAGAGATGTTTAATTCTCTCAAATACTTTTTCAGCATCAATTAACATGACCATATGGTTTTTCCTCTTCATTCTGTTGATATGATATGTTACACTGATTGATGTGTATATGTTGAACCATATTTGCATCCCTGGGATAAATCCCATTTGGTCATAATGAATGATTTTTAATGTGATGTTGAATTCAGTTTGCTAGCATTTTTTGAGGATTTCTGCATCAATATTCATGTGAGATATTGGCCTATAGTTTTCTTTTTTTGATGTGTCCTTGGTTTTGATACAGGAGCAGTAATGGCCTCATAGAATAAGTTTGGAAATATTCCCTCCTCTTCTACTTTTTGGAATAATTTGAGTAGGTATTAGTTCTTTAAGTGTTTGATAGAATTCAGCAGTGAAGCCATTGGGTCTCAGGCTTTTCTTTGCTGGGAAAATTTTCATTATGGCTTTGATCTTGTTACTTGTTTTTGGTCTGTTCAGATTTTGAATTTCTTCATGGTTGAATCTTGGTAGGTTGCGTGTGTCTAGGAATTTATCCATTTCTTCAAGATTTTCCAATGTTTGGCATACAGTTGCTCATAGTAGCCATTAATGATCCTTTGAATTTCCGCAGTATCAGTTATACTGTCTGCTTTTTCATTTCTGATTTTATTTATTTGGGCCTTCTCTTTTTCTTAGTCTGGCTAAACGTTTGTCAATTTTGTTTATCTCTTTAAAAAGCCAACTTTTCATTTTTGTTGATCTTTTGTATTGTTTTCTTCATTTCAATTTTATGTATTTCTTTTTTTTTGGGTTGGGAAGTTTAGAGAATGGATTGGTAGAGAAGTTTAATGGTATACTTCACTGATGCTTAAAAATTGTACAGTCTAACAAGTGATCTCACTCTTTCTAAACTGCATTCTACTATCCTGATGTGAAAAAGGGAAATGGAAACGTATTCACAGAATTAAAATTTAGATAAGAAAATCTAAACTTAAGGTTGTTATTTTTGCTATTTACTATTGTGATGTGGTATTACCCTGGCACCATGGAATGTGTGGAAGTGAAAGCCATCTGCTCCCCAGCCACTCCTAATGTTGGAAGGGGATTTATTTTAACAATTTGGTGTGTATGCCTGAATACTTTCCATGTGTATCCAGACACATAGTGCACGTGCAGAGTTATATTAGGTATACCCATCTACAATTTGCTAGTAACATTTTCTTTTTTTCATTTTTATTATACTTCAAGTTCTAGGGTACCTGTGCACAAAGTGCAGGTTTCTTACATAGGTATAGATGTGCCCTGTTGGTTTGCTGCATCCATCAACTCATCATTTACATTAGGTATTTCTCCTAATGCTATCTCTCCCCCAGTCCACCACCCCCCAACAGGCCCTGGTGTGTGATGTTCCCTGCCCTGTGTCCAAGTGTTCTCATTGTTCAGTTCCCATCTATGAGTGAGAACATGCGGTGTTTGGTTTTCTGTCCTTGTCATAGTTTGCTGAGAATGATGGTTTCCAGCTTCATCCATGTCCCTGAAAAGGACATGAACTCATCCTTTTTTATGGCTGCATAGTATTCCATGGTGTATATGTGCCACATTTTCTTAATCCAGTCTATCATTGATGGACATCTGGGTTTGTTAGAAGTCTTTGCTATTGTGAATAGTGCCACAATAAACATTCGTGTGCATATGTCTTTATAGTTGCACCATTTGTAATCTTTTTGGTATATACCCAGTAATGGGATTGCTGGGTCAAATGGCATTTCCAGTTCTAGATCCTTGAGGAATTGCCACACTGTCTTCCACAATGATTGAACTAATTTACACCCCCACCAACAGTGTAAAAGCATTCCTATTTCTCCACATCCTCTCCAGCATCTGTTGTTTCCTGACTTTTTAATGATTGTCATTCTAACTGGTGTGAGATGGTATCTCATTGTGGTTTTGATTTGCATTTCTCTGATGGCCAGTGATGATGAGCATTTTTTCATGTGTCTGTTGGCTGCATAAATGTCTTCTTTTGAGAAGTGTCTTTTCATGTATTTTGCCCACTTTTTGATGGGGTTGTTTTTTTCTTGAACATTTGTTTAAGTTCTTTCTAGATTCTGAATATTAGCCCTTTGTCACCTGGGTAGATTGCAAAAATTTTCTCCCATTCTGTAGGTTGCCTGTTCACGCTGATGGTAGTTTCTTTTGCTGTGCAGAAGCCCTTTAGTTTAATTAGATCCCATTTGTCCATTTTGGCTTTCGTTGCCATTGCTTTTGGTGTTTTAGACATGAAGTCCTTGCCCATGCCTATGTCCTGAATGGTATGGCCTAGGTTTTCTTCTAGGGTTTTATGGTTTTAGGTCTTACATTTAAGTCTTTAATCCATCTTGAATTAATTTTTGTATAAGGTGTAAGGAAGGGATCCAGTTTCAGCTTTCTACATATGGCTAGCCAGTTTTCCCAGCACCATTTATTAAATAGGGAATCCTTTCCGCATTTCTTGTTCTTGTCAGATTTGTCAAAGGTCAGATTGTTGTAGATCTGTGGTACTATTTCTGAGGCCTCTGTTCTGTTCCATTGGTCTATATCTCTGTTTTGGTACCAGTACCATGCTGTTTTCATTACTGTAGCCTGGTAGTATAGTTTGAAGTCAAGTAGTATGATGCCTCCAGTTTTGTTCTTTTTGCTTAGCATTGTCTTGGTTATGCGGGCTCTTTTTTGGTTCCATATGAACTTTAAAGTAGTTTTTTCCAATTCTGTGAAGAAAGTCATTGGTAGCTTGATGGGGATGGCATTGAATCTATAAATTACTTTTGGCAGTATGGCCATTTTCATGATATTGATTCTTCCTATCCATGAGCATGGAATGTTCTTCCATGTGTTTGTATCCTCTTTTATTTCCTTGAGCAGTGGTTTGTAGTTCTCCTTGAAGAGGTCCTTCGCATCCCTTGTAAATTGGATTCCTAGGTATTTTATTCTCTTTGTAGCAATTCTGAATGGGAGTTCACTCATAATTTGGCTCTCTGTTATTGGTGTATAGGAATGCTTGTGATTCTTGCATGTTGATTTTGTATCCTGAGACTTTGCTGAAGTTGCTTATCAGCTTAAGGAGATTTTGGGCTGAGATGATGGGGTTTTCTAAATATACAGTCATGTCATCTGCAAACAGGGACAATTTGACTTCCTCTTTTCCTAATTGAATACCCTTTATTTCTTTCTGTTGTCTGATTGCCCTGGCCAGAACTTCCAATACTATGTTGAATAGGAGTGGTGAGAGAGGGCATCCTTGTCTTGTACTGGTTTTCAAAGGGAATGCTTCCAGTTTTTGCCCATTCAGCATGATATTGGCTGTGGGTTTCTCATAAATAGTTCTTATTATTTTGAGATACATCCCATCAATACCTAATTTATTGAGAGTTTTTAGCATGAAGGGCTGTTGAATTTTGTCAAAGATATTTTCTGCATCTATTGAGGTAATCATGTGGTTTTTGTCATTGGTTCTATTTATGTGATGGATTACATTTATTGATTTGTGTGTGTTAAACCAGCCTTGCATCCCAGGGATGAAGCCTACTTGATTGTGGTGGATAAGCTTTTTATGTGCTGGTAAATTTGGTTTGCCAGTTTTTTTTTTTGTTTTTTTTTTTGAGATGGAATCTCATTCTGTCCCCCAGGCTGCAGTGCAGTGGCACAATCTCGGCTCACTGCAAGCTCTGCCTCCTGGGTTCATGCTTCTCCTGCCTCAGCCTCCCTAGTAGCTGGGACTACAGGCGCCCACCACCATGCCCAGCTAATTTTTTGCATTTTTAGTAGAGATGGGGTTTCACCGTGTTAGCCAGGATGCTCTCGATCTCCTGACCTCGTGATCTGCCCTCCTCAGCCTCCCAAAGTGCTGGGATTAGAGGCATGAGCCACCGCGCCCGGCTGGGTTTGCCAGTATTTTATTGAGGATTTTTGCATCAATATTCGTCAGGGATATTGGTCTAAAATTCTCTTTTTTTGTTGTGTCTTTGCCAGGCTTTGGTATCAGGATGATGCTGGCCTCATAAAATAAGTTAGGGAGACTTCCCTTTTTTTCTATTGATTGGAATAGTTTCAGAAAGAATGGTATCAGCTCCTCTTTGTACCTCGGTAGAATTCGTCTGTAAATCCTTCTGGTCCCAGAATTGTTTGGGTTAGTAGGCTATTAATTATTGCCTCAATTTCAGAGCCTGTTGTTGGTCTATTCAGATATTCTACTTCTTCCTGTTTAGTCTTGGGAGGGTGTATGTGTCCAGGAATTTATCCATTTCTTCTAGATTCTTTCTTTCTTTCTTTCTTTCTTTCTTTCTTTCTTTCTTTCTTTCTTTCTTTCTTCTTATTATACTTTAAGTCTTAGGGTACATGTGCACAATGTGCAGGTTAGTTACATATGTATACATGTGCCATGCTGGTGTGCTGCACCCATTAACTCGTCATCTAGCATTAGGTATATCTCCCAGTGCTATCCCTCCCCCCGCCCCCTCCCCCACAACAGTCCCCAGAGTGTGATGTTCCCCTTCCTGTGTCCATGTGTTCTCATTGTTCATTTCCCACCTATGAGTGAGAACATGCGGTGTTTGGTTTTTTGTTCTTGTGATAGTTTACTGAGAATGATGATTTCCAGTTTCATCCATGTCCCTACAAAGGACATAAACTCATCATTTTTTATGGCTGCATAGTATCCCATGGTGTACATGTGCCACATTTTCTTAATCCATTCTGTCATTGTTGGACATTTGGGTTGGTTCCAAGTCTTTGCTATTGTGAATAATGCCACAATAAACATACGTGTGCATGTGTCTTTATAGCAGCATGATTTATAATCCTTTGGGTATATACCCAGTAATGGGATGGCTGGGTCAAATGGTATTTCTAGTTCTAGATCGCTGAGGAATCGCCACACTGACTTCCACAATGGTTGAACTAGTTTACAGTCCTACCAACAGTGTAAAAGTGTTCCTATTTCTCCACATCCTCTCCAGCACCTGTTGTTTCCTGACTTTTAAATGATTGCCATTCTAACTGGTGTGAAATGGTATCTCATTGTGGTTTTGATTTGCATTTCTCTGATGGCCAGTGATGGTGAACATTTTTTCATGTGTTTTTTGGCTGCATAAATGTCTTCTTTTGAGAAGTGTCTGTTCATATCCTTTGCCCACTTTTTGATGGGGTTGTTTGTTTTTTTCTTGTAAATTTGTTTGAGTTCATTGTAGATTCTGGATATTAGCCCTTTGTCAGATGAGTAGGTTGCAAAAATTTTCTCCCATTCTGTGAGTTGCCTGTTCACTCTGATGGTAGTTTCTTTTGCTGTGCAGAAGCTCTTTAGTTTAATTAGATCCCATTTGTCCATTTTGGCTTTCGTTGCCATTGCTTTTGGTGTTTTAGACATGAAGTCCTTGCCCATGCCTATGTCCTGAATGGTAATGCCTAGGTTTTCTTCTAGGGTTTTTATGGTTTTAGGTCTAACATTTAAGTCTTTAATCCATTTTGAATTAATTTTTGTATAAGGTGTAAGGAAGGGATCCAGTTTCATCTTTCTACATATGGCTAGCCAGTTTTCACAGCACCATTTATTAAATAGAGAATTCTTTCCCCATTGCTTGTTTTTCTCAAGTTTGTCAAAGATCAGATAGTTGTCGATATGCAGCATTATTTCTGAGGGCTCTGTTCTGTTCCATTGATCTATATCTCTGTTTTGGTACCAGTACCATGCTGTTTTGTTTACTGTAGCCTTGTAGTATAGCTTGAAGTCAGGTAGTGTGATGGCTCCAGCTTTGTTCTTTTGGCCCAGGATTGACTTGATGATGCGGGCTCTTTTTTCATTCCATATGAACTTTAAAGTAGTTTTTTCCAATTCTGTGAAGAAAGTAATTGGTAGCTTGATGGGGATGGCATTGAATCTATAAATTACCTTGTGCAGTATGGCCATTTTCACAATATTGATTCTTTCTACCCATGAGCATGGAATGTTCTTCCATTTCTTTGTATCCTCTTTTATTTCCTTGAGCAGTGGTTTGTAGTTCTCCTTGAAGAGGTCCTTCACATCCCTTGTAAGTTGGATTCCTAGGTATTTTATTCTCTTTGAAGCAATTTTGAATGGGATTTCACTCATGATTTGGCTCTCTGTTTGTCTGTTGTTGGTGTATAAGAATGTTTGTGATTCTTGTACATTGATTTTGTATCCTGAGAGTTTGCTGAAGTTGCTTATCAGCTTAAGGAGATTTTGGGCTGAGACAATGGGGTTTTCTAGATATACAATCATGTCGTCTGCAAACAGGGACAATTTGACTTCCTCTTTTCCTAACTGAATACCCATTATTTCCTTCTCCTGCCTGATTGCCCTGGCCAGAACTTCCAACACTATGTTGAATAGGAGTGGTGAGAGAGGGCATCCCTGTCTTGTGCCAGTTTTCAAAGGGAATGCTTCCAGTTTTTGCCCATTCAGTATGATATTGGCTGTGGGTTTGTCATAGATAGCTCTTATTATTTTGAGATACATCCCATCAATACCTAATTTATTGAGAGTTTTTAGCATGAAGTGTTGTTGAATTTTGTCAAAGGCCTTTTCTGCCTCTATTGAGATAATCATGTGGTTTTTGTCTTTGGTTCTGTTTATATGCTGGATTACATTTATTGATTTGCGTATATTGAACCAGCCTTGCATCCCACGGATAAAGCCCACTTGATCATGGTGGATAAGCTTTTTGATGTGCTGCTGGATTCGGTTTGCCAGTATTTTATTGAGGATTTTTGCATCAATGTTCCTCAAAGGATATTGGTCTAAAATTCTCTTTTTTGGTTTTGTCTCTGCCTGGCTTTGGTATCAGGATGATGCTGGCCTCATAAAATGAGTTAGGGAGGATTCCCTCTTTTTCTATTGATTGGAATAGTTTCAGAAGGAATGGTACCAGTTCCTCCTTGTACCTCTGGTAGAATTCGGCTGTGAATCCATCTGGTCCTGGACTCTTTTTCGTTGGTAAGCTATTGAATATTGCCACAATTTCAGCTCGTGTTATTGGTCTATTCAGAGATTCAACTTCTTCCTGGTTTAGTCTTGTGAGAGTGTATTTGTTGAGGAATTTATCCATTTCTTCTAGATTTTCTAGTTTATTTGCATAGAGGTGTTTGTAGTATTCTCTGATGGTAGTTTGTATTTCTGTGGGATCGGTGGTGATATCCCCTTTATCATTTTTTATTGCATCTATTTGATTCTTCTCTCTTTTTTTCTTTATTAGTCTTGCTAGTGGTCTATCAATTTTGTTGATCCTTTCAAAAAACCAGCTCCTGGATTCATTAATTTTTTTGAAAGGTTTTTTGTGTCTCTATTTCCTTCAGTTCTGTTCTGATTTTAGTTATTTCTTGCCTTCTGCTAGCTTTTGAATGTGTTTGCTCTTGCTTTTCTAGTTCTTTTAATTGTGATGTTAGGGTGTCAATTTTGGATCTTTCCTGCTTTCTCTTGTGGGCATTTAGTGCTATAAATTTCCCTCTACACACTGCTTTGAATGTGTCCCAGAGTTTCTGGTATGTTGTGTCTTTGTTCTTGTTGGTTTCAAAGAACATCTTTATTTCTGCCTTCATTTCGTTATGTACCCAGTAGTCATTCAGGAGCAGGTTGTTCAGTTTCCATGTAGTTTAGCAGGTTTGAGTGAGTTTCTTCATCCTGAGTTGTAGTTTGATTGCACTGTGGTCAGAGAGATAGTTTGTTATAATTTCTGTTCTTTTACATTTGCTGAGGAGTGCTTTACTTCCAAGTATGTGGTCAATTTTGCAATAGGTATGGTGTGGTGCTGAAAAAAATGTATATTCTGTTGATTTGAGGTGGAGAGTTCTGTAGATGTCTATTAGGTCCGCTTGCTGGAGAGCTGAGTTCAATTCCTGGGTATCCTTGTTGACTTTCTGTCTTGTTGATCTGTCTAATGTTGACAGTGGGGTGTTAAAGTCTCGCATTATTAATGTGTGAGAGTCTAAGTCTCTTTGTAGGTCACTCAGGACTTGCTTTATGAATCTGGGTGCTCCTGTATTGGGTGCATATATATTTAGGTTAGTTAGCTCTTCTTGTTGAATTGATCCCTTTACCATTAAGTAATGGCCTTCTTTGTCTCTTTTGATCTTTGTTGGTTTAAAGTCTGTTTTATCAGAGACTAGGATTGCAACCCCTGCCTTTTTTTGTTTTCCATTTGCTTGGTAGATCTTCCTCCATCCCTTTATTTTGAGCCTATGTGTGTCTCTGCCCGTGAGATGGGTTTCCTGAATACAGCACACTGGTGGGTCTTGACTCTTTATCCAATTTTCCAGTCTGTGTCTTTTAATTGCAGCATTTAGTCCATTTACCTTTAAAGTTAATATTGTTATGTGTGAATTTGATCCTGTCATTATAATGTTAGCAGGTTATTTTGCTCGTTAGTTGATGCAGTTTCTTCCTAGTCTCGATGGTCTTTATATTTTGGCATGATTTTGCAGTGGCTGGTACCGGTTGTTCCTGTCCATGTTTAGCACTTCCTTCAGGAGCTCTTTTAGGGCAGGCCTGGTGGTGACAAAATCTCTCAGCATTTGCTTGTCTGTAAAGGATTTTATTTCTCCTTCACTTATGAAGCTTAGTTTGGCTGGATATGAAATTCTGGGTTGAAAATTCTTTTCCTTAAGAATGTTGAATATTGGCCCCCACTCTCTTCTGGCTTGTATAGTTTCTGCTGAGAGATGAGCTGTTAGTCTGATGGGCTTCCCTTTGTGGGTAACCCGACCTTTCTCTCTGGCTGCCCTTAACATTTTTTCCTTCATTTCAACTTTGGTGAATCTGACAATTATGTGTCTTGGTGTTGCTCTTCTCGAGGAGTATCTTTGTGGCGTTCTCTGTATTTCCTGAATCTGAATGTTGGCCTGCCTTGCTCGATTGGGGAAGTTCTCCTGGATAATATCCTGCAGAGTGTTTTCCAACTTGGTTCCATTCTCCCCGTCACTTTCAGGCACACCAATCAGACGTAGATTTGGTCTTTTCACATAGTCCCATATTTCTTGGAGACTTTGTTCATTTCTTTTTATTCTTTTTTCTCTAAACTTCCCTTCTCACTTCATTTCATTCATTTCATCTTCCATCACTGATACCCTTTCTTCCAGTTGATCGCATCGGCTCCTGAGTCTTCTGCATTCTTCACGTAGTTCTCCAGCCTTGGTTTTCAGCTCCGTCAGCTCCTTTAAGCACTTCTCTGTATTGGTTATTCTAGTTATACATTCTTCTAAATTTTTTGAAGTTTTCAACTTCTTTGCCTTTGGTTTGAATGTCCTCCTGTAGCTCGGAGTAATTTGATCGTCTGAAGCCTTCTTCTCTCAACTCGTCAAAATCATTCTCCGTCCAGCTTTGTTCCGTTCCTGGTGAGGAACTGCATTCCTTTGGAGGAGGAGAGGCGCTCTGCTTTTTAGAGTTTCCAGTTTTTCTGCTCTGTTTTTTCCCCATCTTTGTGGTTTTATCTACTTTTGGTCTTTGATGATGGTGATGTACAGATGGGTTTTTGGTGTGGATGTCCTTTCTGTTTGTTAGTTTTCCTTCTAACAGACAGGACCCTCAGCTGCAGGTCTGTTGGAGTACCCGGCCATGTGAGGTGTCAGTCTGCCTCTGTTCGGGGATGCCTCCCAGTTAGGCTGCTCAGGGGTCAGGGGTCAGGGACCCACTTGAGGAGGCAGTCTGCCCGTTCTCAGATCTCCAGCTGTGTGCTGGGAGAACCACTGCTCTCTTCAAAGCTGTCAGACAGGGACATTTAAGTCTGCAGTGGTTACTGCTGTCTTTTTGTTTGTCTGTGCCCTGCCCCCAGAGGTGGAGCCTACAAAGGCAGGCAGGCCTCCTTGAGCTGTGATGGGCTCCACCCTGTTTGAGGTTCCCGGCTGCTTTGTTTACCTAAGCAAGCCTGGGCAATGGTGGGCGCCCCTCCCCCAGTCTCGCTGCCTTGCAGTTTGATCTCAGACTGCTGTGCTAGCAAACAGCAAGACTCTGTGGGTGTAGGACCCTCCAAGCCAGGTGCGGGATATACTCTCCAGGTGCACCGTTTTTTAAGCCTGTTGGAAAAGTGCAGTATTCGGGTGGGAGTGACCCGAATTTCCAGGTGCCGTCTGTCACCCCTTTCTTTGACTAGGAAAGGGAACTCCCTGACCCCTTGCGCATCCCGAGTGAGGCAATGCCTCACCCTGCATCGGGTCACACACAGTGCACGCACCCACTGACCGGCACCCACTGCCTGGCACTCCCTAGTGAGATGAACCTGGTACCTCAGATGGAAATGCAGAAATCACCCGTCTTCTGTGTCAGTCACGCTGGGAGCTGAAGACCGGAGCTCTTCCTATTCGGCCATCTTGGCTCCTCCCCCTTCTTCTAGATTTTCTAGTTTATTTATGTAGAGGTGTTTATAGTATTTTCTGATGGTAGTTTGTATTTCTATGGGATCAGTGGTGATATCCCCTTTATCTTTTTTTATTGTGTCTAATTTGATTCTTCTCTCTTTTCTTCTTTATTATTCTTGCTAGCGGTCTATTAATTTTGTTGATCTTTTTAAAAACCAGCTCCTGGATTCATTGATTTTTTTGAAGGGCTTTTTGTGTCTCTATCTCCTTCAGTTCTGTTCTGATCTTAGTTATTTCTTGCCTTCTGCTAGCTTTTGAATGTGTTTGCTCTTGCTTCTCTAGTTCTTTTAATTGCGATGTTAGGTTGTTGATTTTAGTTCTTTCCTGCTTTCTCTTGTGGGCATTTAGTGCTATAAATTTCCCTCTACACACTGCTTTGAATGTGTCCCAGAGAATCTGGTATGTTGTGTCTTTGTTCTTATTGATTGCAAAGAACATCTTTATTTCTGCCTTCATTTCATTATGTACCCAGTAGTCATTCAGGAGCAGGTTATTCAGTTTCCATGTAGTTGTGTGATTTTGAGTGAGTTTCTTAATCCAGAGTTCTAATTTGTTTGCACTGTAGTCCTGAGACACAGTTTGTTGTGATTTCTGTTCTTTTACATTTGCTGAGGAGTGTTTTACTTCCAATTATGTGGTCAATTTTAGAATAAGTACGATGTGGTGCTGAGAAGTATGTACATTCTGTTGATTTGGGGTGTAGAGTTCTGTAGATGTCTATTAGGTCCACTTGGTGAATAACTGAATTCAAGTCCTGGATATCTTTGTGAACCTTCTGTGTCATTGATCTGTCTAATATTGACAGTGGAGTGTTAAAGTCTCCCATTATTATTGTGTGGAAGTCTACATCTCTTTGTAGGTCTCTACGGACTTGCTTTATGAATCTGGGTGCTCCCATATTGGTTGCATATGTATTTAGGATAGTTTGTTCTTCTTGTTGCATTGATCCCTTTATCATTATGTAATGGCTTTCTTTGTCTCTTTTGATCTTTGTTGGTTTAAACTCTGTTTTATCAGAGACTAGGATTGCAACCCCTGCTTTTTTTTTTTTTTTTTTGCTTTCCATTTGCTTGGTGGATCTTCCTCCATCCCTATGTGTGTCTTTGCTTGTGAGATGGGTCTCCTGAATACCGCACACTGATGGGTCTTGACTCTATGCAATTTGCCAGTCTGCGTCTTTAATTGAGGCGTTTAGCCCATTTACATTTAAGGTTAATTTTGTTATGTGTGAACTTGATCCTGTCATTATGTTGTTAGCTGCTTATTTTGCCAGTTAATTGTTGCAGTTTCTTCATGTCATCGATGGTCTTTACAATGTGGCGTGTTTTTGCAGTGGCTGGTAACAGTTGTTCCTTTCCATGTTCAGTGTTTCCTTCAGGAACTCTTGTAAGGCAGGCCTGATGGTGACAAAATCTCTCAGCATTTGCTTGTCTGTAAAGGATTTTATTTCTCCTTCACTTATGAAGCTTAGTTTGGCTGGATATGAAATTCTGGGTTGAAAATTCTTTTCTTTAAGAATGTTGAATATTGACCCCTACTCTCTTCTGGCTTACAGGATGTCTGCTGAGAGAGCTACTTTTAGTCTGATGGGCTTCCCTTTGTTGGTAACCCAACGTTTCTCTCTGGCTGCCCTTAACATTTTTTTCTTTCATTTCAACCTTGGTGAATCTGACAATTATGTGTCTTGGGGTTGCTCTTCTTGAGGAGTATCTTTGTGGTGTTCTCTGTATTTCTTGAATTTGAATGTTGGCCTGCCTTGCTAGTTTGGGGAAGTTCTCCTGGATAGTATTCTGAAGAGTGTTTTCCAACTTGGTTTCATTCTCCCCATCACTTTCAGATACACCAATCAAGTGTAGATTTGGTCTTTTCACATAGTCCCATATTTCTTGGAGGTGCTTTTCATTTCTTTTTACTCTTTTTTCTCTAATCTTATCTTCTTGCTTTATTTTGTTCATTTGATCTTCAGTCACTGATATTCTTTCTTCCACTTGATTTAATCAGCTATTGAAGCTTGTGCATGCATCATGATGTCCTCATGCCACGGTTTTCAGCTCCATCAGGTCATTTAAGTTCTTCTCTACACTGTTTATTCTAGTTAGCCATTTGTCTAACCTTTTTTCAAGGTTTTTTAGCTTCCTTGCAATGGGTTAGAACATGCTCCTTTAGTTTGGAGTAGTTTGTTATTACCGACCTTCTGAAGCCTACTTCTGCCAACTTGTCAAAGTCATTCTCCACCCAGCTTCGTTCCGTTGCCAGTGAGGAGTTGCAATCCTCTGGAGGAGAAGCGGTGCTCAGTTTTTAGAATTTTCAGCTTTTCTGCTCTGGTTTCTCCCCATCTTTGTGGTTTTATCTACCTTTGGTCTTTATATTGGTGACTACAGATGAGGTTTTGGTGTGAATGTCCTTTTTGTTGATGTTGATGCTATTCCTTTTTGTTTGTTAGTTTTCCTTCTAGCAGTCAGGTCCCTCAGCTGCAGGTCTGCTGGAGTTTGCTGGAGGTCCATTCCAGACTCTGTTTGCCTGGGTATCACCAGCAGAGGCTGCAGAACAGCAAATATTGCAGAAGAGCAAATACTGCTGCCTGATCCTTCCTCTGAGAGCTTTGTCCCAGAGTGGCACCCACCTGTATGAGGTGTCTGTCGGCCCCTACTGGGAGGTGTCTCCCAGTTAGGCTACGTGGAGTTTAGGGACCCACTTGAGGAGGCAGTCTGTCTGTTCTCAGAGCTCAAATGCCATGCTGGGGCAACCACTGCTCTCTTCAGAGCTGTCAGACAGGGACTTTTAAATCTGCAGAAGTTGTCTGCTGCCTTTTGTTCAGTTATGCCCTGCCCACAGAGGTGGAATCTATAGAGGCAGTAGGCCTTGCTGAGCTGCGGTGGGCTCCGCCCAGTTTGAGCTTCCTGGCCACTTTGTTTACCTACTCAGTCCTCAGCAATGGCTGACACCCCTCCCCCCACCCAGCTGCAGCCTCGCAGGTTGATCTCAGATTGCTGTGCTAGCAGTGAGCCAGGCTCCGTGGGCATGGGACCTGACGAGCTAGGCTTGGGAGAGAATCTCCTGGTCTGCCGGTTGCTAAGACTGTGGGAAAAGCACAGTATTTGGGTGGGAGTGAACCGATTTTCCAGGTACAGTCTGTCACAGCTTCCCTTGGCTAGGAAAGGGAAATCCCCCAACCACTTGTGCTTCCCGGGTGAGGTGACTCCTCGCCCTGCTTCACCTCACCCTCCATGGGCTGCATCCATTGTCCAACCAGTCCCAATGAGATGAACCTGGTATCTCAGTTGGAAATGCAGAAATCACCCGTCTTCTGTGCCAATCATGCTGGGAGCTGCAGACTGGAGCTGTTCCTATTAGGCCATCTTGGAGCAGAAGTCCAATTTTATTTATTTCTACTCTGATCTTTATTAGTTCTTTTCTTCTACTAATTTTGGGTTTGGTTTACTCTTGCCTTTTTAATTCTTTAAGATGCATCATCAGGTTATTCACTTGAAGTTTTTCTTCCTTTCTGATGTAGGCCCTTATCTGGAAATATCACTCTTGGTACTGCTTTTGTTGTATCCCGTAGGTTCTGGTGCATTATGTTTCAATTGTCATTTGTTTTTAGAAAATTTTCAATTCATTTCATAATTTCTTCATTGACCCACTTATCATTTAGGAGCATATTGTTTAATTTCCACGTTTTTGTATAGTTTCCAAAATTCCCCTTGTTATTGGTTTCTAGTTTTATTCCATTGTGGTCAGAGAAGATGCTTGATATTATTTCAGTTTTTTTGAATGTTTTGAGACTTGATTCATGACCTAATATATGGCCTGTTCTTGAGAATGATGTATGTGCTAAGGAGAAAAATGTGTCTTCTGTAACCTTTGGATGAAATATTCTGTAAATACTTATTAGGCCCATTTGGTCTATAGTGCAGATTACATCTGATGTTTCCTTGTTGATTTTCTGTCTGGAAGATCTGTCCAATGCTGAAAGTGGAGCATTGAAATCTACAGCTATTATTGTTTTGGGGGAGTCTGTCTTTCTTTAGCTCTAATAATATTTGTTTTATTTATTTGGGTGCTCCAATGTTGAGTGCATATATATTTACAATTGTTACATCCTCTTGCTTAACTGATCTCTTTATCATTATATAATGACCTTATTTGGTTGTTCTTAACAATTTTTGTCTTGAAATCTATTTAGTCTGATAAAGGTATAGCTACTCCTGTTCTTTTTTGGTTTCCATTGTCGTGAAGTATCATTTCCCATGACTTTATTTTTAGTCTGTGTATTGTTATAAGTGAAGTTTATTTCTTGTAGGTAACAGATCATTGGGTCCTTTTTTTTTAAAATCCATTCAACCACTGTATATCTTTTTATTGGAGAGTATAGTCCATTTACATTCAATGTTATTATTGACAAATAAGGACTTGCTTGCCATTTTGTTATTTATTTTCTGGTTATTTTGTGATCTTCTCTCCCATCTTTTCTTACTTCCTGTCTCCTTTTTAGTGAAAGTATTTTTTTTGGTGGTATGTTTTAATTTCTTGCTCTTCACTTTTTGTGTATCCATTGTATGTTTTTAAATTTGAGGTTACTATGAGGCCTGCAAATACTATCTTATAACCCATTATTTTATGCTGATGAAAACAACACTGATTGCATAAACAAATACACAATCAAGCAAAAAGAAAACTAAAAAACCTCTACATTTTAACTTTATTTATATGCTTTTAAGCTTTCTGTTATTTATATATCTTATTATACTAAGTCTTGAAAAGCTGTTGTAATTGTTTTTTAATCAGTTCATCTTTTCCTCTTTCTACTTATGATATAAGTAGCTTACACACCATAATTACAGTGTTATAATATTCTGTGTTTTTTGAGGACTTATTATTTAATAAGTCCTTATTTTGAGGACTTATTATTTAATAAGTCCTTATTTTGAGGACTTATTATTTAATAAGTCCTTATTTTGAGGACTTATTATCATCTGAATGTACAGTGAGTTTTGTACCTTCAGATGATTTCCTGTTGCTTGTTAATGTTCTTTCTTTCAGATTGAACTCCCTTTAGTATTTCTTGTAAGACAGGTTTGGTGTTGATGAAATCCCTGTTTATTTGAGTATTTTTCCTTCTAGTACAAATCTATTGTTCATTTCCTCTAGCAAAATGTTCTTATTGCTGTTATTTTACTTTTAAACCCCAGAATTTCGATTTGGTTAATTAACTTTTGAAAAAATATTTTTAATCTATTATTGGTATTTTTGAATTGACAAGAAATTATCATACCATCTATTTCTTAAGCACATTTTCTTTTAGTTTTTGAACATATTTATAATAATTACTTTGAGGTTTTTTTTCTGCTATGTCTGACATCTTGGCACTCACAAAGGCAGTTTCTCTTGCTTACCTTTTTTCTGGTGTATGGCTCTGTCTTTTCCATATCTCTGCTTGACTCATAATTTTTTTGTTCAAAAATATGTTCTAGCTGGTTGCAATACTCATTTCTGCCCCCCTCACTATGTTACTGTTGTTTAATTGTTTATTTGTTTAATTGCCTGGCTAGACTATATAGTTAAGCCTATTTCCTCCATAATTTGTGGCCTCTGATGTTGTTCCTGAGGGAGTCACAGCACTGGGCACATTTTCTCTCAAATTGGAATTACAGTGCGTTTAGCAGTGCTCTCTTTGACTGCCTCTTTCTCTGATCTGTTCAGTTGTTTGCCTCTTTTGGTATCATACCCCGCTGTTAACCTCCAGCAATTGCTAGATAATTGCTCTTTTGGTTTTGACAGCTTTTTAGGGGCATAAATTGCTCCACAGTCTGATCCAAATATATTTTGTTTCCTTTGCAGGAGCAGTTTTTCAGACAAGACTTTGATGTTTGTTTTAACCTCAGGAAGGCCCTTCTTGGCTGTCTCTTTCTTTGATTTTTATTGTATATGTCTAGCTGGTTTATGGTTTAGTTTGTTGCTCTCATTAAGCTGCCATTAACCTATTAATTGCTTACCACCAAAATATTCATTGTTTTTGACAGTGCCCTTAGGCTTGAACTTCCACATGTTTTGTTGCAAATAAAGTTTGTCCCTTTAGGGAGAACTAGAGACTTTTCTTCTTATGGCCTACTTCTCCCTCTAGGCAGGTCCTCTAGTCTCCCTACTGCCTCTACTGCCACTACTCTGCAGGTGGTTTTTGGGGACAGTGTCATGCTTTTCTCAGATGTCTTTCCTTCTTTATGGGTGGGGTACTGGATTGGGCAATAATTTCTGTTTTTCTGCCTTTTCTGGAATGGAAACTTCACTCCTCCCATGGAATCTCTGCCCTACGAGTGTAGTGGAGCAAGGACATTCAGCATCAGTATTCTTGGCCTGTGGCACTGGGGATAGAACTTATGCCTTAATAGTAGAGGCTGAGTGGAAGAAGGAAGCTTCAGATTCTCAGTCAAACTTTCTTGGAATAGAACTTCTGCAACGTAGAGCCAGAGATGGGCTTGGGAAATGCTGGTAGTCTGCCCTAGATTGGGAGCTGAGGGGAAAGGGCACCCTGTCTTTTTGGCTGCACATCTCTGGAGCAGGGTTTCTGTTTCACTGAACTGATTGCAGGAGAGGGAGGAAATGAACATAACTTAAACACCATAGACTCAACACCATAGACTCTCACTCATCTCACTGAAATTGGTAGGCTTTCTTGGATTTCTTCATTTGCTGTCCGCCCTTAGAGCAATTTCCAATACTCTAACTTTTTAAATTTTGTTTGTTTTTAATTTTCACCGGTTATGGTTGTTTTACTCTGGAGAATGTCTGCAGAGCTCTTCAGGTAGTCATTCTGTAAGTGCTTCTCTCATAATTGATTTCCAACACCTGAAGAGTGAATTCCCTTTTTCAGATGAAATCTTACAAGGAAGCAGATAAAAGTGGAGACATACTGGTTGAACATAAAGTGAACTAACAAACACAGGGATGGAAGTTCTGATTGATTGACTTTTTTCTTGTTGTTGTTCCATATTCTCCTTCACCTTCATCTTCCAAGCCCCAGATGTAGATGAGAACACTGCTGGAGAATCATTTACCTTTGGGATGAAGTGGATCAGGTCCACTCAGATAATACAGAATAATGTCCTTTAAATAGAGTCAACTGATTGTAGAGGTTAATTGCGACTACAAAATACCTTCACAGCAATACCTAGATCAGTGCTTGGTTGAATAGTTGAGTACTACAGCCTGGCCAAGTTGACAAGCCAAACTGACAATCACACCATGCTTCAGCCACTGTGAAGAGCTTCAACCATGGTTTTTCCTGAGCAGTTTACATCTTCTCATTCCCATGAAATCTTGGCACATTTCCTTCCCTTCATCTGGAGTGCTGCTATCCTCCTCCTCTGTGTTCTAATCTCCTCCTGCACAAATGTTGCTTCTTCCGTGGAGCCCTCCATGACTCTTTCAGGCAGAGTGAGTTGCTCCTTTTCTGAGCTCCCACGACCTTTGTTTAAGCCCATATTTTGGCCCATCGTCACTCGTCCCACCAGTATTTGCTTCTGTCTCCATTCCCCCACCATATTCTGAGCTAACTGAGGGCAGGGACTATGTTTTATGTATTTCTTGATCTCCAGCCTGATGCCAGGAGAAAAGCAGCTGTAAATGTATCCTAGTAGGTAGGTTAAGTTTCCAGGGAGCCTGCAACTTGCTATGAAACTATGGTTTTTGTGGTTGGCAAAGCAGACACGCAGCGTAAGGCTAAGCTCAAGAGAGCAACCCTAAGTTCCCCCCAGCTGACCGCATGATCTCCTGACTCATGGAGTGGAACTTGTGGCATGTCCACAGGAAGCCCTGGAGCCACTGTCCCCATGACAGCAGCAGGACAAATGTACTTCTTCAGCAGGACAAAATAGTGCTGGTCCTTTTGCTGGTCAGGAAAGTGACTTTCTTGACAGTCACTTTCCTCCAGAGGGTATCTTGTGTGACTTCATCTTCTTTTGGCCAGCTCCAAACATTTATAGCCTATTTCAGTTTCTTCTGGCCTGTTTGCATAACTAAACAGAATTAAGCCCTGTCTACCACTGAGCACTAAAAAGAAAAACATATTCACTGGGGATTTAGAGAAAGAAAGAATAAGAAATCAATTGTCAAGACTCTATTTTCCCAGCTCTACTCTAGGACAGAGGAAGCTCATAGACCTAACAGACTTTTCCTTAGGATGGATGTTGACAGCTCCTCCCAGCCCACTCCTTGTTTAGTTTTCATTTGTTCTATCCCAGGAAGATTCAGAGGAAGAGGGATACATCTTAAGATGTCTCTAACTTTGTAAGGATGCTGCTGAAAAGATAATGATGAAATGTTGATTGCAGCTTCTTTTTAAACATTTTTATTGATACATAATATTTGTACATATTTATGGGGTACATATGGTATTTTGTTACACACATAGACTGTGTAATGATCAAGTCAGGATATTTAGGGTATCCATTACCTCAAGCTTTTGTCATTTCTATGTGTTGGGAACATTTCAAATCTTCCTGTCTAGCTATTTTGGAGTATACAATATATTACTGTTAACTATAGTTCTCCTACTCTGCTGTCAAACATTAGAACTTATATCTTCTATCTAACTGTATGTTTGTACCCATTAAGCAACCTCTCTTAACACCCCCACCCACAACTGTTCCCAGTCTCTGATAACCATCATTCTATTCTCCTTGAAATGCATGTTTTTAGTTCCCACATGAGTAAGAATATGCAACATTTGTGTTTCTATGCCTGGTTTATTTCCCTCCAGTTCCATTCATGTTGCTTATTGTGGCTTCTTGAGTCTGAGGTTGGAGCTGAGTCATTTTTGGGTGAGTTTCCCCTAATCTTCCTCCTCCTTGTGCCTTTCAGAATAAGACCAGGCTTTTGCCTCTTGGCTTCTTTCCCTTCCTGCAAGGCTGTGCCATCAGAAGTAGGCAGGGCAGCCAATGCTACCTTTCCATGGCATGTGCTTTCTTAAGTAGATTTACCATCCATGGCTCAGTTCAACTACTCTGTTGCACTTAGGAAGTTAAGGAGCATTCTTCTCATTGGAACTTCTTGACTAAGTGGAAAGATACACTTCAATCCATGACACACATAAGACTCAAATAGGCTTGATGTATTTGTGATTAGTGTGAACTCAATTCTTGTTTTTTCAGAAGGGAGACCAATTCTCATACTCATCTTGAAACCCGTCTGACATTGTTCCTCCCAAGATTAGATAATCACGACAGAGCATCTCTACAAGTCCTAACTGAACACGCATAAAAGAAATAATTCCATCCCAGTCTGAGTGCGGGTCTCTCCCCAGAGGTCTACCCTGATTCTCTGCATGAAAGAGCCACTGGTTATTCTCCTCCCTTTATGCTGCGGGAGGCTAATTGCACTCACCACTACCTAGTACTGTTTTTAACTTTTCCTGTTTATTGCCTGTGTCTCCCACTAGAGGCTGAGTGACGTGCGATGTGATCTTCTCAGTTTTGTTCACTTTTACATGTTATCCCCACAACAAGGTTTGTGGTGAGGCGTGGGTAGGAAAAAGGGAAATAATTCCTTCCTTCCTTCTTTCTTTCTTTCTTTCTTTCTTTCTTTCTTTCTTTCTTTCTTTCTTTCTTTCTTTCTTTCTTCCCTTATTTCTCTCTTTCTTTCTTTCTCTCTCTCTCTTTCTTTCTTTCTTTCTTTCTTTATTTCTTTCTCTCTCTTTCTTTCTTTCTTTTCTTTCTCTTTCTTTTTTTTTTTTGAGACAGAGTTTCACTCTTGTTGCCCAGGCTGGAGTGCAATGGCACAATCTCGGCTCACTGCAACCTCCACCTCCTGGGTTCAAGTGATTCTCCTGTCTCAGCCTCCTGAGTAGCTGGGATTACATGCACATGACACCATGCCTGGCTAATTTTTGTATTTTTAGTAGAGACGGGGTTTCACCATGTTGACCGGGTGGTCTTTAACTCATGACCTCAGATGAGCCGCCTACCTTGGCCTCCCTAAGTGCTGGGATTACAGGCGTGAGCCACTGCGCTTGGCTGGAACTAATAATTTCTTAAGCACTCTGTGCTAAGACATTTTACATACTCTAGCTCATTCATTCTTACAACAGCCCTGGGAGGTGACTGTCATTACTCAGTTTTACAGAGAAGGAAACCCAAGTTCCAACGTCTCCTAAATGGCATCTTGTGTGTTTGAACGTTTCAAGTTTGTGAGGAGTGCAATCAGTATCCAAGAAAGTGCCACTTAGAAAGAAAAAGGCTTAAAGAAGGAAAATGTTCTGGGATGATGAAAATCTGATACCTAAAGGTGTCAATTATGGATGTGATGTTAACTAACCTTTATTGGGCTTCATGCTGTTGGGCACTGCATTGGGCACCTTATTTGGGTAGATATTATTCTCATCCCCATTTAACAAATGCAGAAAGTAAGATAAGCAGGGATCAAGTAACATTCCCAATATCACATAGCTAGTACTGATGAAGCTGGGATTTGAATCTTGGTCCTCTAACTTCAGGGTCCAGATTCTAAACAAAGATGTGGGGAAGAAGGGAGGTGTAACTTGTAAAATGAATGAAAAATAATGCTTTCCTTTGAAGTGTTAGATTTATGGTTCAAGCATTTTTGATCCATGAGACTAATTATAATAGCATCAACTAATTTGTATGGCACTTCTTACATTGCAAAGCATTTTCTCACCTGCAAGTTTGTGGTAATCCTCATATGGCTTTGAGATGACTTTGAGAAATAGGAGAAGTCAGTGTTCTTTTTTTTTTTTTTGCAGAAAAATGTTTATTTCCCCAATTTTCAGGTTTTCATTCAGTGAAACTTTTCATGATGATTTTGAAATTTATAAACAAAACAAACAGGAATCATTGGAAATGATGAAAGTCAGGTATGAACCACCCGACAACATGGAGAAAAAATAGAAAACAGTTCTTGATTATGGTCAGAATTCTGCCATAATCAAATTCTTACCTGCCCTCTTCTTGTTCCTTAGAATAACAATCTAATTAACTGGCTTTATTCCTAGACAGACATAGCTGTGACTGTGTTTCATTGATTTTGGGTAGCAAACATACTTGGATGAACCTACAGTCATTTTGAGAGAAGAGCATGGTCTCTAAAGATTGAGCATGGTCAAGTGAGAAAACAAAGTTACTATCTACAGAGTTTGGGGTGAAAATACACAACCGATGATATCAAAATCATACTTTAAAAATGGTGGTATTTGTGTTTAATGTTATCACTTAATAGACCTACTCACTGACAGCATAATACAAATCTATTATTCTTGCAGAGTTATAAAGTTATATAGCATTAAAAGCATTTTATAAGCTTTTTTTATTATTATACTTTAGGTTTTAGGGTACATGTGCACAACATGCAGGTTAGTTACATATGTATACATGTGCCATGTTGGTGTGCTGCACCCATTAACTCGTCATTTAGCATTAGGTATATCTCCTAATGCTATCCCTCCCCCAGCCCCCCACCCCACAGCAGGCTCCAGTGTGTGATGTTCCCCTTCCTGTGTCCATGTGTTCTCATTGTTCAATTCCCACCTATGAGTGAGAACATGTGGTGTTTGGTTTTTTGTCCTTGCAATAGTTTGCTGAGAATGATGGTTTCTAGCTTCATCCATGTCCCTACAAAGGACATGAACTCATCATTTTTTATGGCTGCTTGGTATTCCATGGTGTATATGTGCCACATTTTCTTAATCTAGTCTATCATTGTTGGACATTTGGGTTGGTTCCAAGTCTTTGCTATTGTGAATAGTGCCACAATAAACATACGTGTGCATGTGTCTTTATAGCAGCATGATTTATAATCCTTTGGGTATATACCCAGTAATGGGATGGCTGGGTCAAATGGTATTTCTAGTTCTAGATCCCTGAGGAATCGCCACACTGACTTCCACAATGGTTGAACTAGTTTACAGTCCCACCAACAGTGTAAAAGTGTTCCTATTTCTCCACATCCTCTCCAGCACCTGTTGTTTCCTGACTTTTTAATGATCGCCATTGTAACTGGTGTGAGATGGTATCTCATTGTGGTTTTGATTTTCATTTCTCTGATGGCCAGTGATGATGAGCATTTTTTCATGTGTCTTTTGGCTTCATAAATGTCTTCTTTTGAGAAGTGTCTGTTCTTTTCCTTGGCCCACATTTTGATGGGGTTGTTTGTTTTTTTCTTTTAAATTTGTTTGAGTTCATTGTAGATTCTGGATATTAGCCCTTTGTCAGATGAGTAGATTGCAAAAATTTTCTCCCATTCTGTGGGTTGCCTGTTCATTCTGATGTTGGTTTCTTTTGCTGTACAGAAGTTCTTTAGTTTAATTAGATCCCATTTGTCAATTTTGGCTTTTGTTGCCATTGCTTTTGGTGTTTTAGGCATGAAGTCCTTGACCATGCCTGTGTCCTGAATGGTATTGCCTAGGTTTTCTTCTAGGGTTTTTATGGTTTTAGGTCTAACATGTAAGTCTTTAATCCATCTTGAATTAATTTTTGTATAAGATGTAAGGGAGGGATCCAGTTTCAGCTTTCTACATATGGCTAGCCAGTTTTCCCAACACCATTTATTGGCTAGCCAGTTTTCCCAGCACCATTTGTTGAATAGGGAATCCTTTCCCCATTTCTTGTTTTTGTCAGGTTTGTCAAAGATCAGATAGTTGTACATATGTGGCATTATTACTGAAGGCTCTGTTCTGTTCCATTGGTCTATATCTCTGTTTTGGTACCAGTACCATGCTATTTTGGTTACTGTAGCCTTGTAGTATAGTTTGAAGTCAGGTAGCGTGATGCCTCCAGCTTTGTTCCTTTGGCTTAGGATTGACTTGGCAATGCGGGCTCTTTTTGGCTTCCATATCAAATTTATTTAATTAATTAATTTATTTTTTAGTATTTATTGATCATTCTTGGGTGTTTCTCAGAGAGGGGGATGTGGCAGGGTCATAGTATAATAGTGGAGAGAAGGTCAGCAGATAAACGGGTGAACAAAGGTCTCTGGTTTTCCTAGGCAGAGGTCCCTGCAGCCTTCGGCAGTGTTTGTGTCCCTGGGTACTTGAGATTAGGGAGTGGTGATGACTCTTAATGAGCGTGCTGTCTTCAAGCATCTGTTTAACAAAGCACATCTTGCACCACCCTAAATCCATTTAAACCTGAGTTGACACAGCACATGTTTCAGCGAGCACGGGGTTGTGGGTAAGGTTGTACATTAACAGCATCCCAAGGCAGAAGAATTTTTCTTAGTGCAGAACAAAATGGTGTCTCCTATGTCACCTTCTTTCTACACAGACACAGTAACAATCTGATCTATCTTTCTTTTCCCCACATTTCCCCCTTTTCTTTTTGACAAAACCACCATCGTCATCATGGCCCATTCTCAATGGTTGCTGTCTCTTCGGAGCTGTTGGGTACACTTCCCAGACGGGGCGGCCTGGCAGAGACACTCCTCACTTCCCAGACAGGGTGGTGGCAGGGCAGGGGCGCTCCTCACCTCCCAGATGGGGCAGTCAGGCAGAGGCGCTCCTCGCCTCCCAGCTGGGGCGGCCGGCCAGAGGCGCTCCTCACCTCCCAGGTGGGGTGGCGGCCAGGCACAGGTGCTCCTCGCCTCCCAGACGGGGTGGCGGCCAGGCAGAGGCGCTCCTCGCCTCTCAGACGGGGTGGCGGCTGGGCAGAGGCACTCCTCGCCTCCCAGACGGGGTGGCGGCTGGGCAGAGGCGCTCCTCACCTCCCAGACGGGGTGGTGGCCGGGCAGAGGTGCTCCTTGCCTCCGAGGCAGGGTGGCGGCCGGGCAGAGGCACTCCTCACTTCCCAGAAGGGGCGGCCAGGTGGAGGTGCTCTTCACTTCCCAGACAGGGCGGCCAGGCAGAAGCGCTCCTCCCCTTCCAGATGGGGCGGCTGGGTAGACATGCTCCTCAATTCCCAGATGGGGTGGCCGGGCAGAGGCGCTCCTCACCTCCCAGACGGGGTGGCTGGGCAGAGGCGCCCACTTCGCAGACAGGGCGGCTGGGCAGAGGCGCTCCCCACCTCCCAAACGAAGGGCGGCCGGGCAGAGGTGCTCCTCACCTCCCAGACGAAGGGTGGCTGGGCAGAGGTGCTCCTCACCTCCCAGATGGGGTGGCTGGGCAGAGGCGCTCCTCACTTCCCAGATGGGGTGGCCAGGCATAGTCGCTCCTCACGTCCCAGATGGGGCGGCCGGGCAGAGGCCCTCCTCACATCCTGGACAATGGGCAGCCAGGCAGAGATGCTCCTCACTTCCCAGACGGGGTGGCGGCAGGGCAGAGGTGCTCCTCACTTCCCAGATGGGGCAGCCAGGCAGAGATGCTCCCCACTTCCCAGATGGGGTGGCGGCCGGGCAGAGGCTGTAATCTTAGCACTTTGGGAGGCCAAGGCAGGCGGCTGGAAGGTAGAGGTTGTGGTGAGCCGAGATCACGCCACTGCACTCCAGCCTGGGCAACATTGAGCATTGAGTGAGTGAGACTCCTTCTGCAATCCTAGCACCCCGGGAGGCCGAGGCAAGCAGACCACTCGAGGTCAGGAGCCGGAGACCAGCCTGGTCAACACAGTGAAACCCCGTCTCCTCCAAAAATACAAAAACCAGTCAGGCATGGCGGCGCGCACCCACAATCCCAGGCACTCGGCAGGCCAAGGCAGGAGAACCATGGGAGCCCAGGGCAGGGAGGCTGCAGCGAGCCGAGACCATGGCAGTACAGTCCAGCCTCGGCAACAGAGGGAGACCGAAGAAAGAAAGAAAGGGAGAGGGAGAGGGAGAGCCATATGAACTTTAAAGTAGTTTTTTCCAATTCTGAGAAGAAGGTCATGGGTAGCTTGATGGGGATGGCATTGAATCTATAAATTACCTTGGGCAGTATGGCTATTTTCACGATATTGATTCTTCCTACCCATGAGCATGGAATGTTCTTCCATTTGTTTGTATCCTCTTTTATTTCCTTGAGCAGTGGTTTATATTTCTCCTTGAAGAGATCCTTCACATCCCTTGTAAGTTGGATTCCTAGGTATTTTATTCTCTTTGAAGCAATTGTGAATGGGAGTTCACTCATGATTTGGCTCTCTGTTTGTCTGTTATTGGTGTATAAGAATGCTTGTGATTTTTACACATTGATTTTGTATACTGAGACTCTGCTGAAGTTGCCTATCAGCTTAAGGAGATTTTGGGCTGAGACGATGGGGTTTTCTAGATATACAATAATGTCATCTGCAAACAGGGACAATTTGACTTCCTCTTTTCCTAATTGAATGCCCTTTATTTCCTTCTCTTGCCTGATTGCCCTGGACAGAACTTCCAACACTATGTCGAATAGGAGTGGTGAGAGAGGGCATCCCTGTCTTGTGCCAGTTTTCAAAGGGAATGCTTCTAGCTTTTGCCCATGATGTATGATATTGGCTATGGGTTTGTCATAGATAGCTCTTATTATTTTGAGATACATCCCATCAATACCTAATTTATTGAGAGTTTTTAGCATGAAGGGTTGCTGAATTTTGTCAAAGGCCTTTTCTGCATCTATTGAAATAATCATGTGGTTTTTGTCATTGGTTCTGTTTGTATGCTGGATTACATTTATTGATTTGTGTACGTTGAACCAGCCCTTGCATCCCAGGGATGAAGCCCACTTGATCATGGTGGATAAGCTTTTTGATGTGCTGCTGGATTCGGTTTGCCAGTATTTTATTGAGAATTTTTGCATCAATGTTCATCAGGGATATTGGTCTAAAATTGTTTTTTTTTTGTTGTGTCTCTGCTAGGCTTTGGTATCAGGATGATGCTGGCCTCATAAAATGAGTTAGGGAGGATTCCCTCTTTTTCTATTGATTGGAATAGTTTCAGAAGGAATGGTACCAGCTCCTCCTTGTACCTCTGGTAGAATTCGGCTGTGAATCCTTCTGGTCCTGGACTTTTTTTGGTTGGTAAGCTATTAATTGTTGCCTCAATTTCAGAGTCTGTTATTGGTATATTCAGAGATTCATCTTCTTCCTGGTTTAGTCTTGGGAGGGTGTATGTGTCGAGGAATTTATCCATTTCTTCTAGATTTTCTAGTTTATTTGCATAGAGGTGTTTATAATATTCTCTGATGGTAGTTTATATTTCTGTGGGATCAGTGGCGATATCCCCTTTATCATTTTTTATTCCATCCATTTGATTCTTCTGTCTTTTCTTCTTTATTGGTCTTGCCTAGCGGTCTATCAATTTTGTTGATCTTTTCAAAAAACCAGCTCCTGGATTCATTGATTTTCTGAAGGGTTTTTTGTGTCTCTATTTCCTTCAGTTCTGCTCTGATCTTAGTTATTTCTTACCTTCTGCTAGCTTTTGAATGTGTTTGCTCTTGCTTCTCTATTTCTTTTAATTGTGATGTTAGGGTGTCAATTTTACATCTTTCCTGCTTTCTCTTGTGGGCATTTAGTGCTATAAATTTCCCTCTACATATTGCTTTGAATGTGTCCCAGAGATTCTGCTATGTTGTGTCTTTGTTCTCATTGGTTTCAAAGAAAATCTTTATTTCTGCCTTCATTTCATTATGTACCCAGTAGTCATTCAGGAGCAGGTTGTTCAGTGTCCATGTAGTTGAGCGGTTTTGAGTGAGTTTCTTCATCCTGAGTTCTAGTTTGATTGCACTGTGGTCTGAGAGACAGTTTGTTATAATTTCTGTTGCTTTACATTTGCTGAGGAGTGCTTTACTTCCAACTATGTGGTCAATTTTGGAATAGGTGTGGTGTGGTGCTGAAAAGAATGTATATTCTGTTGATTTGGGGTGGAGAGTTCTGCAGATGTCTGTTAGGTCCGCTTGGTGCAGAGCTGAGTTCAATTCCAGGATATCCTTGTTAACTTTCTGTCTCGTTGATCTGTCTAATGTTGACAGTAGGGTGTTAAAGTCTCCCATTATTATTGTGTGGGAGTCTAATTCTCTTTGTAGGTCTCTAAGGACTTGCTTTATGAATCTGGGTGCTCCTGTATTGGGTGCATGTATGTTTAGGATAGTTAGCTCTTCTTGTTGAATTGATCCCTTTACCATTGTGTAATGGCCTTCTTTATCTCTTTTGATCTTTGTTGGTTTAAAGTCTATTTTATCAGAGACTAGGATTGCAACCCCTGCCTTTGTTTTCCATTTGCTTGGTAGATCTTCCTCCATCCCTTTATTTTGAGCCTATGTGTGTCTCTGCCCATGAGATGGGTATCCTGAATACAGCACACTGATGGGTCTTGACTCTTTATCCAACTTGCCAGTCTGTGTCTTTTAACTGGAACATTTAGCCCATTTACTTTTAAGGTTAATATTGTTATGTGTGAATTTGATCCTGTCATTATGATGTTAGCTGGTTATTTTGCTCGTTAGTTGATGCAGTTTCTTCCTAGCATCGATGGTCTTTACAATGTGGCATGTTTTTGCGGTGGCTGGTATGGGTTGCTCCTTTCCATGTTTAGTGCTTCCTTCAGGAGCTCTTTTAGGGCAGGCCTGGTGGTGACAAAATCTCTCAGCATTTGCTCGTCTGTAAAGAATTTCATTTCTCCTTCATTTATGAAGTTTAGTTTGATTGGATATGAAATTCTGGGTTGAAAATTCTTTTCTTTAAGAATGTTGAATATTAGCCCCCAGTCTCTTCTGACTTGTAGAGTTTCTGCCGAGAGATGAGCTGTTAGTCTGATGAGCTTCCCTTTGTGGGTAACCTGACCTTTCTCTCTGGCTGCTCTTAACATTTTTTCCTTGATTTCAACTTTGGTGAATCTGACAATTATGTCTCTTGGAGTTGCTCCTCTCTAGGAGTATCTTTGTTGCATTCTCTGTGTTTCCTGAATTTGAATGTTGGCCTGTCTTGCTAGATTGGGGAAGTTCTCTTGGATAATATCCTGCAGAGTGTTTTCCAACTTGGTTCCATTCTCCCCGTCTCTTTCAGGTACACCAATTAGATGTAGATTTGGTCTTTTCACATAGTCCCATATTTCTTGGAGGCTTTGTTCATTTCTTTTTTTTCTTTTTTCTCTAAACTTCTCTTCATGCTTCATTTCATTGATTTGATTTTCCATCCCCGACACCCTTTCTTCCAGTTGATCAAATCAGCTACTGAGGCTTGTGCATTCGTCACGTAGTTCTCATGCCATGGTTTTCAGCTCCATCAGGTCATTTAAGGACTTCTCTGCATTGATTATTCTAGTTAGCCATTCATCTAATTTTTTTTCAAGGTTTTTAACTGCTTTGCCATGGGTTCGGACTTCCTCCTTTAGCTCAGAGTAGTTTGATAATCTGAAGGCTTCTTCTCTCAACTCGTCAAAGTCCTTCTCCATCCAGGTTTGTTCTGTTGCTGGTGAGGAGCTGCGTTCCTTTGGAGGAGGAGAGGCACTCTGATTTGTAGCGTTTCCAGTTTTTCTGCTCTGTTTGTTCCCCATCTTTGTGGTTTCATCTACCTTTGGTCTTTGATGATGGTGACGTACAGATGGGGTTTTGGTGTGGATGTCCTTTCTGTTTGTTAGTTTTCCTTCTAGAAGTCAGGACCCTCAGCTGCAGGTCTGTTGGAGTTTACTGGAGGTCCACTCCAGACCCTGTTTGCCTGGATATCAGCAGCAGAGGCTGCAGAACAGTGGATATTGGTGAACAGCAAATGTTGCTGCCTGATCATTCCTCTGGAAGTTTTGTCTGAGAGGAGTACCCAGCCATGTGAGGTGTCAGTCTGCCCCTACTGGGGGGTGCCTCCCAGTTAGGCTACTCGGGGGTCAGGGACCCACTTGAGGAGGCAGTCTGCCCATTCTCAGATCTCCGGCTGCATGCTGGGAGAACCACTACTCTCTTCAAAGCTGTCAGACAGGGACATTTAAGTCTGCAGAGGTTTCTGCTGCCTTTTGTTTGGCTATGCCATGCCCCCAGAGGTGGAGTCTACAGATGTAGGCAGGCCTCCTTGAGCTGCAGTGGGCTCCAGCCAGTTCGAGCTTCCCGGCTGCTTTGTTTACCTACTGAAGACTCGGCAATGGTGGGCACCACTCCCCCAGCTTGCTGCCACCTTGCAGTTTGATCTGAGACTGCTATGCTAGCAATGAGTGAGGATCCGTGGGCATAGGCCCCTCCAAGCCTTGTGTGGGATATAATCTCCTGGTGTGCTGTTTGCTAAGACCATTGGAAAAGTGCAGTATTAGGGTGGGAGTGACCCGATTTTCCAGGTGCCATCTGTCAACACTTTCTTTGACTAGGAAAGGGAATTCCCTGACCCTTTATGCTTCCCTGGTGAGGTGATGCCTCACCCTGCTTCGGCTCATGCTCGGTGTGCTGCACCCAGTGTCCTGCACCCACTCTCTGACACTCCCCAGTGAGATGAACCCAGTACTTCAGTTGGAAATGCAGAAATCACCCATCTTCTGTGTCGCTCACGCTGGGAGCTATAGACTGGAGCTGTTCCTATTCGGCCATCTTGGCTCCATTACCCCAGTGTTCATTGTTATTCTCAATTGACATTTGGGAAAGAGAAGCTCAGAAAGTTAAAGTGACCAATATTTACATAATGAGTCTATTCCACAGTGAGTCTATTCCATGAGGCTCGCTTATCAGGACTGTAGGTTGGTGGAATTTCACACCAGCCTACAGCCCTGGATAAATGCTAGAATGCCAGTTTTTCATGTCTGGAACTAAAGGTTCTTCTTAGGGTGGAGGAAGAGGGAGGCCTGAGGTCAGAAAGTGGGTAGCGAGGTTGAATCTTGCTCCTATTCACCCAGTCTTGGGGACAGCAAATTACATCTTTGGTCTCAGTAGGCTGGTGTGGCCATAGCCCTGAGATTCTGAGCTGGTGGCAAAGTTAAAAGCTACTCCTAGTGACAGTGGTGGAGTGGAGGGAGGAGCACAATCTGGATACTGGTCCTTCTGATTTTCATCTCAACAGTAGGCTCCCAAATGTAGCAAAAGGGGCAGAATATGGAGAGTGACTGTAGAATGAGGCCACATTTATCATGTGGCTGGAGGTCTCCTCGATACCCCAGATTGCTGCCTGAGGTGTCAGAAATGTTTCTGAGGCTTCCTGCCTTTTGAGAAGAAGCTGACTTTATTACTTGATGAATTTACTTCTTGCTTAAATCCTGATTTTTGTAATCAGGCAAGCCTCTTTGTCCTTTGATTATTTTGCATTTTGTTCCCTCTCATTTAATCTTGTCTAATAAACTCAAATATTTTACTTATGGGGTAGTTACCTGAACAACGGGACAGCTAAGTCTCTGTATCAGCCTTGTGACTAAGTTCACGGATGCTCAAGGTGTCCTCCAGGCCTGAGCTATCTGCCTCCAGACTTCCTTTTAAATTTCATTTTCTTTTTAAAATACTTAATTGACAAATAAAATTATGTAGATTTAATGTGTACAATGTGATGATTTGGTATACATACACAGTGTGTATTGATTACTGTAGTGTTTACTTGAAATTTGATAGAGAGGATTTCAAGTGTCCTTAACACACACACATATGCATATACACACACATACACAGACACAAGTGATAACTATGGGTGGTAATGGATATGCTCATTAATTTGATTGTGGTAATCAGTATACAATGTATGCATATATTAAATCATCACACTGAATCCAGATCTTAATGCTGAAGGACACCATTTCTCATTAAAAGGACCCAGGGCTCCTTGGAGAAATGGTTGTCTTCAGATTTAGGACAGGAAATCTTCAAGATGAGTCTGGAACTTCATGTGGAATCAGAAAGAAAGGAAGCTGTCTGGCTATTGGTATTGTATCAAAGACTCATAGGCCAACTGTAACTGTAAGAGGTTCCTACAGGGTCAATTTGGGCATCAAAAGAATAATAACTAAAATGAGTAAAAACATATGGAATAGATTAAACCTCATGTGTTCATAATGATACAAAAATTTTTTAAAAAAGCTTGTTGGTCACATTTGGAAATTGCTAAAGGAACTCTGAACACAGGTGAATAAAGGAAAATAAAATAAAGCAAATTATCACGTTTTTACAGTGCTCTAAAATAAAACATAGATGCTTAGAGACTCAGTGCTAGTCCAGAACTCTTCCTAGGACCACAGTGAGTGCAAATTTGAGGTCCTAGGACAGAAGGAACTGTGAGGATAGCTCAGTCTCACTGTCTGGTATGTTAATCTCTCCTATAAAATCTCCAGTAGGGTTCTGCCTAGAACATGACTGAACACCGCTTGGGATGGGAAGTTTACCATCCACAGGTGGCCCATCCCCTTTCTGATTTGATCTGAGTATTTGGAAGCCTTTTCTTATAGTGACCCCGAATATGTCCCTCTGAAGCTTTCACCCATTGCTCTTAATTAGTTAGACCCTTAAAGCCATATGCACTCACAAAACTAGCTCTTAGACTTTGTCAAGACCCATGGCTTTTTGCTGACTTGTGTATAGAGATTACTCAAGTGAGACTTTGGGCTCTGCCATCAGATCACTCGGGTTCAAATCCTAGGCACCCTAACCTGTGTCCTTGGGAAAGTTGTTTAACCACTGCAAGCCTTGTTTTCTTCACTGTAAAATGGGGATAATTTCTATGTTGTAGGCTTGTTATAAGGAGAAGGTGCATGCAGAGTACATGTTACAGAGCCTGCACACTGCAAACTCTTCAGAAATGCTTGTTTAATGTCATTAAATATTGCATAGATATAATTTTTATAAACTATGTGTACAGCATGAACATAACAAAAGAATGAATAACTGTATTCAATAGCCAGCTTAAGAATACAACATTAACAATATCTTTGAAGGCCTCTGGTCCCCTCCTGGTCCATTACCTTCCCTTTCCTTAAGTAACCATGATATTGAACTTTGTATCAATCATTCCCTTGATTTTCTTTGTAGTGTTATCTCATATGGGTTCCTGATTAATCTTTTATTCAGTTTTACACGATTTTTACTTTTTCTTAAATGGACTCATACTATGTTTTTTTCCTGTAACTTTCCTTCCTTAACGTAAATCCTGATGTCTCTTCATGTTCAGGCTTGTAAACTATAATTCTTTTTCTGTATAATCAGCTCTACAATTGGCCAGTGATGATGAGACCACCATTCAATAACTGTTATAACATAACAAAGCTGAATTTATTCCTTCTTTTTGTAAGATAGAGCTATGCTGGTTAGGCACTGTCGCCAGAGCAGAGCAGACGGCTGATGGAACTTCTGTGGGGTTTGTGGGAAGCATAGAGCTCAGTGATTGGTGGACTTTCAGAGGCAGTTGCAGGTGATGTCATCTGCAGATAGGTGAGACTGCTATTGATTGGTTGGCACTCAGAGGTGTGATTACTGGTAAGTCCATCCTTGATTGGCTGGCATCCACGATGGCAGGGCTGACACTGAATTATAGACTTACTTAAGGTGTTCACTGAAACGCTGATCAATTGAACAGGTGTAAAACTGGTTTTGGTGGCTATTTATTACCACGGCTATAGAAAAACAGTCTTTTTCTAAGTTGGTGATAATATTTTTAGTCTCATAATATTCTATCAAATGAATATATACTAGCATAGTATCCCTTCCCCGGTTGATTATTTTTATTATTTGCTATGTTGATCAATACTGCTGTGAATATTCTTGTTCAAGTCTCTTAGCACATGTGTACAAGAGATTCTGAAGGTGTACATCTAGAAGTGAATTGCAGGGCCAAAGAGCATGCATATCATTAACATTATTAGACAATGCTAATAGATTTATGCTCACAATAGCAGCGTATAAGAGTCTGATTTCTTGGCTGGGTGTGGTGGCTCACGCCAGTAATCCCAGCACTTTGGGAGGTCGAGGAGGGTGGATCACAAGGTTAGGAGATCGAGACCATCCTGGCTAACATGGTGAAACCTCGTCTCTACTAAAAAAAAATACAAAAAATTAGCCAGGTGTGGTGGTGGGTGCCTGTAGTCCCAGCTACTCAGGGGGCTGAGGCAGGAGAATGGTGTGAACCCAGGAGGCAGAGGCTGCAGTGAGCCGAGATCGCGCCACTGCACTCCAGCCTGGGTGAAAGAGCGAGACTCTGTCTCAAAAAAAAAAAAAAAAAAAGTCTGATTTCTCCACATTTTCAACAATATCAGATTATCAGATTGTCAGATTTAATGTCCTCTACCCAAATCTTGTGGGTGTAAAATGGCATCACAGTTTGGCATTAATTTATCTTTTGATAATTAGTGACATAATTGAGAAACTTCATACATTTAACGGTTATTTAGATTTCCTCTTTCAACTCTTATGCCTGTCTTTCTACTGTCTTTTTAAAAAAACTAATTTTCAGGATTATCAGATACATTCTGGATATGAATATTTTGTTGGCAGTATGTGTTTTAAGAGCTTCTTATTGTTTGAGGCTTTATATTTTTACTCTCTGACACTTTATTTTTTGATAAGGATATTTTCTCAATTTTAATGTAGTCAGATTTATCAGTCTTTTCCTCTCTGGTTTTGACTTCTTTTGGTCTTAAGATGACTTCCCCTACCCCAGGGACATAAAGATATTCTCCTACATTATGTTATAAAAAGTTATAATTTTCATTGTTTAAAATTTAAAATTGGAATTTATTTTTATATATGGTATGAAGTAGGGAACTGAAGGGGTTCATTTCCATACAGATTGATGCCAACTGTCTCAACGCAATATGAGTAATACATTCTTTTTCTCACTGATGAGCCATGCCAGATCTGTAATAAACAGAGCTACACAGTCTCTTCTTGTGAAATCAAAAATAGAAGAAAACTTTGGTGAACCCAAAGGTTAGAAAAAGACTTTTTATATATGAAATTAAAAGTACAATCCATGAAAGAAAAAGAATAAATATTGGATTTTATCAAAATAAAAAATGTCTGTTTTTCACAGACATTGAGAAATTGTTAAGACAGTGAAAACACAAGCCCCAGACTGGAAGAATATATTTGCAAATCATACCAAAAACAGACGTTGGCCAGGTGCGATGGCTCCTGTCTGTAATCCCAGCACTGTGGGAGGCCGAGGTGGGTGGCTTGAGCTTGAGCTCAGGAGTTTGAGGCCAGCCTGGACAACATGGCGAAACCTTGTCTCTACAAAAAATACAAAAGTATGCCTGTAACCCCATCTACCTGGGGGGCTGAGATGGGATGATGGCTTGAACCCTGGGAGGTTGAGGCTGCAGTGAGCTGAGATCATGCCACTGCACTCCAACCTGGGTGACAAAGTGAGACCCTGTCTCAAAAAAAAAAATAAAAAAGACTTGTATACAGAATATATAATTAATTAACAAATTAATAAACAAACAAGCAACCTGATTTTTAAATAGGACAAAACTTGAACACTTGACCAGAAGTGGTATGCAGAGGACAAATAAACACATGAAAAGATGTTCAAGGTCATAAGTCATTGGGGAAATGCATGTTCAAACTGCAACGAGATACCACTGCAGACTTTTTGGAATGGCAAAATAAAAAAGACTGACATACCAATTGTTGACAAGGATGTGAAGCAACTGGAACTCTCATATGCTTCTGATGTGAAGGTAAAATTAGACAACCACTTCATAAGACAACTTGCCTGTTTCTTAACTAGACCCATTCTGCTCCTAAGTATTTACTCAAGAGAAATGAAAACATTTGTCCATGCAAAGGATGTACACAAGTGTTCACAGGAGCTTTATTTTTATTGGCCAAAAACTGGAAAAAAGATATGAAGTATGAGTCTTTCAAAAATTTAGCTTTTATTTGATATGCCAGACTCATACCTATAGCCACATGCATAATTTTTGAGACACGCCTTCCATCTAAACTTATAATTAATTATGAGTATCTTAAGTTAATCAGGTTGTCTCCCCATGGCTTCTTTTTCTGAGCCATTTTGTCCAACTAAAGGATGTGTTTGGTGACTCCTTAATACAGCCACCCTTAACATGACACTTCACATGAGATTGGGTTTTAACAAGATTCTGTTGCTCAGAGCTCTTCCAAATTTCACATTTTGCTCATACCAGATGAGAAGTTGTTGCAACTTTCAATGCTGCAAGTCCTGGAATTTCTGGATTCCCTTTATTCCTTCTGGTTATTACTTCCTAAGCTCATTTCCTTCATGCAGTACTTAGTAAAATACATCCGGTCACTATCAAAATACATTTTTAATAGTCTGTTTTTCCAATTATTCACTTGAAAGCACAAGTCATGAGTACATTATTTGCCTTCCATGTTGTCACAGGTGACATTTTTATGGCTTCACCACTGTGTAACAGGTACTGTCATCATTCCAGTCTCCAGTAACTACTTCCTCACTGCTTAACCCTTTAACCTATCCCTTATGTTTTAATGGCTTATTGTCGTTGCTCTTGTTTTTGTTAAATCAGCATTCCATTTCTAGGTAGCAATTTTGGTATTGGTCAGCTTTCATTTGTTATGTAGCAGTAACAAACAAGCATCAGATCTCAATGTGTAATAACAAAGGATTATTTCTCACTCATTTTACATGTTGGCAAATGATTGGGCTTAGTTCTGCTCTACATTCTTTTTGCTTTGGAATATAAGTTAAAGGAGCATCCTTTTCTGTAGCTTTGATGTGCTTGTGGAAAAGGGAAAAAGTGATGGCAGAAACCGGATATTATCAAATATAAGTTACATAATTTTGTAATGTATGTCATTGCCATATATTACATATATTAAACAAATATGTATATACTTTCATTTTAGTAAGTGTTTAAATCAGGACTGTACATTAAATATTACTAAATAACTTTTGTAAATTTACTGAAATTATGTATTTTTCCTTTAGCTGATTAATATACATTTTATTAATAGATTTCCTTATTTTAAAGAGTATGTGCAATCCTATAATAAAACTCACTTTTAGTCGCTAATTTTTATTGAGGTTTTGGATTTATATTCATTAGTGTGTTTTCTCTGTGGTGTGTGTGTGTGTGTGTTTACATAATATCTTTGTCATTTTTACTTGGATGTCTCTCAGGCACCTCATATTCAACATGTTCAAATAAGATTCATGATCTTTGTCTCCAAGCCACGTCCTTCTCCATTCCCCCATCTCCATAAAAATCACCAACAATTATGCAGTTGCTCAAGCCAGAATTATATGAGTAATTTCTGTCCCACCTCACCTACTGCAATCAGTCAGTCATCAGTGCCAGTTCATTCCACTTCCTAATATTGCTTAAAATCACCCGTGTCTCTATATCCCTACTGCTACGGCTCCACCATTTTTAACATGACCACTCTGCTTCCATTCTTGACCCCTTCCCATCCATTCTTTCAAATGCATCCAGATTAGTCTTCTAGAAATGAGATTGTCATTATATCACCTCATAGTTACCACCACCAGTGCTGTCTGCTTAAAATACTTCAAAGTATCTGTCGTTCTTTCAGTACAATGTTCCAAATCCTTAAACTATCTTCACAGACACTCAGTGATCTTTCTGTCTTTATCCAGCATCATTTCATGTCACTCTCTTTAATATTCTATGTTCTGGCCACACATTTTTCAGTCCCCCAAGTTGTCATTCTGTCTCCTAATTCAGAGCATTCTCTACGCCCACAACGTCACGACTCTATCCTGTTATCTCTGACTCATCTTTTAGGTCTCAATCTAAACATCACTTCCTGTAATTTTCATTATATCAATATCAGAAGCTATATTAGTCAGCATTCTCTAGAGGGACAGAACTAATACTATAGATACATATATGAAGGGGAGTTTATCAAGTATTAACTCACATGATCACAAGGTCCCACAATAGGCTGTCTGCAAGCTGAGGAGCAAAGAGAGCCAGTCTGAGTCCCAAAACTGAAGAACTTGGAGTCTAATGTTTGAGGCAAGCAAGCATCCAGAACTGGAGAAAGATGTAGGCTGGGAACCTAGGCCAATGTCATCTTTTCATGTTTTCCTGCCTGCTTTATATTCTAGCCATGCTGTCAGCTGATTAGATGGTGCCCATCCATATTAAGGGTGGGTCTGCCTTTCCTAGTCCACTGACTCAAATGTTAATCTCCTTTGACAACACCCTCACAGACACATCCAGGATCAATACTTTGCATCCTTCAATCCAATCAAGTTCACACTCAGTATTAACCATCACAAGTCCACTCCTGGTCAATTTGAACTCATACACATCACCTGAGATCATACATAATCTTCAAATAACGACAATCATAAGGTTGTAATAAGGCCTAACATACTACAACTATCCTTTGTGCAATTGGAAATGCACCAATACCCAACCCAGATACTATTACATAAAGTTAACACTACTTAAATGTTAATATGAAGTCAATAAATCTTATATCACATGATAAAGGAAAAAGGAAATAAAATGAAGATATATTCTTAGTACAAGTGTATACATGCACAAACATGTTTTTAACAAAAGAAGGAGGAAATACTCATTACAATTACAGTCCTCATTTCTGCAGCTGGTCACGTAGTCATAGCTGATACTGATGACTACCTTCTTCTACTACCCATTCTATATTCCCTTTTCCTTCAGCAAGCACTTCAGCAGGTCGTGGTTTTTTTTCCTGGTGGAGTGAACCAAACCTTCATTCCTGAGATCTGGGTCATTTGTAGTCCTGCCTGGATTGGGCTGTGTTAGTTTCTCATTGACTTTAATCACAGCGCATGGTAATACTAAGAGACACCCTAATAGATCTCCTGTATTCCATGCATGCTCTTCCTGACCTCCGTTGTGGAGTAGTAGACTGATCTCATCTTAATAGCCCAGGTCAATCACCCCAGGAAACACTGTAACTCCCTTCTTTGCCTGTTGACTTAAAGGTAGGAGGAGCCCAAAGTGTCCAGGTGGCAATCTTATCTTCCAGTTTAAGGAAATCATTGTTGTGTCTCCTGGTGGCAGTGTTCCTCCCTTTGATACTAAGACCTCTAGGCCAGCAGAAAGTAATGTGGAAACAGGAAGCAAAAATTTTGCTAGTGGATCACTAGGGGTGATGGTGAGTTGTGCCACTATCACTTCCACCCCTTGATTCCTGGACCCATGAATCCTGGCTATGGGAGAAACAGTACCATATATTGGACACTGATTCAGCATATACACGTCTTCTGGAGAACTTTGCTCCAGCCCTGCCAAGTATTGTCACCTAGTTGGCTTTGTAATTGTAACTGCAAAAGGCTATTCAACCGTTCTATCAATCCAGCTGCTTCAGGATGATGGGGAACATGGTAAGACCAATGAATTCCATGAGCATGAGCCCACTGCCACACTTCTTTTTTTTTTTTTATTATACTTTAAGTTTTAGGGTACATGTGCACAACGTGCAGGTCAGTTACATATGTATACATGTGCCATGTTGGTGTGCTGCACCCATTAACTCATCATTTAGCATTAGGTATATCTCCTAATGCTATCCCTCCCCCAGCCCCCCACCCCACAACAGTGCCCAGTGTGTGATGTTCCCCTTCCTGTGTCCATGTGTTCTCATTGTTCAATTCCCACCTATGAGTGAGAACATGCGGTGTTTGGTTTTTTGTCCTTGCAATAGTTTGCTGAGAATGATAGTTTCCAGCTTCATCCATGTCCCTACAAAGGACATGAATTCATCATTTTCTATGGCTGCTTGGTATTCCATGGTGTATAAGTGCCACATTTTCTTAATCTAGTCTATCATTGTTGGACATTTGGGTTGGTTCCAAGTCTTTGCTATTGTGAGTAGTGCCGCAGTAAACATACGTGTGCATGTGTCTTTATAGCAGCATGATTTATAATCCTTTGGGTATATACCCAGTAATGGGATGGCTGGGTCAAATGGTATTTCTAGTTCTAGATCCCTGAGGAATCGCCACATTGACTTCCACAATGGTTGAACTAGTTTACAGTCCCACCAACAGTGTAAAAGTGTTCCTATTTCTCCACATCCTCTCCAGCACCTGTTGTTTCCTGACTTCTTAATGATTGCCATTCTAACTGGTGTGAGGTGGTATCTCATTGTGGTTTTGATTTTCATTTCTCTGTTGGCCAGTGATGATGAGCATTTTTTCATGTGTCTTTTGGATGCATAAACGTCTTCTTTTGAGAAGTGTCTGTCTGTTCATATCCTTCACCCACTTTTTGATGGAGTTGTTTTTTTCTTGTAAATTTGTTTGAGTTCATTGTAGATTCTGGATATTAGCCCTTTGTCAGATGAGTAGATTGCAGAAATTTTCTCCCATTCTGTATGTTGCCTGTTCATTCTGATGTTGGTTTCTTTTGCTGTGCAGAAGCTCTTTAGTTTAATTAGATCCCATTTGTCAATTTTGGCTTTTGTTGCCATTGCTTTTGGTGTTTTAGACATGAAGTCCTTGCCCATGTCTATGTCCTGAATGGTATTGCCTAGGTTTTCTTTTAGGGTTTTTATGGTTTTAGGTCTAACATATAAGTCTTTAATCCATCTTGCATTAATTTTTGTATAAGGTGTAAGGAAGGGATCCAGTTTCATCTTTCTACATATGGCTAGCCAGTTTTCCCAGCAACATTTATTAAATAGGGAATCCTTTCCTCATTGCTTGCTTTTCTCAGGTTTGTCAAAGATCAGATAGCTGTAGATATGCGGCATTATTTCTGAGGGATCTGTTCTGTTCCATTGATCTATATCTCTGTTTTGGTACCAGTACCATGCTGTTTTGGTCACTGTATCCTTGTAGTATAGTTTGAAGTCAGATAGCGTGATGCCTCCAGCTTTGTTCTTTTGGCTTAGGATTGACTTGGAAATGCAGGCTCTTTTTTGGTTCCATATGAACTTTAAAGTAGTTTTTTCCAATTCTGTGAAGAAAGTCATTGGTAGCTTGATGGGGATGGCATTGAATCTATAAATTACCTTGGGCAGTATGGCCATTTTCATGATATTGATTCTTCCTACCCATGAGCATGGAATGTTCTTCCATTTCTTTGTATCTTCTTTTATTTCACTGAGCAGTGGTTTGTAGTTCTCCTTGAAGAGGTCCTTCACGTCCCTTGTCAGTTGGATTCCTAGGTATTTTATTCTCTTTGAAGCAATTGTGAATGGGGAGTTCACTCATGATTTGACTCTCTGTTTGTCTGTTATTGGTGTATAAGAATGCTTGTGATTTTTGTACATTGATTTTGTATCCTGAGACTTTGCTGAAGTTGCTTATTAGCTTAAGGAGATTTTGGGCTGAGACAATGGGGTTTTCTAGATATACAATCATGTTAGTTTCAGAAGGAATGGTACCAGCTCCTCCTTGTACCTCTGGTAGAATTCGGCTGTGAATCCATCTGGTCCTGGACTGTTTTTGATTGGTAAGCTATTAATTGTTGCCTCAATTTCAGAGCCTGTTATTGGTCTATTCAGAGATTCAACTTCATCCTGGTTTAGTCTTGGGAGGGTGTATGTATGGAGGAATTTATCCATTTCTTCTAGATTTTCTAGTTTATTTGCATAGAGGTGTTTATAGTATTCTCTGATGGTAGTTTGTATTTCTGTGGGATTGGTGGTGATATCCCCTTTGTCATTTTTTATTGCGTCTATTTGATTCTTCTGTCTTTTCTCCTTTATTAGTCTTGCTAGCAGTCTATCAATTTTGTTGATCTTTTCAAAAACCAGCTCCTGGATTCATTGATTTTTGAAGGGTTTTTTGTGTCTCTATTTCCTTCAGTTCTGCTCTGATCTTAGTTATTTCTTGCCTTCTGCTAGCTTTTGAATGTGTTTGCTCTTGCTTTTCTAGTTCTTTTAATTGTGATGTTAGGGTGTCAATTTTAGATCTTTCTTGCTTTCTCTTGTGGGCATTTAGTGCTATAAATTTCCCTCTACATACTGTTTTGAATGTGTCCCAGAGATTCTGGTATGTTGTTTCTTTTTTCTCATTGGTTTCAAAGAACATCTTTATTTCTGCCTTCATTTCCTTATGTACCCAGTAGTCATTCAGGAGCAGGTTGTTCAGTTTCCATGTAGTTGAGTGGTTTTGAGTGAGTTTCTTAGTCCTGAGTTGTAGTTTGATTGCACTATAGTCTGAGAGACAGTTTGTTATAATTTCTATTGTTTTACATTTGCTGAGGAGTGCTTTACTTCCAACTATGTGGTCAATTTTGGAATAGTTGTGGTGTGGTGCAGAAAAGAGTGTATATTCTTTTGATTTGGAATGGAGAGTTCTGTAGATGTCTATTAGGTCTGCTGATGCAGAGCTGAGTTCAATTCCTGGATATCCTTGTTAACTTTGTGTCTTGTTCATCTGTCTAATGTCAACAGTGGGGTGTTAAACTCTCCCATAATTATTGTGTGGGAGTCTGAGTCTCTTTGTAGGTCACGCAGGACTTGCTTTATGAATCTGGGTGCTCCTGTATTGGGTGCATGTATGTTTAGGATAGTTAGCTCTTCTTGTTGAATTGATCCCTTTATCATTGTGTAACAGCCTTCTTTGTCTCTTTTGATCTTTGTTGGTTTCAGGTCTGTTTTATCAGAGACTAGGTTTGCAACCCCTGCCTTTTTTTATTTTCCATTTGCTTGGTAGATCTTCCTCCATCCCTTTATTTTGAGCCTATGTGTGTCTCTGCACGTGACATGGGTTTCCTGAATACAGCATACTGGTGGGTCTTGACTATTCATCCAATTTGCCAGTCTGTGTCTTTTAATTGGAGCATTTAGCCCATTTTCATTTAAGGTTAATTTTGTTATGTATGAATTTGATCCTGTCATTATGATGTTAGCTGGTTATTTTGCTCTTTAGTTGATGCAGTTTCTTCCTAGTCTTGATGGTCTTTACAATTTGGCATGCTTTTGCAGTGGCTGGTACCAGTTGTTCCTTTCCATGTTTAGTGTTTCCTTCAGGAGCTCTTGTAGGGCAGGCCTGGTGGTGACAAAATCTCTCAGCATTTGCTTGTCTGTAAAGGATTTTATTTCTCCTTCACTTATGAAGCTTAGTTTGGCTGGATATGAAATTCTGGGTTGAAAATTCTTTTCTTTAAGAATGTTGACTATTGGCCCCCACTCTCTTCTTGCTTGTAGAGTTTCTGCTGAGAGATGAGCTGTTAGTCTGATGGGCTTCCCTTTGTGGGTAACCCGACCTTTCTCTCTGGCTGCTGTTAACATTTTTTCCTTGATTTCAACTTTGGTGAATCTGACAATTATGTGTCTTGGAGGTGCTCTTCTCGAGGAGTATCTTTCTGGCATTCTCTGTATTTCCTGAATTTGAATGTTGTCCTGCTTTGCTCGATTGGGGAAGCTCTCCTGGATAATATCCTGCAAAGTGTTTTCCAACTTGGTTCCATTCTCCCCGTTACTTTCACACACACCAATTAGATGTAGATTTGTCTTTTCACATAGTCCCATATTTCTTGGAGGCTTTGTTAATTTCTTTTATTCTTTTTTCTCTAAACTTCTCTTCACGCTTCATTTCATTCATTTCATCTTCCATTGCTGATACCTTTTCTTCCCATTGATCACATTGGTTTCTGAGGCTTGTGCATTCGTCATGTAGTTCTTGTGCTGTGGTTTTCAGCTCCATCAGGTCATTTAAGGACTTCTCTGCATTGGTTATTCTAGTTAGCCATGCATCTAATTTTTTTTCAAGGTTTTTAACTTCTTTGCCATGGGTTCAGACTTCCTCCTTTAGCTCAGAGTGGTTTGATCATCTGAAGCCTTCTTCTCTCAACTCATCAAAGTCATTCTCCATCCAGGTTTGTTCTGTTGCTGGTGAGGAGCTGCATTCCTTTGGAGGAGGAGAGGCACTCTGATTTTTAGAGTTTCCAGTTTTTCTGTTCTGTTTGTTCCCCATCTTTTTGGTTTTATCTACCTTTGGTCTTTGATGATGGTGACTTACAGATGGGGTTTTGGTGTGGATGTCCTTTCTGTTTGTTAGTTTTCCTTCCAAAATTCAGGACCCTCAGCTGCAGGTCTGTTGGAGTTTACTGGAGGTCCACTCCAGACCCTGTTTGCCTGGGTATCAGCATCGGTGGCTGCAGAACGGCAGATATTGGTGAACCGCAAATGCTGCTGCCTGATCATTCCTCTGGAAGTTTTGTCTCAGAGGAGTACCCAGTCGTGTGAGGTGTCAGTCCACCCCTACTGGGGGGTGCCTCCCAGTTAGGCTATTCCGGGGTCAGGGACCCACTTGAGGAGGCAGTCTGCCCATTCTCAGATGTCAAGCTGTGTGCTGGGAGAACCACTTCTTTCTTCAAAGCTGTCAGACAGGGACATTTAAGTCTGCAGAGATTATTGCTGTCTTTTGTTTGTCTGTGCCCTCCCCCCGGAGGTGGAGTGTACAGAGGCAGGCAGGCCTCCTTGAGCTGCGGTGGGCTCCACCCAGTTTGAGCTTTCCGGCTGCTTTGTTTACCTACTCAAGCCTGGGCAATGGCGGGCACCCCTCCCCCAGCCTCGCTGCCACCTTACAGTTTGATCTCAGACTGCTGTGCTAGCAAAGAGTGAGGCTCCGTGGGTGTAGAACCCTCCAAGCTATGTGCGGGATATAATCTCCTGGTGTGCTGTTTGTTAAGGCCATTGGAATAGCACAATATTAGGGCAGGAGTGACCCGATTTTCCAGGTGCCATCTGTCAACGCTTTCTTTGACTAGGAAAGGGAATTCCCTAACCCCTTGCCCTTCCCGGGTGAGGTGATCCCTCACCCTGCTTTGGGTCACGCATGGTGTGCTACACCCACTGTCGTGCAACCACTGTCTGGCACTCCCCAGTGAGATGAACCCGGTACCTCAGTTGGAAATGTGGAAATCACCTGTCTTCTGCATTGCTCTCATGCTGGGAGCTGTAGACTTGAGCTGTTCCTATTCAGCCATCTTGGCTCCACGTATATCCACTGCCACACTTCTTTAGTCATAAAGTGAGTGCCTTGGTCAGAGGCAATGCTGTGTGGAATACCATGGTGGTGGATAAGGCATTCTGTGAGTCCATGAATGGTAGTCTTGGCAGAGCATTGTGTTCAGTTTAGGCAAACCCATATCCAGAGTAAGTGTCTGTTTCAGTGAGGACAAACCTCTGCCCTTTTCATGATGGAAGAAGTCCAGTATAACCAACCTTCCACCAGGTAACAGACTGATCACCCAGAGGAATGGTGCCATATTGAGGGCTCAGTGTTAGTCTCTGCTGCTGTCAAATTGGGCACTCAGCTGTAGCCATACCCAGGCCAGTTTTGGTGAGTGGAAGTCCATGTTGCTGAGCCCATTTATAACCTCCATCCCTGCCACCATGGCCACTTTGCTTATGGGCCCATTGGGTGATAACGGGGGTGGCTGGGGAAAGAGGCTGAGTGATGTCCACAGAACAGGTCATCTTATCCACTTGATTATTAAAATCCTCCTCTGCTGAGGTCACCCACTGGTGAGCACTCACATGGGATCCAAATATCTTCACAGGTTTTGGCCACTCAGAGAGGTCCATCCACATACCTCTTCCCCAAATTTCTTTGTCACCAATTTTCCAATCATGCTTCTTCCAAGTCCCTGACCATCCAGCCAAACCATTGGCTACAGCCCATGAATCAATATATAATCACACATCTGGCCATTTCTCCTTCCATGAAAAGTGCACAATCAGGTGCACTGCTTGAAGTTCTGCCCACTGGGAAGATTTCCCTTCACCACTGCCCTTCAGTGATGTCCTAGAAAGGGGCTGTAGTGCTGCAGCTGTCCACTTTTGGCTGGTGCCTGCATATCATGCAGAACCATCTGTGAACCAGGCCCTAGTCTTTTCTTCCTCTGTCAACTGATCATAGGGAACTCCCCATGAGGCCATCGGTGCAGGCTGGGGAAGAGAAGGTGGGGTGGCAGGAGTGGAGACCATGGGCATTTGAGCTACTTCCTCGTGTAACTTACTTGTGCCTTTAGGACCTGCTCGAGCCCAATCACATATATATCACTTCCATTTGATGATGGAATGCTGCTGTGCATGACCAATTTTATGGCTACATGGGTCAGAAAGCACCCAGTTCATGATAGACAGTTCAGTTCACATGGTGACTTGATGACCCATAATCAAATGTTCAGTTTGCACCAAAGCTCAGTAACAGGCCAAGAGCTGTCTTTCAAAAGCACAGTAGTTATGTGCAGAACATGGCAGGGCCTTGCTCCAAAATTTTAGAGGCATCTGCTGTGATTCACCTGTGGGGGCCTGCCAAAGGCTCCAAACAGCATCCCTATCTGCCACTGATGCCTCAAGCACCATTGGATCTGCTGGGTCATATGGCCCAAACAGCAGAGCAGCTTGGACAGCAGCCTGGACCTGTGGCAGAGCCTTATCCTGTTCTGGACCCCACTCAAAACTGGCAGCCTTTTGAGTCACTCAATAAATGGGCCTGAGTAACACACCCAAATGAGGAAAGTGTTACCTCCAAAATCCAAGTAGGCCCACTACGTATTGTGCCTTTTTCTTAGTTGTAGGAGGGGCCAAATGCAGCAACTTATCCTTCATCTTACAAGGAATATCTTGACAGGCCCCACACCACTGGACCCCTAGAAATGTTACTGAGGTAGAAGGTCCCTGAATTTTAGTCAAATATATTTCTCATCCTCTGGCACACAAACGTCTCACAAATAAATCCAGTGTGTTTGCTACTTCTTGCTCACTGGATCCGATCAGCATAATGTCATCAATGTAATGGACCAGTGTGATATCTTGCAGAAGCAAAAAGTGATCAAGATCTCTCCAAATAAGATTATGATGCAAAGCCAGAGTTTATATACTCTTGAGGTAGGAGAGTAAAGATATATTGCTGGTCTTGCCAGCTGAAGGCAAATTGCTTCTAGTGGGCCTTATGAATAGGAATGGAGAAAAAGGCATTTGCCAAGTCAATGGCTGCATACCAGGTACCAGGAAATGTGTTAATTTGCTCAAGCAATGAAACCGTATCTGGTACAGCAGCTGCAATTGGAGTCACCACTTAGTTAAGCTTATGATAATCCACTGTCATTCTCCAAGATCCATCTGTCTTATGCACATGCCAAATGGGAGAGTTGAATGGGGGTGTGATGAAAATCACCACCATTGTGCCTTTCAAGTCCTTGATCATGGCACTAATCTCTGCAATCCCTCCAGGGATATGATATTGTTTTTGATTTACCATTTTTCTAGGTAGAGGCAGCTCTAATGCCTTCCATTTGGCCTTTCCCACCATAATAGGCCTCACCCTACCAGTCAGGGAGCCAATGTGGGTGTTCTTCCAGCTGCTAAGTATGTCTATGCCAATTATGCATTCTGGCACTGGGGAAATGAACACAGGATGAGCCTGGGGACCCATTGGACCCACTTTAAGTCAGACCTGAGCTAAAACTCCATTAATTACCTCACCTCCATAAGCCCCTGCTTTTACTGGAGGACCACAATGACGTTTTGAGTCCCTTGGAATTAACGTCAGCTCAGAGCTAGTGTCCAGTAATCCCCCAAATGACTGATAATTTCCCTTTCCCCAATGCACAGTTACCTTGATAAAAGGCTGGAGGTCTCCTTGGGAAAAAATGGGAGAAAGATTAACAGCATAAATTGTTGGTAGTGTAGTGGGCTCCTTCCTTAATGGGACCCAACTTCCCCTTTATTCAAGGGGTTCTGTGTCTGTAAACTGGCTCAAGTCGAAAACTGATTGAGGGGCCATGATTCTCTATTTTTATAATTCAAAGTAGTGTTTTGTCCATTTGACCTGAAAGTTTTCTGCTTATATAAATTAAGTAGGAAAGCAGTAGGCATCCTAACAATTTCACTTCTGGGAACACTGTGATTAATTAGCCAATGCCGGAACTCTACATGAGTCAGACTATTCTGATTGCTGCTTTGCCACTACTGTCTGTTATGGTAGTTATGCCCACCTTGCCTTTGATGGTTGAGTGCCACCACTTGGCCTCTGCCACCTTGGGATCCAATTATTCCCATTGTATTTACATTTATTAGTTGAGTGACTGTGGTTCTCACCATTGGATCTGATATGCAGAGAATTACGGGGCTCTTCAAAGATGCAGGTGCTACCCTCACAGATCTATTTTGCAAGGTATTGGTCAAGGGTATATCTTCTGGGCCCTTCCATCTGGGATGAGTAGGTCTAAAGTGACTAATCCACTCCACCATCTCAATCTCTCTAAGCCTTTGGATCCCTTCCTCTACATTAAACCAAGAGAGATCAGACATTTCCAGCTCCCTCACAGTGGCCATCTTTCAATCCGTATTTCAGCTAACTAAGCAAATAAATTATTAGAACCTTTTTATTAACTCCCTGAGCTGCAATATTAAATGCAGAGTCTCTACTTAGTGGGCCCAAATCAATAAATTCAGCCTGATCCAACTCTATGTTCCTTCCACCATTATCCCACACCCTTAATATCCATTCTCATGCCTGTTCTCCAGATTTCTGTTTATCTAAATTAGAAAACTCAAGTAGTTATTTTCAAGTATAGTGAACCTCCTCATGGGTTTCACTCTCAACCTCACCTCTTGGGGCCCATAAGGACTTTAGTCTGGTTATAGGTCTCGAAGCAGACAGGGGTGTTGGGGGTGGCTCCTGAGGAGAATCAACATTATTTTGCCCGGCAACTGCCTCGGGGGGGCCATCACTGTTGCCTTAGGCAGCACAGTGTTTATCTCCCCAGACAAATGTGAAAAGGCTGATGGCAGCATGGGTCAGGGAGAGGATGTCACCACTACTGGGGATGGGGAAGCTGTTTTTTTCTGGCAAAAAAAGGTTTCCTCAGACTTTACAAACTCAGTGTCCCCAGCTTCATGAGGGTCCTCCCACATGTCCCCTTTCCAAGTTGCAGGGTCCCATTCTTTTCCAATCGATGCCCTCACTTTAATAGTACATACCTGGTGAGGCTGTGCATGCACCCTTCATTGGAAGTCAGCCACTTGCACAGTAAGAGCTCATGTCCATTTTCCCACAATTTCAGCTCTTTCTCTGCAGGAGATAATACTTTCACTCAGGGCAATCTTAGCAGATTTGAGGCTCAGTATCTGCTTCTGAAGCCAGGAGTTAGAATCCCTAAGTTCATTTTCTTTCATCACTTTGTCCATTGAACTTAGGAGCAACCAACCAACTTCATTATGTTTCCACATATGGTCGAAGGTATTATTTATAGAGTCACTAAACTCCTTGCCTCTCATGAGCGGTGAATCAGGAATGTCAAATGCATTTATTTTGCTTAACTCTCTGAACAGTTCACAGAAAGGAACACTGAATCAGTGTTCTCCATACTATCAGAAGTAGAGTCCTTAGCATTTTTGAGTCTAATCATATTAAACAGCCACTCCAGAAACCCTAAAACCAATGAAAGAACTGCATCCTTAATGTTCTGTTCCTCTAGAGCCACTCCTGGTACAAAAATCTGTGTTAGGGTTCTCTAGAGGGACAGAACTAATAGGATAGAGATATGTAAGAAGGGAAGTTTATTAAGTATTAACTCACATGATCACAAGGTCCGACAATAGGATATCTGCAAGCTGAGGAACAAGGAGAGCCAGTCCACATCCTAAACTGAAGAACTTGGAGTCTGATGTTCAAGGGCAGGGAGCATCCAGTACCAGAGAAAGATGTAGGCTGGGAAGCTAGGCCAGTTTAGTCTTTTCATGTTTTTCTGCCACTTTTCATATTCTAGCTGCGCTGGCAGCTGATTAGATGGTGCCCACCCAGGTTAAGGGTGGGTCTGCCTTTCCCAGCCCACTGACTCAAATGTTAATCTCCTTTGGCAACACCTTCACAGACACACCTAGGATCAATACTTTGCATCCTTCAATCCAATCAAGTTGACACTCAGTATTAACCATCACAGAAGCATTATCTACTAATACCACCATATAAAAGATGTGGATGTTAGCATAGTTATCACACTGTTTCCTCACACACTCCACTACCCATGGCTTGGTTTCTATGGACATATTATTGGATCTGAGCCAGCTTATTATAATGTTTTAAATAATATTCAAGAACTGTTACAATTGCATTTTGAATTGTTATTATTTAAATATAGATCAATTTCTAAATAGATTCTTGTCCATAGTCAGATTTTACATCATGATTTCCTCACTCATGACATTTAAAAGTTTATTTTTTTAATTTAGCCAATATATACAAGTCTGCATTTGGGGATGGATTTGAATGCCATTTTTAATTTTTGGATAATGGAGACTTTTTTTATGTTGCCTTTATATTTGATCCATAACTAAGCTATGTAGTACATCTCTGGGTCAAATCTCTATTGCTTTAAAACTTTGTGGTTTTGCTTCATTATCTCCTAGTATCTACAGTTACTGAAGTGATACCTACAACCAGCTTTGGACATGATGAATGTTTTAGGCTAAAGACTTGGGTGTTCTTTGGTCTTTGGAAGTTTTCTTTAATACTCTCTTTAAATTTGTCTGATTCCACTTCTTGGTTCCCTTTTCAGGAACACCAAGTATTCATACAGTGGACAGTCATCTGTCCTCTACTTCTAAAATTTTGTTATTTAACAAAATGTTATAAAAGTAGAATCACATTTATGTAACCTTTTGGGATTGATGTTTTTTGCTCAGCATAATTTCCTGGCAATCCATCCAAGTTGTTGCATGCATCAATAATCCATTCCTTTACATTGCTAAGTAGTATTCCATGCTATGTATTTATAACAGTTTGTTTACCCATTCACCTGTTGAAAAACATCTTGGCTGAATCTAGTTCTTAGCTATTAATATTATAAACAAAGATGCTATAAACATTTGTTTGACAGTTTTTTTGTGTGAAGTTTTTATTTTTCTGGGATAAATGCCTGGGAGTGCAATTGCTGGGTCATATGATAGTTGTGTGTTTTTCTTTGAGAAACTCCCCAAATTTCCCAGAGTGGATGAAGTATTTTTTGTTTCTATCAGTAATGTATCAGTGATCCGGTTTCTACACATCCTTACCAGCATTTGGTGGTGTCATGATTTTTAATTTTAGCCATTCTGATAGATGAGTAGTGATAGCTTATTGTTGTTTCAATTTGCATTTCCCTAAAACCTAATAATTTTGAACATCTTTTCATGTGATTATTTGCTGTCCATGAAATATCTGTGGAAACAGTGAGTAGAAGGATGCTTTCCACAGTCTGAGAAGGACAGCTGGGAGAGGTGGATGAAGAGAGGTTGGTATATGGGTACAAAAATACAATTAAGACCTCTGGTCCATGCTGGGCACAGTGGCTCATGCCTGTAATCCCAGCACTTTGGGAGGCCAAAGCGGGTGGATCACTTGAGGTCAGGAGCTTAAGACCAGCTTGGCCAACATGATGAAACCCTGTCTCTACTGAACATACAAAAATTAGCCGGGCATGGTGGTGCATGCCTGTAATCCCAGCTACTCAGGAGGCTGAGGTGGGAGAATCACTTAAACCCGGGAGGCGAAAGTTTCAATAAGCTGAGGTCACACCACTGCACTCCAGCCTGGGCAACAGAGCACTCCAGCCGGGGCAACAGAGCAAGACTCTGTCTCAAAAAAATAAAATAAAATAAAACAAAGTAAAGAGTTCCAATCCAGCAGAGAGTGTGGTGAGATGGTGCGGGACCAGCTCCCTGGGACTTCTGAGCCTTTGCCCTGGCCAGTGGGGGAGCTGAGCCAGGATAGGCTGTAGCCTCTGCCCCGTGACACCAGGACCCCTGTGGTGGCTGCCACCAGGACCCTTGGGGTGGGTGCCTGGGCCTTGAAGATGCAGCAAGCCTCCCTTCCCCCTACACCTCAGTGACTGAGGGTGGTGGTGGCCTTTCCCAGGCCGCACCCTGCCGGGTATAGACGAAGTCCCCACTGAGCCTGGACGCAGTGCCTTTGGGTGGTGGTGGGAGTGGCAGGGGCAGCTTGGTGACTATCCGGGTGTGGGGATTGGGAAGGTGCTCTTGGGATGCAGGACACAGGCTCAGCCACCTCTTTAGGCCATGGCGCTGCCAGATCCAGGTCCTGGTGACCACTCTGTCCCAGCTGGGCGAGACATACCTAGTCCTGAGGACAACAGACAATGGCCTTAACAGGCCTGGAAGGTGAGTGGAGGCACAGAGGAGGACAGTGTGGAACAGTTAGCAGGCATTGGGCTGTTGGTCTTCCTTCTACCAGACCTTGAAGGACCTCACATTTGGCCTATGGGAAATGCCCGCCACACTTTGGGAAGATTTACTATCTGCTTCTAGAAGGCTGTGTGTATATTATGAAAAAGCTATTCTCAACTCACCCCCAACCTTTTAATAGATAACATCTGTGGGGAGGCTGGCAAGATGGCTGAATAGAAACAGCTCTGGTGTGCAGCTCACAGTGAGATCAATGCAGAAGGTGGGTGATTTCTGCATTTCCAACTGAGGTACCTGGCTCATCTCATTTGGACTGGTTAGACAGTGGGTGCAGCCCATGGAGGGTGAGCTGAGGCAGGGTGGGGTGTTGCCTCACCTGGGAAGTGCAAGGGGTCAGAAAACTCCCCCCTTAGCCAAGGGAAGCTGTAAGGAGCTGTGTGCCATGAGGAGTGGTGCATTCCGGCCCAGATACTATGCTTTTCCCATGGTCTTTGCAACCCACAGACCAGGAAATTCCCTCCAGTGCTTATGCCACCAGGGTCCTGGGTTTCAAGCACAAAACTGGGTGGCCATTTGGGTAGACACCAAGGTAGCTGCAGGAGTCTTTTTTCATACCCCAGGGATGCCTGGAATGTCAGCGAGACAGAACCATTCACTCCCCTGGAAAGGGAGCTGAAGCCAGGGAACCAGGTGGTCTAGCTCAGTGGATCCCACCCCCCATGGAGCCCAGCAAGCTAAGATCCACTGGCTTGAAATTCTTGCTGCCAGCACAGTAGTCTGAAGTTGACCTGGGATGCTGGAGCTTGGTATGGGGAGGGGCATCTGCCATTACTGAGGCTTGAGTAGGCAGTGTTCCTCTCACAGTGTAAACAAAGCTGCAAGGAAGTTCCAACTGGGTGGAACACACCACAGCGCTGCCAGGCTGCTGTAGCAAGACTGCCTCTCTAGATTCCTCCTGTCTGGGCAGGGCATCTCTGAAAAAAAGGCAGCAGCCCCAGTCAGGGACTTATAGATAAAACTCCCATCTCTCTGGGACAGAGCACCTGGGGTAAGGGGCAGCTGAGGGTGCAGCTTCAGCAGATTTTAACATCCCTGCCTGCCAGCTCTGAAGAGAGCAGTGGATCTCCCAGCACAGTGTTTGAGCAGACTGCCACCTCAAGTGGGTCCCTGACCCCCTGGCCTCCTGACCGGGAGATACCTTCCAGAAGAAGCCAACAGACACCTCACACAAGAGAGCTCCAGCTGGCATCTGGCAGGTGCCCCTCTGGGACAAAGCTTTCAGAGGAAGGAACAGGCAGCAATCTTTGCTGTTCTGCAGCCTCCACTGGTGATACCCAGGCAAACAGGGTCTAAAGCAGATGTCCAGCACACTCCAGCAGACCTGCAGCAGAGAGGCCTGACTGTTAGAAGAAAAACTAACAAACAGAAAGGAATAGCATCAACATCAACAAAAAGGACATCCACTCAGAAACCCCATCCAAAGGTCACCAACATCAAACACAAAAGGTAGGTAAATCCATGAAGATGGGGAGAAACCAGCACAAAAAGGCTGAAAATTCCAAAAACCAGAATGCCTCTTCTCCTCCAAAAAATCACAACTTCTCACCATCAAGGGAACAAAACTGGATGGAGAATGAATTTGATGAATTGGCAGAAGTAGGCTTCAAAGGTGGATAATAACAAACTCCTCTGAGCTAAAGGAGAATGTTCTAACCCAATGCAAGGAAGCAAAGAACCTTGAAAAAAGATTAGATGAATTGCTAACTAGAATAACCAGTTTAGAGAAGAACATAAATGACCTGATGGAGCTGAAAAACAGAGCACAAGAACTTAGTGAAGCATACACACACATCAATAGCCGAATCGATCAAGGGGAAGAAAGGATATCAGAGATTGAAGATCAACTTGCAGAAACCCTATAAGCCAGAAGAGAGTAGGGGCCAATATTCAACATTCTTAAAGAAAAGAATTTTCAACCCTGAATTTCATATCCAGCCAAACTAAGCTTCATAAGTGAAGGAGAAATAAAATTCTTTACAGACAAGCAAATGTGAGAGATTTTGTCATCACCAGGCCTGTGTTACAAGAGCTCCTGAAAGGAGCAATAAGCATGGAAAGGAAAACATGGTGCCAGCCACTGCAAAAACATGCCAAATGGTAAAGACCATCAATGCTATGAAGAAACTGCATCAAGTAATGGGAAAAATAACCAGCTAGCATCATAATGATAGGATCAAATTTACACATAACATATTAACCTTAAATGTAAACGGGCTAAATGCCCCAATTAAAAGACACAGACTGGCAACATGGATAAAGAGACAAGACCCATCAGTGTGCAGTATTCAGGAGACCAATCTCACATGCAAAAACACACATAGGCCCAAAATAAAGGGATGGAGGAATATTTACCAAGCAAATGGAAAACAAAAAAAAAAAAAAAAAAAAAAAAAAAAAAGCAAGGGTTGCAATCATAGTCTCTGATAAAACAGACTTTAAACCAACAAAGATCAAAAGAGAAAAAGAAAGCCATTACATAGTGGCTAAGAAGAGCTAACTATCCTAAATATACATGCACCCAATACAGGAGCACCCAGATTCATAAGGCAAGTTCTTAAACACCTACAAGGAGACTTAGACTCCCACACAATAATAGTGGGCGATTTTAACACCCCACTGTCAATATCAGACAGGTCATTGAGACAGAAAATTAACAAGGATATCTAGGACTTGAACTCAGCTCCAGACTAAGCAGACCTAATAGACATCTATAGAACTCTCCACCCCAAATCAACAGAATATACATTCTTCTCAGCACCACATCGCACTTATTCTAAAATTGACCACATAATTGGAAGTAAAACACTCCTCAACAAATGCAAAAGAATGGAAATAATAACAAACAGTCTCTCACACCACAGCGCAATTAAATTAGAACTCAGAATTAAGAAACTCACTCGAAACCTCACACTTACATGGAAACTGAACAACCTGCTCCTGAACGACTGCTGGATAAATAATGAAATGAAGAAGGATAAAGATGTTGTTTGAAACCAATAAGAATAATGTACCAGAAACTCTGGGACACATTTAAAGCAGTGTGTAGAGGAAAATTTATAGCAGTAATTGCCTACAAAAGAACACAGGAAAGATCTAAAATCAACACCCTAACATCACAATTAAAAGAACTAGAGAAGCAAGAGAAAACAAATTCAAAATCTAGCAGAAAACAAGAAATAACTAAGATCAGGGCAGAACTGAAGGAGATAGAGACATGAAAAACCCTTAAAAAATCAATTAATCCAGGAGCTGGTTTTTTTTTAAAGATCAACAAAATAGATAGACCACTAGCCAGACTAATAAAGAAGAAAAGAGAGAAGAGTCAAATAGACACAATAAAAAATGATAAAGGAGATATCACCACTGATCCCACAGAAATACAACCTACCATCAGAGAATATTATAAACACCTCTATGCAAATAAACTAGAAAATCTAGAAGAAATGGATAAATTCCTGGACACATACACCCTCCCAAGACTAAACCAGGAAGAAGTCAAATCCCTGAATAAGCCAATAACAAACTCTGAAATTGAGGCGGTAATTAATAGCCTACCAACCAAAAAAAGTCCAGGACCAGATGGATTCACAGCTGAATTCTACCAGAGGTACAAAAGGAGCTGGTACCATTCCTTCTGAAACTATTCCAAACAATAGAAAAAGAGAGAATCTCCCTAACTCATTTTACGAGGCCAGCATCATCCTGATACCAAAGCCTGGCAGAGACACAACAAAAAAAGAAAATTTCAGGCCGATATCCCTAATGAATATTGATGCAAAAATCCTCAGTAAAATTCTGGCAAACCAAATCCAGCAGCACATCAAAAAGCTTATCCACCATGATCAAGTTGGCTTCATCCCTGGGATGCAAGGCTGGTTCAACATATGCAAATTAATGAACGTAATGCATCACATAAACAGAACCAATGACAAAAACCATGTGATTATCTCAATAGATGCAGAAAAGACCTTCGACAAAATTCAACAGCCCTTCACACTAAAAACTCTCAATAAACTAGATATTCATGGAACATGTCTCAAAATAATCAGAGCTATTTATGAGAAACCCACAGCAGCCAATATCATACTGAATGGGCAAAAACTGGAAGCATTCCCTTTGAAAACTGGCATAAGACAAGGATGCCCTCTCTCACCACTCCTATTCAACATAGTATTGGAAGTTCTGGCCAGGGCAATCAGGCAACAGAAAGAAATGAAGGATATTCAATTAGGAAAAGAGGAAGTCAAATTGTCTCTGTTTGCAGATGACATGACTGTATATTTAGAAAACCCCATCATCTCAGCCCAAAATCTCCTTAAGCTGATAAGCAACTTCAGCAAAGTCTCAGGATACAAAATCAATGTGCAAGAATCACAAGCATTCCTATACACCAATAACAGACAAACTGAGAGCCAAATCACGAGTGAGCTCCCATTCACAGTTGCTGCAAAGAGAATAAAATACTTAGGAATCCAACTTACAAGGGATGTGAAGGACCTCTTCAAGGAGAACTACAAATCACTGCTCAATGACATCAGAGAGGACACAAACAAATGGAAAAACATTCCATGCTCATGGATAGGAAGAATCAATATCGTGAAAATGGCCATAATATCCAAAGTAATTTATAGATTCAATGCTATCCCCATCAAGGTACCACTGACTTTCTTCACAGAATTGGAAAAAACTACTTTAAATTTCATATAGAACCAAAAAAGAGCCTGCATAGCCAAGCCAATCTTAAGCAAAAATAACAAAGCTGGAGGCGTCACACTACCTGACTTTAAACTATACTACATGGCTGCAGTAACCAAAACAGCATGGTACTGGTACCAAAACAGATATATAGACCAATGGAACAGAACAGAGGCCTCAGAAATAACACCACACATCTACAACTATCTGATCTTTGACAAACCTGACAAAAACAAGCAATGGGGAAAGGATTCTCTACTTAATAAATGGCGTTGGGAAAACTGGTTAGCCATATGCAGAAAGCTGAAACTAGATCCCTTCCTTCCACTGTATACAAAAATTAACTCAAGATGGGCTAAAGACTTAAATGTAAGACCTAAAACCATAAAAACCCTAAAAGAAAACCTAGGCAATACCATTCAGGACATAGGCATGGGCAAAGACTTCATGACTAAAACACCAAAAGCAATGGCAACAAAAGCCAAAATTGACAAATGGGATCTAATTAAACGAAAGAGCTTCGGCACAGCAAAAGTAACTACCATCAGAGTGAGCAGGCAACCAACAGAATGGGAGAACATTTTTGCAATCTATCCATCTAACAAAGGGCTAATATCCAGAATCTACAAAGAACTTAAACAAATTTACAAGAAAAAAAAAACAACTCCATCAAAAAGTGGGTGAAGGATAAGAAAAGACTCTTCTCAAAAGAAGACATTTATGCAGTCAACAAGCATAGGAAAAAAAGCTCATCATCACTGGTCATTAGAGAAGTGCAAATCAAAAACACAATGAGATACCATTTCGTGCCAGTTAGAATGGCCATCATTAAAAAGTCAAGAAACAACAGATACTGGAGAGCATGTGGAGAAATAGGACCACTTTTACACTGTTGGTGGGAGTGGAAATTAGTTCAACCATTGTGGAAGACACTATGGTGATTCCTCAAGAATCTAGAACTAGAAATACCACAATAGCAAAGACTTGGAACCAACCCAAATGCCCATCAATGATAGACTGGATAAAGAAAATCTGGCACATATACACCACAGAATATTATGCAGCCATGAAAAATGATGAGTTCATGTCCTTTGCAGAGACATGGATGAAGGTGGAAACCATCATTCTCAGCAAACTAACACAAGAACAGAAAACCAAACACCACATGTTCTCACTCATAAGTGGGAGTTGAACAATGAGAACACATGGACACGGGTTAGGGGGTATCACACACTGGGGCCTGTTTGGCTGTGGGGGGCTAGGGAGGGATAGCATTAGAGGAAATACCTAATGTAGATGACAGGTTGATGGGTGCAACAAACCACCATGGCACATGTATACCTATGTAACAAACCTGCACATTCTGCACATGTACCCCAGAATTTAAAGTATAATAAGAAAAATAAAAATAAATAAGTTAAAAGAGATTAAAAAAATAAAAGAGAACATTTGCCACATTCAGTCTTTCTAGATGGAAAGAGGTTGCTGACATATGATAGAGTTAGAAAATCACACATCTTGTAAATTCTCATTTGTTTAAAAAGAAATCATACAAATTAGATGTTTTTTGGAGATGACTTTTTAAAATAGAGTCATTAGATCACCTCTGTAAGGGATATGTCTATATCTGTTCAGTGGGTTAGGGGACATGGATCTGGAAAGCCTGAGAAGGAAAAGAAGATTCTATTCCAGACTTGTGATATTTAGACATTTTCATATTCTATCCATTGTTTTGTGTGCATTTTACTCCTCACTATTGTATATATAGTTGACAATGCTAAACTTTTTTGTGTATTCTTTCTATGTGTTCTGAATGCCTAATATATGTCAAAATTAGAGGTAGTAAAATAACATTTTGTAAATGTCTTTTTGCTAAAATTCATAGGAAATGTTGTTTTTGGAGGGGAATGGCCAAACTACCTGTTGAGTAATACTCATTGTGTTTGTGTCCTGGTTCAGGGGAGGAGGAAGGAGGGGAAAGTGCAGAGAGCTCTATGCCACTGTGTTTACAGTGAGGCAAGATTAACCATTATCTCTTATGTCTGTGCATTTTGTTTTACTTATCTGTGTATGTAGTGTATACAAAGGACAAACGAGTCCTAATTTACAAAATCTAGTCTTTTTAGATGTTAAAGAGGTTGCCAGTGTATGACAAAAGTAGAGTTAGTAAACTAATATATTTTGTATATTTTGTTTTAAAATTCCTAGGAAAGATTGTCTTCCTATCTATGAGCATTCTTGCGCACTGGGTTGATGGAGATGGGAGGGATTCTAAGCTAGGATGTTCTTATTTGGAAGACTCTTTCAAATTATAACTATGGTTACATGTATGCAGTTTATTCGAGACTGCTGTGTATATAGTGGACAAATTAACTCCTTACTTGAAACATCTAGTTTATCTAGATGTTTAGAAGTGCCTGATGTACGTTAAATGTAGAGGTAATAAAATACCACTTTGTAAATATCTTTTTGCTAAAATTCATAGGAAATACTGTCTTTTAGAAATTTAATTGTTAAGCCACCTTTGTCAGCAGTATAGTACTGTCTATACTTGTTCAATGGTTTAGAGGAGGTGGGAGGGAAGAAAAATATGTGACTGACTTATTTCACTAAGCCTAATGTCTTTAAGTTTCATTCATGTTGTGGCATATGTCAGAATTTCCTTCCTTTTTAAAGCTGAATAATATTGCATTGCATAGATATATTACCTTTTATTTATCCATTTATCCATCAATAGAAACTTGGGTTGCTTCCATATTTTAGCTATCATGAATATTGCTGCCATCAACATGTTGAGTTCCTGTATTCAACTCTTTGGGTAATACCCAGAAGTGAAATTGCTGAATAAGTATGGTAATTCTCTGTTAAATTTTTGAGGAGCTGCTGATTCATACTTTTACGTATAAAATATTAGACCTTAAATGTATTATGTAAAAACACTAAGTATTTTTAACATTCTAGAGTAAAGAAGGTGTTTCTTAGCAAGACAGAAAAGCTGAAACCCACAATAGAAAAGCCTTGTTAATTTTGTCACATAAAATATTCAAAATTTCTGAACACACAGACACACACGCACTAACGAAAAGCTATTTATAACTTGTGGTAGATGAAGAAATAATTTCTTAACATAGCAAGAACCCAGGCAAATGATTAAGAAAAAGAATAATCATACAAATTTAATACATGTGAGAAGCTGTTCAGCCTTTCCCATTAATTAAAGAAGTAAAATATAAAACAAAACAAATAATTTTTCACTTAGCAGAGATGAAATACCAAAACAGATGGGTATAGGTGTGGAACATACTTCCTTGGTTGACAGTTAGCCAATATCTATTAAAATCCCTTGCCACAGTAATTTCAGTTCTAGACATTTGTCTTATATTACTGTATTTATTCTGTCCTGTAACCATAAATTCCACAGCTGCCTAGTGATGGTTCTATATTTAAATGGAATGCTTACTCTCAGTATTGTTTTTTCTTTTGAGATGGAGTCTTGTTCTGTTGCCAGGCTGGAGTGCAGTGCCATGATCTCAGCTCACTGCAACCTCCACCTCCCAGGTTCAAGTGATTCTCCTGCCTCAGCCTCTCGAGTAGCTAGGACTACAGGTGTGCACCACCACGCCCAGCTAATTTTTGTATTTTTAGTAGAGATGGAGTTTCACCTTGTTGACCAGCATGGTCTCGATCTCTTGACCTCATGATCTGCCCACCTTGGCCTCCCAAAGTGCTGTGATTACAGGTGTGAGCCACGACACCCAGCCAGTAATTTTTTTTTAAACCACAGCTTCTTCATTTTGAGTCATCTCTAAATAGCTGCAATTTACTATAACTTAGGGTTTACAATTTTTAAAATTGTATATGTTAAGGTATCCACATGATGTTTGATATACTTCTTTTGACATAAATATACACAATGAAGTGATTACTACAGCCAAATAATGATTACCATACCCATCATTGCTAGTGTTTAGAAAGACAACTGATTTTTATGTGCTGATATTGTACCCTGCAACCTTACTGAATTTACTAAATCTAGTAGTTTTTTGGTGCATCCTTTGGGATTTTCTATTAACAGAATCATGCCTTCTGCAAATGTAAGTAATTTAGCTGCTTCTTTTTAAACATGTATGCCTCTTATGTCTTTTTCTTGGCTATGTTCTTTTCTCTGGCTAGGACTTCTAGTACAATGTCCAGTGTCAGTGTTGAAAATGGGCATCCTTGTGTTGTTCCTGATTTTAGGAGTAAAGCTTACAGTTTTTCTACCACTGAGTATGATTTTAGTTGTGAGATTTTCCTATATGCCCTTTATCATGCTAAGAAAGTTCCCTTTTATTTTAGTTTGCTGATTTTTTAAAATTATGAAAGGGCATTTAATTTATCAAATACTTTTTTCTGTGTCTGTTGAGAGTTTGGTCATTTTTTTTCTATTGAAATGGTGTATTATGGTAGCTGATTTTTGGATGTGAAACCAACCTTGTGTCCTTGGGATAAATCCCACGTAATCATGGTGTATAATTCTTTCTATGTATTGCTGGATTTGGTTTGCTAGTATTTTTTTGGGAACTTTTGTGCCCATAAGATAAGAGGTATTGATCTATGGTTTTCTTTTCCTGTGATGTCTTTATTTGGTTTTTGTGTCAGGGAAATAGTGGCTTCATAAAATGTTCAAGAAGTGTACCCTCCTCATCTTTTTGTTGGAAGAGTGTGAAAAATTGGTATTATCGAATGTTTAGTAGAATTCACCAGTGAAGCCATTTGCTTTTCTTTTTGGGTAGTTTTTGATTACTGATTCATTCTCTTAATTTGTTTTGGGTCTATTCAGATTGTCTGTTTCTTCTTGAGTCAGTCTTGGTAGTTGTGTCTTTCTTGAAATTTTTTCATTTCACTTAAATTATCTTATTTGTCAGTGTACAATTATTTTTGGTATTCTTTTATAATCCTTTTTATTTCTTTAATGTCAGTAGTAATGTCTCTTCTTTTATTTCTGATTCTATAGTTTGAGTTTTCTCTCCTCTTTCCCTGATGAAACTGAAGTTTTTTCCATTTTATTGATTTTTTTCAAAGGATCAAATTATTTCACTAATTTGTGCTGTTATCATTATTTCCTTCCTTCTGCTTACTTAAATTTAGTTTCATATTTTTTGTAAGTGTCTTAAGGTAGAATTTTAAGTTATTGATTTAAGAACTTTCTTAATACAAGTGTTTACAGCTGTTGATATTACTCTAATTACTTCTTTAGCTGTATCACAATTGTTTTGGTATGTTGTCTTCATTATTATTCATCTAAAAATATTATCTAATTTCTGTCTTGATTTCTTCTTTGACTCATGAATTGTTTTAGAGTGGAAATTTCATTTTAAATTTCCAAATATTTGTGAATTTCCCAAATTTCCTGTTGTTGATTTCTAATTTTATTCCATTGTGGTTAATAACATACTTTGCATTATTTCTATCCTTCAAATTTATTGAGGTGTGTTTTATGGCCTAATATGTGGTCTATCTTCTAGAATGTTCCATGCTCACTTGACATGAATGTATACTTTGTTGTTGTTGTTAAGTAGAATGTTCCATAGTCCTTGAGTTCTATTTGGTTTGTAGTATTGCTCAAGTCCTCTTTTTCCTTGTTGATCCGTCCAGCTGTTCTATCCATTTTTGAACGTGTAGTATTGAAGTCCTTGACTATTTCTGTTGACTCGGTTGACTTGTCTATTTCTTTCTTTTCTCAGGTCTGTTTTTGTTTCATTTATTTTGGTGCTTCATATATATAGGTGCATATATGTTGATAACAGTTATATCTTCCTAATGGATGGATTCCTTCATAATTACAAAAGGCCACTCTATCTCTAGTAACAATTTTTGTTTTAAAGTCTATTTGTCTGATATCAGTGTACTGACTCCAGTGTTTTTGTGGTTGCTGTTTGCATAATATATTTTTCCTGTTCTTTTACTTTCATTCTGTGTCTTCGAATCAAAATTGTGTTTTCTCCAGACAATATATACTTCATGTTTTCTTATCCAATATAACACCTTTGCCTTTTGATTGCATTGTTTATTCCATTCACACTGCATATTATTCTTTAGTGGGATTTATGTCTGTCATTTTAGTTATTTTTTGTTTTTGTTTTGAGACAGAGTCTTGCTCTGTCACCCAGACTGGAGTGCAGTGGTGTGATCTCGGCTCACTGCAAGCTCCAACTCCCAGCTTCAGGCCATTCTCTTGCCTCAGCCTCCCAAGTAGCTGAGACTACAGGTGCCCACCACCACTCGTGGCTATTTTTTTGTATTTTTAGTGGAGACTGGGTTTCACCGTGTTAGCCAAGATGGTCTCGATCTCCTGACCTCATGATCTGCCCACCTCGGCCTCCCAAAGTGTTGGGATTACAGGCGTGAGCCACCGCACGCCCGGCTTTTTTGTTTTTTATATGTATCATGTCTTTGTTGTTCCTGTTTTGTCTTTACTTCTTTCTGTTTCATTGAATTAATATTTTCTAATATAGTATTTAAGTTTTATTAATAATTTTATCACTGTATTTTTATTTTTAGTGGTTTCTCTAGGATTTTCTGTATATATCTTATCAGTATGAGTTTCAGATTCACACTAGCTTAATTCCAGTAATATGTAGAAATGTTACTCATGTAGAACTTAATTCTCTTGCTCTTTTGTGGTTATGTTATTTATATTATATCAATTAATGTTACAAAGACATACATTGTTTAAAATATTATTGGTGCTATTATTAGCATACATACCACCCACATATTAAAATTGTATATATTGCATATATGTATTATAGAATTGTATATATTATAGGGCCAATAGTATATTGTATACATGTTATTTTATATAATTGTTTTTAAAATGAGTTAAGAAAAAAGAAAAATGCATTTCTACTGTCTATTATAGACAAATAATTACATCATACTGAATACGCAAAAACTGGAAGCCTTCCTTTTCAGAACAGGAATAAGACAAGGGTGCCCTCTCTCCCCATTCCTCTTCAACATAGTACTGGAAGTGCTATCCAAAGCAATCAGGCAAGAGAAATAAATAAAAGGCATCCAGATAGGAAAAGAAGAAAGAAAAGTATCTCTCTTTGTGGATGATATGATTCTATACATAGAAAACCCTAAAGACTCCAACAAAGCCTCCTGGAATAAACAAATGACTTCAGCGACGTTTCAGGATACAAAATGAATGTGCAAAAATTAGTAGTATTTCTATAAACCAATAACATTCAGGCTAAGAACCAAATCAAGACTGCAATCCCACTTACAATAGACACAAAAAATTAAAATACTTAGGAATACAGCTAACCAAGGAGGTGAAAGATCTCTACAAGGAGAACTATAAAACGCTGCTAAAAGAAATCAGAGAGAACACAAATAAATGGAAAAACATTCCATGCTCAGGGATTGGAAGAATCAATATCATTAAAATGGCCATACTGCCCAAGGCAATCTATCTACAGATTCAACGCTATTATTACCAAACTACCAATGTCATTTTTTTATAGAATTGGAAAAAAGTGTTTTAAAATTCATATGGAACAACAACAACAGAGAGCCCAAAAAGCAATCCTAAGCAAAAAGAACAAAGCCAGAGGCATCACATTACCTGGCTTCAAACTATACTAATAAGACTACAGTAACCAAAACAGCATGGTGCTGGTACAAAAACAGACACTTACACCAGTTGAACAGAATAGAGAGCTGAGAAATAAATCTGCACACTTACAGCCATCTAATCTTTGACAAAGTTGCCAAAAGTAAACAATGGGGAAAGGACTCCCTAGTGAATGAATGGTCCTGGGATAGCTGACTAGCCATATGCAGAAAAATAAAACAAGACACCTAACTTTTGCCACATACAAAAATTAACTCAAGATGGATTAAAGATTTAAATATAAGACCTTGAAGTAAAAGAATCCCAGAAGAAAATCTCAGAAACACCATTCTGGACATGGGCCTTGGGAAAGAATTTATGATTAAGCCCTCAAAAGCAATTACAACAAAAACAGAAATTGACAAGTGAGACCTAATTAAACTGAACAACTTCTGTACAAGAAAAGACACTATCAACAGATTAAATAGATAACCTACAGAATGAGATAAAATATTTGCAAATTATGCACCCAACAAAGGACTAATATCCAGAATCTATAAATAACTTAAACAACTGGACAAGGAAAAAACAACCCCATTGAAAAATGGGCAAAAGATATGAACAGACACTTCTCAAAAGAAGACATACAAGTGGCCAACCAATGTATGAAAAAAGGATCATCATTACTAATCATCAGAGAAATGCAAGTCAAAAACCACCCATGGTAGCTAACACGTGCAATCCCAGCACTTTGGGAAGCCGAGGCAGGTAGATCACCTGAGGTCAGGAGTTAGAGACCAGCCTTGCCAACATGGCCAAACCCTGTCTCTACCAAAAATACCAAAATTAGCTGGGTGTGGTGGCAGGTGCCTGTAACCCTAGCTTCTCAGTAGGCTGAGGTAGGAGAATCACTTGAACCCAGGAGGCAGAGGTTGCAGTGAGCCAACATTGTGCCACAGCCTAGGTGACAGAGTGAGACTCTGTCTTAAAAAAAAAAAGAAACCCCAATGGGCTACCATCTCACACATCAGAATGGCTATTATCAAAATGTCAGAAAGCAACAGATGTTGGTGGAGCTGAGGAGAAAAGGGAATGCTCATGCATGACAGTGGGAATGTCAATTAGTTCAGCCTCTGTGGAAAGCAGTTTGGATATTTCTCAAAGAACTTAAAACAGAACTACCATTTGGCCCAGCAACCCCATTACTGGGTATATATCCAAAAGAGAACAAATTATTCCTCCAAAAAGACACATGCACTCACATGTTCATTGCAGTACTATTCACAACAGCAAAGTCATGGAATTGACCTAGGTGCCCACCAACAGTGAATTGGATAAAGAAAATGTGGTACATATACTCCATGGAATACTATGCAGTCATAAAAATGAAGAAAATCTTCAGTGCCATCCCCATCAAGCTACCAATGACTTTCTTCACAGAATTGGAAAAAACTACTTTAAAGTTCATGTGGAACCAAAAAAGAGCCCGCATTGCCAAGTCAATCCTAAGCCAAAAGAACAGAGCTGGAGGCATCACGCTACCTGACTTCAAACTATACTACAAGGCTACAGTAACCAAAACAGCATGGTACTGGTACCAAAACAGAGATATAGATCAATGGAACAGAACAGAGCCCTCAGAATTAATGCCACTTATCTACAACTATCTGATCTTTGACAAACCTGGCAAAAACAAGAAATGGGGAAAGGATTCCCTATTTAATAAATGGTGCTGGGAAAACTGGCTAGCCATATGTAGAAAGCTGAAACTGGATCCCTTCCTTACACCTTATACAAAAATTAATTCAAGATGGATTAAAGACTTACATGTCAGACCTAAAACCATAAAATCCTTAGAAGAAAACCTAGGCAATACCATTCAGGACATAGGCATGGGCAAGGACTTCATGTCTAAAACACCAAAAGCAATGGCAACAAAAGCCAAAATAGACAAATGGGATCTAATTAAACTAAAGAGCACAGCAAAAGAAACCACCATCAGAGTGAATAGGCAACCTACAGAATGGGAGAAAATTTTTGCACCTACTCATCTGACAAAGGGCTAATATCCAGAATCTACAATGAACTCAAACAAATTTACAAGAAAAAAACAAACAACCCCATCAAAAAGTAGGCAAAGGATATGAACAGACACTTCTCAAAATAAGACATTTATGCAGCCAAAAAACACATGAAAAAATGCTCATCATCACTGGCCATCAGAGAAATGCAAATCAAAACCACAATGAGATACCATCTCACACCAGTTACAATGGCGATCATTAAAAAGTCAGGAAACAACAGGTGCTGGAGAGGATGTGGAGAAATAGGAACACTTTTACACTGTTGGTGGGACTGTAAACTAGTTCAACCATTGTGGAAGTCAGTGTGGCGATTCCTCAGGGATCTAGAACTAGAAATACCATTTGATCCAGCCATCCCATTACTGGGTATATACCCAAAGGATTATAAATCATGCTGCTATAAAGACACATGCACACGTATGTTTATTGCGGCACTATTCACAATAGCAAAGACTTGGAACCAACCCAAATGTCCAACAATGATAGACTGGATTAAGAAAATGTGGCACATATGCACCATGGAATACTATGCAGCCATAAAAAATGATGAGTTCATGTCCTTTGTAGGGACATGGATGAAGCTGGAAACCATCATTCTCAGCAAACTATCGCAAGGACAAAAAACCAAACACCACATGTTCTCACTCATAGGTGGGAATTGAACAATGAGAACACATGGACACAGGAGGGGGAACATCACACACTGGGCACTGTTGTGGGGTGGGGGGCTGGGGGAGGGATAGCATTAGGAGATATACCTAATGCTAAATGACGAGTTAATGGGTGCAGCACACCAACATGGCACATGTATACATATGTAACTGACCTGCACGTTGTGCACATGTACCCTAAAACTTAAAGTATAATAATAAAAAAAATAAATAAAAATAAAAAATAAAAGAAAATGAAGAAAATCATGTCATCTGCAGCAACATGGATTTGGCTAGAGGCCATTATCCTAGGCAAACAAATACAGAAACAGAAAATCAAATACCACATATTCTCACTCATAAGGGGGAGGTAAACAGTGGGTACTCATGGACATAAAGATGGCAACAATAGACACTGGGGACTATTGGGGTGGTGAAGGAGGAAAGGGAGAAAGTGTTGAAAAACTGTTGAGTACTATTCTCAGTATCTGGGTAATGGGACCATTCATACCCCAAACCTCAACATCACACAATATACCCAGGTTACAAACTTGCACAAGTGCCCTCTGAATCTAAAATAAAAGTTGAAAAAGCAAAAATAAAACAGTAAACAACAACAACAACAAAACAGCAAAACCCTCAATAAATACATAAATAAAAATATAAATAAATGTCTTTGCCAAAGCTTTTTGTTTTTCGTGTGGCTTTGAGTTAGTATCTGGGGTCACGTTGCTTTTAAGCTGTTTGCTATCAACTGCATCCTATCTAATATTTCTTTTTCTTAATCGTAAACAACTCAATTTTTGGAGGAGATATTACATTGTGGTTTTGATTTACATTTCTCTAATGATTTCCTTTCCAGTTTGGATGCTGAGCATTTTTTCTTATGTTTTTTGCCCATTCATATATAATTTTAAAAGAAATGTCTATTCAAATCCTTTTGCCATTTTAAAATTATTTCATTTTTAAATATTGTGTTGTAGAAATTATTTATATATTCTGGATATTAACTCTTATCAGATATATAATTTACTAATATTTTCTTCCATCCACAAGTTTTTTTAACATTGTTATGTCCTTTAATGCATAAAAGTTTTAAAAAGTTTGATGTAGTCCCAATTGTCTATTTTTTCTTTTGTTGTCTGTACTTTTGGTGTCATATTAAAAAATAATTGCCAAATCCAATGTTATGAAGATTTTCCCCTTATTCTAAGAGTTTTATAGTTTTAGGTCTTCCATTTAAGTTTTAAATCCATTTTGAGTTAATTCTTGTATATGGTGTAAGACAAAGTTTCAACTTCACTCTTTTGTGTGTGGATATCCAAGTTTCCCAACACTGTTTGTTGAAGAGAATGTTCTTCCCTCATTGAGCGGATCTGGAATGCTGTAAATATTATTTGACCATATATGTGGAGTTTTCTTTTAATGGGTTCTTTATTCTATTCCATTGGTCTATATGTCTCTCTTTAAGCCAGTGTCATGCTGTTTTAATTACTGTAGTCTTGTAACATGTTTTGAGATCACGGAGCATGAGACCTTCAACTCAGTTAGTTTTCAAGATTGTCTAGTCAGAGTATATATGAATATTTAGATAAATTTTTCTCTTTTTTCAAAAAAGGCAGCTTAGATTTTGATAGGGATTACATATAATTTGTAGACTGCTTTGGGTTCTATTGACTTTTCAAATTAATATATAATAGTTGTACAGATTTGGGGAATACATCTGATATTTTGGAGATCTTAACATTAAATCTTCCAATCCATGAATACCAATGTCTTTACATTTATTTGTGACTTCTTTCAGTACTCTTTTGTAGTTTTCAGTGTACAAACTGAAAACTTTTGTTTCCCTGGCTAAGTTTATTCCTAAGTATTTTACTATTTTTGATGGTATTGTAATTAAATTATTTTCTTAATTACCTTTGGATTGTTTATAGTTAATTTATAGAAAGGCAACTGATTTTTGTGTGTCGATTTTGGATCCTGCAACTTTCCAGAATTTGTTTAATAGTTCTAACAGTTTTCTGGATTTTATGCATATATGCATCTAATAGTTTTCTAGATTTTATGCAGGAGTCTAGGATTTTATGCATATAAGATCAAGTCATCTGTGAGCAGAGATAATTTTACTTTTTTCTTTTATTCTTTGGATGTCTTTTCTTGCTTAATTTCTTTTTCCTAATTGCTCTGCTTGGAAATTCAAATACTATATTGAATAGAAGCGAAGAGACAGAGTATACTTGTCTTGTTCCTAATCCAGAAGAAAAGCTTTGAATCTTTTACCATTGAGTGTAAGGTTACCTGTGGATTTTTCACATATGGCCTTTATTATGTTATTTTCCTTCTATTCCTAGTTTGCTGAGTGTTTTCGTGATAAAAGGTGTTAAATTTTGTTAAACATTTTTTCTACATCAATATAAATGATCATGCTGTTTTGTCCTTTATTCTATTACTATAGTGTATTACATTGATTTTTCCATGTTGTATTATTCTTTTTTTTTGAGATGAAATCTCATTCTGTCATTCTGGCTGGAGTGCAGTGGCATGACCTCGGCTCACTGCAACATTTGCCTCCTGGGTTCAAGGGATTCTCCTGTCTCAGCCTTTCAAAGTGCTGGGATTACAGGCATGAGCCAGCACACCCTGCCACATGTTCTATCATTCTTGCATTCCAGGAATAAAGCCAACCTGATCATCACAAATATTGGTCTGTAGTTTTCTTTTCATGTAATGTCTTTGTTTGACTTCGATATCAGGGTAATACTGGCCTCATATAATGAGCTTTGAAGTGTTTTTTATATTCATTTTTGTAAATGACTTTGAGAAACATTGGTTCTAATTCTTCCTTAAATGTTTGGTAGTCATCCGGTTCTGGGCTGTTGTTTGTTTGGAGGTTTTTGAACCAGTTTAATCTCCTTCGTAGTTATAAGTCTGTTCGTATTTTCTACTTCTTCATGATTCACTCTTATTAGGTTGTATATTTCTAGAAATTTATGCACTTCTAAATTATCCAATTTGTTGACATATAATTAACTGTTGATGGTATTTTCTTATAATCCTTTTGATTTCTATGGCATGGGTTCTAATGTTCTCTTTTTTATTTCTGATTTATTAGTTGAATCTTTTTTCCTTAGTTAATCTAGCTAAACATTTGTTAATTTTGTTGGTGTTTTCAAAAACCACCTCTTAGTTTTGTTGATTTTTTTCTATTGTTTTTATATTCTATATTTCATTTATCTCTGATTTAATCTAATCTTTAGGATTTTGCTCCTTCTGCTAGCTTTGGGTGTAGTTTTTTTTCTCTCCTAGTTTCCTGAGGTATAAAGTTAGGTTGTTGATTTGCAAACTTTCTTCTACTTCTTTTTTTTTTTTTTTAAGTTGTGGAGATGGGGTCTTGCTTTGTTGCCCAGGCTGGTCTCAAATTCCTGGCCTCCAGAAGTTCTCCTGCCTCAGCCTGTCAAAGTGCTGGGATTGCAGGCATGACCCACCATGCCTAGCCACTTTCTTCCTTTTATAACGCACATATTTATAGCTATAAAATTCTCTGTTAGCACTGCTTCTGCTGCATCTTACACTTTTTGGTACATTGTATATTTATTTTCCTTTATCTCAAGATATTTTCTAACTTCCCTTGTGATTTCTTTTTTGACCCATTGCTTGTTGAAAACTGTGTTGTTTAATTTTCACATATTTGTGAATTTTTTGTTTTCCTTCTGCTACTGGTGTCTAGTTTTATGTCATTTTCATCAAAATAGATATTTCGTATAATTTCAATCTTTTAAAATTTGTTACAAGTTTTTTGTGGTATAACGTGATTTATCTTTGGGAATATTCCATGTACACTTGAGAAAAATACATATTCTTATTTTATTGGGTGGAATGTTCTGCACATGTTTGTTAGCACTATTTATAGTGTTGTTCAAGTACTCTATTTCCTTATCGATCTTCTGTCTTGTTGTTCTAGCCATTATTGTAAGTGAGGAATTGAAGTCGCCTACCATTATTATGCTGTTTATGTTTCCTCTCTGATCTGTCAATGTTTGCTTCAGATATTTAGGAGCTCTGCTATTAGAGGTATATATATTTGTAATTGTTATATCTTTCTGCTGAATTGACTTTTTGTTATGTAATATCCGTTTTTTTGTCTTGTGACTATTTTTGACTTTAAGTCTATTTTGTTGGATAGTAGTATAGTCACTTCTGCTTGCTTTTATTTATCATTTGCATGGCATTTACTTTTCCTTTTTTTCATTTTAAGCATATTTGTTTCTTAGACCTAAATGACAGGATAAAGTTGGATCCTTTTTACAAATCCATTTTCCAGTCTATATCTTTTGATTCAGGAGTTTAATCCATTTACATTTAAAGTAATTACTGATAGGGAAGGACCTACTCTTGCCATTTTGTTGTTTCCTGTATGTTTTGTAAATTTTGTTTTTTATTCCTTCTCTTACTGACCTCTTTTGGGTGTTGTCGATTTTTTTTGTGGTGACATTTTGATTCCCTTCCTGTTTCCTTTTGTGTGTATTCTATAGATTTTTTATGGTTACCATAAGAATTATAAAAAACATCTTAAAGTGTTAACAAGCTATTTTAAACTGTTAACAGAATAACTTCGACTGTGTACAAAAACTATTTCTTCAAAGCTCCTACCCTCACCTTAGGTTACTTATGTCACAAGTTACATCTTCATATGTAATGTATTCATTAACACAGTTTTATAATTTTTAAGCTTTTGTCTTGTAAATTCTATACAAGAATTAAAAGTGCATTTATGTACCAAAACTGCATAGTACAGTCTCTATATATGTCCATATATTTATCTTTACTGGAGAGCTTTATATTTTCATAAGACTTCATGTTACTATTTAGCATCCTTTTGTTTCAACTTGCAAGATACTACAGCAGGTCCAGTGGTAATGAACTCCCTAGTTTTTGTTCATCCTGGAAAGTCTGATTTTTCCTTTACGTTTGAAGGATGGTTTTGCTGGATATAATATTTTTGGTTGAAATTTTCTTTTCTTTCAGCTCTTTGAATATATTATCCCCCTGCCTTCTGGCCTGCAAGGTTTCTGTTGATAAATCCACTGATAATTTTATAAAGGCTTCCTTTTACATGACAAGTTACTTTCTTTTGCTGCTTTCAAGATTGTCTCTTTGTCTTTCTTTGACTTTTGACAGTTTGATTATAGTGTGTCTCACTGTGGGTCTCTGGGTTTTCTTTAACATTTTTTTGTTGTTCATATCTTCTGATGATGAATTCCTTTAACTTTTATATTTGTGAAATGTTTTTTCTTCATTTTCAAAAGGTATTTTTAGTGAGTGTAAAATTCTACATTGACAGTTTTTTTCTTTCAGTACTGTTTAGTGTTTCTCTACTGTCTTCTTGCTTGTACTGATTGTATAGAAACTCTGCTGTAATTCTTATCTTTGTGTCTTTGTACTTAATGTGCCTTTTTACTCTGCCTGTTTTTAAGATTTTATTTTTATTATTGATTTTGATCATGTGGCTTGGTGTGAGTTTCTTCATATTTATTGTGCTTGGGGTTCATTGAGCTTATTAAGTCTGTAGGTTTATATTTTTCATTACATTTAGAAAAATTGTAGCCATTATTCATTCAAATTTTTTTCTGTTCTTCTCCCATTTCTCATGCCCTTATGGGGTCTAATTATATGTATATTAGGCTATTTGAAGTTGTCTTACAGCTCATTTACAGTTCTTATGTTTATTTTTCCATTTCTATTTCATTTGGGCAGGTTTATTGTACTTTTTCCTAATTTGCTAATTTTTTTGCAATGTCTAATCCACTGTTAATCTCATCCAATGTATTATTAATTTCAGACATTGTAGTTTTCATCTCTAGAAATTGTTCATCTTTTTATATCTTCTTTGTCTCTATTTGATATGCTAAGTCTTTTCTCTAGCTTCTTGAGCATATGAAATATGGTTATGACAACTATTTTATTTTATTACAACTTTTACCTTAGGTTCAGAGGTACATGTGCAGGTTTGTTATGTAGGTAAACTCGTGTCACAGGAGTTTGTTACATATTATTTCATCACTCAGGTACTAAGCCTAGTACCCAATAGTTGTTTTTCTGTTCCTCTCCCTTCTCCTACCCTCCAACTTCAAGTAGGCCCCAGTGTTTATTGTTCCTCTCTTTGTACCACAACTATTTTAATGTCTCTACTAGTTCTCTTATTTTTGTCATTTCTGAGTTGATTTTATTTTTCTCACTATGGCCATATTCTCCTACTTCTTTGAATATCTGGTATGCAAATTATACCTAGTATGGATATTATATCAAGACCCTGTCGCAATATGGATACCTAAAAGAAAATAACAATGTTTACCAGTTTGCTCTAAGCCTTTCTTAGCTCTTTTGCTTGTTTCTCAAGAACAAGCACAGAGGGTGGAGCTCAACCAAGACTGAAGTTAAAGATGTAGAAAGATTGAGATGGGAAGTAATGAAGTTGAGGAGCTCTGATACAATGGTATTTCTCTTTTTAATCATGTAAGATGCAAGCCCAAGATAATATGTTGGGAAAATTGAAGGCGAATGTCTTGAGAAATATGAAATGCACCCAAGGCTACAGCTGGGTGATAGAAATAACTAAAAAGTATTAAAAGGATTGTTTTATAGCTGGTCCTTGCTGAAGTTAGGGGATAGGCCTGGAAAAATTGAGCAGCGGTATTGCCCAGGCAGGACTCCTCATGACATTCTCCAGATCCCTAAGTTTTTCCAAGTTTCCAAGCATTTCCTTGGCCAGCAAGTCATCTCGCAGCACAGATCCTACTCTCTTTCAGTCAGTCATTCCACAACTCTGCAAAGCATTTTTCTCCATCAAATGGGAACTTTTGGGGTTCTGCATAATTTTTCAGGGTTCCACCACTTTTGACTCTTTCTGGATACCTTGTAAGGATATTATAACTCTTTAATTCATGTCCTTGATTTTCTCTTTTAACTTTTAATACTGTTCATTGCCTGTTTACCTCTTTCACCCTCTTCTTTTCACTTCCGCCCTCTTTCTTGTGTAAGTATACAATCATCCTTTTTTTATTCCTCGAATCTCAGTTCTCGGGAGTAACATATACAATTCATTCTTACTTCCAGTCTTTATTCCTAAGTTCCTTATCTCTAGTTCTCTTGCATATTTGTGGCAATTATTAGTTTTTTATCCAAAAATCCATTCTCCCTTTTTCCTGTACATGTATCTTTCCAGCTTGACCACATTTCCCAGCTTCCCTGGCAGCTAGGTGAAGCAATGTAACTAAACTTTTGCCTGTAAAATATGAGCAGAGCTGTAAAATATGAGCAGAAGTTATGTGCACAATATCTGCCTCACTTGCTTAAAATAAATTGCATTATTTGAGCTTTCTGTATTGTCCCTTTTTACAAACTAAAATGTAGAGGTTATGGCAACTTTTATGGTAAAGAGAATCATCACGTAGGAGATCAAGAATCATTGATTTGAGAGGAACCTAAATCCTTTAATGACTTGGTGGAGCAAGACTGCCCCATCAGTCTGGAAGCTACCCCACAACTTATGTATATCTTCAGATTGTTGAGCAAAAGAGAAAAAATGAAGCCACTATATATTTAGGTCTCTTCATGTTAACAGTTTAGCTTTTAACCTAACACACATTTATTCCTGAATGGTAGCATATTATTAACATCACAGGAAGGGAATTCCTTGTTCATGGATCTTTTATTTTGTTGAAATAAAGGTAATCTGCTTGGGCTTAATACTGCCAAGGCAGAATTTTTTGGAATAATTATTTCTATAGATGACCCATTCATAATGACAACTAACATGGTTTCTAAAATGGATTCATATACGTCATCTTATTTAGTCCCCGCAAAAATTCTGAAGGTAGGTATAATTATTCCCATTCTATATATTGAAAAATTGGGATTCAGAGAGACTACGGACTTATACAAGTTTCTGCAGCTATTTAAGAAACAGAGTAAAGTCTCAAAGCCATTAATGAACTGTTCAGTTTAGTGCTGCTTAGTAAAATTAGAACTGTTTGAAGTGCGTTTTAATAGTAAACCCGTCGATATTTAGTCAGCTCTCTGCTTGCTGACTAATATGGAAGAAAAAACATACATCTACATACATCCTGAATTGGGAGAAGGGAAATAAAATATTGCCAATCCCCTTTCCTGTATTAGGTACTGTGATAAGGCGATAAGGCTTTTCATTATTATAATTGAGTCCTGGAGAGGTTAAGCGCAGTCACCCAAAGTCACATGACCAGTAACTTTCAGAGATTTTACCCCAGGTCTGGAAAGACTCTGAAGCCCATGTTATTGCCTCCAGAGCCTGGTGGAGAACCCCTGAATGGGACAGAGACTCAGCAGACAGAGTGGTCCTTTTCTTCCAGGGAGTCAGGGAAGGTTTGGTAGGGGAGATAGAGTTAGATCTGGGTGGGATTTGGATGAAATGAGATCAAGCAGGGATAAATAAGATCCAAGCTGTTTATGAGGGACAGGGAGAGGCCAGCTCTGTTAGAAAGAGTGGTTTATACAGAGAAGCATGGAAACATTTGCTCCATGCCTCACCTTCCATGGATAGCAGTCCAGAAATGCTACTTGCCTGCCTGACAGTCTTTCTCCAGTCCCCAGGTGTGGACACGTTCTGAGCACCTGAGTCTGGGTCTGCCCTGACCCAGATTCTGTGAGCTGGGACAGAGAATGTGTCCTGCTGTCCCTCCTCCCCCACTTGGGCCCACACCCTTTTCTACACATTTGGATTAGAAATCTGAATTGGCCTTTCTGTGAACCCCGATGACAGGCTAGTCCCCAGTAAAGAAGCACTTAATTTAATTGCTCCTTCAGGGTCCACTTAGAGTAATAGTTGTGAACAGCTCTCCCTAGTGTCTCCCACAGGCAGTGACAAATGTTGCTAAAGATGAGTCACAAATTATTGGCAAGACCATCTTAAATATGGGAAGGAAACCTTGTTCAGTCCTGAACAGTCCTGTTCAGACTGATCTTATCACAGGTTGCACACTGCCTCAATGTCACCATGTTTCTACCCTCAGTTGTGCTTGGCAGAGAGAGGACAGCTATACATAAAGTCTGTTCACTCCACAAAGGTGAAATCATTTTTTTAAAGGTAATTATGATTGTCCTGAGGATGGTGATTGAGTGACATTTAAAAAATGGGAAAAGTTCTACTCATAACTCTGTCTGCTTAATTTGCTTATATAAAAGACTTAATGGTTTTTGTTGAGTTGATCCAGAGTCAGTAACATTTGAATATGTGTTATTACCATTTGATCAGTAACAAAACAATAGGGTAAGTGGGATGCCAAATGTGGCTGAGAGTTTAGGGTTTGCATTCCACACCCCAGCCTTAAATACGGTTGTATAAATTATTGGTTGATTTTTCTTTTTCATGGCTTTTCTTTGACATTTGATGGGGCTGGATTTATGGAGGCAACCAACAAATTACACAGCAATGAATTCTGGACTGTAGTCCCACAGCCTTGAGCCTAGATACTAGCTGTGTCACTAATACTCTGTGTGACCAGGGTAAGTTATTTAGATACATTTATGACTTTCCAAATCAATAGGTTGGACAAAGTTATCTTCAAAATGTCTTTCAGATTTGACCCTGAACATATGCGATTCTGGCATGTTCTGATTTTTAGTTTTCTGTTCTTGAAGCATGTCTACAATAGAAATGCCTACCTTCATATACAATAAAAGGACATTAGATTAATATGGTGTCTGTGAAAATCATTGAACAGCTTTAGAGATAAAAATAATGAAATGAGTCAAGTTCTCCATTATTAATTAAATCTTTTAAATTTTCTGTTTATGAAACTATGAACAATAAATTGGAACAAAGATATAATCTCACTACAAGTAAATTGTATTTTATGTAAAATATAATTTGTCTTTAGAAAATACTCAATGAAATTACCGTTTTAATTTCAGAGATTTTGAGGACTATTATTGTTATTTCTTTAAAGTGATAAATGTAATCCAAGATGCCTTTTTTCCCCCTTCAGAAGCTTGAGTGCCCAAGGGTTTGATAAATGTGGAAAATAACCACTGTTCAAATATCCTGTTGGCCTGTTGGTGAGATGTCATCGTGTTGTCTGAATGCAGTATGTGTTTAAACGTGCCATTTATTACCTGAAATTGTGTTATTTTGCCTCACACCCTTAGTAATACTCTTGTAATGCTTGCTGAGAATTGAAGCAAATGCCCTATGAAACTCAAGGGAGCAAGGTCTTTGTTATTTTTCAGAAGAAATGACTGGCTGAGGCTGTAAAGAAATCTTATGGTCATTCTCATGGAAAGAGGATTGGAGCCCTGATTCTTTGATCTCATTATTGACCAGTTGGTTGAGAAGACTGTCCTCCTGTTCCCACCCAATCACAATAAGTGGGTAATTACCTGAGGGCTAATTTGCTCCTTGAATGTGAATACATTTGTTGAAATTTCCTTGTGCTCAGCACCTGTTCAAAACATCCATTTGTATTGCAGCGCTGTTGTTTTTCTAATCTCATTGTGGAGCTAAGAGAGAGATTGTGTTTAAGGTTTCCTTCGTAATAGGTTTTCTTGCTCCAGGAAGGATGCGTGACAGACTCTGCACACTGCTGCTTGGTAGGTGTTCAGTGATGGATGCGTTTTCCATCTCCCAGGTACAGCTGCAGCTGTGCTGACTCTGGTGCGTTTGTAATATGCACTGTGGAGTGCACCATGATTTCATGATGGCTGGAGAAATCTGGTGGCTAGAATTCTAGGGAGGAGGACATCAGTGGGAAGTGCAGAAACCTCACACTGGGACATTGATGGAGAAAATCCAATTCTGTCCCTGGAGTTAAAGAGGAGTCACTCACTGGGCCATCATAAGAGCAAATAAAGTTACAGTTATTTCTTCAGATCCACAACTCACACTCAGCGAAAGTAATTATTCACTCTTTTTGTCCCAAACAATAATGAAATCAGCTAAAGCATATTGTATTTATTACTTCCACTCAAGTTATTGAGCTGTTCTGACACCTTGTTGCTGGGAAGATACACAGATGGAACACCATCATTTCCATTGATTCTGATCATACCCCACGCTAATATAGCCTTATTGCTCTGAGTCATAGGGATTTTATGCTTGCCTATTCAAAAAACAGTTTTTACCTTATTAAAAGGTGATATGACCTGAGCTGGAGACGATGTTTGGTCATTTTGTGTAAACCTTTTAATATTTTAGTGGTAAATACACTTCTTGAATCTTGACAAAAACATAATTAAAATGAACATATTTAAAATGGACATCTTCCAAATGTTCATTTTTAAAATGAATACCTTCGTTAACTTTTTTTTTTTTTTTGAGACGGAGTCTCGCTCTGTCACCCAGGCTGGAGTGCAGTGGCGCGATCTCGGCTCACTGCAAGCTCCGCCTCCCGGGTTCACGCCATTCTCCTGCCTCAGCCTCCAGAGTAGCTGGGACTACAGGCGCCCGCCACCACGCCCGGCTAATTTTTGTATTTTTAGTAGAGACGGGGTTTCACCGTGTTAGCCAGGAAGGTCTAGATCTCCTGACCTTGTGATCCACCCGCCTCGGCCTCCCAAAGTGCTGGGATTACAGGCGTGAGTCACCATGCCCAGCCTCTTCCTTAACTTTTAATGAATAAAGAGTTGAAAGGGAAAAACCAAATGTGCACTATGCTGATTTTATCTTGAGCTGTACAGAATGTGCAGTAACTTAAGAATATAAGTCATTCTGCTGTTATTCATACTAGCCTATTCTTTAGCATTATTTAAACACACATATTTGAGTGTCTATGCACTGCCTGATAGGCAGGGGGCTGGGTGCCAAGAAGGGATGTCCAGAGATAAACGGGCATATGTGTTAATCTTTTAGGGCACAGTCCAGTAACCTGATCAAGGAGTGACGTGTATTGTGTACTAGGATAGAAGTCAGTATCAGAGGGAACACAAAGGAAAGAGTGGTACTTTCTCCCCAGGGAAGGGATGCTCAGAAAGAGGGGGCTGATTATGGCCCTGGTTCATGAGAAAAAGGGCATTCCTGGCTCAGGGAGTGGGAAGAACAAAACCAAGAAATCCTGGAATGGCTTGGTGCATCAGCCAGTCTGTGAGTGCAGGGCATGGCTGGAGTTCTGGCTTTAAGATGAGTGGGAAGAAAGGCTGGAGAGGAGGTGGATCCAGGAAAAGTTGCTGGGAGCATTTATTCTTTTGGCAATGGGAAGCCATGGAAGAACGGTTGTAAGGAGGATTCTGTGTGATACATCTGCCTTTTAGAAAGGTCATTTTATAGAAAAAGTAGAAAATACAGACCAGCAAAAATTAAAAAAGTGAAAACAATCACTGTTCAAGGTCTGGTCTAGCACTCACCAGTGTTTTTCCTACAGGTGCATATACAAACATGCTTTTACATTTTATTTTTATTTTAAATTTTTCACTATCCTCAATTTCAGTGGAAACAAATCTCCTTTTTTTATTTTTTTTAAAAAATGAGATCCTATTGTACACATTATTTTAAATTTTTTTTCATTCTCTCCTTTTTTTAAAAATTAAAACAATTTTTTTTGAGACAGTCTCACTCTGTCGCCCAGGCTAGAGTGCAGCATCGTGGTCTCAGCTCACCGAAACCTTGCCTCCCAGGTTCAAGCAATTCTCCTGCCTCAGCCTTCCAAGTAGCTGGGATTACAGACATCCACCACCACCATGTCAGGTTAATTTTTGTATTTTTAGTAGAGAAAGGGTTTCACCATTTTGGACAGGCTGGTCTTGAATTCCTGGCTTCAAGCGATCTGCCTGCCTCGGCCTCCCAAAGTGTCATTCTCCTTTTAAAAGCATCAGTAAAACACTTCCAAAGCATTACTTTGATAATTACACAGCATTTATGTTATATCAATATACCATAATATACTCACGTTTAAGGGTATAGATTGTTTTAAATTTCCACTATTATAAATAGTGCTGCTCTGACACCTTCAGGATGCTTTTTATTATTCCTTAGGATACATTTCTGGAAGAGAAAGTTCCGGCTCAAATGGAATACATATTTTAAAAGGCCTGCATCTTTGCAGCCATTCTAATGCTAGTTAATATCATGCTTTTCTAACTTTGCCAGATCATGGATGATGAAGACTAGATTATGGATTTAATTTGCATTTGTTTGAGGTTGAATGATGCTTCATGAGTTTAACTGGCCAACTGTATTTATTTTTTATAAACTGAGTGTTCATGCCTTTTTTCTATTGTAATATTGGGGTGTTTATCTTAATCAACATGCCCTAATGCATCTCTATCTTTCATGCCGTGATGTGAGGTGTGGAAGAAACACGGGAGCAGCCTTCCTCAGGACACCTCTTGTTTATCTCTCTAGCTCTGAAATCACATGAAGCTGTGGATGGAGAGTCACCTGATAGTCCCAGAAACCCATCCCAGCCCAAGGATGATGAGTAACCAGACATTGGTAACCGAGTTCATCCTGCAGGGCTTTTCGGAGCACCCAGAATACCGGGTGTTCTTATTCAGCTGTTTCCTCTTCCTCTACTCTGGGGCCCTCACAGGTAATGTTCTCATCATCTTGGTCATCACCTTCAACCCTGGGCTCCACACTCCTATGTACTTTTTCTTATTCAACTTGGCTACTATGGACATTATCTGCACCTCTTCCATCATGCCCAAGGCGCTGGCGGGTCTGGTGTCGGAAGAGAGCACCATCTCCTACGGGGGCTGCATGGCCCAGCTCTATTTCCTCACGTGGGCTGCATCCTCAGAGCTGCTGCTCCTCACGGTCATGGCCTATGACCGGTACGCAGCCATCTGCCACCCGCTGCATTACAGCAGCATGATGAGCAAGGTGTTCTGCAGCGGGCTGGCCACAGCTGTGTGGCTGCTCTGCGCTGTCAACACGGCCATCCACACGGGGCTGATGCTGGGCTTGGATTTCTGTGGCCCCAATGTCATTATCCATTTCTTCTGCGAGGTCCCTCCCCTGCTGCTTCTCTCCTGCAGCTCCACCTACGTCAACAGTGTCATGATTGTCCTGGCGGATGCTTTCTACGGCATAGTGAACTTCCTGATGACCATCGCGTCCTATGGCTTCATCATCTCCAGCATCCTGAAGGTGAAGACTGCCTGGGGGAGGCAGAAAGCCTTCTCCACCTGCTCTTCCCACCTCACCGTGGTGTGCATGTATTACACCGCTGTCTTCTACGCCTACATAAGCCCGGTCTCCGGCTACAGGGCAGGGAAGAGCAAGTTGGCTGGCCTGCTGTACACTGTGCTGAGTCCTACCCTCAACCCCCTCATCTATACTTTGAGAAACAAGGAGGTCAAAGCAGCCCTCAGGAAGCTTTTCCCTTTCTTCAGAAATTAACTTGTGTCTTCTGAAGTTTTTGTCCTTGGAGACTGCAGTTTTAGTGGAGTCTAATGAGCAAGTTTCTGGACTGGGAGGTAAATAGACTTGTTTCTTCTAACCCAGCAGAACCTGTGCATGGATGAGCTGGGAGTGCTGGTTCCCCGAGACTGGGTGATGGGGGGATTGCGGTAGGTGTGACCCACCAGCCTCTGAGACACCAGATCTCTTGGTCTGACTCCAAGGTGGTGTCAGTGCTGAGTTGGCAGAGAAACGCAGGGCCTAGGAGGAGAAAAGTGTTCCTTGTGTTTTCAACTCATAGCCATATCAAACGTTTTCCTTTTTATGTACAACACTCAGGGTGTAAATTCTAAAATCACACCTAGAATTCAGCTGTGTGGGTCTAAAAAGTTAGGCAGAACTGTGGACCCCACAGCCCCTGAAGGGTTGTCAGACTGAAGCTTTGTTTTAAGGTGACCACTGGCCTTTAGGAAACCTTCTACCCCCATTATCTTACCTCAGCTGTTTCCTCTGGAGCCACTTGGACTTCAAAAATAGTTTGATTTTAATGCAAACTGTTGTTTCTGCTTTTGTCTTTTCTTCTTACTAACACTTCAGATCCTGAGTGTCTGACCTACCTAATTGGCCTGGAGCGAGGACAGCTGCCATGAGTCAGCTCTAATAAGTTAAATGGCATTGTAATAAGGCATTATTATCCTTCCATTGTTTCAGATAAAACTGGGTGAACGAATCCTCTGTGTCTAATAAAGACAGGTCTTGTGCTTGTGCTCCATGCTATTACAAAACTGCACTGGAAAATCCATTATCTTTATCATGATCCATTAAAGATGACAGAACTAAGATGTGAATGTTTAGTTGTATCTTGGAATTGAATAGAAACATATCATTTGATATGTGTGTGAAGCTGAGAGTAGAGTTTGATATTTGATTTAGATGGGATGGTTCTTCATCCGGTATTCTCATTATCATTCATCAGAAGCTCATTGACTCAAGTATTTGATGAATTGTAGCTGACTGTAGCTTTGGCACGTAGATTCTTACAGACAGTTTAATCTCTTTTAAGTGAATTCTGAGTCCCAAATAACATGTTGAAACCCTCAGTGGTCTCACTTTCCAATAAACATAGCTTTGAAAACCAGCACCAATGACTCTGTATGATTACTCAGAGGTTTTCAACATGTAATGAAGAGAGTTTATAGTGTTACTCATCTTAGTTTCTTATCATTTTTTACATTTTCTATATTTTACAATGGATTTGAAAAGTAAAAAAGACTTAGACATGCATTGAGAGTTTAAGAGAGCATTAGTAATTCAGCAAAATAGAAATATAAGACGTGATTGACATTCTTACAAAGCTGGTAATCTAATTAAACAGACTTGCACTTATGATGATGAATATAAAAAGAAAGACATAAAGAGTGTTGCATTTTGGAGGATCTGGCAAGATAGCCAAATAGGAAGAGCTCCGGTCTGCAGCTTCCAGCAGACCAACATAGAAGGTGGGTGATTTCTGCATTTCCAACTGAGGTACCCTCTTCATCTCATGGGGCTGGTTAGGCAGTGGGTGCAGCCCACAGAGGGCTAGCAGAAAGAAGCAGGGTGAGGCATAGCCCCACCCGGGAAGCACAAGGAGCCAGGGCCCTCCCTCCTACAGCCAAGGGAAGCTGAGGCACTGTGTTATCCAGCCCAGATACTACACTTTTTGCATGGGTTTTGCAATCCACATACCAGGATACTCCGTCATGTGCCTACAGCGCCAGGGCTTTGGGTTTCAAGCACAAAACTGGGCAGCTCTTTGGGCAGACACTAAGCTAGCTGCAGGAGTTTTATTTTATTTTTATACCCCAGTGGCACCTGGAATGCCAGCAAGACAGAACCGTTCACTCCCCTGGAAAGGGAGCTGAAGCCAGGGAGCCAAGTGGTCTCGCTCAGTGGGTCCCACTGTCATGAAGTCCAGCAAGCTAAGAACCACTGGCTTGCAATTCTTGTTGCTAGCGCAGCAGTCTGAAGTCAACCTGGGATGACTGAGCTTGGTATGGGGAGGGGCGTCTGCCATTACTGAGGCTTGAGCAGGTGATTTTCCCCTGACAGTGCTAAGGAGGCTGGGAAGTTGGGAGTGGGCAGAACTCCCCACAGCCCAGCAAAGAGGCTGTGGCCAGACTGCCTCTCTAGATTCCTCCTCACTGGGCAGGGCATCTCTGAAAGAAGGGCAACAGCTCCAGTCACGGGCTTATAGATAAAACTCCCATTTCCCTGGGACAGAGCATCTGGGGGAAGGAGCAGCTGTGGGTGCAGCTCCAGCCGACTTAAATGTTCCTGCCTGCTGGCTCTGAAGAGAGCAGATTCACCCAGATTCACAAGGAGGATTCACCCAGCACAGTGCTTGAGCTCTACTAATGGACAGACTGACTACTCAAATGGGTACTTGACCCCCATGCCTCCTGACTGGGAAAGACCTTCCAACAGGGGTTGACAGACATCTCATACAGGAGAACTCTGGCTGGCATCAGGCTGGTGCCCCTCTGGGAGGAAGCTTCCAGAGGAAGGAACAGGGAGCAATCTTTGCTGTTCTGCAGCCTCCACTGCAATTGGTCTGGAGTGGACCCCCAGCAAACTTCAGCAGACCTGCAGAAGAGGGGCCTGACTGTTGGAAGAAAAACTAACAAACAGACAGCATTATCATTAATATCAACTAAAACGACCCCCACGCAAAACCCCCATCCGAAGGTCATCAGCCTCAAAGATCAAAGGCAGATAAACCCACAAAGATGAGGAAAAATCAGCGCAAATATGCTGAAAATTCCAAAAACCAGAATGCCTCTTCTCTTCCAAATGATCGCAACTCCTCTCCAGAAAGGGCACAAAACTGGATGCAGAATAAATGTGATGAATTGACAGAAGTAGGCTTCAAAAGGTGGGTAATAAAAAACTCCTCTGAGCTAAAAGAGCATGTTCTAACCCAATGCAAGGAAGCTAAGAACCTTGATAAAAGGTTACAGGAACTGCTAACTAAAATAACCAGTGTGGAGAAGAACATAAATGACCTGATGGAGCTGAAAAACACAGCATGATAACTTAGTGAAGTATACACAAGTGTCAATAGCTGAATCAATCAAGCAGAAGAAAGGATATCAGAGATTGAAGATCAACTTACTGAGATAAGGTATGAAGACAAGGTTAGAGAAAAGAGAATGAAAAGGAATGAACAAACCTTCCATGAAATATGAGACTATGTGAAAAGACCAAACCTAAGATTGATTGGGGTAACTGAAACTGATGGGGAGAATGGAACCAAGTTGGAAAACACATTTCAGGACATTATCTGGGAGAACTTCCCCAACCTAGCAAGAAAACCCAACATTCAAATTCAGAAAATACAGAGAACACCACTAAGATACTCCTCGAGAAGAGCAACCCCAAGACATATAATCATCAGATTCTCCAAGGTTGAAATGAAGGAAAAGATGTTAAATGTCAGAGAGAGAAAGGTCAGGTTATTCACAAAGGGAAGTCCATCAGACTAACAGCAGATCTCTCTGTAGAAACCCTACAAGCCAGAAAAGAGTGGGGGCCAATATTCGACATTCTCAAAGAAAAGAATTTTCAAGTCAGAATTTCATCACCAGCCAAACTAAGCTTCATAAAAGAAGGAGAAATAAAATCCTTTACAGACAAGCAAATGCTGAGAGATTTTTGTCACCATGAGGCGACACCATAAGGCAGGCCTTACAAAAGCTCCTGAAGGAAGCACTAAATATGGAAAGGAAAAACCACTACCAGCCACTGCAAAAACACAGCAAAATATAAAGACCAATGACTCTATGAAGAAACTACATCAACTAATGTGCAAAATAACCAGCTAGCATCATAATGACAGGATCAAATTCAAACATAACAATAATGTATATGGGCTAAATGCCCTAATTAAAAGACACATGCTGGCAAATTGGATAAAGAGTCCAGACCCATCAGTGTTGTGTATTCAGGAGACCCATCTCATGTGCAAAGACACACATAGGCTCAGAATAAAGGGATAGAGGCTCAAAATAAAGGGATGGAGGAATATTTACCAAGCAAATAGAAAGAAAAAAGCATGGTTGCAATCCTAGTCTCTGATAAAACAGACTTTAAGCCAACAAAGATCAAAAGAGACAAAGAAGGACATTATATAATGGTAAAGGGATCAATGCAACAAGAAGAGCTAACTATCCTAAATATATATGCACCCAATACAGAAGCACCCAGATTCATAAAACAAGTTCTTAGAGACTACAAAGAGACTTAGACTCCCACACAATAATAGTGGGAGACTTTAACACCCTACTAACAATATTAGACAGATCAACAAGACAGAAAATTTACAAGGGTATTGAGGAACTCAGCTCTGGACCAAGCAGACCTAATAGGCATCTACAGAACTCTCCAGTCCAAATCAACAGAATATACATTCTTCTCAGCAACACATAGCACTTATTCTAAAATCAACCACATAATTGGAAGTAAAACACTCCTCAGCAAATGCAAAACAATGGAAATAATAACAAACAGCCTCTCAGACCACAGTGGAATCAAATTAGAACTGCGGATTAAGAAACTGACTCAAAACCACACAGCACATGGAAACTGAACAATCTGCTCTGGAATGCCTACTGGGTAAATAATGAAATTAAGGCAGAAATAAAGAACTTCTTTGAAACCAATGAGAACAAAGAGACAATGTACTAGAATCTCTGGAACACAGATAAAGCAGTGTTAAGAGGGAAATTTTAACACTAAATGCCCATATCAGAGTGGGAAAGATCTAAAATCAACACCCTAACATCACAATTGAAAGAACTAGAGAAGTGAAAGCAAAAGAGAAAGAGACACACATAAAAACCCTTTTAAAAAATTAATGAATCCAGGAGCTGGTTTTTTGAAAAGATTAACAAAATGGATAGACTGCTAGCCAGACTAATAAAGAAGAAAAGAGAGAAGAGTCAAATAGACATAATAAAAATGATAAAGGGGATATCACCACTGATCCCACAGAAATACGAACTATCATCAGAGAATATTATAAATATCTCTATGCAAATAAACTAGAAAATCTAGAAGAAATGGATAAATTCCTGGACACATACACCCTCCCAAGACTAAACCAGGAAGAAGTTGAATCCCTGAATAGACCAATAACAAGTTCTGAAATTGAGGCAGGAATTAATAGCCTACCAACCAAAAAAGCCCAGGACAGGACGAATTCACAGCCGAATTCTACCAGAGGTACAAAGTGGGACTGGTACCATTCCTTCTGAAACTATTCCAAATAATAGAAAAAGAGGGACTCCTCCCTAACTCATTTTATGAAGCCAGTATCATCCTGATACCAAAATCTGGCAGTGACACAACAAAAAAAGAAAATTTCAGGCCAATATCCCTGATGAACATTGATGCAAAAATTCTCAGTAAAATACTGGCAAACTGAATCCAGCAGCACATCAAAAAGCTTATCCACCAGGATCAAGTCAGTATCATCCCTGGGATGCAAGGCTGGTTTAACACACGCAAATCAATGAATATAATCCATCACATCAACAGAACTAATGACAAAAACCACATGATTATCTCAATAGATGCAGAAAAGGCCTTTGATAAAATTTGACACCGCTTTATGCTAAAGCCTCTCAATAAACTAGGTATTGATGGAACATATCTCAAAATAATAAGAGCTATTTATCACAAACCCACAGCCAATATCATACTGAATGGGCAAAAACTGGAAGCATTCCCTTTGAAAACTGGCACAAGACAAGGATGTCCTCTCTCACCACTCCTATTCAACACAGTGTTGGAAGTTCTGGCCAGGGCAATCAGGCAAGAGAAAGAAATAAAGGGTATTCAGTTAGGAAAAGAGGAAGTCAAATTGTCTCTGTTTGCAGATGACGTGATTGTATATTTAGAAAACCCCATCATCTCAGCCCAAAATCTCCTTAAGCTGATAAGCAACTTCAGCAAAGTCTCAGATACAAAATCAATGTGCACAAATCACAAGCATTCCTATACACTAATAATAGACAAGCAGAGAGCCAAATCATGAGTGAACTCCCATTCAAAATTGCTACAAAGAGAATAAAATACCTAGGAATGCAACTTACAAGGGATGTGAAGGACCTCTTCAAGGAGAACTACAAATCACTGCTCAAGGAAATAAGAGAGGACACAAACAAATATCCCATGCACATAGCTAGGAAGAATCAATATCATGAAAATGGCCATATTGCCCAAGGTTATTTATAGATTCAAGCTATTCCCATCAAGCTATGATTGACTTTCTTCACAGAATTGGATAAAACTACTTTAAATTTCATATGGAACCAAAAAAGAGCCCATATAGCCAAGAAAATCCTAAGCCAAAAGAACAAAGCTGGAGGCATAATGTTGCCTGACTTCAAACTATACTACAAGGCTACAGTAACCAAAACAGCATGGTATTGGTACCAAAACAGATATATAGACCAATGGAACAGAACAGAGGCCTCAGAAATAAAACCACATGTGGCCAGGTGTGGTGGCTCATGCCTGTAATCCCAGTGCTTTGGGAGACTGAGGCAGGCAGATCACAAAGTCAGGAGTTTGAGACCAGCCTTGCCAATATGGTGAAACCAATTCTCTAACAAAAATACAAAAAATTAGCCAGGCATGGTGGTGGGCACCTGTAGTCCCAGCTACTCTGGAGGCTGAGGCAGGAGAATTGCTTGTGCCTATGAGGTAGAGGTTGCAGTGAGCCAAGATCACACCACTGCATTCCAGCCTGGGTGACAGAGCGAGACTCTGTCTCAAAAAAAAAAAAAAAAAAAAAAAAAAAAAGAAAAGAAAAGAAAAAGAAAAAGAAATAACACAACACATCTACAACCATCGAATCTTTGACAAACCTGAGAAAAACAAGCAATGGGGAAAGGATTCCCTAGTTAATAAATAGTGCTGGGAAAGCTGGCTAGCCATATGCAGAAAACAGAAACTGGACCCCTTCCTTGTACCTTATACAAAAATTAACTAAAGATAGATTAAAGACTTAAACATAAAACCTAAAACCATAAAAACCATAGAAGAAATCCTAGGCAATACCATTCAGGACATAGGCATGGGCAAAGACTTCATGACTAAAATACCAAAAGCAATGGCAACAAAAGCTAAAATTGACAAATGGGATCTAATTAAACTAAAGAACTTCTGCACAACAAAATAAACTATCATCAGAATGAACAGGCAACCTACAGAATGGGGGAAGATTTTTGCAATCTATCCATATGACAAAAGTCTAATATCCAGAATCTACAAGGAACTTAAACAAATTTACAAGAAAAAAAAAACCCCATCAAAAAGTGGGTGAAGGATATGAACAGACATGTCTCAAAAGGAGACATCTATGTGGCCAACAAGCATATGAAAAAAAGCTCATCATCACTGGTCATTAGAAAAATGCAAATCAAAACCATAATTAGATACCATCTCATGCCAGTTAGAATGGTGATCATTAAAAAATCAGGAAACAACAGATGCTGGCAAAGATGTGGAGAAATAGGAACACTTTCACACGTTGGTGGGAGTGTAAAGTAGTTCACTCATTGTGGCATGCAGTGTGGTGATTCCTCTAGGATCTAGAACCAGAAATACCATTTGACCCAGCAATCCCATTACTGCATATATACCCAAAGGATTATAAATCATTCTACTATAAAGACACATGCACACAAACGTTTACTGCAGCACTATTTACAATAGCAAAGACTTGGAACCAACCCAAATGCCCATCATTGGTAGACTAAAGCAAAAGTGGCACTTATACACCATGGAGTATCATGCAGCCATAAAAAGAATGAGTTCATTTCCTTTGAAGGGACATGAATGAAACTGGAAACCATCATTCTCAGCAAACTAACACAGGAACAGAAAACCAAACACTGCATATTCTTTCTCATAAGGGGGAGTTGAACAATGAGAACACGTGGACACAGGGAGGGGAACATGACACACTGGGGGCTGTCAGAGGGTGGTGGGCAAGGGGAGGGAGAGCATTAGGACAAATGCCTAATGCATGTGGGGCTTAAAACCTAGATGATGGGTTGATAGGTGCAGCAAACCACCGTGGCACATGTATACCTATGTAACACACCTGCACGTTCCACATATGTATCCCAGAACTTAAAAAAAAAAATGAGTGTTGCATTTCATGTGTGGGGTGATGGTGTTGTAGATGCTTAAAGAAGTGTGAGTGTGGAAAGAGCCCTGAACTGAGAGGGGGAAGATCTGGGTTCAAGTGCAGACTCAGACACTCAACCCATTGGAGCCTCCATTTCCTTCTAACTATAATGAGGGCAATAAATCAAACTAGAGATGGTGCCAAGATTGATCAACAGAAGTGAAGAAAATGATATCAAGTGTTATATAAGTTTAAGATCTCACTGTTGGTGAGTGATCACTGAGGAAGCCTGGATGTCACAGCCCCTCACCTCTGCCTGGCTTGGAGTGATGGTTGCCGTGGCTGGCTGGGAAGTGTAAGTGGGGCTGGGTGGTGTGGGACCACACAGGTAAGGGCTGTGAGCAGCTGTGGTCTTGGCTGTATAAAAATGACTCATTGAGGTGAAGCAATTCGGGTGGGTAAAAGAGAAACCATTTCAGTGGTCTTCAATACAAAAGTGAACCTTGTTTCTTAGGAATGTTCAGGCTGATGAATGACACCACTTCTACCCAAGAAAGGCAAATTGGGAGAATTACCTGACAGAGCTGGACCATCATCCTTTCCTCAGATCTGATTTATCTCCCTGATCCCAAAACTCACCTTCATTCAGGGTCAGCACCTTTTTTTTTCCTGTCCTCCAAACTTAAACAGGTCCATTTCAGTCTTTGGATCTCTTGCTCTTCCTAGTTCAGTTGAGCCCCCTACCTTGGTCTTGGCTTATCTTGACCTTTGAGCCCTACATAAGCAGCAGGTCCTTCACTCTGTAGCTGTCTTGGTGCAGGCAGAGCATCCCTCCTTGCTAGGATGCTATATTGCTTGGTGGTTTGCCTTCTCAGGAACAAATGCATCCTTTTTCTCCAACCGATCTAACAACTAGGATTTTGTTCTTTTCTTGGATGCTTTTGCAGGAACTGGAGCCAGTTTGCCTCCTTTAGCTGAGACTGGGAAGCAGCTCTTGCTTCCCCATTATGCTATCACTTAATATTAGTCCTGTGATTAAACAAGACAATGTTATGACCCCATAGGCATCCTGCAGGCAGTACCTTCAATGAGTGGCTATGACTTCACAGTATCATGGCTTCAAGAGCCATGGAGAAGTGACAGAATTTCCATTTTACCCATTTCTCTGCTTTTTGTCTTTCATAATGTATATTAGTCAAGGAAAATGCATTCTTTCTTTCAGTGATTTTCCAACCACAAGCCCTTATCTTTTTAGTCTTCCTGACTGAACTTTTAAATTTAATCTAAGGACCCTCTTTCTCTTGGAAAATGATGCTGGTGGAGGAGGAGTTATTTTTATCAAAGGCAAGCAAGAACGGCATTTGGCACACCCCATTTGGGAGGGGACATAGCCCAGAGGCAGGGTTAGGCTTTCATCCTTCACCACCAACTTAGGTGAGCCCAGTTCCCTCTTTGAATGAGAGCTCTACCCATAAGACAGGCACCACAGCTGCATCCTGGCATCTCAGCAGCCCAGCTAGACAGAGCCCCTGGCACTCTCTATACAAACACGGCATAAGGAAGGGGACTGGGGTCTTGAAGACAACATCTCCTTATGCTGGCTCCATGTCACATTCGAGAGCCAAGTTGTGATGGGGTCTTGCTTTTGTCCTGTTTTAGGGTGAGTGAGCCTCATGTCTTTGGCAGATCATACATCTGAGTCGGAACTTGTTGGTAGTTTTATGCTGAATTGATCTGCATTTGTATGCTCCTATATGCTGTCTTTTCCCTCTTAAACAGTTGTCCTCAGCATATAATAGAAAAATCAGGAGTATTAGGCCCATCAGAATGCTTCATTTTTCTGAATTAGAATCAACAGTTGTGATTAGATAGCACTGCAAATGTGTGATTTCTAAGATGGAATTGTCACCTATGTTAGCTATATCATAAGTGGAAAAATTCAGAGCCCAAATGATGATCCAACCTCCACTCAGCTTCCCTGGGATGCTACTTTGGCTGCCCACCAGGACCGTTATGTGGGTCTGCATGTCAGAGAACAAACCATATCCTCCTGCTTCCCTCTGTGCTCAGGTAGCTGCCTGAGCCGGTCCAGACCTGAGGGTCCTGAGTTCCTCGGGCAGCAACTGTGCTCACTCTTAACCTATTGTCTTTCAGTTCCAAACCCATCTCTGCAACTCTGAGCCTGGGATGCTGCAAACCTTATTTTTCCTTTGCAGCTGGATTTCTGTTAGTCTCTGCCCAGAGTGGGCCCTAGAGGGATCCTGGAAGGCTGGGAGAGAGCAGGGACTTGCTCTGTCCCATTTGCTTCCAGCTTCTGTCAGCATCATCCTGAGGATGATTCCTTAGCTTTGCAGCAGTGATTTGGTCCAAGGACAGCAGCTGCTCTCAGCTTTTACACTTGCAGGAGCAGCCTCATTTGGCCCCTCAGAGATGCTGGCACATAGTCACCAGTGTTGCCTACTCTGGGGTTTCAATCCCTGTCCAGGGTGGCTCTCCTCCGAGCTGCTGAGGAAGCAGCACGCACTGAGTAGCATGCATCCTCAGGCTGAAGCCCTGTGGGATCTCTTTATGCCACAGGAAGACCAAGGCCACCCAGGAAAGCCACTCTCCTCGGGGTCTCTGGTCCAGCTCAGTGCAGTCCCTTCACTGGCTTTCTCACTGATCATGGCCTCAAACTCTCTTTGCTCCTCCAGTCCCAGGATATAAAGCTGCTTTCTGTGGTTGCTGTTTTTGCAGCACGGCAGTTTCTCTTGTGCTCTGCAGTCCTCCCAAACGTCTCTGGCCAGTTCCCTACATTAGGTCCTCTCTGTTAAATCGGTAGTGTGGTTTCTGTTTTCTCACCCAGATGCCAACTGATGCAGGCCTCCCTTCTGGGGCCTGTAGGCTCCATGCTCCTGTGCTGCTCCCCATGGTCTCTGGTGTGAGTTCTTCAGGCTCTGACAGATCCAGGTCCTGCTCCAGCTATTTCTGCTTTGGACACAAAAATGGGCTGAATCTGTGCCCATAAAGGCCTGAGCTCATTCAGTTCCAGGAGTGAGGAGAGCTCATCCTGAGTTTGTTAACACTTCTCACGCCCTTGGATGGTATCTCCTATAAAAGTTAAAAGTTCTTTTAGACTTCCTCTTCCAGATTTCCTGGAACCTCTTCAAAGAAGCCAACATGCTTCTCATCATGGGGCTGGGCTAGAGAGGAATCTCTTTGAATGCCCTAGATTGCTTTCTCTCCTGACCTGATTCTTGGTTTCAGAATGGTGTTTGTAACCCTATTCTCTCATCCCAAGATGAATGTCCTTGCTTTCCTGAGGCACCTACTGTCAGAGGCATGTGAACCAGAGCAACTCCATCTTAAATAGGAGCTGGGAAAAATGAGGCTGAAACCTACTGGGCTGCATTCCCAGATGGTTAAGGCATTCTAAGTCACAGGTTGAGAAAGGAGGTCAGCATAAAATTTAGGTCATAAAGACCTTGCTGATAAAACAGGTAGTAGTAAAGGAGCCAGCTGAAACCCACAGAAACCAAAATGGTGATGAGAATGGCCTCTGGTCTTCCTCACTGCTATACTCCCAGCAGCACCATGACAGTTTACAAATGTGATGGAAACATCAGGAAGTTACCCTATATGGTCTAAAAATGGGAGGCATGAATAATCTACCCATTGTTTAGCATATAAACAAGAAATAACCATAAAAATGGGCAACCAGCAGCCCTCAGGGCTGCTCTGTCTATGGAGTAGCCTTTCTCTTATTCCTTTACTTTCCTAATAAACTTGCTTTCACTTTACTCTGTGGACTTGCCCTGAATTCTTTCTTGTGCGAGATCCAAGAACCCTTTCTTGGGGTCTGGATTGGAACCCCTTTCCTGTAACACTACCACTGGGGATGCAGGGGGTGCAGATTTTATCTCTCCTTCTTTAGACATAAATGTGATTATTTTGGTGTCTGGAAGCCTAACCATTGCTTTACATTCTCCTTCATACTCCCATCCAGACATCCTCCCTATGACATTCACTCATTTCCAACCCTTCCTGTATATCATGGAGTTGCTATGGTGGGTGTGCAGAGCAGCACCCTTGGCTGGACCTTGGGGTCCAGTCACCATGACAATCGCCTTGGTCAGTCATGTGGTCAAAGGATGAGAACTATAGTTTTCATATTGCTCAAGGTTAACTTTACCTTTTAGAGAACTCAAGATTACAATACAGTATGCATAAACCAAGTGAGAGCAAGAGGCTACTAATTGGATCAATATATGTCATAAAGCCTAGATTTACTCCTGAAAATATTCTTTTCCTGCTGGTTGGGTTGTTTGGTGAAGATCAATCACATAATAATCTCAGTTCTAACTATGTCATTGTAGACTTTCATTATTTCCTTCCTCTTATAATAAATCCTTATTCTGCCCTCTTTAAGCCCTGTAATACTTTCTGAGGATACAGCAGTGAGCAAGATTGGTAAACATTGCCTGAGCTCTTAGTTTTGAAGACAATTTAGTAAACAACAACAATAAAATCCCCATAACAAGGGAAATGCCCCTGCTTGTGGGGGTTAAAGAAGGCCTCCTGTGACAAGTGTCATTTAGGCTGTGCTCCTAAGGATAAGTGGAAGACAGACAGGATAACTTAGTGTTGAAGTGGGGAGGGAGAGAGTATTATAGGCTCCTGGCAAGAGTGTCTGGCAAGAGTGAGTGTGGCTCATACATCCAATTGAAAGAAATCAAGAGCGGTCAATCTGGACTAAAATGGTGGAAAAACGACCATCACCAACAGTTTTATCCAATGGGTATTGGGAGGGATATATTCTACCTATTTTCTTCACTTACTCAATTGAAAAACCTCATATCCCTAAAAACAATTAGAAATGCTTATACCTACAATTTCTCAGCAACAAAAGGGGCCTCATTAATTAATCATATTAATTTCTCTTGATGTCAATAGAGCCCAGTCTCTTACTGATGATTTCTTGGGGCTTTTACATGGTGGAGACTCTTGGACCTCTCAAGTGTAGATGAACAAATAATACTCTCAGAACTGATGACATCTCTCTCCCTTCGTGTGTGTGTGTGTGTGTGTGTGTGTGTGTGTATGTAAATCAGTCTACGATGCAAATTAAGTCTGTATTTTCTTTTTCCCATGAGGATACATTATATCCTAACACAACCCAAGAAGTGAAATAAAATCAGGCCAATTTGTAATTGCATCTTTTTCTTACATTTGAACATGCGGCCTCTCATGAGAAAAGCATACCATTTGAGTTGATTTTTACCGATATGTAAATAGATTTTGGTTTATCTAAGTGACTTAAGTTCCCACTCAACTCAATTTCCCACTGATGCAATTCCAACATATGCACCACAAACTGGCCAGACATAGAGACACACAAAGCAGAAATCCATGTGAAGACAGAGGAAGAGACTGGAGCGATGCCTTCATAAGCCATGAAACAATAAGGATTGCCAGAAACCACCACTAGCCAGAAGAGGCAAGAGAGGACAGTTCCCTAGAGCCTTCAGAGAGAACATGGCCCTGCTCACGCCTGGATTTTACACTTCTAAAATCCAGAACTATGGCAGAATAAATTTCTATTGTTTTAAGTCACCAGTGTTATAATTTTTAATGACAGTTCTAGGAAACTAATGTAGGTGGCTTCTAGTGGAAGAGAAGTCTCAAGTTATGACTTATCTGGTGTCACATCCACAAGCAATCAGCCACTCAGGGGTCTCTTTTACCTAAGCATTGCTACCTAGTAACACAAGGCTTTCCATAGTTATCAGATTTCCAGAGGAATCAAGCTAGAAAATAAATAGAAGGTCAATACCTCTTGCAGAAAGGCAGGGTTTTGTTAAACCTTTACCCACAAACAGAGGAAAAAATTGCTAAGTTAAATCCAAATGCTTGTATCCTCTTTTGCATTTAGTGGACTTAAAGCCCCACAATTATCATGGTTTTCAGTAATTTTTTTTTTGTGATAATGCTGTGTGCTTACCCCCTGTACTTGGAGGTGAGTAAAGCTTATCCTCAAGCTGTACTCAGCAGTTTGCAAAGACAAACATATCTTTTTCTCATTCACAAGTTGGTGGATTGGCTGGGCTCCACTAGGTTCCACTGGGATTGGATTGGTGAGGCTCTCATTGAAGGTTGGCTTCACGTATGTTCCATGTGTCTTTTCATGCTGGGATCTGTGGCTACCTGTGGCATGTTCTTTTCATGGCTGATGGATGTGGTGGGAGAGACAAACCAAACCAAGCAAACCTATTTAAACCTGTACTTGTATCATGGCTGTGTAATTGTTACAGGGAAGGAGCAAAGAATTGGGAGCAATAGTCTAATCTGCCACAATAACCCTTGTAAACCAAAAAGTATCTGAGATAGGACTCAATCAATTTAGAGGTTTATTTGGCCAAGATTAAAGACCTTGACCCATGCACAGCCTCAGGAAGTCCTAAAAACATGTGCCTAAGGTAGTTGGGTTACAGCTTGGTTTTATACATTTTAGGGAGAGAGAAGTTACAGGCAAAGACACAAATCAATATACATAAGGTATATGTTGGTTTGTCCCAGAAAGGTAAGACATCTTGAAGCAAAGAGGGTGGAGATTCATGGTCATAGGTGGATTCAAAGATTCTCTGACAGGCAGTTGGTTGAAAGAGTTAAGCTCTGCTTTAAGAGTTGAATTCAGCATAAAAAAATGCTTGAGTTTGTTAGAAGCATTTGAACCAGAGCAACTCCATCTTGAGTAGCAGCTGGGTAAAATAAGGCTAAAACCTATAGGCTGCATTCCCAGATAATTAGGCATTCTAAGACACAGGATAAGATAGGAGGCTGGCACAAAGATACAGCTCATAATGAGCTTGCTAATAAAACTTGCAGTAAAGAAACTGGCTAAATCCCACCAAAACCAAGATGGCGATGAGAGTGACCTCTGGTTGTCCTCACTGCTACACTCCCACTAGTGCCATGACAGTTTACATCCCTACATTGTAAACTGTCATGGCACTAGTGGGAGTGTAGCAGTGAGCTGGGCACATGCCTGTAATCCCAGCTACTCGGGAGGCTAAGGCAGGAGTGTTCCTGGACCAAACTGAGGGTTGGGCTGCTATTTCCTGCTGCCAATAATGAGATGCAGATGAACTCAGGAGGAAGAGAGTTTTATTTTCTGCAACCAGTTACAGGGAGAAGGCCCAGAAATTTTCACCAGAACAACTCAAAATTACAAAGTTTTTCAGAGCTATATAACTTCCAAACTGTATGTCTACATGTAAGTGTTTCACGTGTCTTTTCATGCTGGGATCTGAGGCTACCTGTGGCATGTCCTTTTCATGGCTGAAGGTCATCCTGAAGACCTTCTTCTACAGCCTCATTAAGTTTACTTAATCTAAATGGGTCTAGGTGCTGGGGTGATTACCCTTATCTTGTCTCTTGCTAAATCACAGGGGTTTGGGAAGTTACTTCAGACCTCCAATAAACTTGATTGTGGAAGCCTGTGGAGTTTCTTCAGACCCCTAATAAAACTTGTTTAATCCTAAAGGGGTCCTGCTAAGAATTTCTTTGTTACTTTATCATGCTTTAAGGCCCAGGAAAGGCCTAGACAAAACTCTTGATGGACTTTTGCTACATTCCAGCCTTTGTATAAGGGCACTGGCTTTTTTAGCTTTTGATATTTAACTTAACCACTCAGTCAGTACTGAAACAGTTGTGATGGATAACAGAGCAGGAGCATCACCATCTTGGACAAGCACCACCATTTTAAAGTTCACCTTGATTAAAAACTGCCTAAATCCAAAGAGCATCAGCCTAATGGCTAAGGTCAGCATGACCATAAACCACAAATGACATCTCTGACCAGAAACATTCCAACCATAAGGTAAACCCCTCCCAGACCAGAGACATGCCAGCCCTGAGATAACCTCCCCTCTGGCTGGAGAGATGTCAGCCCCGAGATAACCTCCTCTCCAAGCAGAGATATTCCAATCCCACAATAGACTTCTCCTCACCCTAAAACCAATAAATACTCTTAGTCTGTAAGAGAGAGTGTTCCTGACTGAAATCGGTCAGAAGGCCCTCTCAGGTTTATTCTCCAAAATAAACCTGTCTTTGACCGTTGAGCCACTTTTTGTGTTTCTTTCCTCTTTCTTTAACTCTTACATTTGGTGCTGAAACCTGGGATGGGGGTTGGGGGTAGAGGCTGTGTTGCAACCCAGGAAGCAGTGGACAGCAGCTGCTCATCCCACTGCACCCACCCCATCTTGTCTCCTTTTTTTGAGCAATTTTTGAGCAATTTGTGTGGGGAGGACAATTAATCTGAAGGGGACTTCAAGTCTCAGGCTGGGGCTACCCTGCAGTGAGCCCTCAAAGCCCTCAGGTGCTGCAGACCCTGGTGGACTGAACAAAGGAGGATGAATGCAGGAATAAAGACAAAGACAAAAGAGTATGTTTGGATGAAGGGGTCAGGGGGCTCCTTGCTTCTAGTGAATAAGGGCCCTGGGCTTCTAGAGCCCTTCATATTTATTGAGTAAAAGAGATATGGAGCAGGGGGCAGTTGTTGGTCAGCTGCTTGATTTAGTGCAGGCCTGCATGACTGCCTTCTTAGAACAGTAGGCTCTAGATGTTCCAGTAGATAACTTTAAGGAGCATGGCACCCAGGAGCACAGCACCAGGGAGTGATTGCCCTCAGCATACCTTCTGGCAGCAGGTGCAGATGTGAGTTTGCCCACATCCTGCATTCATGATAAACAGTTTGCTGTTTGATCATATAGCCTCCAGTGGAATGCTGAGTTGGTCATGACCCTCAGGCTCTTGGCTCCCAACATCTCTCCCTTTCTGTTTTTGCATTAATTGAATGAATGTAACACCAGGTTGGACAGCTCTCATTTTCCAACTGGTGGACCATCTAATTTTACAGACTGTGAACAGAAAACAAGAGACATAACAGCATTATTCCCAGAACTATATATGAGATGTTAATGTGGTGCTTTAGATAGGCCCGAGGATTGAGGCTCTCCAGACCTTGCTGAAATTTGGTCCAGGCTTCTAAAGAAGGCTGAAACTCTTGAGTTTGCTTATTTAAATCAAGAATTTTGTTTTGTAATTCACCAATATCAAAGGTGATGTTGGATGTGAAAGCTCCCTGCAAAAGAGCTTTCACAAGGTCCCATGGATACTCACTTTGGTTGTATTCTAAGTTGGTTACACAAATATGAGCGTGATTTAAATGACAGCACAATTGCTGTTGCAATTGTAAGCTTTGTACTTGTTCCCCTAATGATAGAACTGTGGATTTCAACATTGCCACTTCAATTTGTAACTCAGTGTTAATTTCATTCTGAAGTAGCCATGCTTGGTTGGCTGTATGCATCCAGTTCTCCACATACTGAGTTGTTTGAACAGAACTATGCAAAGCTACAGAGGACATTACAACAGAAGTTATTAGTGTGACCAAGGAAACAATAGCAAAAATTATCATGCCTAAGGCTCTACGGGCACCATGAGTAAGTTGAGTTAAAAGAAGTTTCACAAAGTGCAAAGCAGGGGTGGTGGCCCAAGGCTCAGAGAGATTAATGGGAATCCATAGCCCAGGGATGTGACCCAAAATTATCAAAGTAGAGATATTATGTGTTTGCAATATGCTATGATTAATGCAGTGATATAACTGACAAGGTTTATGGGTGAATTGGATATCATTTACCTGAGCTGGTCCTTCCTGGCTGCCAAAAAGACATAAGGATTAAAAACACAAACCATAAATTGAGTGGTGATACTCTTTACAAATGTAACATCAAAACTATGTCCAGTAGCAGTACTAGTATTAGAGAGTACCCCTACCCAGATACTACCATTTGTGAACAGGAGTGCAGAGTTCCATATTGTTTCTTGAATTGGACCTTTCCTCCCTAGATATTGTTACTGAGGAAGAGGCGGGCTAAAGCCAGCTCCATGCCAAGCAATTTGGGTGGCAGATTGGGATTGGATCCCAGTGTGGCATAAAGAAGAAGCATTAAAAGCCTGCCACCAATGCCAACAAAGTTTGTGCCATGATGTCTGATTTTCCTCTTTTCCATCTAGTTGAACTTTAGGTCTCTAATCCACAATGTTTCCAGTTAACATAGATTGTTTTCTAGCCAGTGGGCCAGGTTAGCACACTAGTTACATTAATAGAACTAAGACCTAATAAGTACCTGACTTTTCCATGCCGACTCAACCATGCTTGAGCTTGAATTGTAAGACAACTATGGTTGAGTGACATCTTTGTAGTGATACACAAGGGGAGTCCTTCCAGTGGGGTGGTATAATTGATGACATTGTTCTGAGAGTCTAACTGTTCTATGTCAGGGGGAGTTAGGGGTCCTGGAGCCCACGCTCCCTGATCATGATAGATCTCAGGGGGAGTGTCACTCCAAAATACAGGTCATACTACTAGGGGATTAGGGACATATGCCCAATGTTTTTGCCTCTGCACAGGGAAAATATACCACACAGGGCATTATGGCTAATATGGCCAAGAACATGGAATCAGGGGTTTTTGCCTCACCCTGACAATCCAGGAGTGTCTCACCTTCCTGCGTGGTTTTCTTGAGTTGCCCCCAGGTTATGGGGCTTGATGTCATCATGACTCCAGCTGGCCTTCTCTCAGTCTTTGCACTCAGGTTCAGCTGGCTCATGGCCTGTACTGGAGGGACCAGGCCCATGGTTGGTCACCATGGGTCCCTCCAGTCTCCTGTTCCATGGTTGCATGCACCTTGAGGGCACCCACATGGTTTGTCCATCTCTTCTAAAAACACAAGCATATCCTCATCCCCACATTAATAAATCCACTGGACCTTTCCATTTTCCTTCTTCCAGGGATTTCCACAACACTTTCAGATAAACTTTCCTCTTTTCCTCTAACACTTGCCAATGTCTTTCTGCTGGAGTCTTACCATCCATACCAGAACTCAAACAATTTAAAGTAAATTGGGCTAAATGTAGTTTTGTTTGAGGTGGCCTATTCTCCCTTTCTGTTTTTTCAACGTTCATTGTAATGTTTGATGTGCCCGCTGTATAATTCCTTGTCCTCTAGGGTTGTAATGAACTCCTGTTTTGTGAGTAATAGCCCAAAGCTGTAGGAAATTTTGAAAAGCATGACTAGTGTAAGCAGGACCATTGTCAGTTTTTAATTGTTTAGGGACCCCCATATGAGCCAATAACAACAGACAATGTCACTGTACATGACCAGCTGTCTCACCTGTTTGGCATGTAGCATGCAGCATATGACAATAAGTGTCTATGGTCACATGAACATAGCTAAGCTTGCCAAAGTCTGCTATATGTGTAACATCCATTTTGCCAGATTTCATTTGGAGCAAACCTCGTGGGTTACAGCCTTCTACAGGTGCAACACCAGGGACATGCTGACAAGTGGGATAGGCTTGTACAATAGCTCAAGACTGGCTGCAAGGCAGATGAAACATACGAGTAAGGGCAGAGGTGTTTTGATGCAGTAATGCATTAGAAGCTTGAGCTTGTTGAAATACAGAACCGGTAAGTTTGTCTGCCTAAAGGTAATGGTTCAGGGAATTGAGTGTGAAAACGGATATGAGAAATATAAAAAGGAGCTATACAAGATCAAAGAGCTTGAAGTCTTAGAAACAAGTTAAGCAGTTCTGGCTCTAGTGTACTTTTAATTGTAGCAGTTTCTATGGACTGGCAACATTTACAACATAAGCTGAATCACAGACAATATTAATAGGAGTTGAAGCTGTGAGCTCTAAAACTAGAATGACTGCAATTAACTCTAAGAGTTGAGCTGAAACCCCAGAGGTCCTTATTTTCTGAGTATGTTTAGGTCCATAAATAGCTGTGCAACCTTTGGAAAAGCTGTCAGTAAAATAGGTCTGGCCACCTGGAATAGGCTTGTGATGATTAATCACATGAAGAATGAAAGACTGGACTTTATAAAACTGCAAAATTTTGTCTGAGGGATAATGATTATCTATTGCACCTACAAAATCTGTGAAAGCAATTTGCCATGCAGTCAACATTTCCCATGCTGCAGCCTGTTGCTGGGAGTCTAACGGAACAATAATTTTATCAAGGTTATATCCTGTAAGCATTTTTGACATATGCCTGCCCCAAGTCACAATTTGTGTAATTAAGGAAAGATAGACTTGCAAAGTTTTTACTGTTTGATTAGGTAAAAAGAGCCTTTCTATCACTGTTATAGATTTGTCTAAACATTGGCCCAGGAGTCCTGTTGGAGAATGGGGGGTAGGAAGAATAAACAAAAGCAAATTTTTTGTGGCTGTAGCCGGAGGCATGTCTCTGCTGAAGCATCTGTTCTACAAGTTGTAACTCAGCTTCTGCCTCTTTCATAAGCTGCCACAGGGAATTTAAAGAAGAATCTCCTTGCAGGGTTTGATAAAGATGTGTAAGTTTATAAGTAGCAATAGCTAGCATTGGGCATAGACAATTAATGTCCCCTAATAACTGTTGGAAATCATTTAAAGTCTGTAACCTGTCTTTACAGAGAACTACTGTCTGAGGCCATACACTCTTCTCTGTAACAATAGTTCCTAAATAATGGTATGGGGAAGTTGTTCGCACTTTCTCTGGAGCAATTTTGAGATTCCATTTAACAAAAGCTCACTTTACTTCTATGAATAATTGATACAATATTTGATCTGTAGGAGTGGCCAAAAGAATATCATCCATGTAATGAACAGTATATGCAGAAGGAAACATATTTTGAGACTCTTTTAATGCTCTTCCCACAAAATGCTGACATAATGTAGGACTGTTAAGCTTGCCTTGAGGTAAAACTCTCCACCGATAGTGAGAAACAGGTTCTGTTTGATTAATAGAAGGCACAGAGAAGGCGAATCGAGGCTTATCCTCCTCATGTAATGGTATAGAAAAGAAACAATCTTTAAGATCCATTGCTACAAGAGGCCAGTCTCTAGGAATTGCTGCTGGGGATGGCAAGCCCTGCTGTAATGCACCCATCAACTTAATGTATGCATTAATAGCTCTCAAATCATGCAGCAGTCACCATCTTCTGGACTTTTTTGGGATAACAAACACTGGTTAATTCCAGGGACTAACTGACTTCTCTATATGTCCTGCATCCAATTGTTTTTTCACCAACAGATGAAGTTGACCTAGCTTCTGCTGTGTTAGGGGCCACTGATCCACCCACACAGGTTTGTCACTGAGCCATTCTAAAGGTAAGGCAGTGGGTGGAGGAGAGGTATCAATGACCCCAATCATAAATCCTGATGTCCCAGTCCTTTCTGTCATTCCAGTTATTGATATCGGGTTAGGGTTTCCTTGTGGGAATTTTCCTAAACCTTTCCCACTCTGATATCCCATGTCCTTCAACATTTTAAATCCTGTGTTATCAAAGTTTTCATTTGTAAGTCTCATATCCCATGCTGTAAGTAATTCTCGACTCCATAAATTGAAAGCTATATTTGCAACATAAGGCTGGAAAGTACATGATTGTCCATCTGGACCAAGACAAGGTAAAATCTCAGCACTCTGTTGAACACTTTGAGCTGCTCCTACTCTCACTAGGGATGTGGAGTTAGTCTGAGGGGCCCAGATGGGGACAAATTCTTACTGGATATTACTGACACATCAGCTCCTGTGTCCATAAGCCCATAGAATTTCCTTCCTTTAATTTGTACTACACAGGTGGGTCTGGTAGAGACTATGGGTTGTGATAGATAGATTTCTCATGTAGTTGTGCTCCCAAACCATTTGTATCCTCTTTTCTCCTTTCATGGAGAAGGGTGTAATTTGCAGGGGATAAGCAATAATTGCAATATATATTCCCCTGGTTCAAAAATCTAAAGGTCTTGTGACATTAAAACTACTTGAATTTCTCCTTCATAATCAGAGTCAATTACTCTGGGGACTACCATGATGCCTTGCAAGTTAAGGTTGGCTTTTGCCTAAAATTAGTCTCATGTATCCTGCTGGTAAAGGTCCCCAAATGCCAGTGGGAACTTTGGTAGATTTGTCTCCTCCAACTAGTGTACTTCTTTCTCTGGTGGGGAGATCTAATCCTGTGCATCCTGGTGATCCTGGGGAGAGGGAATCAATGTTCCTCCTGGGACCCACCCCTGAAGTGGGGTTCTGGTCTGAACTGGGAATGCCTCATTTGAAGGGCCTGGGTCCAGGCCCCCTTCTCATTTCCCGACACAGGGGTGCCATTCTGATGAAGTTTTGAGTGGCATTGATTAGCCCAATGATTTCCTTTGTTACAGCAAGGACAGAGTCCTGGCATTTTTTCCACTGGGGGCAGGGTCGGAGGGGGGCGTCACATTGTAAGGTCCTTTCTGTTCTGAGATCTGCACTCTTCTCTGTAACAATAGTTCCTAAGTAATGGTATCGGGAAGTTATTTGCACTTTCTCTGGAGTAATTTTGAGATTCCATTTAACAAAAGCTCGCTTTACTTCTCTGAATAATTGATTCCTTTTTAAAGTGTCCAGTTTTTCCACATTTATAACATTTTCCCACTTTAGGGTTTGACCCTTGGCTCCTTTAAGATTTGTCAAGTACTAAACTAGCCATTCCTTGAGCTAATATCGTAGAACAATGAAATTCAGTTCCTACATCCTGATAGGATTTAAGGTAATTCCCCAAGCTCTTTGTGGCTCTCACAGGAGCCATTGCATGCTTGCAATCTGCATTCACATTTTTATAGGCTAGAGTTATGGTAAACATTTCTTTAGCAGAGGCATGAGGGAGCTGATGCCATACTGTGTCTTGCAGCTGTGCAATAAATTGTGCATAAGGTCCCCATGATCCCTGCCTGACATGTAGAAAAGACAGCACTGGAACTCCTTCTTCAGGAATTGTTCTCTAAGCATGCTTGGTGGCTAAGGCAGACCGGTGATAAGCAGCCTCTGGGAGTGTTAATTGTTGTACCAGATCTGAAAAGGGGCCACTGCCTATCAGCATTTCCTCTGTAATGTTTCCTTGACCAGCGTCACAATTCTGCCTTGCCTGGTCTGCACTCATTTCTTGCCAATTTAAACTCCTTGTCAGATATGCACTGGCAGATAAGCAAGTCTGAGCCAAATGTCTTATATCAAAGGGTGGTAGGTGCATGGCTCCGAACACCAATTCTAACAGCCCTATAGTAAATGGGCTTTGCACTCCATTATTAACCACACTAGCGTTTAATTTTTTTAGTAATTTAAACTCTACAGGAGTGTGTTCATGTAAAAGATGTTGTGGATCATTCGGATCAGGTCTTATAGTAATAGGAAAAGTGCAAGGGTCTAAAGGTTCCCCAGCCATAGCAGCAGTGTGCAAAATTTTTTGTATGAGAGTTTCTACTTCTGTTATTGGAGGGAGTGGCAGAGGCCAATTCTCCTATCATTTTTCCTGCTTAGCAAGCAGCCAATTCTCCTCCCCTTCCTCCTGCTCATTATTTTCAATAGGCACTGTCGGAGGAACAAATGATTTTTTTAATTCTTGAGACTCAGAACCTGACTCCTGTTGTCTGACAGAATAAGGAGACAATGGCAGTAGGACCATGTGAACTAAACCCCAAGCAGATAAAACAGAAGGTCTACTTTGAAACCTTTTTGATGAGCCTGTTTCAATCCCTCTCCTACTCTGTCCCAATTTCCTACAGAGAGACTGTCTGCCTGCGGAAACCATGGGTTATGCGTAAAAACCTCCTGTGGAAGCTTAGTTAATGTCTGTGAATTAACTTGAGCTCCAGACTGTTTCAACAGAACTTTAAGCAACTGCACATAATGTTTTTCTTCAACAGACAAATTCTGCTCCATGTTACCCTGATTCAGAAAGTTCTCATTCCCAGTACTTCTTTAGAGTACTGACTTTATATTCCCTGCCAGCAGATTCATCCCGGGGTCCCCACTGGTCCGGTCAATTTTACTTCCTGTGCTCCAGCAGACCTTCTTTGTTCACATCCTTGAAGTCCCTGTTTGTGATGCCACTTTGCCGCACACCCTGGTGGACTGAACAAAGGAGGAGGAATGTGGGAACAAAGACAAAGACAAAACAGTATGTTTGGAAGAAGGGGTCGGGGGCTCCTTGCTTCTAGTGAACAAGGGCCCTGAGCTTCTAGAGCCCTTTGCATTTATTGAATAAAGGAGATAGGAAGAAGGGAGTGGTTGTTGGTCAGCTGCTTGATTTAGTGCAGGCCTGTATGACTGCTTTCTTAGAAGAGCAGGCTCCAGATGTTCCAGCAGATAACCTCAAGGAGCATGGTGCCAGGGAGGGATTGCCCTCAGCATACCTTCTGGTGGAAGGTGCAGATATGAGTTTGCCCACAAACTCAAAATTTGGCATAGAGGCTACAGAACTATAACTCAACCCAAACAGAATAATCTTTGCTTGTGTAATTTTTAAATGAATGAAACATAAATTTTTTTAAGAAGATAGCTACAGTTGAACTATTTAGTGAAATACCTTAACTTCTAATCTTGTGGCCTTAGGCAGTCTAGTTCACAGACATGAAGGAAGTTTGTTTTGGGAAAGGACTGTTATCATCTTTGATACTAAAGAAAATAGAATTTATATAAAAAATCTTATGTGATAAATTCTTGTCCTAAAGTAAATTAATTTGTTGTTTAAAAGGAGGGATGTTTACAACAAGTCAGAAAGTTGAGGCATGTCAGAGATTATCTGTGAAAGTCGTGAAAAATTTTATAAAAGGGTATTTATGCAAGAAATGTTGTACAATTTAAAAGTAATTAGGCCTCTTGAATGCTTTATAAAATGCCACTATAACTCTTAGCTGTACAACTTGCTGGCTTTGCAGCTAGGTAAGACCTAGGACACATGGAGTTAAATGCTGGAATAAATCAGACCTTATTTGCACTTCTGTCTAGGTCCTAGGCTCTACTCCTAGTATGGAATTAAAATCCCTAACTTACCAACAAAAGTAAAGGTTGCTAAAAGTTAACAGTGTAACATGTATCTAAGACTATTAAAAATAATCTAAATATACTTTTGGTAAAAAGATTATAAGGAGGCATAAGAATGTGGGATTTTTAACTAGATTAAAAGGTAAAAGAATTGTTTTAAATTGAATAAAATAAAAATGAATGTTTAAGCAAGTTTCAAAAGATTAATTGTAAAGGAAATTCTGTGTGTAAATATATTGGCTAAAGTTGAAAGGGTATCATCCAGTTTTTCTGTAAATCAAACACTAAAATAAAAGCACAATGGGTTTTTCTTACAGCACTACCTGCTTTTAACAGAAACTATAGATAGTTAAAAAGGGTGTATAAAAATCTTTCCTATGGTCAAACGTTAAAATTAGGTAAATGTGTCTACAAAGTTTTATTAAAAATTGCATTTAACATTAATAACACACTAATATAAAGGTAAAATTTGGCTTACTTGGTATAAAATCATACAGAAAGCATTGTCAAATAGAAAATAGGGTTTGGCTTTCTTTGGGCTATATTTGTATAAATGTGTTGTTCCAAAGTTATATGGACTTATATGGACACATATAAGGTATGTGTTCCAAAGTTATGGGAGACTCCTATAATTTGATATATCTTAGTGTATATTATTAGTAGTGATTATAATTGTTATGTTAAAATTATTGTGTGCCACAGAGGTGGCAGATTGCCTGTCAACTGTATCTTTAACTACAGCTACTCTAAAACTTTCAGCCATCCACAAACAATTGTTGTCTTGTTTTGGTCCTCTTTAGAAGGTGGTTTTATAATCAGCTATAAAGCTCTAACAGGTGTTTTTAAATGCAGGTTTCTGATAACTTTGGAGATTGTGACATCAAAATAGAGGAAAAATATTCAGGACTCTTGAAGAGCTAAAATGTTCATTAATATCAAGCAGGACAGGAATTAACTGCATGAACTGAACTAATAAGAGACTGGAGTGATCTTTTTGATGTTTTGCTTAAAATATTGCTAATCCTTTGTTTTGCTTTTCAAAGTCAAAGAAACTTTTCTTTTGAGCTATTGACAGCTTTTTTTTTGGAAGAATTTTTAATAAGTATTATTTTTTCTGTTAGTTCAGATTGTTACTATATATTTGTTCACTTTTTTATTATTATACTTTAAGTTTTAGGGTACATGTGCACAATGTGCAGGTTAGTTACATATGTATACATGTGCCGTGTTGGTGTGCTTCACCCAGTAACTTGTCATTTAACATTAGGTATATCTCCAAATATATATCTCCTTCCCCCTCCCCCCACCCCACAACAGGCCCCGGTGTGTGATGTTCCGCTTCCTGTGTCCATGTGTTCTCATTGTTCAATTCCCACCTATGAGTGAGAATATGTAGTGTTTGGTTTTTTGTCCTTGTGATAGTTTGCTGAGAATGATGGTTTCCAGCTTCATCCGTGTCCCTACAAAGGACACAAACTCATAATTTTTTATGGCTGTGTAGTATTCCATGGTGTATATGTGCCACATTTCCTTAATCCAGTCTATCACTGTTGGACATTTGGGTTGGTTCCAAGTCTTTGCTATTGTGAATAGTGCCGCAATAAACATACGTGTGCATGTGTCTTTATAGCAGCATGATTTATAATCCTTTCGGTATATACCCAGTAATGGGATTGCTGGTATTGACAGCTTTTAACAATTTAGTATACTCCCATAAACAAAATTTGGAGCATACTTGTTTCTCTGTACCTGATTTTCTCCAGAATTTGGAAACTATCTGTGAGTATTCTTAAGTTATGGAAATATAGTTATTTGCATAAGTGCAATAAGATTTTTTTTTTTTTTTTGTAACAGAACACAATTGGAAAAACTGATTATTTTACCAAGGCTTTGACTGGAATGGTGTACTTTCCTTTAAGGAATCAAACTTGACTTATGTAGCCAATAAAACCCTTGGAAAACTGGCCTCATGGTTTGTGTACACAATCCCTGTACAGGGTTTCTGACCTGTGGTAAGTAAAGAATGTCACTTTCTAGCAGGCTGGGAACCCCAAGTTATCTTGGAACCTCAAGAGGAGAGAAATTCACCCAACTCATAGATATTTGATAGTACAAATCCATGGCTGGGCTTGGATTTAAAAAGTTCTTATCTCAGATTCCTTCTATGGAACAAAGTTCCATCAAAGCCAATTTAAAAGGCCTATGTAACAAATAATTATTCTTGCTGTGCTGTATGCAAATAATTAAGCCAAGTATAATAAAGTAAATCAGTCTTACCATGACTTGTCTTTTAATAAAAATGGGAAACTGGAGAGAGAAAATTATGTTTCAAAAACTATAGCACACTTGTTGTTAAATTCTACTTTGCCTAATATTTTTCAATTTTTATTATTTTATACAGTTTAAATTCTGATTTTTCTCGCTACAAGTTTCCAAAATAAGGTGTGCCATTTTTTTTTTTGAGACAGAGTCTTGCTCTGTTGCCCAGGCTGGAGTGCAGTGGTGAGACTTCGGCTCACTGCAACCTCCACCTCCCGGGCTCAAGAGATTCTCCTGCCTCAGCCTCCCAAGTAGCTGGGACTACAGGCACATGCCATCACGCCTGGCTAATTTTTTGTATTTTCAGTAGAGATGGGGTTTCACCCTGTTAGTCAGGATGGTCTCGATCTCCTGACCTTGTGATCTGCCCATCTCGGCTTCCCAAAGTGCTGGGATTACAGGTGTGAGCCACTGTGCCTGGCCTAAGCTGTGCTTTCTTAAAGCCCTATAAACTTAAAACTAGATGTTTCAGTAGGCACTGCCTCTAAGCCCTCTGATCCTCACAAGTGGAAATAAAGAAATAGGACATCTTTAGCAGAAAATCATAAAAAATAAGTGAGTGAGAGCTACTCATTTTACTCAGTCTCACCCCTACCTCACCAAATACTTTTTGTCATTCCTACCTCTCCTTCTAAGCAAAATATTAAAACTTTTTAATGGACATTATTTACTATGCCACCCTTGTGGGAATTGCCTTACTCTGCTGTAGCACCCTCATGGTAGAATATCTAATAGAAAATCTCAATTACTGTATCATTTTGCTTAATTATTATCCACATAGCAGGAATAATGGTTACTAACAGAAAATAACATATGGGCCTTTCCAAACATGCACCTCTGGCTCTCATCAGGTAAGGAATGTTGTTTCTATATCAACCAATCAGGCCTAGTAAGAGCTGCTACTGAAAAACTTAAAGAAAGGGCTAAAAAGCTAAGGAATACCAAAACGACCAAATAGATTCTTAGTTTGGGAACAAAATCATAGCATGGGTCATCCCACTCCTGGGCCCTCTCCTAATAATATGCCTAGGACTAATGTTCTTACCCTGCCTAATTAACCTTTTTCAAAGATTTTTAACTGAGATGATCATGGCCATTTCACAGACAACTACCCAAAAATATCTACAGATGGTGTTACTCCTGCAATGAATTCAAGACCAGAAAATTCTGTCCCCTCATCAGCAGGAAGTAGCCAGAAAGAACACACTGCCCCTTGTCCTTTTTATAACTATAGGGTCTGGACTGACAGAGCAGGATCATTGCCATCTTGAACAAGTACCACCATTCTAAAGCTCCCCTTGATCAAAAACCGCCTAAATCCAAAGGGCATCAGTGTAATGGCTAAGGTCCACATGACCATAAACCACAAATGACATCTCTGACCAGAAAGATTCCAAACCCCTTCCCAACTAGAGACATGTCAGCCCTGAGATAATCTTCCCTCCAGCCAGAGAGATTGTCCAGAAGCCCTTCTCAGGTTTATTCTCCAAAATAAACCTGTCTTTGACTGTTGAGCTGCTTTTCATGTTTTTTCCTCTTTCTTTAACTCTTACAGTCAGGACACAGCTTGGTTTTATACATTTTAGGGAGACATGAGACATCAATCAATATATGTAAGAAGTACATTTGTTCAGTCTGGAAAGGTAGGAGAAATTGAAGCAAAGGCAGGAAGACTTCAAGCAGGGAGGGAGCTTCCAGGTCACAGATAGGTGAAACAAAAATGGTTGCATTCTTTTGAGTTTCTGATTAGCCTTTCTAAAGGAGGCAATGAGATATTTATCTCAGTGAGCAGAGGAGTGACTTTGAATCGAGTGGGAGGCAGTTGGCTCTAAGCAGTTTCCAGTTTGAATTTTCCCTTTAGCTTAGTGATTTTGGGGCCCCAAGATTTATTTTCCGTTCACAAAAGTAATATAACATTGTTTTTTGTTTTATGTCATTATAGTTTGTGTTGGTTTGTCAGAGGCCAAAGATGCTAACTGATACATTATGGGAGGATGATTTCTAGACTTTAAAAATGTGGACTATGAGGAATGAATTTACTTTTATTTCAGGATAAAAGAAAAGGAAGGAGGAATATGCAGTGAAATATGTTACAGATATTTAGTTATCACTACAATTTTTAAAATTAAAATTGTATTTTGAGGTAAAATTTATATTTGTAGATTCATATGCAATTGTAAGAAATAATACAGAGTAATCTCATATACCCTTCATTTAATTTCCCCGAATAGTAGCATCTTGAAAATCTGCATTACAATATCACAACCAGGATATTCACATTAATACAGTGAAGATACAGAACATTCCCACAAAGACTCTTCATGTTGCCCTTCTATAGCCACACCTACTTTTCTTTCACCCCATCATCTCCTTAACCCTTAGCATCCACAAATCTGCTCTCCATTTCTATTATTTTATCATTTCAAGAAGGTTATATAAATAGCGTCAAACAATATATAACATTTTGGGATTTTTAAAAAACATCATAATTTTCTGGAGACTTATACAAGTTGTGTATTAATAGTTCACTGTTTTGTGTTGTTGAGTGTCATTCTATGGTATGGATGTACCACAATAACCATTCATTCATGGAAGGATAGCTGGGTTGTTTCTAGTTTTTCATTATTACAAATAAAGCTTCTATAAACATTTGTGTTCAAGTTTTTGAGGGAACATATATTTTCATTTTTCTGGGATAAATAGGAAGACAATTGCTGGAGTCTATGGTAGTTGCAAGTCTGGTTTTTAAAGAAGCTGCCAAACTGCTTCTGGAGTAACTGTAATATTTTACATTCCTACCCCAAAATGTATGAGAGATCCATTTTCTCTGCATCCTTACCAGCAGTTGATATTGTCACTGTTTTTTATTTTATATCTGATTGTAATCTTAACTTTCATTTCTTAATGGCTAGAGATGTTGCACACCTCTTCTTGTGCTTATCTGACATCCGTATAGCTTCTCCCATGAAATGTCTCTTCATGCTTTTTTCTCATTTTCTAATTATGTCATTTATTTATTTTTACTGTTTGGCTTTGAGAATTCTAATATATCCTAGATATGAGTCCTTTGTTAGAAATGTAGTTTCCATATATTTCCTCTTAGTCTGTAGCTTTTCTTTTAATTCTCACAGAGAAAAAGTTTTACATTTTGATGAAGTCCAATTTATGAGTTTTTCCTTTTATGTGTCATGCTGTTTTGTAAGAACGCTTTACCTGACCCTAAATCTTGAAGTTTTTTCTTTTTTTCTCAAAGTTTTACAATTTTATGTTGTACGTTTAGGAACATAAACTATTTTTGAGTTAACTTTTGTATAAAATGTGAGACTTAGGTGAAGTTCTTTTTTGTATATGTATGTGTGTATGTGTGCGTGTGTGTTTACATGTGTGTGAGTGTGCCTATAAAAGTACAATTGCTCTAGCACCAATTTGGATGCCCTTTATATCTTTCTCTTTTCTGATTGCTCTAGCTAGGACTTTCAGTAATATGTTGAATAACAGTGGTGACAGTGGGCAGCCTTGTCTTGGTCTACATCTTAGAAGACAAATTTTCAGTTTTTCCTCATTTAGTATGATACTACCCTGTGGGTGTCTGCTATTTATGGCTTTTATTATGTTAAGGTATATTCCTTATATAGGCAGTTTTTTAAAGGGTTTTTTATCATGAAGGATGTTAAATTTTATCAAATGCTTTTCAGCATCAATTGACATGATCATATGTTTTTGTCCTCCATTCTGTTAATATGATGTGTCACATTAATTGATTTGCATATTTTGAACCATCCTTGTATCCCTGAGATAAATACTACTTCATCATGAGAAAAGATCTTTTTAATGTGCTGTTGAATTCAGTTTGCTAGTATTTTGTTGAGGATTTTTGCATCAATATTCATCAGACATATTGGCTGTACTTTTCTCTCTTTTTTTAATGCATTTTTGTCTGGTTTCATATCAAGGAAATACTGGCCTGGTAGAATGAGTGTGGAAGTATTCCTTCCTCCTCTATATTTTCTGAAATAGTTTGAATAGGATTGGTATTTGTTCTTCTTTAAATGTTTGGTAGAATTTGACTGTGAAGCCATCAGGTCCTGGGCTTCTGTTTTTTATATTTATTTATTTATTTATTTATTTATTTATTTATTTTATTATACTTTAAGTTCTAGGATGCATGTGCACAACGTGCATGTTTGTTACATAGGTATACATGTGCCATGTTGGTTTGCTGCACCCATCAACTCGTCATTTACATTAAGTGTTTCTCCTAATGCTATCCCTCCCCCAGCCCACCACCCCTTGACTGGCCCCAGTGTGTGATTTTCCCTGCCCTGTGTCCATGTGTTCTCATTGTTCAACTCCCACCTATGAGTGAGAACATGTGGTGTTTGGTTTTCTGTCCTTGTGACAATGTGCTTAGAATGATGGTTTCCAGCTTCATCCATGTCCCTGCAAAGGACATGAACTCATCCTTTTCTATGGCTGCATACTATTCCATAGTGTATATGTGCCACATTTGCTTTATCCACTCTATCATTGATTGGCATTTGGGTTGGTTCCAAGTCTTTGCTATTGTGTATAGTGCCGCAATACACATACATTTGCATGTGTCTTTATAGTTGCATGATTTATAATCCTTTGGGTATATACCCAGTAATGGGATTGCTAGGTCAAATGGTATTTCTGGTTCTAGATCCTTGAGGAATCACCACACTGTCTTCCACAATGGTTGAACTAGTTTACACACCCACCAACAGTGTAAAGGCATTCCTATTTCTCCATATCCTCTCCAGCATCTGTTGTTTGCTCACTTTTTAATGATTGCCATTCTAATTGGCCTGAGATGGTATCTCATTGTGGTTTTGATTTGCATTTCTCTGATGACCAGTGATGATAAGCATTTTTTTCATATGTCTGCTGGCTGCATAAATATCTTCTCCTGAGAAATGTCTGTTCATATTCTTTGCCCACTTGTTGATGGGGTTGTTTGTTTTTTTCTTGTAAATTTAAGTTCTTTGTAGATTCTGGATATTAGCCCTTTGTCAGATGAGTAGATTGCAAAGATTTTCTCCCATTCTGTAGGTTGCCTGTTCACTCTGATGGTAGTTTCTTTTGCTGTGCAGAAGCTCTTTAGTTTGGTTAGATCCCATTTGCCTATTTTGGCTTTTGTTCCCATTGCTTTTGGTGTTTTAGTCGTGGAGTCTTTGCCCATGCCTATGTCCTGAATGGTATTGCCTAGGTTTTCTTCTAGGGTTTTTACAGTGTTAAGTCTTAAAGTTAAGTCTTTAATCTATCTTGAGTTAATTTTTGTATATGGTGTAAAGAAGGGATTGAGTTTCAGCTTTCTACATATGGCTAGCCAGTTTTCCCAGCACCATTTATTAAATAGGGAATCCTTTCCCCATTGCTTGTTTTTGTCAGGTTTGTCAAAGATCAGATGGTTGTAGATGTGTGGTGTTATTTCTGAGGCCTCTGTTCTGTTCCATTGGTCTATATATGTGTTTTTCTACCAGTACCATGCTGTTTTGGTTACTGTAGCCTTGTAGTATAGTTTGAAGTCAGGTAGCGCGATGCCTCCAGCTTTGCTCTTTTTGATTAGGATTGTCTTGGCTATGCGGGTTCTTTTTTGGTTCCATATGAACTTTTAAGTGTTTTTTTCCCCCAATTCTGTGAAGAAAGTCTGTGGTAGCTTGATGGGGATAACACTGAATCTATAAATTACCTTGGGCAGTATGGCCATTTTTATGATATTGATTCTTCCTACCCATGAGCATGGAGTGTTCTTCCATTTCTTTGTGTCCTCTTTTATTTCATTGAGCAGTGATTTGTAGTTCTCCTTGAAGAGGTCCTTCACATCCCTTGTAAGTTGGAATCCTAGGTATTTTATTCTCTTTGTAGTAAATGTGAATGGGAGTTTACTCATGATTTGGCTCTCTGTTTGTCTATTATTGGTGTATAGGAATGCTTGTGATTTTTGCACATTGATTTTGTATCCTGAGACTTTGCTGAACTTGCTTATCAGCTTAAGGAGATTTTGGGCTGAGACGATGGGGTTTTCTAAATATACAATCATGTCATCTGCAAATGGACAATTTGACTTCCTCTTTTCCTAATTGAATACTCTTTATTTCTTTCTCATGCCTGATTGCCCTGGCCAGAACTTCCAACACTATGTTGAATAGGAGTGGTGAGAGAGGGCATCTTTGTCTTGTGCCAGTTTTCAAAGGGAATGCTTCCAGTTTTTGCCCATTCAGTATGATATTGGCTGTGGGTTTGTGATAAATAGCTCTTATTATTTTGAGATATGTTCCATCAATACCTAGTTTATAGAGAGTTTTTAGCATGAATGGCTGTTGAATTTTGTCAAAGCCCTTTTCTGCATCTATTGAGAAAATCATGTGGTTTTTGTCATTGTTCTGTTTATGTGATGGATTACGTTTATTGATTTGCATATGTTGAACCAGCCTTGCATCCCAGGGATGAAGCTGACTTGATCATGGTGAATAAGCTTTTTGATGTGCTGCTGGATTTGGTTTGCCAGTATTTTATTGAGGATTTTTGCATCGATGTTCATCAAGGATATTGGCCTAAAATTTTCTTTTTTTGTTGTGTCTCTACCAGCCTTTGGTATTAGGATGATACTAGCCTCATAAAATGAGTTAGGGAGGATTCCTTCTTTTTCTATTAATTGAAATAGTTTCAGAAGTAATGGTAACAGCTCCTCTTTGTACGTCTGGTAGAATTCAGCTGTGAATCCATCTGGTCCTAGACTTTTTTTGGTTGGTAGGCTATTAATTATTACCTCAATTTCAGAACCTGTTACTGGTTTATTCTGAGATTCAACTTCTCCCTGATTTAGTCCTGGAAGAGTGTATGTGTCCAGGAATTTATCCATTTCTTCTAGATTTTCTAGTTTATTTGCATAGAGGTGTTTATAGTATTCTGTAATGGTAGTTTGTATTTCTGTGGGATCTGTGGTGATATCCCCTTTATCATTTTTTATTGCATCTATTTGATTCATCTTTCTTTTCTTCTTTATTAGTCTTGCTGGTGGTCTATCAACTTTGTTGGTCTTTTCAAAAGAACAGCTCCTGGATTTGTTCATTTTTTGAAGGTTTTTTTGTGTGTCTGTATCCTTCAGTTCTTCTCTGATCTTAGTTATTTCTTGCCTTCTGCTAGCTTTTGAGGTTGTTTGCTCTTACTTCTGTAGTTCTTTTAATTGTGATGTTAGGGTGTTGATTTTAGATCTTTCCTACTTTCTCTTGTGGGTATTTAGTGCTATAAATTTCCCTCTACACAGTGCTTTAAATGTGTCCCAGATATTCTGGTGCATTGTGTCTTTGTTCTCATTCGTTTCAAAGAACATTTTAATTTCCTCCTTCATTTCCTTACTTACCCAGTAGTCATTCAGGAGCAGGTTGTTCAGTTTCCATGTAGTTGTGTGGTTCTGAGTGAGTTTACTAATCTTGAGTTCTAATTTGATTGCACTGTGGTCTGAGAGTTTGCTGTGATTTCTGTTCTTTTACATTTGCTGAGGAGTGTTTTACTAGCAATTATGTGGTCAATTTTAGAATAAGTGTGATGTGCTGCTGAGAAAAATGTATATTCTGTTGATTTGGGGTGTAGAGTTCTGTAGATTTCTGTTCGGTCTGCTTGGTTCAGAGTTGAGTTCAAGTCCTGGATATCCTTGTTAACCTTCTGTTTCGTTGATCTGTCTAATATTGACAGTGGGGTGTTAAAGTCTCCCATTATTATTGTGACAGAGTCTAAGTCTCTTTGTAGGTCTCTAAGGACTTGCTTTATGAATCTGGATGCTCCTGTTTTGGGTGCATATATATTTTGGATAGTTAGCTCTTCTTGTTGAATTGATCCCTTTACCATTATGTAGTGGCCTTCTTTGTCTCTTTTGATCTTTGTTGGTTTAAAGTCTGTTTTATCAGAGACTAGGATTGCAAACCCTGCTTTTTTTTGCTTTCCATTTGCTTGGTAGATCTCCCTCCATCCCTTTATTTCGAGCCTATGTGCGTCTTTGCACGTGAGATGGGTCTAACGAATACAGCACACTGATGTGTCTTGACTCTTTATCCAATTTGCCAGTCTGTGTCTTTTAATTGGGGCATTTTGTCCATTTACATTTAAGGTTAGTATTGTTGTGTTTGAATTTGATCCTGTTATTATGATGTTAGCTGGTGATTTTGCCCATTAATTGATGCGGTTTCTTCATAGCATTGATGGTCTTTACCATTTGGCATGTTTTTGCAGTGGCTGGTACCGGTTGTTCCTTTCCATGTTTAGTGCTTCCTTCAGGAGCTCTTGTAAGGCAGGCCTGGTGGTGGCAAAATCTCTCAGCATTTGCTTGTCTGTAAAGGATTTTATTTCTCCTTCACTTATGAAGCTTAGTTTGGCTGTATATGAAATTCTGGGTTGAAATTTCTTTCCCTTAAGAATGTTGAATATTGCCCACCACTCTCTTCCTGCTTGTAGGGTTTCTGCTGAGAGATCCACTGTTAGTCTGAGGGGCTTCCCTTTGTGGGTAACCCGACCTTTCTCTCTGGCTGCCCTTAAGATTTTTTCCTTCATTTCAAGCTTGGTGAATCTGACAATTATGTGTCTTGGGGTTGCTCTTCTTGAGGAATATCTTAGAGGTGTTCTATGTATTTCCTGAATTTGAATGTTGGCCTGACTTGCTAGGTTGTGGAAGTTCTCCTGGATAATATTCTGAAGAGTGTTTTCTAACTTGGTTCCATTCTCCCCGTCACTTTCCGGTACACCAATCAAACATGTGTTTGGTCTTTTCACATAATCCCATATTTCTTGGAGGCTTTGATCATTTCTTTTCGCTCTTTTTTCTCTAATCTTGTCTTCTAGCTTTATTTTATTAATTTGATCTTCCATCACTGATATCTTCTCTTCCACTTGATGGAATCAACTATTGAAGCTTGTGTATGCGTCACGAAATTCTCCTGCCATAGTTTTCAGCTCCATCAGGTCATTTAAGGTCTTCTCTACACTGTTTATTCTGGTTAGCCATTCATCTAACCTTTTTTAAGGTTTTTAGCTTCCTTGCATTGGGTTAGAACATGCTTCTTTAGCTCGGAGAAGTTTCTTATTACTGACCTTCTGAAGCCTATTTCTGTCAATTCATCAACCTCATTCTTCATCCGGTTTTGTTTCCTTGCTGGTGAGGAGCTGTGATCCTTTGGGGGAGAAGAGGCACTCTGTTTTTTGGAATTTTCAGCTTTTCTGCTCTAGTTTCTCCCCATCTTTGTGGTTTTATCTACCTTTGGTCTTTGATGTTGGTGACCTACATATGGGGTTTTGGTGTGGATGTCCTTTTTGTTGATGTTGATGTTATTCCTTTCTGTTTGTTAGTTTTCCTTCTGACAGTCAGACCCCTCAGCTGCAGGTCTATTGGAGTTTGCTGGAGGTCCACTCCAGACCCTGTTTGCCTGGGTACCATAATTGGAGGCTGCAGAACAGCAAATATTGCTGCATGATCCTTCCTCTGGAAGCTTCATCCCAGAAGGGTACCCACCTGTTTGAGGTGTCTGTTGGCCACTACTGGGAGGTGTTTTCCAGTCAGGCTACACGGGGGTCAGGGATCCGCTTGAGTAGTCAGTCTGTCTGTTTTTGGAGCTCAAACGCCATGCTGAGAGAACCACTGCTCTCTTCAGAGCCATCAGACAGGGACGTTTAAGTCTGCAGAAGCTGTCTGCTGCCTTTTATTCTACTATGCCCTGCCCCCAGAGGTGGAATCTATAGAAGCAGTAGGCTTTGCTGAGCTGAGGTGGACCCCACCCAGTTCATGCTTCCTGGCCTCTCCTGGCCCCTTTGTTTACACTGTGAGGTACTTAAGCCTCAGCAATGGCTGACTCCCCTCTGCCTGCCAATCTGCAGCATCTCAGGTTGATCTCAGACTGCTGCACTAGCAGTGAGCAAGGCTCCATGGGCATTGGCCCTGCCAAGCCAGGCACAGGAGGGTAACTCCTGGTCTGCCAGTTGCTAAGACTGTGGGAAAAGCGCAGTATTTTGTCAGGTGTGTACCATTTCTCCAGGTGCAGTCCGTCATGGCTTCCCTTGGCTAGGAAAGAGAAATCCCCCACCTGTTGGACTTCCTGGGTGAGGTGACACCCTGCCCTGCTTCAGCTTATTCTCTGTGGGCTGCACCCACTGTCCAACAAGTCCCAATGAGATGAATCAGTTACCTCAGTTGGAAATGCAGAAATCACCTGTCTTCTGCGTTGATCTCACTGGGAGCCGCAGACTGGGGCTGTTCCTATTTGGCCATCTTGAAAGCAACCTCCAGATCTTTTTATATTGTGTATCCCTTAACAAATTATTGGAGCTGTCATTATTTGAATAGTTTTGTCTTTTCACCTTCATAGTAAACATATGTGATATATACCACCATCACAGTATTACAGGGTTCTGAATTTGACTGTGTTTTTACTTTTACCCCCAAGTTTTTCATGTTCATATTTTTTTATGTTACTAATTAGTATCCTTTTACTTTCTACTCAAAGAAGTCCCTTTAACATTTCCTATAAGGAAACACCTCAGCTTTTTCTCCCCTTCATTTCTGAAGGACAGCTTTACCAGGTAAAGTATTCTTGGTTGAGTTTTTTTTCCTTTAACAGTTAGCATAGAGCATTCCACTCCCTCCTTGTCTGTAAGGCTTCCATTGAGAAAATTGCTACTATTCTTATTGGGATTCCTTCATATATAATATACTTCTTTCTCTTGCTACTTTCAGAATTCTTTATTTGTCTTAAATTTTTGATGGTTTGATTACAATATATTTTGATATAGTCTTGTTTGGGTTGAATCTGATTGGAGTCTTTTGACCTTCCTGTGCCTGGATATTTATATCTTTCCTCATATTTTGGGAATTTTCAGCTATTATTTCTTTAAATAAGCTCTCTATCCCTATTGCTTTCTCTTTTTCTTCTCTACCTAGTCTAATTTGAATATTAGGTCCTTTGATACTGTCCCATAAACCTTGTTTATTTATTTTTTTTTTACCAATTTTTTATCTTTTTTTCCTCTAACTGAATGTTTTCAAATAACCTATCTTTGCATTCAAAGATTCTTTCTTTTGCTTCATTAATTATGCTGTTGATGTTCTCTCTGTGTTGCATTTTCCATTTCATTCATTTCATTCTTCTGGTCCAGAATTTCTGTATTTTATTATTATTGCAATATCTCTGTTAAATTTATTATTTGAGTTATTTAATATTTTCCTTATCTCATTGAATTGTTTCTCTGTATTTTTTGAAGTTAACTGAGCATCATTAAAACAAGTACTTTGAATTCTTTGTCAGGCAGTATGTAGATTTCCATTTCTTTGGTGTCAGCTAGTAGGAAATTATTGTGTTCTTTTGGTGGTAATATTTCTCCTTAGTTTCCCATGTTTCTTGTTGCCTTACTTTGATGTCTGTAACCCTTTCCAGACCTTATAGACTAGTTTCAGTGAAGAAAGACCTTTACTATGCAGAGACATGGGGTTCAAGAGCACTCTCTGGGTGGGGCACAGCAGTTCTAGCATTGATGATGGTGTGGCAATGTGGTCCCCATGCAGCTCTGTCAACTGAGTTTGGTGTTGACAAAGATTGCAAGGATCCAAAGCAACCAACACTGTGGATGTCTTCAGTGGCGGTGAGGGCTAAAAGGATCTCCAGTGGTAATGACTGTTAAGGTCCTCTGAGTCTCTTTTTCTCCCACTGGGAAAGTTGGGGCTTAGGGGATCCTTTTGACATTGAATCTGGCTTGCATGCCTACTTGCAGTAGCAGTGACACTGGTGTCTGATTAGTGGTACCTGTGGAGCAACCACAAAGCCTAATCCTATAGCATGAACATATGTGGAGGAAATACAGGTCTGGGGTCTGAGGTGGTAATGGTACCAGTGCCCAGGGCACAGGCACCACCGTGGACAAATTGGTAATGGTATGCCATGTCAGATGCTTGTAGAGCAGCCAGGGCTCTGGGGATGAGAATGTGGACATGCACAGAGCTACAGTGCCTCTGGGGTCAGGTTAATCCTAGTTCTCTATGGCAGCTGAGCTGGTGCCCTAAGCACAGGCACAAACAGAGAGATCTTGGTCCCAAGGACCAGGGTGCAAGCTAGCTCACCATGGTGGTGGCTCTTGTGTATGAAGCATGTGTCTATGCAGCCTTGCTTCAGAAACAGATTCAGAGCATAAGCTAGCTCACAATGACAGCTGAGCTGGTATCTAAACTGTGGGCACATGCAGAGACACCTTGGCTCCAGAGTCCAGGATGTGAACCAGTGTCTGAGGCATAGTCAAGTACGGTACAGCCACAGAGCTGGGGTCTGAAGTGTGGGCACTCATGGAGCAGCTGAGGCTCAGAAGTCAGAGCCATACACAGAGTTGGTTGAGATGGCAGCTCTGGTCCCAGAGTGGCATAACATCAGCTGCTTTTGGGGAGACAGGTATGTACAGCCCCATCTTCCTCTCTGGGGGTTCCTGGCAGGAATGTCAGTGTCCTCTGCAGAGCAGGCCACTGGGAGCCATGGTAGTTCCCACCACATAGCTGATACCAATAGATTCCACCTTTCTTCTTTGTTCCTAGCCATCTCCTGGTATCTCAGGTAGGCCAGTCTCACCAGTGGTCCTTTCTGCATGAATATTCTCTTTTCCCTCCGTGGTATTGCTGTAGATTATTAAATGGGCCCCTGAGTCCTCTCAGGGCCGTTTTGATTTGTGGATACCGGTCTACATTTGTTTTTTGGGGGGAGATGAGGGCTGAAGGGTAATGCCTCTTACTCTGCCATCTTGGTAAAGAGGGACTATTATTTTTCCTTATAAAACTTTCAACAATATTTAAAACTTTCAGAACTATGGAATTTTTTATTAAGGTAAATGTACATATAAAATTAATCATTTAAAAGTGAACAATTCAGTGGCATGCAGTACATTCAAAATGTTATGCAACCACCACTTCTATCTAGTTCCAAAACATTTTTATAATATCATCTCCAAAGGAAACCCCATACCCATTAAGTTAATGCTGCCTGTTCCCCTACCCTCACAATTTATCTCTGAGGTATATACCCCCAAGGACTTGAAAACAAGTACTCAAACAAGTAAGTGTACACACATGTTCATAATAGTACTATTCACAATAGCCAAAAGGCAGAAATAGCTCAAATGTGTATCACCAAATAAATGAATTAAAAATTGTGGAATATCTTTGGTATACTAAGTTGTAGTAAACAAATTGTGTTAATCACAAACAATGCAATTATTTTTAAGCTATGTAACTTTATATGTATAGATAAAAGTAAATGAAAACATTGTATATATTTTCCATTTATTTCAAAGTAGATAATCAAATATGATTCACTATGTCAGACTACTAATGTTGAAAAATTTTAAAGGCAAAAAAAAAGCAATGACCACCCAGTACATTGGTATTGCTTTGTCAGTCCCTTTAGCAATGTGAACACTGCAAATGTGAGAAAAAGAAACAAGTCTACGCAAAGTTGTATGAAAATCCTTATATACACATAGGGTGAAAAAAATTTGGGTTCTGCTAGTTGAATGAAGTGTTTTTCTAATTCTTACATAATTATGTCCCTCAAACTTTCCCATCATAGTCTTTTATTATCCCCACTGTAGTGGGATTGATAAGGAATCAGAGAGACCGATGGGGTTGAGGAGGATATTTATTATTTAGGTGCGCCGGCCCAGTTAGATTAACATCCAAGGGACTGAGCCCTGAACAAACAGTTAAGTTACCTTTTAAGCATTTCATGAGGTGGGGGGAGACCTGTGCAGGGGAAATATATTATGGAAGCAAGAAACAAAGAGAGTTATTTAATTAATTGAGACATGCATTACAACATTCCTTACTTTCCAAGGAAAAACATGTTTAATGGCTTGAGTTTATCTGTCTAGTGACCTTGCAGCTGTACAGCTAGAGAAACAGGGTCTTCACAATGCCTGGGAAAGGAGGAGAGATAAGGCTTACTAGCCACAGTAAAACAGGAAGTTAATTTTTAAAGGACTCCAGCTCTTTCTCTTTCTCAGGGAGAATTGGGCTTTCTTACATACAACTGAGTTTCTGCTTACACATTCTTTAATTTCTTTTGATTCCTGTTCCACCACAATCACAGAAATATGTGGTCAAAATAAAACATGATCATTGCCGTTAACCAAGTACACAAAACAAATCCTAGCTCCAGGGTTTTGTCTCTAATTCATTTCCTATCAAAATCTTGAATAACTAAATTTCAGTTGTAGCATAAGTGCTTCCATTAAAACATCTCATTATCTTCTCTCTGCCATTCTCAAATTATATTTCTGTTACAGCATGTTTCTGCATCACATTCAGTATCAATAGCGTCACTTCACATTAGTACTAAAATGAACATCCCAAGGTGACACAACCAAACCTCTCATTCCACAAATGAAGAGACTTGTTCATACATTCATTTGAAGAGATTTCACAGTCACAGACTTCTTCCCACCTCTGATTATATTTCTCCCAATTCCTTTAAACTTTCTGTAGTAGGGAAACAAATATTAACTATTTAATTCCTTGTTCCATAAATTGTAATGTTTCTCTCCCTGTGCTGCTTCATTTTCAGGTCTGTGGGCACTGAAATCAATCTTGCAAACCAATGAAACCAACAAGGACTTGCAACTTCATCTAGAGACAGTTATATGTTTTTATCATAGTGGGAACAAAAAGTGTAAAGATTTATATACAGAATATTCAACATTGAAAGCAATTGTACTGAGTCATCTTAAGTAATTACATTGATATCCTGACAGTTGTGTATATATGTTTCCTTCAAAACTTCATACAATGACCATGTTATATCTACCCTTGAACTAACTTGATACTCTTAATACTTATGAAGTTTGTTCTTCATCCCTTTGCACTTACCACAAGTAGATACTTAAAACTACATCATTTCAGCTATGAAATTCCACATGCATCAAACAGACTCATGTATATGAGGTTCTTCACTAAAATTTGTTGAATCCTATTTATTTAAAACTAGTAAAAAGATTCAGGAGAATACTTTCATCTCAAAATAAAGGTAATATAAGAGCTTTCAGGTTGAATTATTAGATAAATTAGCCCTTATTCTAAGAAAAACAAACAGAACCTAAAAAAACCATATTTGCAAATTTTTTATAAAGAATTCCAGAAACAGGAGAAAGATTGGATTAGATGAAGGGAAGGTGCATTCCTTCACTGGGAGGTTGTGATTCTGTTTTTACAATTTCACTCTGGACCGAGCATCCCTCAGAGCCTGGTGGACCTGCTTGTTCCGCAGAGTGTAAATGATCGGGTTCAGCAGCGGGGTCACCACTGTGTTCACAAGAGCAGCCTCTCTGTTGGAGTCCAGCCTGTCCATTTGCTTCGGCTTCACATATATGAAGAGACAGCTGCCATACACCAGAGAGAGGACAATGAGGTGAGAGGAGCAGGTGGAGAAAGCTTTCTGCCGCTCCTTGGCTGACGGAAGTCGTAGAATTGTGACTACTATGTTGCCGTATGCAATGATGGTTATAATGAGGGATGTAAAAAGAATGAATGAAACAAGGCCAAAGGCCAACATTTCAGTAGATCTGGCGTCAGAACAGGAGAGTTGGATCAGAGGGCCGAGGTCACAGAAGAAGTGAGGGATGACATGGGGTCCGCAGAAATCTAACTGGGAAACCTTCACCATGAGACCAGTGATGAGAGTGAAGCCCATGACAAAGCAGGCAGTGACCAGGTGGAAGCAAGTCCTCAGGCTCATGATGGTGGGGTAATGCAGAGGCTTGCAAATGGCCAGGTATCGATCCAAGGACATCACAGCCATAAGGAAGAAAATTGTTGAACCAAGAAATAAAAATGAAAAGGACTGCATGAGACAAGTAGTAAAGGGGATTATTTGCCTGCCTGAAAGAAAGATGACCAGAAGTTTAGGAATAACTGTGGTGATAAAACAGCATTCACAGAAGGAAAAACTGCTGAGGAAGAAATACATAGGTGTCTGGAGGTGATGGTCAGCCCCGGTGATGGTGATTATGAGCATGTTTGCCATGATGGAGGCCAGGTACGCCAGCAGGTGCACCAGGAAAAGGACATTCCCCAGATGCTGGACAGCAGGAAATCCCTCCAGGATAAACTCCTGGACTACTGTCCTGTTCCTTACTTCTCCCATCATTGGTTTTCCATTTCTTCAATTAACTTTCAGTGAGCTATTTTACAGTGTCATGACTAAAGAATGGAGAACTTTATTTTATTAAACATGTAAAACAGTATCTGTGTGGCAACTGGACTTGTTTATTTTCAAACATTATATTTTATGTAATTTTTGTTATGTAAACATTATGATTTTTATCTATGAATATACTTATATTACATGCAGCCCAAAATAACTGTGCATGTAGCTATTAGTCTTCATAAAGGATAATGTAATTTTAAAAGTATTAGTCATTTTCCTATACAGTTTATTGCCAAGCAGGAAAAAAATCCCTTCTTTTACTTACGTATCTGATCATGTAACACATTGCTGAGAAGATACCACTCATGGCATGCAGTCACAAGATGAATATTGCAAAAATAAATGTGTGACTTAAAAAAAAACTTGAGGTCATTGAAGTCTGTCATCCCACAAAAAGCATTTCTTCATCATGTCTTAGGGTTTGTTTCCATCTTGGGGGAATCATAATACCATATATAGGAAAAATACTCTGGCCCCAACTGCAGCCCTCTGAAGTGAGTTAGACTAAAAGAGTCACAGACAAACTCTATCAGGGCCATTTTGACCTTTGCTGAATTTGTTTTTCCCTTCATGCCATGCTAAGTGGTCAGTCCAGGGAAAAATATATTCTGACCTTTCCAGTTCACTAGTTACACTTTCATCTAGAACAAAGCCACCTAGAGACCAATGTCCCTCTAGGATCCCTGGTGGCTGCTAATTGGGCCTGTTGGAAATAGAAATTTATTACACAAGCATCATAGTTACACTTTAATTATGTGTGCAAATATATTTAAGGAATGACAACCAAAATATAAAAAGAAGGGTTATGGCCGGGCACGGTGGCTCATGCCTGTAATCCCAGCACTTTGGGAGGCCAAGGCAGGCAGATCACAAGGTCAGAAGTTTGAGACCAGCCTGACCAACATGGTGAAACCCTGTTTCTACTAGAAATACAAAAATTAGCTGGACATGGTGGCACACGCCTGTAATCCCAGCTACTCAGGAGGCTGAGGCAGGAGAATCACTTGAACCCAGGAGGTGGAAGTTGCAGTGAGCTGAGACTGTGCCACTGTACTACAGCCTGAGCAACTGAGCAACAGAGCGAGACTCCATCTCAAAAAAAAAAAAAAAAAAGAAGGGTTGTATGACTTGACCACAGCAATTATTTTCTGATTCATGCTCCTTGCTGTTGTCCACCTAGGTAGAATAAATATTATTTTTCATATGTTTAACATTGGACTGTCTCTTGACACCAGTCAGGATCCACCAGGACCAATGGGCAGACTCCAGACACACCAAACATCATTATGAGATGAACAAAGCCATCTAGAGACCAATGTCCCTCTAGGCTCCCTGGTGGCTGCTAATAGGGCACTGTTGGAAATAAAAATTTATTATACAAGTATCATAGCTACTCTTTCATTATGTGTGCAAATATATTTAAGGAATGACAACCACAATATATAAAGAAGAGTTGTATGACCTCAACGCAGCAATTATTTTCTGATTCATGCTCCTTGCTATTGTCCACCTAGGCAAAATAAATATTATTTTTCATCCTTTAAATTTATAAACTTCTCTTAGGTGACCTTTGTCACTCTGGTCAACTAATGTTCATCTCAGATCTCTGAACTCACTGTCTAATTTAGCCAAGCCCAATACTCCTACTCTTTTTAGTGTGTGAGATCAGATTGAAGAGGAACAGAGTCTGTTTGAGTTCACAGAAGATGAGTGGAAAGATGTTCCAGTCACACTAAGGCCATGTACTCACCCCAAGCAGTTCACAGCAACCAGAGCTCTAGCCTCTGCTTTCCAAAAAACCAAGATGTTGTTCCAGGCCATTGGAAGTGTAAGAAAATAAACACTTCCATTTCAGATGTCCCTAATTTGTCCCAGAGAAAAGTTCAACATGTGCATCATGCCTGCTAAGCATAATTCATCAATGAATTCAGAGCTTTCCTAAACTGAGATAAGTGAAAGTGACAGCTTCATGGCTACCTTGCTGGATGAAATCCTGGGAAAGAAAGGAAAGAGCATACTTTCCCAACATCCTGCAGGAACCTGGGAGTGAGATCACTTGGAATTCCAAAAAGCTTTCACACTCTCTTTGTAGGCCCTAGGTTCCCCCAGACCACCATCCTCCTCCTGTGCCTGCCAACACCAGCGGGAGACAGTAATTGCTGGGCAAATACTCCAGGGCAGGGTGGGAGACAACAACATCCTCACTTAAACTGGTGTCTCGTACATAAATAATATCTCTACAAAGTGCATGCAAGCACACTGAGTTTGCCGCTCCCTGACCTCCCCAGACTGGGAAGAATACCCACACTATTGAAAGCAGAAATAAAAGTGATATGAATTTCCCTTACCATATGTTTAACATTGGACTGTCTCTTGATACCAGTCAGGATCCACCAGGACCTGACTCCAGACACACCAGACATTATTAGGAGATGAACAAAGCCATCTAGAGACCAATGTCCCTCTAGGATCCCTGGTGGCTGCTAATTGGGCACTGTTGGAAATAGAAATTTATTATACAAGCATCATAGTTACTCTTTCATTATGTGTCCAAATATTATCATATGAAAATGTCTGAAAGTGTCCTCCATGAAAATCTTTAAAAATGGAGTACATATAATTCCCCAAGTTTATAAAGTTCCAGATTGCATTATGCTACTAAGATGGGGTTGAAAGGTCAAGTGAGGAACTTAGAGCTTCACCTGGCAGTAATGAGGTGGATGTCCCCTTTACTCGGCCAGAGCAGTGTCAAAGAAAGCCAGATAAAATGTAAGGTTTAAATAAGGCCAGTGCCTCATAACATAAAACCCACAATATCCAGGTGTTATTTGAAAACCACTTGTTATGCCAGGAACTAGGAAGATCTCAACTTAAATGGATGGAGGGAGATCTACCAAGCAAATGGAAAGCAAAAAAAAAAAAAAAAGCAGGGGTTGCAATCCTAGTCTCTGATAAAACAGACTTTAAACCAACAAAGATCAAAAGAGACAAAGAAGGCCACTACATAATGGTAAAGGGATCAATTCAACAAGAAGAGCTAACTATCCAAAATATATATGCACCCAATACGGGAGCATCCAGATTCATAAAGCAAGTCCGTAGAGACCTACAAAGAGACTTAGACTCTGTCACAGTAATAATGGGAGACTTTAACACCTCACTGTCAATATTAGACAGATCAACGAGACAGAAGGTTAACAAGGATATCCAGGACTTGAACTCAAATCTGAACCAAGCAGACCTAATAGACATCTACAGAACTCTACACCCCAAATCAACAGAATATATGTTTTTCTCAGCACCACATCACACATATTCTAAAACTGACCACATAATTGGTAGTAAAATACTCCTCAGCAAATGTAAAAGAACAGAAATCACAACAAACTGTCTCTCAGACCTCAGTGCAATCAAATTAAAACTCAGGATTAATAAACTCACTCAAAACCACACAACTACATAAAAACTGAACAACCTGCCCCTGAATGAAACCAATGAGAAAAAAGACACAACATACCAGAATCTCTGGGACACATTTAAAGCAGTGTGTAGAAGGAAATTTATAGCACTAAATGCCCACAGAGAGAACAGGAAAGATCTAAAATTGACAACCTAACATCACAAATAAGAGCTAGAGAAGCAAGAGCAAACAAATTCAAAAGCTAGCAGAAGGCAAGAAATAACTAAGATCAGAGAAGAACTGAAGGAGATAGAGACACAAAGAACCCTTCAAAAAATCAATGAATCCAGGAGCTGGTTTTTGAAAGGATCAACAAAATAGACCGCTAGCAAGACTAATAAAGAAGAAAGAGAGAAGAGTCAAATAGACGCAATAAAAAAAGATAAAGGGGATATCACCACTGAGCCCACAGAAATACAAACTACCATCATAGAATACTATAAACAGCTCTATGCAAATAAACTAGAAAATCAAGAAGAAAAGGATAAATTCCTGGACACATACACCCTTCCAGGACTAAACCAAGGAGAAGTTGAATCTCAGAATAAACCAATGACAGGTTCTGAAATTAAGGCAATAATTAATAGCCTACAAACCAAAAAAAGTCCAGGACCAGATGGATTCACAGCCGAATTCTACCAGAGGTACAAAGAGGAGGTGCTACCATTCCTTCTGAAACTATTTCAATCAATAGAAAAAGAGGGAATCCTCCGTAACTCATTCTATGAGGCTAGCATCATCCTGACACCAAAGCCTGGTAGAGACACAACAAAAAAAGAAAAATTTAGGCCAATATCCCTGATGAATATCAATGCAAAAATGTTTAATAAAATACTGGCAAACCGAATCCAGTAGCACATCAAAAGCTTATCCACCATGATCAAGTCAGCTTCCTCCCTGGTATGCAAGGCTGGTTCAACATATGCAAATCAATAAACATAATCCATCACATAAACAGAAGAATGACAAAAAACACATGATTATCTCAATAGATGCAGAAAAGACCTTCGACAAAATTCCACAGCTGTTCATGCTAAAAACTCGATAAACTAGGTATTCATGGAATGTATCTCAAAATAAGAGCTATTAATGACAAACTCACAACCAATATCATACTAAATTGGCAAAAACTAGAACCATTCCCTTTGAAATCCAGCACAAGACAAGGATGTCCTCTCTCACAACTCCTATTCAACATAGTGCTGGAAGTTCTGGCCAGGGCAATCAGGAAAGAGAAAGAAACAAAGGGCATTCAATTAGGAAAACAGGAAGTGAAATTGTTGCTATTTGCAGATGACATGATTGTATATTTAGAAAACTCCATGGTCTCAGCCCAAAATCTCCTTAAGCTGATAAGCAACTTCAGCAAATTCTCGGGATACAAAATCAGTGTGCAAAAATCACAAGCATTCCTATACACAAATAGTAGACAAACAGAGAGCCAAATCATGAGTGAAATCCCATTCAAAATTGCTTCAAAGAGAATAAAATACCTAGGAATCCAACTTACAAGGGATGTGAAGGACCTCTTCAAGGAGAACTACAAACCACTGCTCAAGGAAATAAAAGAGGATACAAAGAAATGGAAGAACATTCCATGCTCATGGGTAGAAAGAATCAATATTGTGAAAATGGCCATACTGCACAAGGTAATTTATAGATTCAATGCCATCCCCATCAAGCTACCAATTACTTTCTTCACAGAATTGGAAAAAACTACTTTAAAGTTCATATGGAATGAAAAAAGAGCCCGCATCATCAAGTCAATCCTGGGCCAAAAGAACAAAGCTGGAGCCATCACACTACCTGACTTCAAGCTATACTACAAGGCTACAGTAACCAAAACAGCATGGTACAGGTAGCAAAACAGATAAATAGACCAATGGAACAGAGCAGAGGCCTCAGAAATAACAGCACACATCTACTACCATCTGATCTTTGACAAACCTGACAAAAACAAGAAATGGGGAAAGGATTCCCTATTTAATAAGTGGTGCTGGGAAAACTGGCTAGCCATATGTAGAAAGCTGAAACTAGATCCCTTTCTTACATTGTATACAAAAATTAACTCAAGATGGTTTAAGGACTTAAATGTAAGACCTAACGCCATAAAAACCCTAGAAGAAAACCTAGGCAATACCATTCAGGCCATAAGCATGGGCAAAGACTTCATGACTAAAACACCAAAGCAATGGCAACAAAAGCCAAAATAGACAAATGGAATCTAATTAAACTAAAGAGCTTCTGCACAGCAAGAGAAACTCTCATCAGAGTGAACAGGCAACCTACAGAATGGGAGAAAATCTTTGCAAGCTACCCATCTGACAAAGGGCTAATATCCAGAATCTACAAAGAACTTAAACAAATTTACAAGAAAACACAAACAACCCCATCGAAAAGTGGGCAAAGGATATGAACAGACACTTCTCAAAAGAAGATATTTATGCAGCCAACAGACCTATGAAAAAATGCTAATCATCACTGGTCATCAGAGAAATGCAAATCAAAACCACAATGAGATACCATCTCATGCCAGTTAGAATGGCAATCATTAAAAAGTGAGGAAACAACAGATGCTGGAAAGGATGTGGAGAAATAGGAACACTTTAAGACTATTGGTGGGAGTGTAAATTAGTTCAACCATTGTAGAAGACAGTCTGGTGATTCCTCATGGATCTAGAACTAGAAATACCATTTGACCCAGCGATCCCATTACTGGGTATATACCCAAAGGATTATAAATCATGTTACTATAAAGACACATGCACACGTATATTTATTGCAGCACTATTCACAATAGCAAAGACTTGGAACCAACCCAAATGTCCATCAATGGCAGACTGGATTAAGAAAATGTGGCACATATACACCATGGAATACTATGCAGCCATAAAAAAGGATGAGTTCATGTCCTTTGCAGGGACATGGATGAAGCTGGAAACCATCATTCTAAGCAAACTATGACAAGGACCGAAAACCAAACACTGCAAGTTCTCACTCATAGGTGGGAGGTGAACAACAAGAACACATGGACAGAGGGCAGGGAACATCACACACCAGGGCCTGTCAGGAGGTGGTGGGCTGGGGGAGGAATAGCATTAAGAAAATTACCTAATGTAAATGACAAGTTGATGGGTGCAGCAAACCAACATGGCACATGTATACCTATGTAACAAACCTGGACTTTGGGCACATGTACCCTAGAACTTAAAGTATAATAATAATAATAATTATTATTATTAAAAGATGTGAATCGGGGCATGTAAAATATAAAATATAACGATGGGGATTAAAATTTTTGAGTTTTGAAAATGTGATCAACTTAGAATAGCTTCTTATAACTGTAAGAAATGTTAGTAAGCTTCATGACAACTGCAAAGCAAAAACCTATATGGACACAAATAGATAAAAAAGAAAGGAATCAGAGCATACCGCTACAGAAAATCATCTAATCACAAGGAAAGACAGGAAGAGGAAAAAAGGAACAAAGCATCTACAAAACAACCAAAAACCAACTAACCAAATGGCAGTAGTAAGTCCTTACCTATGAATAAGTATCTTGAATGTAAATGAATTAAATTGCTAAATAAAAATACTCAGAGTGGTTCAATGTACCAGAAAAAGACACAACTATATGCTCCCTACAAAAGACTTACATCGCTTTTAAGGACACACGTAGACTAAAAGTAAAGGGATGGAAATGATATTTCATGATGGAAAACAAAGAGCAGGGGTAGCTATACTTATATTAGATAAAATGAACTTTTAAGTTGGAAACCGTAAAATAAGGAAAGGAAGATCATTATATAATAATGAAGGGGTCAGTTAATAGAGAAAAAATAATAATTGTAAATATATATGCACCCAACATTGAGGTACCTAAATATAAAGCAAATATTAATAGATCTGAAGGGAGAAGTGGGTTATAATACAATAATGGTAAGGGACTTCAGTACCACACTTTTAACAATAGAGAGATTGCCCAGACAGAAAATTAATAAGAAAACATTGGATTTGAACAAAATTTTAGATAAAATGGCTCTAATAGACATATGCAGAACAGTCCATTCCCCAGTCACAGCATATATATTAGTCTGAAGCAGATAAATAAGAAATAGAAAGGTAAATTTAAAATATATTAAGGCAAAAATAAATGAAACAGAGCCTAGAAACACAATAGAAAAGATTAACAAACTAAAAAAAGAGAAGAGTTGATTTTATGAAATGACAAAAAAAAAATTGGCTAGACTAACAAAAAAGAGTGAATATTCAAATAAAGAAAATCAGAAATGAAAAAGGAGACATTACAAGTGATACCACAGAAATACAAAGAATCATAAGAGAGGATTATGAACTTTACATGCAAACAAATTTGATAACCTAGAAGAAGTGGATAAATGTCTAGAAACACGCAGTTTATCAAGAATGAATCATGAAGAAACAGAAATATGGATAGACCAATAACTAGTAAGAAGATTAAATTAGTAATAAAAACCTTCCTACAAAGGAAATCAGGGACAGATGGCTTTACTGATAAATTTTACCAAATATATAAAGAAGAACTAATATCATTATTTCTCAAACTCCTCCAAAAATGTTGAATAGGAGGGAAGACTTCCAAATTCATTTTATGAGGCCAGCATTACTCTGATACAAAACCAGACAAGAGCCCTGCAAGAAAAGAAAATTACCAGCCAATATCCCTGATGAACATAGATGCAAAAATACTTTTATTAGCAAGCTGAATTTAATAGAACATCAAAAGGATCATTCACCATGATCAAGTGGGATTTATCCCAGGAACTTAAGTGTGATTTGACAAACACAAATCCATAAATGTGATACATCACATTAAGAGAATGAAAGAAAAAAAATATGTGATCCTCTCAAATACAGAAAAAGCATTTGACTAAATTCTTCTTTACAGCATTCTTTCATGATAAAAACTTCCACAAATTAGTTATAGAAGGAACAAATTTCAGCACAATAAAAATAAAAACTATATATAACAAACACACAGTTAACATTGGACTCAATGGTGAAAAGTTGAAAGCTTCTAAGATCAGAAAGAAGAAAAGGATGTCCACTCTTACTGCTTATATTCAATATAGTTCTGGAAGTACTACTACCCAAAGCTATTATGCAAGATACCAAAATAAAAGGCATCCATATTGAAAAGGAAGAAGTTAAATTGTCTTTCTTTGCAGATGGCATAATCTTATAGGTGGTAAACTCTAAGCACTTCATAAAAACTATTAGAACTAATAAATGAATTCAGTAAAGTTGCAGAATAACCTAGAAGAAATGGATAAATGCTACAGAAATTTATATCATTTCTATACATTAACAATGAACTATCCAACAAAGGAACCAAGAAAACAATCTCATTTACTATATCATAAAAATAGTTAGGAATAAATTTAACCAAGGAGGTGAAAGTTCTGAATATGGAGGATGAGAAAACATTGGTGTAAGAATTTAAAGAAGACACAAATATATAGAAATATATCCCATGTTCATGGATTGGAAGAATTAGTATTGTTAAAATACTCATACTACCAAAAGTGATTCAGTGTAATCCCTATCAAAATTTCAGTGACATTTTTTACTTGTACTAACTCTAAAGAATCTAAAAAATCATGTTGGTTAATGTGAATCTATTTAAAATAAAACATTTGGGTACTGACTTTCAAGAAAGGTCAAGTAACAGTCCTACTACCAGAAAGTCCCTGAAAAAAAAGTTTGCTAAGAAATACTAACCTTTTCAAAATGCTCAAGGTAGGTAACTTTTTTTTATTTACTTGGTTGTGGAAATGGAGACTATCCCAGAAGAGATAAGTCTGCCTGCAGGTCTCCTAATGACAGGCACAAGAACCAGTGCCAAAGGAGAATCAAACGTGTAGCCACCAGGCACCCAGAGGTGTGCCTAGGCATGGAGGTGGGAAACCTTCCTGGCTCCAAGTTCGATGTATGGGGATTGAGGGGAGCCTAAACGTTGATCTCTTTCTGGGCATGGAGTTGAGAGGGTCTCACTGCACCATAATCTACATCAGAAAGATGTTGAGAAAACAAAATAAGCCACAGAAGAAAGAAACACATGCTGTATTCCATTCAAGAGCAAGCAAAAGTAATTTTTGATTATACAAATAAAAAGAATTGTTTTCTCTTGGTGTGGGCTATTGACTGGGTAGGGCCAGAGGAAATTTACAGTGAAATTGGAATGTTTTATAATTTGAGTAGTGGTTACATGGCTGTTTACATAAGTAAAAAATTATCAACCTTTACAATTAAGATTTGTGCATTTTACAGTATGTAAATTAGACCTCCATAAAGAAAATACCACATTAAAAAGCAAAAAAATTAGGGAAAATAGGGGAAAAGGCAAAAACAGCTTAATTGTGAAAAAGTATTTTTGTTGCTTAAGCCGCTCTTTCTTAACATATATAATTAAGTATTTTACAAATTTTATAACCCTGGGACAGTCATGCCAAATCTACCTCTGAAGACTTTCACAGAGGACCATGTTGACTATTGAGAATGATGGCAGTATGTTACTATATGCAGTGAAATGGTAATTGCAATATATTTCTGCTGAAATTTTAGATAGTGAACAATTAAATATCCCCTGAGAATCTGTTGTGATTTTAGTTCCTGTTTCCTTTTTCACACTCCACTGATGACAGGTGAATGTTCCAGGGCTTTGTCCTTCCAGACTTTGTGTGCCTTCATTGGTGATAGCAAGCACTACCACAGGGAATTCAAATTTATTTTCATTTATGACTGCAGTAATGCTCACCTGCTTAGCAAGGTGAGGAGTAACTGGTTTGGGGGAAAGTGGCTAACAGGGTCTATAAGCAAGTAAATTTGGCCTTTGTGGTCTCCTTTTCCTGAGTCTGTTTTGAGATGGATGCATGTCCAACCAAATTTGACATTAATCATGGTGGACTGTGTCATCATGTCCCATAGAATGAATTAGACTATGTTCAAGAATTCTGAATAGTTACACCAGCAAATGCTAATGAAGATTTGGGGCATTTTTATTATCTTAATGTCTAGGATTTATCAGCCAGATTGCCATAGGGAAAAACTATGACTCTTTACACCTCCAGGGTTTGGAAATCTCTGTCTTCATTGAAAATAACTGGCCTTAACAATTTCCTATTGATTTGACATAAGGCATCCATTGACTTTTTATAGGTCTAGCTTTTTCTTTTTTCTTTCCATTAGCCTAGGATAAAGGTCCTGGCTTGTTGGAAGAAAAGAGAAGCATATAATCACAGAAATTCTATTTCCTATGTCCTGCCTCTTGGTGAGTACTTGGCAATGGGGATGATTTGCAATCTAATGGGTTAAATATTTAAACTGGTCTAAGAGATAAGTTGAAACAATAGGTTTGGCCAAATCAGTTAAATCAAATACAATTTAATTATGGTATCTTATTCACTAGAGCACTAATTTCCAGCAGATGCCCATACTCCTTCCCAAAGATTGTATATCAGTTCATCTAGTTTCTAGCTAGGCTTTGCCTTTTTAAAACAACTAATGTTCCTCTAGCGGTTGCAATGGGCATCCAGGCACAATTCCAGTCCCACCAGAATCTTCCAATGTAATAATAATATGTCCAGAATAAGGAGCATTGACGAGTAATTTACAACTAACAGCAGAAGGAAACACTTCCATTCTGCTAGGTTGACAGAATGAGAAGAATAACGATTCACCTGTTACATGCCTATCCATTGAGTCTGAACAACAAAGTTATGTAACCATTTTTCCCCATCTTTAGACATGGTTCCTTTTAAATCCATGGACTAGGTAGTTATGAGATGCTATGATAGTGAGATTTAAGGCTCACTCTAGGGTCTTGGGTGAAAAACTCAAGCTAAATGAACTTCAGGAAAATAACTGGGTTGGAACATGGCTTTTTCATGTTTTCTATATTCAGATGGAGAAAGTGAATACATAGGAGGGCTTTATAGAACACATGTCATATCTGAAGTGTCAAAATTAAAACTGTGACCTCATGAAAGAATATTATCTGGGGGGTGACAGCCTTCATTGTTATCTGTCTGTCTGAGAAAAATAATACTTTTTATTTTGCATTGTTCACCTTATGGAGTATTATTCAAAGATGTTATTGTTTAGAAAAACTAAATTGCACATAAAAATTATTCTCCCAAACAAAACCAAAAAGTAAACCTTCAATGTTTATAATTTAACAATGCAAATGTTCACAATAACTTATAATAAAATGTTCTGAAAATAGAAAATGATTTCTCATTTAGAATAGCAACTGCAAGCAGTGTATTTTTTTAAAAAAAATATGGCCATCAATTAAATTATTTGGTCTTCAGTGATATTTTCTACCTAGCAGATCAAAAAGGTGGTGACAGATGGAGACGTGGAGATAAAGATGGAGATGAGAAATGGGACAGCAGTCCAGGAATTTATTCTCGAAGGGTTTCCTGCCATCCAGCCCCAAGGTATGTCCTCTTCCTGGTGCACCTGCTGGCATACCCGGCCTCCATCATGGGAAACACACTCATAATCACCATCACCTCCAGACACCTATGTATATTTTGCTCAGCAATTTCTCCTTCTATGAATGCTGTTTTATAACTGCAGTTATTCCTTAGTTGCTCGTCATCTTTCTTTTAGGCAGATAAATGATTTCCTTTGCTGCCTGTTTCATACAAGTCTTTGTCATTGTATTTCTGGAAGCAGCAGCCATTCTCCTCATAGCTGTGATATCCTGGCTATTTGCAAGCCTCTGCATTACCCCACCATCATGAGGCTGGGGACTTGCTCCCTCCTGGTTACTGCCTGCTCTGCCGTGGGCTTCACTCTCATCACTGGTCTGCTGGTGAAGGTTTCCCAGTTGTCTTCCTGTGGACCCCATGTCATCCATCACTTTTTCTGTGACCTCAGGCCTCAGAAAGGATTCTAGACTTTCAAAGAGTATTGAGTGATTTAGATTGTTATGTCTGAAAAGGCTTGACTATAAGCTACTCTAGGGGTTATGGTCTGCTAAAAACAGGTATGTCCGTGTCTCTCATATTTCCAAAAAAGAAGTTAGATAATTTTAAAACCTCCTAAAGACAGGGAATTCCTGAGAGTGCAGACAATGGGAACCTTCATCTCTGGATGTCGGAACTCTGAGCCACATTCTAGTAAACCCACAATCCAGCTGGAAGAAGTGACCATAAGAACCCATAAGGGAAGAAGACTTGGCTGTTCTAGTAAGATGGAATTCTGAGCCTAAAGCCATAGCCAGTATCCCAGTGAGCAAAGTATGGCTCCAAGAGGGTGGGCTTTCCTTAATTTGCACTGAAAAAGAAAAACAGAGAGAAATTCTTTAAAAAAATTAAACTGTTTATTTTGGGATAATTGTAGATTCACATGCAGTTTTAAGAAATAATACAGAGAGATCCCTGTCCCCTTTACCCAGTTTCCCACAATGGTAACATCTTGTAAAATATAATATCACAGCCAGGATATTGACATTGAGAAGGTCAAGATACAGAACAGTCCCATCACTACAAAGATCCCTCTTGTTGATCTTTTATATCCACATCCAGTTCCCTCCTGCTGCAACTGCTAATCTGTTCTCCATTTCTAGAACTTTTCCATTTTAAGAAATATACATACATGTATATGTATTTGTGTGGGGGTATAGATATAACTATATAAGATGTAGCCGTTCGGGTTGGTTTTTTTCACGTAACACAATTCTCTAGAGATTCTTCCAAGTTGTTGTGAAACTACCTTTGCAAAAATTATATCAGTGAAAAAAATTACAACAGTGAGCAAGCTAACCCACCCTTCATCTTGCCTTTCCTTTAATTATTCCTGGGCTTTTGGGCCAAGCTGACTTTGAAAGACATTTATGGTTTAAGCAGTGATAGCCCTTTCCCCAAACTCAACCATCCTGTAAAGCTAATGGAAAGTCATCAGGCTAGGGGGTGGAGAGGAGCCTGATTCTGCTAAGGTATAGACATAAATTGCCAGCCATTCCTTCAGATTACACTGCTGTTGTAGATTGGCCTTTCAAGATACATTGTCACTTTTTTTTAACATGTCTGACACTCCATAGCTTCACCTGAACCCCATTACTCCACTTGGACCCACCAACGCTGCACCTGTGGCCCCACCTAGAAGCGATTTAGCATGCAGGAAAACAGCTTTGACCCCCTATGATTTCATCTCCACCCCAATCAATCAGCAGCAAGCCTAGCTACTGCCATCCCTTCCCCCAAACTGCTTTTGAAAACTCCTAACCTAGGAGTTTTGGATGAGAGACTAATTTGAGTACTAACTCCAACTTCCACATTGTGTGGCTGGCCTCATGTTTACTAAACTCTCTCTTTACTACAATACTGTGGTCCTTATTTGCACACCAGGCAAAAACAAAACAAAAAACCCTCCTTGGGCTGTTACATTTGCATGTGTTAATAGTTCACTCCTTTTTAACAGCTGAATATTATTCCATTGTATGTATGGACCATATTTTGTTTAATAATTTACCTGTTGAAGACATATGGGCTATTTCCAGTAGTTAGCTATTATAAATAAATTTCTAAAGATTTACATACAGATCTTTGTATGAACATAAGATTTCGTTTCTCTTGGATAAATGCCAAAGAATTCAATTGCTGGGTTGTATGGTAGTTGCATGTTTAGTTTTATTAAAAAATGACAAACTGTCTTCCAAAGTGGCCGCAACATTTTACATTCCCACCAGCAATGCATGAGTGATTCAGTTTCTTCACATTCTTGGTAGGATTACTATTTTTGTTTCATTACAATTAAAAAATTAAACATCCATTTGATAAAAAAAAAACTATCTGTGGGAGAGGAAAAACAAATGGCAGATAGGAAGCAGGACTAACTTGCAGCTCCCACTCAGATACACAGAGCAGCATGTGGAGACTCACATCGTGAGCTATTGCTCCAAGAACTACCACAGGAACATACCAGGAAAGACAAGAGAATCCATGGAGCCTTGGAAGAAAGTGGTTTACCCCTGCAGGCCCTGTGAGACAGCTGAAAAACTGTGAATGCCCAAAGTATGAGGGGGAAGGACTGCCCCCAAACACACATCGTCACCGGAGAACCTGAAGGTCCAGTTCACAAGAGAAAGATTTAACCTTACTTGGAACTGAGACGAATTTAGAGAGCTGAATGAAATACAGGGGTAGAGAAAGCAGTGGGAAGGGCCCTGTGGGCACTCTCCATCCCCAGGGAAGCCATTCCTTCTCACAGGGGTCCTTGGGAAGAGCTGCCAGTGAATTGGGAAAGACCACAGGGAGAAGGAAGCTTCCAGCTAAACTTAGTAACAGTTTCAACCAAATTTGAAGTTTCTTGGACAGAATGTAGGGGGGTGGGTGAACAGGGAGTGCGGATAGTAGCACAGAAACCATGGGCAGGTGGGGAGGCACGAAACCTGAAAGCCGTACTTGTTTTCTCAGCCAGGAGATAGTCTGGGGCAAGAGCTCAGCCCTGCTCACCAGTTGCCCGGATGTAAATTCAGTGCTATTTGTGGGGGGACCTTTGGAGTAAGACTGGCCTTTTGGGCTGTGTGGGAGCTGGGTAAGGCCTGTCACTGCTGGCTTTCCCCCAGTTGTCTGACGACCTGTATGACATAGCAGAAACAGCCATAATTCCCCTGAGAATGGAACTCCATTGGCCTGAGAACCAGCCCAGCACCCCGCCGCCCCCCTCCCACAGAAGCTGTAGCAAGCCCTACCCAAGGAGATTCTGAGCTCAGACATGCCTAAACCTGCCCCCACCTGATGGTCTTTCTCTACCCTTCCTGGTAGCCGAAGACAAAGGACATTATCTTTTGGGAGCTCTATGACCCCACCTACCACCTGAGAAACCCGAATATTTATCCAGGTTGCCCTAGGGCCAGCTTGTATCCTCCCTTTACTGCCGCAGTTGATGCTCTCTTGAAAGCGACATCTCTTGGCTGCAGGCCAAAAAATACAAAGCCATAGCACTAAACAAAACTATAACCAAGGTGCCACAGAGTCCACCTCACTCCCCTGCTGCCTCCACTGGAGTGAGTGCTGGTATCCATGGCTAAGAGACTTGAAGATGATCACATCACAGGACACTTTGCAGACACTCCCCAGTAGGAGTCCAGAGCTTGCTAGCCTCGCTGGGTGGCTAGACCCAGAAGATAAATAACAATCACTGGAGTTCGGCTTACAGGAAGTCACATCCCTAGGGGAAAAGGGAGAACACCACATCAAGGGAGCACCCTTTTGGGACAAAAGAATCTGAACAGCAGCCCTTGCGTCCCAGATCTTCCCTTTGACGTAGTCTACCCAAATGAGAAGGAACCAGAAAAACAATTCTGGTAATCTGATAAAACAAGGTTCTTTAACACCACCAAAAGACCACACACTAGCTCACCAGCAATGGTTCCAAACCAAGAAAAAAAATCTCTGAATTGCCAAAAAAAAAAAAAGAATTCAGAAGGTCAACCAGGGAAAGACAAATACCAACATAAAGAAATAAAACACATGTTACAGGATAGAGACAGAAAAATCTCCAGAGAAATAAAAAGGATAAATAAAAAACAATCACTACTTCTGGAAATGAAGGACACACTGAGATAGTGCAAAATACACTGGAAAGTCTCGATAATAGAATCAAATAGATAGAAGAAAGAACTTTAGAGCTTGAAGACAAGGCTTTCAAATTAACCTAATCCAACAAAGACAAAGAAAAAAGAATTTAAAAAATGAACAACATCTCCAGGAAGTTTGGGATTATGTTAAACAATCAAACCTAAGAATAATGTGTGCTCCCAAGGAAGAAGAGAAATCTAAAGTTTGGAAAACATATTTGCAGGAATAATTTAGAGAAACTTCCCTGGCCTTGCTAGAGATCTAGACATCCAAATACAAGAAGCTCAAAGAACACCCAAGAAATTAATCTCAAAAAGACCATCGTCTAGGCACATAGTCAACAGGTTATCTAAAGTTAAGAGGAAGGAAAGAATCTTAAGATCTGTGAGGCAAAAGCATCAGGTAACATATAAAGGAAAATCTAACAGATTAACATCAGATTTCTCAGCAGAAGCCTACAAACTAAAAGGGATTGGTGTCTTATCTTTAGCTTCCTTATACAAAATAACTATCAGCCAAGAATTTTGTATCCAGTAAAACTAAACTGTTCTGTTCCATTGTTGTATATCTCTCTTTTGGTACCAGTACCATGCTGTTTTGGTTACTATAGCCCTGTACTACAGTTTGAAGTCAGGTAGCGTGATGCCTCCAGCTTTGCTCTTTTGGCTTAGATTGTCTTGGCAATGCGGGCCCTTTTTTGGTTCCATATGAACTTTAAAGTAGTTTTTTCCAATTCTGTGAAGAAAGTCATTGGTAGCTTGATGGGGATGGCATTGAATCTATAAATTACCTTGGGCAGTATGGCCATTTTCACGATATTGATTCTTCCTATCCATGAGCATGGAATGTTCTTCCGTTTGTTTGTATCCTCTTTTATTTCATTGAGCAGTGGTTTGTAGTTCTTCTTGGAGAGGTCCTGCACATCCCTTGTAAGTTGGATTCCTAGGTATTTTATTCTCTTTGAAGCAATTGTGAATGGGAGTTCACTCATGATTTGGCTCTCTGTTTGTCTGTTATTGGTGTATAAGAATGCTTGTGATTTTTGCACATTGATTTTGTGTCCTGAGACTTTGCTGAAGCTGCTTATCAGCTTAAGGAGATTTTGGGCTGAGATGATGGGGTTTTCTAAATATACAATCATGTCATCTGCAAAGAGGGACAATTTGACTTCCTCTTTTCCTAATTGAATATGCTTTATTTCTTTCTGTTGTCTGATTGCCCTGGCCAGAACTTCCAACACTATGTTGAATAGGAGTGGTGAGAGAGGGCATCCCTGTCTTGTGCCAGTTTTCAAAGGGAATGCTTCCAGTTTTTGTCCATTCAGTATGATATTGACTGTGGGTTTGTCATAAATAGCTCTTATTATTTTGAGATACTTCCCATCAATACTTAATTTATTGAGAGTTCTTAGCATGAATGGCTGTTGAATTTTGTCAATGGCCTTTTCTGTATCTATTGAGAAAATCATGTGGTTTTTGTCATTGGTTCTGTTTATATGCTGGATTACGTTTATTGATTTGCGTATGTTGAACCAGCCTTGCATCCCAGGGATGAAGCCCACTTGATCATGGTGGATAAGCTTTTTGATGTGTTGCTGGATTCAGTTTGCCAGTATTTCATTGAGGATTTTTGCATCAAAGTTCATCAGGGATATTGGTCTAAAATTCTCTTTTTTTGTTGTGTCTCTGCCAGGCTTTGGTATCAGGGTGATGCTGGCCTCATAAAATGAGTTAGGGAGGATTCCCTCTTTTTGTATTGATTGGAATAATTTCAGAAGGAATGGTACCAGCCCCACTTTGTACCTCTGGTAGAATTTGGCTGTGAATTCGTCCTGTCCTGGACTTTTTTTGTTGGTAGGCTATTAATTATTGCCTCAATTTCAGAGTCTGTTATTGCTCTATTCAGAGATTCAAATTCTTCCTGGTTTAGTTTTCGGAGGGTGTATGTGTGGAGGAATTTATCCATTTCTTCTAGATTTTCTAGTTTATTTGCATAGAGTTGTTTATAGTATTCTCTGATGGTAGTTTGTATATCTGTGGGATTGGTGACGATATCCCCTTTATCATTTTTTATTGTGTCTATTTGATTCTTCTCTCTTTTCTTCTTTATTAATCTTGCTAGCAGTCTATCAATTTTATTGATCTTTTCAAAAACCACCTCCTGGATTCATTGATTTTTTTGAAGGGTTTTTTGTGTCTCTGTCTCCTTCAGTTCTGCTCTGATCTTAGTTATTTCTTGCCTTTTTCTAGCTTTTGAATGTATTTGCTCTTGCTTCTTTAGTTCTTTTAATTGTTTTGTTAGGTTGTCGATTTTAGATCTTTCCTGCTTTCTCTTGTGGGCATTTAGTGCTATAAATTTCCCTGTACACACTGCTTTAAATGTGTCCCAGAGATTCTGGTATGTTGTGTCTTACTTCTCATTGGTTTCAAAGAACATCTTTATTTCTGCCTTCATTTCGTTATGTACCCAGTAGTCATTCAGGAGCAGGTTATTCAGTTTCCATGTAGTTGAGCGGTTTTGAGTGAGTTTCTTCATCCTGAGTTCTAGTTTGATTGCACTGTGGTCTGAGAGACAGTTTGTTATAATTTCTCTTCTTTTACATTTAATGAGGAGTGCTTTACTTCAAAATATGCAGTCAATTTTGGAATAAGTGCAGTGTGGTGCTGAGAAGAATGTATGTTCTGTTGATTTGGGGTGGAGAGTTCTGTAGAAGTAGGTCCGCTTGGTGAAGAGCTGAGTTCAATTCCTGGATATCCTTGTTAACTCTCCATCTCGTTGATCTGTTTAATGTTGACAGTGGGGTGTTAAAGTCTCCCATTATTATTGTGTGGGAGTCTAGGTCTCTTTGTAGGTCTCTAAGGACTTGCTTTATGAATCTGGGTGCTCCTGTATTGGGTCCATATATATTTAGAATAGTTTGTTCTTCTTGTTGAATTGATCTCTTTACCATTATGTAATGGCCTTCTTTGTCTCTTTCGATCTTTGTTGGTTTAAAGTCTGCTTTATCAGAGACTAGGATTGCAACCCCTGCCTTTTTTTGTTTTCCATTTGCTTGGTAGACCTTCCTCCATCCCTTGATTTTGAGCCTATGTGTGTCTCTGCATGTGAGATGGGTCTCCTGACTACAGCACACTGATAGGTCTTGACTCTTTATCCAATTTTCCAGTCTGTGTCTTTTAATTGTAGCATTTAGCCCATTTACATTTAAGGTTAATATTGTTATGTGTGAATTTGATCCTGTCATTATGATGTTAGCTGGTTATTTTGCTCGTTAGTTGATGCAATTTATTCCTAGCATTGATGGTCTTTACAATTTGGCATGCTTTTGCAGCGGCTGGTACCGGCTGTTCCTTTCCATGTTTAGTGTTTCCTTCAGGAGCTCTTGTAGGGCAGGCCTGGTGGTGACAAAATCTCTCAGCATTTGCTTGTCTCTAAAGGATTTTATTTCTCCTTCACTTATGAAGCTTAGTTTGGCTGGATATGAAATTCTGGGTTGAAAATTCTTTTCTTTAAGAATGTTGAATATTGGCCCCCACTCTCTTCCTTCTTGTAGGGTTTCTGCTGAGAGATCAGCTGTTAGTCTGATGGGCTTCCCTTTGTGGGTAACCTGACCTTTCTCTCTGGCTGCCCTTAACATTTTTTCCTTCATTTCAGCTTTGGTGAATCTGACAATTATGTGTCTTGGAGTTGCTCTTCTCGAGGAGTATCTTTGTGGTGTTCTCTGTATTTCCTGAATTTGAATGTTGGCCTGCCTTGCTAGGTTGGGGAAGTTCTCCTGGATAATATCTTGCAGAGTGTTTTTCAACTTGGTTCCATTCTCCTTGTCAGTTTCAGGTACACCAATCAGACATAGATTTGGTCTTTTCACATAGTCCTATATTTCTTGGAGGCTTTGTTCATTTCTTTTTACTCTTTTTTCTCTAAACTTCTCTTCTCACTTCATTTCATTCATTTGATCTTCAATCACTGATACCCTTTCTTCCAGTTGGTCGAATCAGCTACTGAAGCTTGTGTATTCATCACGTAATTCTCATGCCATGGTTTTCAGTTGCATCAGGTCATTTAAGGACTTCTCTACACTCATTATTCTAGTTAGCCATTTGCCTAATCTTTTTCAAGGTTTTTAGCTTCTTTGTGATGGGTTCGAACTTCCTCCTTCAGCTCAGAGTAGTTCAATTGTCTGAAGCCTTCTTCTCTCAACTCGTCAAAGCCATTCTCCTTCCAGCTTTGTTCTGTTGCTCGCGAGGAGCTGCGTTCCTTTGGAGGGGGAGAGGCCCTCTGATTTTTAGAATTTTCAGCTTTTCTCCTCTGTTTTTTTCCGTATCGTTGTGGTTTTATCTACCTTTGGTCTTTGATGATGGTGACCTACATATGGGGTTTTGGTGTGGATGTCCTTCCTGTTTTTTAGTTTTCCTTTTAACAGTCAGACCCCTCAGCTGCAGGTCTGCTGGAGTTTGCTGGAAGTCCACTCCAGACCCTGTTTGCCTGGGTATCAGCAGCGGAGGCTGCAGAACAGCAAATATTGCTGAACAGCAAATGTTGCTGCCTGATCGTTCCTCTGGAAGCTTTGTGTCTGAGGGGTACCCAGCTGTGTGAGGTGTCAGTCTGCCCCTACTGGAAGGTGCCTCCCAGCTGGGCTACTCGGGGGTCAGGGACCCATTTGAGGAGGCAGTCTGTTCTCAGATCTCAAACTCCATACTAGGAGAACCACTATTCACTTCAAAGCTGTCAGACAGGGACATTTAAGTCTGCAGAGATTCCTGCTGCCTTTTGTTTGGCTATGCCGTGCCCCCAGAGGTGGAGTCTACAGAAGGAGGCAGGTCTCCTTGAGCTCCGTTGGGCTCCACCCAGTTCAAGCTTCCAGTCCCTTTGTTTACCTATTCAAGCCTCAGCAATGGGGTTACCCCTCCCCTAGCCTCGCTGCCGCCTTGCAGTTTGATCCGAGACTGCTGTGCTAGCAATGAGCGAGGCTCTGTGGGTGTGGGACCCTCTGAGCCATGTGTGGGATATAATCTCCTGGTGTGCCATTTGCTAAGACCACTGGAAAAGCACAGTATTAGGGTGGGAGTGACCCAATTTTCCAGGTGCTGTCCGTCACTGCTTCCTTTGGCTAGGAAAGGGAATTCCCTGACCACTTGCACTTCCTGGGTGGTGTTGCCTCGCCCTGCTTCTGCTCACACTCACTGCACTGCACTCACTGTCCGACAAGCCTCAGTGAGATGAACCCAGTACCTCAATTGGAAATGCAGAAATCACCCATCTTCTGAGTCGCTGACGCTGCGAGCTGTACACTGGAGCTGTTCCTATTCAGCCATCTTGGAACCACCCCCCTGGTTATGCTTTATTCTTATTGGTGACACTTTGTCACCAATCAAGGTGTAGAACACATTGGATTCCATGCAGAGTATTCCTTTACAAGTAAGAATTATAATTAAGATCTCAATAAAATTATTTATAAAGATTAATGGTTTTTCCATATAGATTTCTTATATATTTTGTTAGACTTATTTCTAGGTAGCTGTTAGTTTTGTTGATATTATCCATGAGATTTTCTAAATTACATTTTTTAATTGGTTGTGGCTGATATCTAGAAATTTTATAATTTGCATACATGTATCTTTAATCCAAAGATCTGGTTATCCTCTTATTAGTTTTAATATGTTGTCTATAGATTCTCTTTGGTCTTTCTGTGTAAACAATCATGTCTTCTGCAAATGTCAGTTCTTTTTTCTTTCAGCCGCAATACTTCATTTCATTTTCTTGCATCATTTCACTAGCTAGGGCCACCATCAGAATATTGAACAGAAGGAATGGTAGCATCCTGTTTCTGAGCTGGATGTGACTCTCTGTGACATTTTATTATTAAATATATTGGTTGCTCTTAAGTTTCCAATAAATATCTTTTGTTAAAGAAAGTCTCTTCCATTCTTAGTGTGAAAAAGATCTTTTTAAGTGTAAATGGGTGTAAGATTTTACCAGTTGATTTTCTGCATCCATTGAGATGATCCAACTTTTTCTCCTTTCATAAGTTACATGACAAATTATATGAAAGATTTCTTTCTCTTGGTAAACCATCCCTGCATTTCTGGGACAAATCCTATTTCATTATTATGTGTGTTTTATACATATAATGGATATTATTTGCTAGTGTTTTGTATTGGATTTGCATATGCGAAATTCAGAGTTTGCGCTGGAAAACCCATCCCTACTCCTGACTGCTTACCTTTGCTATGGGAGGTTTTCTAGTCCCTTTTTACTAGCATGGCAGTTTGTTTAGATTCCCAACTTCATGTAAAAGTCTCAATTCCAGTCCTTCCTTTTGTGGTGACCCAGAGCCCTATCTTCTCCTCCTGCCTGGTCACCAAAACCTCAGAGCCCAACCCTGGGACCCACACCTGCATTCTTTAGCTTCTCAGACGGTCACTCTTTCAGTTTCACTCCTCTCAGTTTGAGTACACTTACTGCTTCTAGATTTTGGAGAGCTGCTTTTCTTTCCGTTGAGTTGGCTATGAATCAAAATATGTTTTAGTTATGGTTTTATCTAACATTCCTTTGTGTTATAACCAAATGGCTGGTTGAAGGAAGGAGTGAAATTGATTATTCACTCAACCATCTTGCCAGTTGATTTTCTTTTATCAGATTGAAAGAAAAGAGTCAGGTTTTAGTGACGAGTGTTATTTGTGTTGAACATCAGACCATATTATGCTTCAGAATGAATTTGTTTTTCAATTTTCAATGCTAATATTATATGGAATTTTGTTATTCCTAAACTTCTACCCAATTTTACTTTGCTTCTATTTAATTTCATTTATTAGATATATATATATATTTTTTTTTTTTTTTTTTTGAGATGGAGTCCTGTTCTGTCGCCCAGACTAGAGCGCAGTGGCACAATTTCGGCTCACTACAGCCTCCGCCTTCTGTTTCAAGTGATTCTCCTGCTTTAGCCTCCTGAGTACCTGAGACTACAGGCACATGCCACCACGCCCAGCTAATTTTTGTATTTTTAGTAGAGATGTGGTTTCATTATGTTGGCCAGGCTGGTCTCAAACTCCTGACCTCAGGTGATTCTTCCACCTTGCCTCCCAAAGTGTTGGGATTACAGCCGTGAGCCACCAAGCCCGGCCCCTTTTATGTTTTTAATCACAAAATCTGATGGCTATGATTACTACTTACTTTGGCTTTACAGGTTCTTTTTTTTTACTTCTGTTTTATTGAGAGGGTTACCAATCTCATTTCAGATTGTGGTGGAATACAGACAGGTGAGAGTGGAGTGATCACAAGCCCCAACTATCCAAATGCTTATGACAGCCTGACCCACTGCTCTTGGCTGTTGGAAGCCCCACAAGGGTACACCATCACTGTGAGTGATAATGACTCGGTGAAATGGTTCTGAGACCATAGAACCACAGTAGCCTGTCCTGCATGGAAATGGAGCTCTTCTAGTAAGCAAGTGATTAGAGAAGGCTTTGATTCTACAATGAGATCACTGTTTTTCTCTAACATTCTCTCACTAGAGCACATACATTGGCATCTATAATTAATGAAGAGTGAAATCTCTTTTTTAAGCATAGGGAAAGATATACATAGAAGATAATTCTACATCTTAGAGAGAAGTATATTCATTTTCTTAGTATGAGTTGCCATCCCAAACTAGGGAAATGTCTTTTCTCAAAATTTCCAAGACAGCCTTTCATAAGGAAAATGAGTAGAGGGGAAGGGAGAATTAAATAAGAGACAAAAATACAAAATTATAAAAATTAAAACAAAAGGATTTGTAAGGGCCTTATCTACATTGAGGTTGATAAAAGCCAACTTACAACTCATTTCTTTTTTCTCCTGAAGCTCACATTTAGTGACTTTGATATTGAACACCATACAACTTGTGCTTGGGACTCTATCACTGTCAAGAATGGTGGGTCCCCTGAATCACCCATCATAGGACAGTACTGTGGAAATTCAAACCTCAGGACAATAGATTCAGGTTCCAATTAGCTGTTTCTGACTTTTAACTCAGACCATTCATTGCAAGGTAGTGGATATTATGCTACGTGGAACACACAAATTTAGGTAAAAGAAATGTTTTCTGCATTTGATTTTTCTAGTGATGCATACTATACATTTATTAATGAATTAATAATATGTACATTTAATTACCTACTTTACATCAGGCTTAATTCTAAATATTTGCCATGTCATCTCATGTAGCATCCCTGATGGGATAACACAGTATCAATACATGGCATCTCTATTTTGCATGGGCAGAGACTGAGGATGCATGGGTTGATCATTTGCCCAGATATATAGCTGATAATTGGTAGAGTCAGGATTTGAATAAAGGCAGTTCAGTCTAGCAACTTTGATCTCAGCACTTTATGATGCTGCCTTCATAGGCAAAATGACATGGCACAACCTGGGAATCTCAAGTAATAGAAATGTGAGTTGGAATCACAAGTACTTGAAAATACTTGGACCCTAGAAGCAGAACGCTCAGTGATTAGCTGAGGGCAAGAAAATAAGTCCGCAACATAAAGAGCCTTGGTTTATATGTTATCCCTTGAGCAATGGGAAGCTATTGAAGAGTTTTGAAAAGGAAGGTAACAAGATGAGATTTGTGATTTAGAAAAAATGCTGTAGTAAATGGGGACTGTGTCAAAATATGACAGATTTCATTTTAAAAGAATAGTTTTGGTGCATAGAAAGTATAAACATTGTGAAAATTCTCAGAAAAATAAGGACTTGTATCAGATACTTTATTTGGGATTTCTGTAAATTTCGAATATCACACAAAGCAATTCTTTCTGGTAGAGTCACAGTTAGTATGAAGTTCTTTGTAGACTGAGTCAGACTTTTCCTCATTAAAAGCCACTGGCTGTTATTGAAGTCAGAAGGGGGTTTTAGGTGAACCCCTAATTTTCCAAGGGTTTCACAGCAAAAGATTCAGATAATGCCTATTTAATTTAACTTCATTTTGTTTCGAGTTCATATTTTTCTTTGTCATCTCTTAAGTACATGTTTTAAAAGTATGAAAATTCTAGATTTTTCTTCGTTTTAATCCATGTAATTAATTTTGATCCATCAGTCAGTTTCAATATGAATGAGCCAGATTGCTTAATAAAAGAATTTCCCCAACTCAAAATCACTTTCTTTAGTCCAGTTAGAGTAAAGTTGCAAATAGAGTGTAGAGTTATATTCTCATGTGTTAATGGTAATAAAATACAGAACTTAGCATTGCCAGGTTACATATACTACATAGCCTCAAAGAGAATAAAAATACAGCCATTGTTTGAAGACAGGATGAGAATCTATCCTTTTTATGGAAAGAACTAGTGGTCTCAATTCAGTTCAATATCATTGTAACACAACTGCAGTAGCTGAAATTTCCTCTCAATTTAACTCACCTTTGCATTTATGGAGGTAGCTTGCTGTGCACCAGCCTGGAAGATGATCACTTGTAAAAAACGATGTACTGAAATCTCACATTTAGAAATGTTCCTTCTGTAGCAGTCTTGAGTTTCCAAAATTACTTTCCTTGCAGATTGATGGCTTTTTACATGGCAGTATTTCAGGTTGTGGTGGAATATTTCATTCCGTTAATGGTACAATAAGATCCCCTCACTGACCTCAGAATTTTCTCCAAAACAGCAGATGTTCCTGGATGGTCATTACTCACAAAAGTAAACACCTGGAGATCAGCTTTGACACAACTTCCTAATCCCCAGTGGTAATGGACAATGTCAGAATAGCTTTGTGAAGGTTAGTACACTTATTCATTTAATTGGAACCAAGTTGGTTTTGTGAACATTAGTGTTTAAGCTAGAAATGATTAATTGTCTCTCAAAGTAAGAAAATGTTGCCCCCTGGATTCCTTGGATGAAAAGTGTGAAAGTGAGAAACCTCGACTGTTAGGAGTTAGAATTTCTTTTCTTTCTTTCTTTTCTAATAGATCCTAAAGGGAAAATGTCCTTTATAATGTAGGGCACTGCCACAGGTAAAATTTAAAGCATGCCACAAAAATTACGGAATGTTGAAGAAGCAGCTAACGCCAGCCTTCACGTTGGGCCTTAAGAGCCCACAGGCTGAAAAGACTGTGAGAAACCCGTGTAAAAATGATGGAAATGGGGCATCAGGAGAGCAAGGCTCTTTCTCCAAAGTTATAAATACTGCTCATGTGGCATTGGTTTGTCACTTTCTACTGACTTGTGACTATGATGACTGTCTTAGAAATTCATTTCATCTGTGCTGTTTTGCATCTTCTAAGTTATATCTCTGAAAGGTTGTGCCTTATAGGGAAAGAGTGTCTTATTTCCACTGTGCCTTTCCAGTGGAAATAACACTGGTCACGTTAGCCCCTTCATTCATATCTCTCATATTTACTACCTGCATATTCTTCTCTGAGCTAATTAAACAATTGGCCTTTAAGTTATTCAACTTAAAGAGCACGATTCCTTCATTAGTAGGGCTGTTTTAAGCATTGGAGGTAATATGATGTAATAACATAGGTAGTGCTAAGTAAGTACTTGGAATATAAAATCACTCGATGAGTTGAAGTGGCTTTTATTGTCAGTGTTATTACTTCATATTATCTCTCAAATGATGTTTTGTATCTCGTTGATCCATGCTTACTGTTTAAATGAAAATCTTATATGTATAACATATGCATATAATAAAACACATTTAATATACACTTTCCTTAATTGCTTTTTTCATGAAATAAATGAACTCTCTTCTGATGAAATGAATCAATATCAAGTATTCAGACTTAAGTAAAGCTTTCAAGTGCTCCAGTTGTAAAACTGGAAAGTGGAAAATGGCCTAGGCTCATTCCTCCTCTGGATTGAATGGTGGTCCCTCTGACAATATTGGGAAAGCCCAATGCTGCTGGTGACTGGGATGGATTAGGAACCCTGCCAAAAATAAATGGCCATGGGAAGCACTCATCTTCTCCTGCTGGGCCTGAGATGCCTGTTTCTCCTAAGAGATGCTGTGTGGGTGGGCAGAACCAGTAAAGGGATCCAGCTTCAGCAAGCAGCCTCTACAGGAAGCCACTTAACACCTGTAAACCTGAGATTCTCTTCACTTACCCAGAAACACCAGGGCAGGTGGGACTGGAAAAAAGAGCCCCAGTCACAGAAAGTGGCCCAGAAGCCTCTTTGTCCCCACAAGCCAGACATGCTCCTCTTCTACCCAGAGACATTGGAGTACCCAGGGGGCATTGGTAGGGGAAAATTAGTATACCCTTTACCTCCAATTGAGAAACACACAGAGCCCCTCAGGTAACACCAGCAAGAACTAGTGAGAGCCCTAGTAGCACCATGTCAACCAAGCAGACCAAAATTCCACCACACAGATTCTGAATATTGAAGAGCCACTGGAACCTTAGCCCACAAAATATGCAAGGCCACATGGTAAACAGAAACAGGGTGACTGCCTGCTAAAATAAGAGATTTAAATAGGACCCAAAGTCTCCTAACATAATAAATAACATGTCCAGGATACAATCAGAAAGAACATGTCATATCAGGAATTAAGAACATCACAACTTGAAAGAGAAAAGAATCAAGTGATGTCAACAGTGAGATAAATCAGATGTTGGACTATATGACCAGGATGTTGAAGTAGCTTCCATAATCATGCTTCAACGATCACTGATGAGTTCTCTTGAAACAAATAGAAAATATCAGCAAAGAAATAGTGGTTATAATAAAGAATTAAATAGCAATTACAGAACTGAAAAATACAATAACAGAAATAAAGAACGTAGTGAAAAGGCTTAATAGTAGCATGGAGATGACAGATAATAGAATAAATGAACTTGAGGATAGAACAATAGAATTCACTCAATCTGCACAACAAAGAAAAAATAGACTAAAAAAACAAACTAGATCAACACAGACTTAGAGACTCATGAACTGTAACAAAAGATTCAACACTCTCTCAAAGGGAGAGGACAGAGTGCAACTGAAAGAGCAGTCAAAGAACTAGTGGCTGTAAACTTTCCCAAATTTGGCAAAACAAACACACCTATAGGTTCAAGAAGCTGAGTGAATCTAAACCAAGATAAACACAAAGAAGTTTAATTTCAGACATATCATAATTAAACTTCTGAACACTGAAGACAAACAAAAAGTCTTGAAAGCAGTTAGAGATAATTGGGACATTACGTAGAGAGGAAGACCAGTTTGAATAAAAGCAGATTTCTCATCTGAAACCATGGAGGCCCTAAGGAATTGACACTATATTCTTCAAGTACTGAAACAAAGGAATTGTCAACCATAAATTTTATATTTAGAAACTATCTTTCAGGAGTAAAGAGGAAATAAAAACTTCTTATATGAAGGAAAACTAAAGAAAATTATCACTAGGAGACCCACCATTAAAGATGGTCAAACAGAAGTTCTTCAAACAAAAATGAAATTATTAAAGAATCTTGGAGCATGAGAAAAGAAAAAGGAATGTGGAAAAAGCAAAAATATGTATACATTCCATAGAATATCCTTTTCCTCATAAAGCTTATGAATCATATTTAATGAAAGAAGAAATTATAATGCCCTCTGATAGTTAATATAATGATATGGAAAAGTTGAAAGGGGACCTAAATGAAAATCATGTTTCCACAAGTGGTCAGATGCAGACGCTGGTAGACTGCTATAATCACGTAGGCATATTGTCACACCCAGAACAACCACTATCAAAACTGTGTGAAGAGATGTACAGAAAAACGCTAATATCAATCAAAATGGAATCCCCAAGAAGTCAAGAAAAGAGAAATAGAGGGCCAAAAAGCAGATAAAGTAAATAGAAAACCAATAATAAAATGTAGACATAGCACTGATATATATACATACTGATATATATATATATACTGATATATATACATACTGATATATATATATACTGATATATATATATATATATCAGTATTTTAATTGTAAGTAGTTTAGTTAGATCAATCACAATACAGGTTATGAAGCCAAGACATGACCTAAGTGATAACTAAGTGACTTCGAATTCAACCACATAGGTACATGAGAAGTAAAAGGATGGAAAAGGATGCCATGAAAAGAGTAACCAAAACAAGCAAGAGTGGACATATTTATATCAGATGAAGTAGACTTTACAGTACAGAAAATTACAACAGAAAAAGAGGAATCTTACATAATGATAAAAGGATCAATCCACCAGGAAGACATAATGATCCTAAATGTGTATGCACCAAACAACAGAGCCACAAAATACGTAAAGCAATAACTGATAGACCTAAGAAGACAAGTAGACAAATTTGCAGTTATAGCTGAGGACTTCAACACTCTCCTCTCAGTAATTGAGAGAACGACTAGACACATAATCAACAAGGTTATAGAAGAACTCTACAAAACCATCAATCAATAGGATCTGAGAGAGCTATATATATTTTTATATATATTTTTATATTTATATATCTTTTATATATTTTATAATATATAATTTATATATTTATATATTATACATATTTTTATATTTATATATTATATATTTTATAATATATAATTTATATATTTATATATTATATATTTATATATAATATATAATATATTTATATATTATAAATATATATATACTTATTTATATATATATATAAAATAAACCACACAGCAACATCAGAATACACATTGTTTTAGAAACCCTTGTAACATTCCAAGGTAGGTCATATCCTGAGACATCAAAAAACCTCAACCAAGTCAAGGAATTGAAATACAGAGTGTGTTCTTTGACTATGTTAAAACTGAACTAAAAAACAGTAACAGAAAGAGTATCTTGTTAAGCACTGAGCTGAGCTGGAGAGAACTGAGCTGCCAAGGGTTGGAGTAGCTGATTAAAACACAGGCCAAAATGTAAGTAACAGTCATTCCTTTCATCATTTTCTGCTGTGGTATAAGAGGCCAAAGAGGAGAAAGCTCTATCTCCCTCAATCATCCATTCTTTCCCATGTGAAGCACCTTGTAAGGGTCAGGTGGATCAGTGTAGATGTAGGGATATTCTCACTGCCAAGTAAGCCCCAGACAAATATGTGCATAATCTGGGTGCTAAAAATAATAAAATGCTGGCATAGACCTAAATGAAAGAGATGATTATATATATGAATTGGAAGACTTAACACAGTGAAGATGTCCCTTCTCCCCAAAATGATGGATAGGTTTAATGCAATTCCTATTAAATTCCCTGCAAAGTCTTTTGTAGTCATAGACAGTTTTTTCCACAACTTACGTGGAAGGCACAGACCCTTCAATGGCTAAAAGAATCTTGGAAAGGAAGAATAAAATGGGAGGAAGAATTCTACCTTACTATTTACCTAGGCTCACTTATCTTAGTTACAGTAATCGAGATAATGTGGTATTGGCTGAAAACCCAGATCAAAATAGAGAACCTAGAAATACACTCACACAAACATGCTCAACTGATTTTTGACAAAGGTGCAAAAACATTCCAGTGTAGAAAGAAAAGTCTTTTCAACAAATGATACTAGAGAAATTGAACATCCACAGGCAAAAAATATGAATCTCAAACTGAACCTCACTTTTTGTACAAAACCTCACTCAAAATAGATGATAGACTGAAAAGTAAAATATAAAACTTTTAGAGAAAAAAATTGCAGATGTCTTCAGGACCTGGAGATAGGCAAAGAGGTCTTAGATGAAACAGCAAAAGAATGATTCATAAGAAAAAAGAAAGTGATAAATTTTACCTCATTTAAATTAAAAAATATTTTGTCTATGTGAAATATTTTTGTCCAGTCTGTAACTGGTCCATTCATTTTCTTCACATATGCAATGTACTACTATCTGGAATATATAAAGAACTCTCCAAACCCAAGAGTAAAATACAAACAATCCAATTAGAATATGGGCAAAAGACATGGACAGATATTCCACCAAAGAGACTATACAGATGATAAATACCAGAAAAGATATTCGATATCATTAACTTCTGGAGAAGTGTGAGTTAAAACCACATTGAGATTATCACTACACACCTATTGGAAGATTAAAAATAAAAAACAATGACAACACTAAATGCTGGCAAGGATGTGGAGAAACTGTATCACTTATCTGTTGCTAGTAGAAATGTAAAATGGTTCAGCCACTCTGAAAAATAGTTTGTCAGTTTCTTATTTAAAAAAAAAAACCTGTCAAAGCACTTACTGTAATATTTACCAATTGCACTCTTGCGCATTTATCCCAGAGAAATGAAAACTATGTTTACTCAAAAAACTTGTGTACAGATCTATATAAATAGCACTTTTATTTGTAATAGTTGAAATTAGCACTAAGGCCTTTCAACAGGTGAATGGTTAAACAAATTGTGGTACTTGCTTACCGTGGAATGTAACTCCTTAATAAAAACAAACTATTCACAGACTAACAATTTGGACAAATCACCAGGGTATTACGCCAAGTGAAAAAAGGCAATCCCCAAAGGTTACATATTCTGCTGTTCCATTTATATAAGATTTTGAAATGATAGTGTTTTAGAAATGGAAAACTGAGAGCCAGAGGTTGGAGAGAAGGCAATGTAGGAGTAAATTGTGTGTGGTTATAAATAACAAGAGCAATTTAGGGTTCCTTGTGGTGTTGGAATTTCATTGTGTTGAATGCAATTGTGTACAACTTGTATATAACTGAATACACACACACACACGAGTTCAAGTAAAACTAGGAAATTGAGTAAGACTGGTGAGTTACATCAATGCCAGTAAAATCGTGATAGCATACTACAGTTTTGCAAGATGTCAATGTTGGGGGAGCTCAGAAATGTGTATAAGGAATTTCGCTGTATTATATCTTACAAATATATGTGAAACTGCAATTATGTCAGTAAACATTTGTTTAAAAAAACCTGAATGATAAAATATAACCTACAACCTGACTAAATTGTATAGAACACTAAGAAAATTGAGAAAGTTTTTGACCTGATGACAATTGAGTAACATTTGTAGGTTCAATATGGTTTTAACAAGTCCTCTGTCACATAGCCAATGAAATGAGTTCTCGATAGGCAAGGCAGAAATGAATATTGAATAGCTCTTTACCATCATTATCACCATTATCATCATTATTATTAAACTTATGTTCTTGGGCTAAAAGGTAGAGATATCAGATCTATAATTAATGAATTTAGAAAAATAAGCACTTAAGCATTCTTGGATTCCTTCATTAAAGAATGTGAGGCTCTTTATTAAGTTTTAGCCTTTCTTACTTTGCCTATTTAGTAATATTTGTAAAAATACAGTATATGGGCCAGGCATGGTGGCTTATGCCTGTACTCCCAGCACTTCGGGACGCCAAGGTGAGCAGATCACTTGAGTCCAGGAGGGGCAACATGGTAAAACCCCATCTCTAAAAAAAAAAAAATACAAAAAAACTAGCCAGGCATGGTGGCATGCACCTGTAGTCCCAGCTACTTGGGAGACTGAGGTGGGAAGATCACCTGAGCCCAGAAGGTCGGGGCTGCAGTGAGCTGTGATCGTGCCACTGCCTTCCAGCCTGAGTGACAGGGAGACCCTGTCTCGGAATAAAAAAATATATATGTATATATAATATATATACAGATTATCTCTTAATAAATTATGTTTATAATTTTATGAAATGTGGATAGAAAACTGCCATATACTGTTTCCTTGGGTAGTTGATTAAGGGAGAAATCTAATTAGGGGTCATTAAGTAAAATTGAGGATGTGCATTTTTTTTCCTGACATTTTTATAGATCCTAGGCATTTGGCAGAATACCTGCACTTTTGTTCTCAGTAGGCCCAGAGCCAGGCACATCCCTTATCTAATAAATGGGAAATATAATTTGTCTTCAGTAGGATAACTAACAGCTGGATACCAAGTGCTTAAAAATCAATTGAAATGATATGGCTTTAAAGAGCTGAAAATTATTAAACCGATGCTATAAATCAGTGCTATTTCACACCTCTTCCTATGGACTGATTTCCCAATAGAAATGTTTTTAATGACTTGATGTTTTATTGCTCAAGGTGAAGAATATTCTTGAAAAAGATATATTTGGAATGAGTAATTTAATTTTGTATCATTCCGTGTGAAGAAAATGTTGAATAGTCAAGTAAGATTAATACACATCCAATTACATCATTGATTGAGATAATTCTCTGTCGGGAGGGAGGTTGTCCTGTGCACCCATAGGATGTTTAGCAATAGTCCTGGCCCCTACCCACTAGATACTACCCACCACACCAAGTGTGACAATAGAAAATGCCTCCAAACCTTGCCAAAGGTCCCAAAATTTCTCATAGTTGAGACCTCTGAACTAGGAGGACCTTACCTGGTTAAAATGTTTAATGGCTTTTTTTCCCCAAGTTATGTATGTTCATTACCTCATATGCATACTTTCCTTGAGTGACTCAATATTGTAGATACCATGATCTCTCACCTGAACTAGGGAAAAACCTACCTGACTGTTTTCCAGCATCCTTTCTGACTCCTATTCTCCGAATTGTAATGTTTTCCAAAAACCAAGCTTTCTGGTGGCTCCTTGCTGTATTCAGGACAGTGGCCCGAGTCTCTAACGTGTCCTTCAGTACCCTCTGCAGACTTCCTTACCCCTTTCTCTGTGGTTTTCTCTCTGTTCTCTGAACTAGCCATGGCCCTTCCTGCCATCGGGGTTCCCTCGGGGCAGGCTCACCTTCCCCAATTAGGTGAAGCCACCAATTATATATTCTCAACAGCCCCATCACAATGTCTTGTTTATAGCTGGAATTTTGCATGTAAATTTATGATTCTGTGATTAATGTCTGTGTTTTTCCCTGGACTGATAAGAATTGGTTTGATTTGGAATTTTGGTGCTCATCATTTATTTCCCAGCAGCTGTTTTTTGCATGAGTATATACATTAGGTCATTTGAGGTGGCCAGACCAATTAAGTGACAGCCCAGGTCTACTTGGGAGTTGCCAACCCAGTCTTTGGTGACTAGCACACACTGACTGGATGTCAGCCTTTCGTCAAAATGGACCTTACAATTTAACATAGCCAAGAAGTGTTCTGATTTATTCCAGTTCGTGCTGATTATACGTATACTTGGAATTCATACCCACTTTCTTCATGTGCCATAATGTGCCTCTTGCATGGTGATGTTGTCCAGCTGCGACTACAATTTGCTATCCTCCCAGGAGCAGGGCTGAGTGCCAGCGAACCCACCTGTCTGCTCCAGCTCCCTCAGCACCAGGGAAGCTTGGCTAGGTCAGGGCAACTAGAAGTTAAGAGGAAACCGAACAGTGATCCAGGAAGCTGGATTTAAAAAAAAATCACCACCGAGCTGTGCAAAAAGGAAAGCAATCCTGTTAGAGAAGTCAAGAATGGGACATGCTATTTTAAAAGTAGCTTTAAAAAAATTACTCTCAAAAGAAAATACTGCAGATTTGTCTGTGGTTTTTTTTTACTCTTATGCTTAGTTCTGTATACTTGCGAGTGCCATTATTTTGAAACCTAAGTGCATTAAAATATTGATGGGATACCTTGAGCATTAAAGTTCTGTGTATGACCCTGCTAGGTGTGGGCAGGAACTGAGGAGGTTGACAAAGCCCTGCTAGCCACTGGCTTTGGGAACGTGGCTCTGGGTCTCATCATCATTCCAAGTAACACATTCACTGCCATCTTCCAGTCTCAGGAGGCATCAGCTCAGGGCTTCTCTGCGTCCTTTGTTAGCTGTAAGTAGCCCTAAGAACCAAACCCAGAGGTCTTTGAGGGAGTGTGATTGTCTCAGGCAGGCAGGGTTGGCTAAACCTGGGGGTCTAGGGGAGGAGCATGGGGGTCCACGGGGAGGAGGAGTCGCCTAATCCTGAGAAGACACCTTTCTTCCAAATATCAGTGAGAACGGAACCGACTTGAGAAGTGATATAAAAGCCATGAGGGGCACTAGTCAACATCTAGAAATAAGCCTGGAACCCAAAGTGGGCTGATATTGGGCAGAGCGCAGGTGGCTAGTTAGTAAACAGCTGGTGTGCCTGGCCTGTGGCATCTTGACCACAAAATCCCCTGAGGGGCTTGAAACACATGCAGATTCCTGGGCCTCACCCCAGGCCTGTCCGAATTCAGAATTTCCATGAGCAAGGTCTTGCATGTTTTACTGTCATCCAAAGGGTTCTCATGCTCAGTCAACTTTGGGAGCCAGTTTCTTTGGGAATGTTCCTTCCTAATTTTGATTAGGAAGGATGGATCTATTTTTCTAGCTACTGTACACTATTAGAGTAGTGGGAAATGTAGCAGTTTTCAAGTCAGAGAGTCAATGGCGTGTGCCTGTTGGCTGAATTAAATCAAGTAGCCACTCCCAGCAAACCACTGTTTAGGGAAAAGTTTGAGGAAAGGAATTAGAGAAAATAATACAATAGACAGGGATTTCAGACCTGAATCAGAAAGCTCTGGAAAGGAAGTACTGAAGACAACCCCAGACTAAATCTTAGGTCTGCAGGTGGCCCACATGTGTACTTGTGTGTGTTTTAATGTCAATTTAAAAGGACAGAGATATTTTCATGCTTGATAGATCAGAGAGTGAAGTGGATTAACTAGTCAATGGTTATATGAAAACAAATCATTTTAGTGGTGAAAAGATATTTCTTTTCCTTTTTGAAAACCAGGGATGCATGCAACCTACTCAGCTGACAAAGGGCTAATATCCAGAATCTACAATGAACTCAAACAAATTTACAAGAAAAAATCAAACAACCCCATCAAAAAGTGGGCGAAGGACATGAACAGACACTTCTCAAAAGAAGACATTTATGCAGCCAAAAAACACATGAAAAAATGCTCATCATCACTGGCCATCAGAGAAATGCAAATCAAAACCACAATGAGATGCCATCTCACACCAGTTAGAATGGCAATCATTAAAAAGTCAGGAAACAACAGGTGCTGGAGAGGATGTGGAGAAATAGGAACACTTTTACACTGTTGGTGGGACTGTAAACTAGTTCAACCATTGTGGAAGTCAGTGTGGCGATTCCTCAGGGATCTAGAACTAGAAATACCATTTGATCCAGCCATCCCATTACTGGGTATATACCCAAAGGACTATAAATCATGCTGCTATAAAGACACATGCACAAGTATGTTTATTGCGGCATTATTCACAATAGCAAAGACTTGGAACCAACCCAAATGTCCAACAACCATAGACTGGATTAAGAAAATGTGGCACATATACACCATGGAATACTATGCAGCCATAAAAATGATGAATTCATGTCCTTTGTAGGGACATGGATGAAATTGGAAATCATCATTCTCAGTAAACTATCGCAAGAACAAAAAACCAAACACCGCATATTCTCACTCATAGGTGGGAATTGAACAATGAGATCACATGGACACAGGAAGGGGAATATCACACTCTGGGGACTGTGGTGGGGTGGGGGGAGGGGGGAGGGATAGCATTGGGAGATATACCTAATGCTAGATGATGAGTTAGTGGGTGCAGTGCACCAGCATGGCACATGTAAACATATGTAACTAACCTGCACAATGTGCACATGTACCCTAAAACTTAAAGTATGAAAAAAGAATAATTCAACATAAAAAAATAAAATAAAACTCATTTCTATAAAAAAAAAGAATTTGATAAGAGTTGGGATTAATAAATCAACTATTTTTAAAAAGCAACCATTGTTCTGGCTAGATTACAATGGTAACGAAAATAGCAGTTTTCTAATAATAAGACATTTTAAAAACATTAAGTGTGTAAAGTACTAATCAGGTGCAAATCATTTTTATCAGTTTTATTTCTTTATCGACATGAACCATATTTGATCTTTGCTAATTTATACTTTCTTAATACCTTAATATTAAGGGATTTGCAGTAGATTTGTGGTGATATTTCTAGCACTCAGTCCATAAAACTCTGCAGCATTTTCTAAAAATATATAATGTTCTTATTATGCACATATGTATGTTTTTAAATCAGAGCTTTATTCTCTTTGTTCTTGCTTCTGCCATTTGGAATATCTCAGGGAACTATGACTCTAGAGAATTTAGGAAAATGCATCTTTCCTTCACTGACAAAATAGATACTTCACATGAGAAAAAAATGATCTCATGATAACTTTTTGTTCCTACATAGGATGTGGAAGAAATTTCACTGGCCCTTCAGGTTATATCGTTTCTCCAAATTACCCAAAACAATATGACAACAACATGAATTACACCTATGTCATAGAGGCTAATCCTCTGTAAGTGGTCCCACTGACTTTTCTGTCTTTCCATTTAGAAGGTAAGTTTATTGTTTTTTTAAAAAATTATGTTTAATTGACAAAAAGTGTATATTTATGGTGTACAACATGTTTTGACATATGTACATGTTATGGAATGGCTAAATCCAGCTAAATAACATGTCCACTCACTCACATACTTACCATTTTTTTGTGGTGAGAGCATTTAAAATCTGTCTTACCAATTTTTACATATTCGACAAGTATTCAAGTATTTCAGGTATTCAACCTTGTATCAGCTATAGGCACCATGTTGTACAGTAGATCTCCTGAACTTATTCCTTCTAGCTGAAATTTTGTATTCTTTGACCAGCGTATCCTAAATCTCCACTACCACATACCACACCAGCCTCTGGTAACCACCATTCTATTCTCTGCTTCTATGAGTTCGACATTTTTAGATTCCACATGTTAGTGAGATCATGCAGTATTTGTCTTTCTGTGTGTGGGTTATTTCACTTAGCATAATGTCCTCCAGGTTCATCCATGTTGTCGCAAATGACAAGATTTCATTCTTGTTTAAGGCCAAAGAGTATTCCATTGTGTATGTCTTCCACATTTTCTTTATCCTTTCATTCACTGATTGACACTCAGGTTGATTCCATGTCTTGGCCATAACTGCCATGCATTTTTCCATAATGGCTGCACTAATTTACGTTCCCATCAAGAGTGTACAAGGAAGAGTTTCCTTTTCTCCACATGCTTGCCAAAACTTATTTCTTGTCTTTTGATAACAGCCATGGAAGATAAGTTTATTCTTAAGTGAACTCTACTTGATTCTTCAGAAATTAATGAGGAGTAAGTAGAGGCAGAAGTCTAAAAATCACCATTTAAAGAAAATATTGAAAATATGTTACAGAGTAGATTTAATGTAAACATGATTAAAATTTCATCCAATTTTTAAAGAACATAAGTATTCTATGTATTCCATCCAGAAGTAAAAGAATAGTGAAAGAACTTTAAGAACACAAGCATTGCATAAATTGCTTAAAGAAAATAAGTCTGAATGGTTTCATGTTAACATAGTTTTTAATTTATTCACTGGTGTTTAAAGCTTATACACATACATGTGCATACACACACCCACATTCATGCACTCACTATTAACCAAACCAGTGAGAGAAACTGTCTTGTTGAGTCAACATAGGTGTTCAACAATTATTGAATGAGTGAGTGAATTAATACAATTAATATATGTGCCCTGCTTTTATTAAATATTACCATGGGGTGTTCTTTCATCTGCTTCTCTCGGTCATCTTCATCTTCTGAGTCCTGACTCCCTAGTGCCTGAGTTCCTGGCCACAAGCACCCCTCTGTGTTCATTCTCCTGCTCTAGGGAATGGCCTGTTGGCAGAGGGAACAGTGGAGATGCTGATTTGAGCTGGGCTTTGACTGACAATAGATACAACTTGATGTTTAATGGATGCTATGACACTGTGGAAAGGAAATCCCTTCAAATAGATGGGTATTTTCAACCACTCATAATCATATTAATCATTTTTACAAATCAGTTTTCTATTTCTAAACCACAATTTATCCGCAAATTTGTCAAGCTACCTTGGTATATTCGAAATTTCTTACTCTTGGGTTAGTCTCTGATGGCAGTGAAAAGTTACACTTTGCAAAATGTTTTATAGTATTCAACATTTGGGAAATGTATGGTTTATAAAAATAAAAATGACATGTCAGAACTCATAAATGGATAAATTTAACAAAGCCTTTCTCACTTAATCCTTTTTCCTATGACTTCACCATCTTTTCCCGCATCTCTGCAGTTGTAATTTTTGGCATATGTGTTTGCTTAAAATAATGCTAAGTATAAATCAATGTATGCCACTCTAAAAATGGAATATAAAGTAAAACATCATATTTTCAGCATTTACTAGCACAAAATCCCAGTACCATAAAAAGATGCCCATGATACTTGAAGGCTTGAGGGTGGGTAAAATAGTTAGTATAAGATGATCCAATTTTCTTTTTAAAATAAGATGTGTGTGAATAAAATCTATGAGGCTATTAACCAGTACTTTAAGAATTGTCACCACTGTGTGATAGATTTATAGGAGATGCTTATTTTCTTCTTTATAGCTTTTATATTATTTTTATATTTGAGGATAATTATTTTAATAGCAGGGGGAAAACCTGTGGCTTGGATTTTGTGTTTGTACTCATTAAGTTAAATAAACATGTGCACCTCACAAGACCATATCATTCAGACTAAGAAAGGAGATTCTAGGCCGGGCACGGTGGCTCATGCCTGTAATCCCAGCGCTTTGGGGGGCCAAGGTGGGCGGATCACGAGGTCAGGAGAACAAGACCATCCTGGCTAACACAGTGAAACCCCGTCTCTACTAAAAATACAAAAAATTAGCCCGGCATGGTGGCAGGCGCCTGTAGTCCCAGCTACTCCAGAGGCTGAGGTGGGAGAATGGTGTGAACCCAGGAGGCAGAGCTTGCAATGAGCCGAGATTGTGCCACTGCACTCCAGCCTAGGCGACAGAGCGAGACTCTGTCTCAAAAAAAAAAAAAAAAAAAAAAAAGCACTGCTGATACCAGTGGTATATGTATTATTATAAGGGACTCTATACTGACCTCAGACAGCTCCCTGAGCTCAGTTGACCAAGTGGGATAAAGGGGAACAACCTTGGAATATCTCAGTGTAGTAGAGGGGAAGTGAGCACAGCATTTAGGATGGATCTTAATGCCAGGCCAGCCACTTACTGCTATTCATGTGATTTTGTGCAAATTACTTCACTGTTATTTCTGATAATTACTTATATATATAGCACTTCGCTATATATATTTGTGTGTGTGTTTCCCTCTCTGTAATGTATGTGTATGTATATATGTATAATAGTAGTTCTGAAAGTCAGATAATGTTAGATTAAGTGATTTCTGCTTCCATTAATGGATTTGCCAATCGTCACTCAGCTGAAGACTGATTATTTTCTAAGATGATATCCTTATGATAATGCCTTGTGACATTTCCAGTGTTTAAGTGTTCAGCAATTTCAAACTGCTGCGTGAGTAATTTCTGGCTATAGATTCATTGAATTATGATGATTCCCCAAAAGGGCGACATTAATAAAATTTATTTTATAATTAGATTCTTATCCTTAATCATATCAATGCTGACACTTATTGAATACCATCACCAAGCTAGAGATTCGCTAGCTACAGTAAAAGTAACCCTTCCCCAGCCCTTCTAAAATGAGCCTGAGGGATTCATGTGCAATATATTGTGATGAAACTGAGAATGCTCTCAGGGAAGATCATAGCTTTATTGAGGAAACTTGGCCTTTCTAGCTGCTATAGGCACTTGGAATTGTTTCTGAGAGACTCTGTTCAAATGACTAGGCATTTCTGAGCCCAGGATCCCAGCAGAGCCAGTGTTGACTTAGGTGGTGATGAAGGTTCTAGATCTGTCGTCTTGGTGGATCATCAGCACAAAAGGTGGAATTGGCAAGGAAAAGATGTGCTATCCCAGGCTACAAAATACTGTGAGGAAACACATTTGTCCCTACATTGCATCTGCTAAACATTGACAACTGCTTAGGGAAGGTTTTACTATGAAGGGAAAAATACAGATTGTTGAACCACACGCTACTCTTAGGTTACAAAGGCTCAGCGACCTACTTTCCGCTTACCACAAAGTAAGTTTCTCCAAATTTAATGTTGGTCTAAATTTCTCTAACTTTCTCATTATTTTTACATTTCCAATACTAGACATTCCATGAACTACAGACTGTTGATGTTTGTCCTTATTTTGGAATTCAGTATTATTAAATAAATGCTTATTTTATTTTCCCAAATATTGAATATTCCAAAAATATATTTTTGTGTTCTCATTACTTATGTGGCCAACTAGATGCCCTCAATCTGCTAAAAAAAATTATAGATCCAGTTTTCTTACTTCATAGATAAAGCACTTCATGAGGCAAGCTGAAGCAAGCCAGTGCCTTCTAAACCTTGATTATTCTTTCGTTAAAATTGGATAGTAACATTAATTTGCCTTGGTGATAATGAGGAATTTAGAATTTCTCAATTTAAAAATTCTACATGCAGTAAACTGTAAACTAAGTTTTTCTCAGCTCCAGTAATTCTTGACAAGCATTGGAGGGCGGAGCAACACTTAGCATATGAGATGTAAGCACCAAAGGGACAAGTGCCTTTGCTCATTGTCCTCTAGAGATGGCTTCAAAGCCCCAAAAGGAGTGGGCCCAGATTCACACCTAATATTTGCCTAAATTATCTTTAATTAACTTGCAAGTCCCAGTTTACGGGTTGTACCTAATAGAAAGCTTAAAGAAAAAAGTAAAAAAAAATTAGTTTTAGATTTTTCTTTTTGACTTTTTCCCCATCAAGAAGCACAATAAATGAGTTTTTTTTTCAGTTCTCTTCATTTCCTCCTATTTATTTTTTTTTAAATTGGTATTGCTCAACTGTTTCTTCTCTTTGCTTTCTTAGTTGTTTGTAAAGAATTCAGAACGTGGTTGCATTCCACATTATTTTAGGAAAAAGTGGGCAATGGTCCTTTTGAAATGTTTCCTATTGATATTTTATTGAAATTGGCAGAGCACTACAGCAGATGGTGTAGTTTCTGTGAAATCGTTTGTTTGACTGTGTTACACTCCCATTTGCCTTAATTTGTTTGGCCTTCGTGTGCAATGGAACTTAGTTGTATACAAGTATGTGCTTCCCCATCCTCTGAATCATGCCTCCATTGAGGATAGCCATCTCCCAGCTACTTAGGTTAAAGTTAACCAGACAGATGACAGATCTGTCACTGCTGCTCTGCAATTCATGTGCCTCTCCCTAGAACCCATTTCTTTCTTTCTTTCTTTCTTTCTTTCTTTCTTTCTTTCTTTCTTTCTTTCTTTCTTTCTTTCTTTCTTTTTCTTTTCTTTTCTTTTCTTTTCCTTTTTTTTTTTTGAGACAGAGGCTTACTCTGTTGCCCAGGCTGCAGTGCAGTGGTGCAATCTTGGCTCACTGCAACTTCCCCTTCCCAGGTTCAAATGATTCTCTTGGCTCAGCCTCCTGAGTAGCCAGGATTAAAATCCCACAAGTTTATTCTATTTGCGGAATTACTCATTCTTAGTTTTCCTTCAGTTCTGTCATATTTCTTAGAACTATGATGAAGTTTGGAATTAGGCGTTGCACAGTAATAAAGCCCAGAAAAAAAATAGAATAAAAAATGAAATTTCACTACATGGCATAGAGCCTTACCCATTTCAAACAATGAATATGTTTTAAAGTTTTTAGGAAGGATGGAAAACAGTCATAAAAACAAATTATAGGGAATCATTTCACAGCTCAGATTTCAGTAGTAAATGTCTATCAAATCACTTGTTGAAGATAGAGTTAAGAATTACTGGAGCTCCCGGTCCCATGGTGTGGACTATAGTCCATGGAGAAAGTATTGTTCAATTTCACGGTGCTTCCCTTCCTCACAAGTTCGCATATGTCTGATCGAATGCCACCTCTTGCTCATAAACTCAACTTTGATATCCATCTTGCTCCTTGAAGAACTTTTTCCAAACCTCAACTAAGATTCCTTCTTTCCCTAGAAGACAATCACCCCAACTATGAGAATTTTGTGTGTATTTTGATTATACATGCAATTGTCTCTTCCAATAATGATGAGAAAGTGTTTAATATAATTATTTTATGATGCCTTTAGTCTGTCACCAAGTGTCTTCTCACTGAAGAATCAGGCTGATATTTTTGATCTAATGCAGTGATGGGATATATAGAACTTAAGAATATGATATATGTCTATAAATTACTTAATGCCTAGTGACACACTTATATCTCATTTTCTTGCATATGGCTTTGTTCATGTTAATTTTTTATATTTTCTTAGACTTTAGGTAATTTTACCAACTTCTGATATTATGTACATGTTTGATTTCTTATGAACAAAATTTGAAAGGGCATAACATCCTACCTTAAAGAAATGACTACTAGAAAGGATACAAGAATGTTTTAATCCATGGAATAAGTTGCCAGATATTATAACATTTACGTTTCACTGAATCAGGCTTTGAGAAGGAGCAGACTATCTTACATGATTGGTTTAGTTAGTTGATATTATTCTATTGCCATCTACAAAAAAATCTAAAATCCCCTCTCAACTTCCTCTGCATTTCCCCAACAAACTTTCTTATTGTTCAGTATAGACATTTTATAAATCATTAATGAGTTTTGATTATGTTCACACCACTGCCATTTCATGAATGAACTTTCTGTATTTCAACTAGTTCCTTTAATCAACTATTTGACAACATAATCAAGTATAAGTCACACTTTACATTATGTTTCACAGCCTTTTCACAATTTTCTAAGACAACTGCCACTGTCATCGTCTGTATCATTAGCCGAACAACTTAACAACTAACTCTGAAATACTTAAAGAACACATGCATAGCAGCCTAGTTGATTCAATGTGGGACCAAGATTTCAATCCAGTATCAGCAATTTTTTCCTACATTCTGTGATTTTGGTTTTATAACTTGATATATTGTTGCTAAATAAAGATATTTCTATAACTAATGCACAATTTTTTTATTCTAAAACTCATTTACTTTGAATTTTAAAAATTCTAGTGGAGATTTTGATGTCTTAAAGGCAAATACTGAGGTTGTAACTAAGGTACATAATTTGGCAATATTCAAACCATGAATCTGAGTTTAATTTATTTCTTTTTGGCCTCTTTTTCCCACATTGTATTGCTTCTAATTACATGAAAAGGTCATTGAAGTTCAGTCTTTCACACTTTCAACTTGTAGATTTATGCCCAATTAGAAATATTTCTATTCCGGGGTTTTCAAAATAAGGGCATTCTTTGAGGTTAATTTAAAAATGTACATCTTGCATTGATACCTCAAGATTTCTGCAGGTTGAATAGCAACTTAGCTAAGGAGGTGAATGTGTTCTTAAAATGATGTAAGAAGGGCTGGTAACTATTTAATGTACAGATATTTTTTTAAAAGTATTGTCAAGATTCTTTGAGTGGCAAATTGTCTTCAAGTTAGCTTAGATATAAAGTAGGGTTTATAAGAAAGATACTGGGTGATTTCATCTCACCAAAGAAAGGGCTTCTAGAACAAAGGAAACCAGGGACAAGAATCTGTCAGCATGCTCTCTCTTCCCCACTTTTTGCTGCTTTCTACACAACAACTTCTTTTTCCTTTATGGCAGCCTGAGTTCCTTAATGTGTCAGGAAACATGGCTGCAGACATTTTTCAAGTTTAGTGTCTTTGGCTCCTATCATTGACTCTTATTCAGTTGCAGTTTGAACACATCTGATTGGCCTGGATTGGGTCTGATGCCATGCCTTGCCATTGATTGACTGGAGTTATCAATCAACCTATCAACCGTGGTCAGGATGGTGCGGTTGTATAAACAATAGCAACAGTGAATCTAATCATAAAAATATCTACCATGTCCATTAGAAGGTTTTATGGCACAATTAACACAAAACTTAATTCAACCTGGTATAAACACAAAGGAGCAATTCATTGGTTTTTAATTCTGGAAGGTTTCAAAGTTGGGTGTGCCTCAAATCTCTTAATTCAGCATTTTAATTATGCCATCAAATATTCAACTGTTTCTATTTTTACTTTGTGCTACTCCAGTGTGAGCCTCACCCTAAGACTGGCTCCTCTCATTGCTGTAGGGTTGCTTCTCTCACAGTGGGTACTCCTCACCCACATTAGAAAGAGAGATGGCTTCTATCCCTTGGTATGCTAGAGATGGGTTGCATCATCTTACAAGAGTCAATTTTGCTCCTCTATTCCTATTCTGCATTTAATGACTTGTTGTTAATAGCTTGAAATTGGCTATTGTGGGAGTATTTATATGATGGAAATTGGCAAATGCCGCAAATCGCTCGGAGAGTTGGTTGTTATATTTACTAGCATACTACTGCCTCTATTCCAATTTCCAAATGTCGAACAAGGGTGTTGAAATTCACCTTTATTGGATTAGGTTAGGTCACACGTCCATCTTTGAACCAAGGTCTATGGCCAGGGCACTTGAAATTATAACGTAGATGTGCATAATGATTTTGTCAGCATGCTCTTTTAGGGAGAGTATTCTAACAGCAAACAGCTAACAGGATGTCTGATTTCAGAGTCCACTGTGCCATAGTATGTGCTTATATAAAACAATGTAGTTTTGGTCATTCCCAATGGGGAATTTGTAAGTAGGTAAATTTTGTGTGTTGAGGTGATGTGGATCATTAGATATGTGTTCAAGTTAGCATCTCCATGAAATAAAAGTGTTTTGTTCTTGTGGTTTGTAAATGAAAATGGGAAAAATATTTCACATCATTAATCATCAGGGCAATTAAAATTAAATATCACAATGAGGTACTGTTTCACACGCACCAGAATGGCTAATTAAAAAGACTGACAGTGTGAAATGTTGGCATCCCTGCAGAGCACTGGAAGTCCCACATATTCCTGGTGAGAATGTATCTGATATAACCACCTTGAGGTATCAATTGGCAGTTTCTTATAAAATTAAATACATACCCAATTTGGGGGCCAATAATTTCATTCCCAGTTATATACCCAAAAGAGTTGAAAGCATGTGCCTAAACAAAAACTCATACATGAATATTCATAGCAGCATTATCCATAATAACCAAAAGGTGGAAACAAACCAAATATCTGTCAACTGATGAATAAACAAAATGTGGCATCGTTATAAAAAGGAATACTATTCAGCCATAAAAAGGAATGATGTACTGACACACGTTGCAACATGGATGGACCTCAAAAACATTACGTTAAGTTAAATAAGCCAGACACAAAAGGTCATATATTACATGATTTTATTCATGTGAAATGTCCAGAATAGACAAACTCATAGGGACAGAAAGTAGTTTAGTAATTGTCTAGGGCTGGGAGAGCCATATATGGGAAGGATAAGACTGGAGTGATTGTTAATGGGCACAACATTTTTCCATGGGCAATGAAAACGTAGAATTGGCAAGAATGTCAAATGCCTAAAAGGCAGTGGAGGAGAGTTAGTTGGCAACACTGATCTGGGGATCATTCAACACCCTGAAAAAAAATCTTACCTTAGTGTAGGTATCTAACTTCTAAAAACTTATTCTGATGAAATAATGAAAAACTTCCTCAAATATTTATGTACAGGAACGTTATATATATATATATTTGAGACAGTCTCTCTCTGTTGGCCAGAAATGTGGAGAATATAGAATTTCAAGCAATAGGGGATTGATGGAACATGGGATGGCACATCTATATTTTGGAATTTGATACGGTCATTAATATATTAGATTGGTGCAAAAGTAATTACGGTTTTTTCCATTCCTTTCATAATGATATAATGTTTTATTTTATTTTATTTAAGATGGAGTCTTGCTCTGTTGCCCAGGCTGGAGTCTGGTGGTGCAATCTCAGCTCACTGCAACCTCCACCTCGCAGGTTCAAGTGATTCTCCTGCCTCAGCCTCCTGAGTAGCTGGGACTACAGGCATGCACCACCACACCCGACTAATTTTTGTATTTTTAGTAGAGATGGGGTTTTGCCATGTTGCCCAGGCTGGTCTCAAACCTCTGACTTCAGATGATCTGCCTGCCTCGGCCTCCCAAAATGCTGGGATTACAGGAGTGAGCCACCACACCTGGCCCTAATATAATGTTTTAGAAGAATGTTTAATCACGTATAAATACGTGATGGATGTCATTTCATATTAATACAAATTAGGTTACAATATGGGGGTCATTTTGTATTAATACAAATTAGGTATGATCCCAGTTAATATTTTAACAGTATTTGTTCACCTATAAAAATCACTAGATATGTTGTAGTAGTAAACATCTTTTTAATTTCTGCTTTATTTTGTTTTATATTTTTCTTTGGGGGATGGTAGGCTGGAGCATATATTCGCATTATAATTAGAAAACAAAACAATAATATATATTTTATAGTCCTTAAACTCTTATGCTAATAGTGTTTGTGTGAACATCTAAAACGGTTGTTCAATAAACATTAAGGAATTTCTGATGATATCTCCATGATAGGAGTCCCTTATCTGGACATAAGCTTGGAGCAAGTTTTCTCAGTAGCAGGACTATTGACATGTTGGACTAGGTAGCTTTTTGGGGGTCTCAGAGGGTCCGGAGTGTGGGGGTTGTCCTGTGTATGGCAGCATCTTCAGCAGCATCCCTGGTCTCTACTCCACTCTACAGTGTGACAGCAAAAATGCCTTCAGATAGTGCCAGGTGTTCTCGGGGAGGCCAAACTGTCCCCAGTTTACAGTCACTGAATTAAAGGAACCATTATATAAAGAAAGGAAATTCTGAATTGTTTCAAAGTGGAATGTATCTGTTGTGAAGTTCTACCTGTTTTCTTATACCTGTTCTTGTTTTGTAGTTAAACATCTTATCAACAGGAAACTAAGTTAAATATCTGTTGTTTCTCATTTTAATTTTTATAGCAATTGCATGAATCGTCATAACATTTTTGTTTTTGCATTTATGGCATTAATTGTTTGTGTTGGTTCTAGTCATAATGCGGTTGTTCCATGCCTTGTCCAGCTCGTTCCTCTGTGATGGGAAGCTGTGTCAATGATGACGTGCACATTATCAGGGGTTACAGCGTCATGTCCACCCCATCTGCTACTGTGTGTGGGAATGAGATGCCAGCTCCCCTCACCATCATCAGGCCAGTACTGCTTAACTTCTACTCTAATGAGCAAATCACAGACTTCGGATTCAAGTTTTCCTATAGGATAACCTGTGAGTAGCCATAATGACAGAGTTTGGAATCTTCTTCTTTTCTGAGTAATTTATGCAAGGAGTTTTCACTGTGATTCATACAGCACCAACTTGAAGATTCAGAGAATTTAAGGGAAAAAATTGTCAGTGAGGTTCATGGTAAAAAAAAATACACATTTATTCTTAAAAAGAAAAGGTTCTTTTTCATGAACTTTGGCTAGAACTACTCTGAAAATCAAATGAAGAATTGACATTCGTTTTGTAATTTAAGTTAAATAAACACTACTGCTATTTTTTTGTTTTTCATACCTTACACAAAGCTTCCTGTTAGTCCAAATTATCCAGATGCCTGTTTTATTTCCCCAAGTCATTTTGCTAATACAAAAATTAATATTTTATAAATTTAGAAGAAATATAAAAGAATGGCTTTACAATCTGATAGGACTTTTTTAAAACACTATGCAAAAAGCACAAGCCCTAATGGAAAAGACTGATATGTTCAGCTATGCTATAATTTACAACTTCTCTGTATCAAAGGCAAAGTGAAAAGAGGAGCAACAGACTGGACAGAGGCATTTGTTGCTACCCAGAAAATTCTAAGGTTGCATTTCCCAGTCTTGAATAGTCTTTTCCCCTCCTGCTTGGTTAGTTTGCTGACAATATTTATACACTATCAATGGACATCTCAGCTGCAGTCAAACTGGCACACACATCTTTCTTGGGTCTGTTTCATCTTTGCTCCACCAAACCCATTGCTAAAGGTAGAAAGCTAAATAGTTTCCCTTTGAATAAATTACTGTTCCCATCCACAGAGAAGACTAAAAACACGTATTTACTTCTGAAAAGGGCCTCCATAATTTGTCCACATTAGCTGCTATCTGCATCCTGACTCCCACAGTTTGTAAAGTATGATTACATATGACTGTGTAGTTCTGTTGGCTCAAGCAGAATTGAACCATACAATTAACATTTCCTCTCCCGTCATCTTGTTGAATAAAGAGAAGGATTGATTTGTTCTATTCTTTTGGCACAACTGCTGCTTTGGAGAGGTAAACTCCTGCTTTATATTCTTCTTCTCTTTAAATCCTCATTTTCCTACAAGGAAGTAGTCAAGATTCAATATATTCTAGTATAAGAGTCCCACTTAAAGAGTGTCATTGATGTTAAGACTTCAAATCTTGACATTGTACAAAGATGAGAGTTATTTAGGTCTTGAGAAACTTCCAGAGACCACATAATTATGTATAAAGGGAAAAGGAGTGATCGCTACCCATATCTGACATGTAATTCACTTACAAATGGACCCAGGGGTTTGAACACCCAAGTACTTACAGGCACATAGAGAAGAGTGCTCCTTGCAAGGTTGGCTCAGCTGAGGCAAAAACAGTAAAGAATTAAAGAGGCTTACATGGCAGCCACAATTTGTTCCTCATTTCTGAGAATGTAAAGTGGAACGTGTCCATTGATAGTGTATAAACCATAGAAATACTTCAAGATGCATTAACTCCATTATAATTTTAGAATCATAAAATAAATATACATAGATAGGTCTTTCCACTGCAGTAAGAGTGATCATCAGGTGGCACAATCTGATCCTCATATGTAAACCCAAGCAAAAATAGTAATTTTACATTGTTGATAAGAGGGCCTTATTACATGTTTATGTCTGTTGTTTTATTGACTAATGGGTCTAGCTCAAGGCTCTGAGCTGTTAATTGCTGGAATCCTGGAGGGGAATGGGCCTGGCCTCCTCCTGCTTGTTGAGGATTGAAGATCAGTGATATTAATACAAATTGGGGCAAGTTTAGTCCTTACCAGTCTCACAACTGACTACAAATCCACAGGGCTGAAGAGCTATGCATTTCAGCCCACAGAGGGAACTATACTAGAAAGTTCCAAAAATGATTTCCAGTACTTTACCATATAATATTCTATCCCTGACAGAAAAGACTTGGATCTTTATTATTTCAGATTTTCAGATTACAGCCTTTCCTAGATCTATATGCCCAGAACAGCATTCTGGCACCTTTTCCATACTTCGTTACTGCTGTCATCCCTCTCTCAACGTGTCAATGAAATACAGGAAAGGGATGGTGACACTCCAACTGGTGAAATGTTCCTTCTCGTCATTTTCACTCTGGCTATTAAATTGACTCAGACTGATTCCTTTCCAAGATGTGCCTTTAAATATTCTTCCCTGTTTCTACCCTCTTTCTGTCTTTTATTTTCCCTCCTAGAGGAAAAAAAATCAGAATTATTTGTAAACACAATGAAGGGAGATATAAGTCACTTTAAGAAAAATAATTATTATCTCTCTTAGGGAAAAATGCATGAGTATAGAATCTCTCAAAATCATTTTTCCATGCTGGGACTAATCATTATTCTCTTCATATTCCCTTGTCTTCTGTTGCAGCCTGTGGTGGTGTGTTCAATTTCTTTTCTGGAATCATCAAGAGTCCTGCCTATTCGTACTCAGACTACCCAAACAATATGCACTGTCTGTATACCATCACCGTTAGTGACGACAAAGTTATCAAGTTCAAGTATGTAAGACAAATTGGCTTTCTTAAGAAAATCCTCGCAGCATTATTTACAGAAGAGCCACTCCTTTATTGATGGAGAGCACGGATTCCCATCGGCAATCTGGACGGAAATCTACACAGAGAAGTGAGGTTCCTAGATGATGGTTCAACCTGGGAAATGACACTCCCCCTCTCCACACAAGCTGGTAGTAACTAAGGGTGAAAAACAGCACTCGCCAGTTAAAACAGTCATTGTGGTTTCCCAACACTTGTGAAGGAGTGTCATAAAATGGATTGTCAATGTATAAACCCATCTTGAAATCAAAGGAGAGAGGAAGGGCAAGAGAAAGCAGTTGCCATTTGTTGGGTATTTATCATACACAAAGAATTTTGATTCACACTTGCAATAATTGTCTCATTTTATTCTTAAAACAGTCATATGAGGTATATATAGATTATAGATTGGGAATTGTATAGATTATTCCCATTTCACTGATGAGGAAACTGAGGCTCAGAAGGGTCCGGTTGCTTTCCGAAAGTAACACACACATAAAGAGTCAAAATCCGTATTCATGCTAGGCTTCCTCCAAACACCATGTCCTCAGTGTTTCCCAAAACTGTCTCTCAAAGGATACATTTTCTTCTTTTTTATTTTTTTTGAGACAAAGTCTTATTTTGTGGCCCAGGCTGGAGTGCAGTGGCGCAATCTCGGTTCACTGCAACCTCTGCCTCCCGGGTTCAAGAGATTCTCCTGCCTCAGCCTCCAGAGTAGCTGAGATTACAGGCAGGCGCCACCACGCTTGGCTCATTTTTGTATTTTTAGTAGTGACAGGGTTTTGACATGTTGGTCAGGCTGGTCTCGAACTCCTGACCTCAAGTTATCCGCCCGCCTCAGCCTCCCAAAGTGCTGGGATTATAAGCATGAGCCACCATGCCAGGCCTCAAAGGATACATTTTCTAACTGCTTAAGACATCTATTTTTATTCCTGTATCAGACCACCTCTAAACTGATGCTGTAAGAGATGGCTTGCATCATTGGTCAATTTTCTCCCCAGTCTTACCTATTTCCAACAAGACTGATGAGGGCAATGCAACCTCCCATTCTCCAGAATGATAAAGTTCAAGACTGCTTTCACCTGACAGCCTGTTTCAGTGATATATGGCATGTGGTGGGAAACTCTTAGAGGTAATATAGTTCATGGCCATATAGGACTTTCCATATAGAAGCCTGATGGGCTAAGACCACACCTACCTACCTCCCCTCTATTTGTCTGTTATCATTTTCTGCCCTAAATATTCTGTACTCCCTGCAGTTTACTTCCAGAAACCTCATGTATCAGTTGGCTCTCAAACTGAAAGACATCTCTCATCAAGCCTGATTTGGTTCCTGTATCAGGCAGTAAGTGTTCTCTATAGGCTGGACCTCAAAGAAAACTGCAGCCCCCACCTAGACTATTTGTAGGAAAACAGAGTGTCCTTTAGGTCCTGGGGACAAAAGAACAAAAACTGTCAGACGGCCAGGAGCAGGAGGCTTATGAAGTATGCCTGCCCAGGCGTGGAAGCGTAAGGGGGAGCTGTTTGCTGCTGTGACTATCTGTTTCTTTTATGTGTAGGATTATTGCCTTGTTCTGTTCAGGTTGCTTTAACAAAATTCCATAAACTGGGTGGCTTATAAACAACAAAAAGCTGCAAAAGTCCAAGGTCAAGGCAGATTCAATGCCTGGTGAGCTCCTGTTTTCTGGCTCATAGAAGGCACCTTCTTGCTGTGTCTTCATGAGATGGAAGGGATAAGGGGTCTCTCTCAGGCCTCTTTTGTAAAGTTCTAATCCCATTTGTGAGGGCTCCTCCCCCATGACCTAATCACCTCCCAAAGGCCTCACCTCCTAATATCATTGGCTCATGGAACATATGAATTTAGGGGAACACAAACATTCCAACCATGGTATACACACCAACTCATAGAGTTATGTTATATATTCTCTCTCTCTCTCTTTCTGTCTCTCTCTCTCTCTCTATATATATATATATGCGTGTGTGTGTGTGTATATATATGTATATATATGTGTGTGTATGTATATGTATATATATGTGTGTGTGTGTGTGTATATATATATATAATCTAGGTATATTTTTTCAGTTTTCAGCCTGGATCCTAGAGCTCTCCATAATCAAATTTATGTCTGCATGTTTATTTTATTTTATTTTACTTATTTATTTATTTATTTTTTCGAGACAAGGTCTCACTCTGTCACCCGGGCTAGAGTGCAGTGGCGTGATCTTGGCTTACTGCAACCTCTGCCTCTCGGGTTCAAGCGATTCTTCCACCTTAGCCTCCTGAATAGCTGGGACTACAGGTGTGTGCCACCAGTCTGGCTGATTTTTTTTTGTATATCTATATTTGGTAGAGATGGGGTTTTGCCATGTTGGCCACGCTGGTCTTGAATGCCTGACCTCAAATGATCCATCTGCCTTGGCCTCCCAAAGTGCTGGGATTACAGGTGTGAGCCACCACACTCAGCCTACGTCTGCAGGTTTAGAGAATTATTTATTGCGAACTGAGAGTCTACATTCTATGAAACAGTTAAGATTCTAGGTGTGGTAGAAGATGCAGACATTGATAAAAGGCTCTCAAAGATTCTGGCTACACAAGTTTTTCTGTCAGTGGGCTTTTTCAGATCTCTTCTGTGCTCTCCTGGGAAAATTATGTAAAATAAAAAGCCAAAGCAGATTTAAGTCCTCTTAGAAACTAAGATTTTATCTTTCTTTGTGGATTCTTATTGTGGAAAATACATATGTTGTCTGTTGAGAATTAAAATGAATGCAGTGTTGCTGGAAATTATCTAGCTATTGTTCTTCCCTGATCTTTTACAATAACATTAAATGTTACATGTGGTAAAAGAAAATCAATACTTTTTTCATCTTCCTCATCACCAGTTTGAAAATCTTCAACCAACCAAAGCCTTTTAGAAAAAAGATTAACAATTTTTTTCTCAAGGCTGTTAAAAGGAAGCATTTATTATATATTTTCTTTTTTGTGTGTGCTGTTGGTGTGTTTATATGCATTGTGAAAATCCAAGAGTGAATATAGTAGGCTACATTTCTTAAAGGTATTTCATTACAGAACTTATGCTTGATCTTATGGACCTAGTGTTTCAAGGAGCACACTTTAGTAATAAACATAATTGAATGAAACTAAATCAGAAGATGATATGAAGAGAACATATCTGAGAAATAGGCCATCACAAGTGAATTTAATCATTACCAATACACAATATTCTATGGTTTACAAAAAGACCCCACATGGAGGGGATGAATTAGGAAGTTACTGTCCATCTTGTTAAATTTATAAAATGATGAATACTACAAAGTAATATGACTAATTTTTAACTAACATATGAAAACTTCTATATCCAAAAGAGTACTGCCTTTTTTGATGTTGTCCCTTGAGAGGGCTAAATACTCATCATCACTGGTCATCAGAGAAATGCAAATCAAAACCACACTGAGATGCTATCTCACATCAGTTAGAATGGCAATCATTAAAAAGTCAGGAAACAACAGGTGCTAGAGAGGATGTGGAGACACAGGAACACTTTTACACTGTTGGTGGAACTGTAAACTAGTTCAACCATTGTGGAAGACAGTGTGGCGATTCCTCAGGGATCTAGAACTAGAAATACCATTTGACCCAGCCATCCCATTACTGGGTATATACCCAAAGGATTATAAATCATACTACTATAAAGACACACGCACACGTATGTTTATTGTGGCACTATTCGCAATAGCAAAGACTTGGAAACAACCAAATGTCCATCAATAACAGACTGGATTAAGAAAATGTGGCACATATACACCATGGAATACTATGCAGCCATAAAAAAGGATGAGTTGATGTCCTTTGTAGAGACATGGATAAAGCTGGAAACCATCATTCTGAGCAAACTATCGTAAGGACAGAAAACCAAACACTGCATGTTTGCACTCATAGGTGGGAATTGAACAATGAGATCACTTGGACACAGGAAGGGGAACATCACACACTGGGGCCTGTCATGGAGTGGGGGTATGGGGGAGGGATAGCATTAGGAGAAATACCTAATGTAAATGATGAGTTAATGGGTGCAGCAAACCAACACGGCACATGTATACATATGTAACAATCCTGCACGTTGTGCACATGTACCCTAAAACTTAAAGTATAATAATAATAAAAAGTAGTCCAGATATTATTTCCAAGCATATTTTGACCAATTGTAGTATCATTACAATAAGTATGTAGCCATCTCAAGGGACAACTTATTATATATTTTCAAAATTATTCCATATTATGGAATATTTATTAGAGCTACTGGCAAAAATAATATTTCCAAGCATATTTTGACCAATTGTTGTATCATTACAATAAGTATTTAGCCATCTCAAGGGACAACTTATTATATATTTTCAAAATTGTTCCATATTATGGAATATTTATTAGAGCTACTGGCAAAAATAAATTGGAAAAGCAGGCTGGGCGTGGTGGCCCATGCCTGTAATCCCAGCACTTTGGGAGGCAGAGGCAGGCAGATCACCTAAGGTCAGGAGTTAAAGACCAGCCTAGCCAACATGGCAGAAACCCCATATCTACCAAAAATATATATATATACAAAAAATAGCCAGGCGTGGTGGTACACTCCTGTAATCCCAGCTACTTTGGAGGCTGAGGCAAGAGGATTGCTTGAACCTGGGAGGCGGAGGTTGCCGGGAGCCAAGATTGCGCCACTACACTGCAGCCTGGGCAACAGAGTGAGACTCCATCTAAAAAAAAAGAGAGAGAGAGACAAAAGAAAAAGCAGAAGAACCTACAAAAATGAGGACAGGATAACAAATAATTTAAACAAGTTTAAAAATAAGCTATAATAAACTCTAAAGTAAAACCATGTAGGAAGCCTTGCTTATTCAGGAAATCTGGAAATAGTTATTTAAAATGACAAAGAATAAGGCCTAAATTAAACACTGTATAAGACAGAGAAAAGTTAGGGATGCATCTGTCAGGATAGGCTATCCATGGTAACAAACAATCCCACAGCACAGCAGCTTAACTCAACAAGTTTATTTCTCATTCAAATGAGCATGTTCAGTGTGGCCTGGCATGGAAACTCTGCTCATCGTGGTCATTCAACAACCCAGGCTGATGGAAGCTTCATTTTTACATTTGCTTCCATGATCATCACTGCAGTGGGAAGGCAATGTGGCAAAGCAAGTAGTCATTTGTAAAACTTCTTCCATAGAGTAATATGTATCCCTTCTGCTTACATTTCTGTGGTCAAAGCAACTCCTGGCAGCCATGCCAAACATCAAAGTGTGCACCTAGGGCAGTCCTACTGGTGCTGGGGAGGCAGAGAGCTGGGACCATGTGCAGAAGTGTCAGTGACCACCACAGAGATCTTATATGTGAATTTCTTGTTCTTCACCTGACCTTAATAGAAACTCCATTTTAAAAGAGGGAAATGAGACTGTGAGAAGGAGAATGGAGCTATGATTCTAAAACCAGCATTTCTTCTCTCTTTTATATTAGCATGCTTTCCATAAGTTCTACTTCATCTCATAAAATAACAAGGGAAGAGTAAATACCATATTTTTAATGAGACCTAAAAACCTGAAGTGTTGCTGGGATAATAAATATCAGTTCAACTTGTTGAAACTTGATCTCAGATGGACTTTAATATGCCCTAGACTGTGAATTCCTTCAAGTCTAAAACTGTATCTTACTCACCTTGACATCCCCAGCTGCTATCACAGTTTTTGTTATACTGTAATTACTAAAAATAAACTTGGCTAAACTTTTGAACTTATCAGTAAAATACTGTCTGATTTCTAATATTTCCTATCAAGTGAGGCTTGAATGCTCTGCTGTTAGTTATTTCCTTGTTGTTTGTTTGCAAGCGCTAAAGGTACAATTTAATAGATGTCCAAATGGAAACATCAGTATTAACAAGCCACATTTCATAGGTTCAGAGATTTTGATGTGGTTCCTTCCACCTCCTGCTCCCATGACTACCTGGCAATTTATGATGGTGCCAATACCAGCGATCCCCTTCTTGGCAAATTATGTAGTTCAAAGCGCCCACCAAATGTGAAGAGCTGCAATAATAATATGCTCCTGGTGTTCAAGACAGATTCATTTCAAATAGCAAGAGGCTGGAAGATATCTTTTCGGCAGACATTGGGTCAGAATTCTGGACATGTAAATCTATTTTTCAGGACTATTACCTTTCTGCTTTATTCATCTTTTCCCCACCTGACTACAGTTGCTTTTCACTGAAGCTTAGAATATGCCATGTAAAGGCTTGGTTTTAAAAATTATGTATGACATATTTTAATGTTGTAAAAAATCACTCAATAAATGTACCTCTCCAGCATAGAAAGACAAAGTCTTTCTACACAATCACATTCAAAAGAGGCCTGAGACTCATTTTATCACCTATAGAAATGGTATAAGTTGAGCCTAAATGCAGACAAGGGCCAGGTCAAAAAAGAAAGCCCCATTGCCTGTGCCGACTTTGTCAGCCAGGCTCAGTGGCTCATGCCTGTAATCCCAGCACTTTGGGAGGCAAGGCGGGCAGATCACCTGAGGTCAGGAGTTCAAGACCAGCCTGGCCAAAATGGCGAAACCCCTTCTCTACAAAAATACAAAAATTAGCTGGGCAGGGTGGTGTGGCCTGTAATCCCATCTACTCGGGAGGCTGAGGCGGGAGAATCACTTGAACCCAGGAGGTGGAGGTTGCAGTGAGCCAAGTTCATGCCATTGCACTCCAGCCTGGGTGACAGAGCGAGACTCTGTCTCAGAAAAAAGAAAAAAAAAAAGGATAACTTAGGTAGCATGGTGGAGGAAGGTGCAAGGAACCTACAACCTGGGAAGGAAGAAGCTTATGATAGAAATATCAATGGGAAATGTCAAAGCCTTGAACGAACACAGAGGGAAAAGAGATAAAGGGAACAGCAGAAATCTGAGAGACAGAAGGTAGAATACATTGGACTGTATTCTACATTGGAAGGTAGAATACATTAGAATACAGTGTTTGGACTCTGATGGTATTTTAATGAGGACGTGAATTGAGGGTGACTAAGATTTAAGGGAGAAATGTTATATTTAATTTGGGGTATTTTAGGTTGGAAGACCTGTCTAAATGGAGCTGTCTAGTTGGAAGCTGATGCTTGAGAAGGAATTTGGTCTGGGGAGCGTGGGGGGAACAGGTAAAATTAGGTGTGAGGATAAACTGAAAATATGCCCCAGATTACTCCCACTGCATATGAGAAATAAATTATCAACATCAAACACTGCGTGTGAGAAATAATCACCCAGATCAAATTAACTCAGAACTTTGAATAATTTAAAATAAAAGGTAATCAATTACCTGTTTGGCTATTCTAACATCATCAGTGGCACAGTCTAAGATCATTAATATTCTACTCTGGAAAGTGTTTTGATCCTTTTCCATTTGAATATAGATGTGATTAGTGTTCTAAAAATGCATAGCTCTCCAAACAAATCCCATACTGTGTAAAGACTAAGAAAAATCCAGGCAGTTTTCTGTAATGATAACCCTAACTCACTTTTCAAACTCTTTCTCTTTCTCCCATAGTGTGGGTAAACTTCACTTCTCTGATGCAAAACAAAGTTTACCTTCAACTTCTTGATATTGGGCACATGAATTTTTTTATGCATTTCTTGAGGAAAGACGTTGTGTTTTGAAGGCTTCCCAGTAAACACCTCCTGATAAATTCTATCAGAAAATCCCTTTGCCACCTTTCCTACTTAGCTGTCTCAACAGTAACTTGAAAGCAAGTCTCACGGGCAGTCAGAGAGTGTTGCCTTAATAGAATCGTGTAAGTGAAATAGCATACAAAAGATACAAGGCTATTTTGAAAGAAAAACTAATTTTCCTTTGGAGATTTTTTTTTGCACAAAAAAGGGATATATTCTTGCCTTTAGCACAGACTTTAGACCAAATGGCATATGTCTGCATTTGCTTTGCTACCTTTCAAGTTGTTTTTCTTTTTCGTAATATATTCTCACAAGAAAATGGTAATCATTGTGTTAACACTCTTCTCACTGCTGTCATCTGCATGAAGCTTCTCAAGTGAGCCAGGGTTCCCTAGCCTCATTAAATTACTGTGTCTTTCCAAGCCACAAAGAATAGATTTTTAGACTTATTGTGATTTAACAGAAGGAAAAATCTTACACTGTCAGAAGCATTGTCTGTGCATGAGTCATTGAACAATTACAGTCACTTACTGTTTTCCTCTGGCCACAGTTAGAGAAAAGATTTGAGTGGAGAATGCAGAAACGGAATTCCTTGCCAGTGTTGTGTTACCCCTATTATTTCATGAACATGATTGTTACCTCTTTTTCATTCGTATAAATGCCATCGGCCACTTGGAAATACTTAAGAAGTCATTGTAACTACTCTTTGGTGGTAATGTTTAAGTGAAAAACCTGAGTATTATAATTTTGCCTTGTAGTGGTCTTACAAAGCTTTCAAGATCACACTGACAAGTTTATTGATCATTCTGCGTAACTTTTAAATTTTGTTTCATTTTAATTTTTGTTGTTTGTGGTGAGGAAAGGAGGAAGGAACAATAAGAACAGCTTTGATTGTAGGATTTATAGAGTCTTTTAGTTATAGATCTGGATGAAAACACTTAAACTTGGTGAAAGGAGGTGCCCCTTTCACCTCCAACTCATTTATGTAAAACAACCCTGTCTTTCCCCTAAAGAGAGGGAAAGTAACTTTGTGGACCAGATAGTGAATTTTCATTTACGAGACGGTTTGTTCAGCCTGGAAAAAAAATCTTCACTTTGTAAATAATTGATGTGAAGAGGAGACCATGTTAGTCTATGACATTTCTGTTTCAATCTTAACTAAAACACTAAGCAGGGTTTTGTAGATTTGCTATTTAGATTATACACTTGACAATGCTTTTTGTATATCTACTTCAATTTTTCAGGAGTCGATGAAGAGACTGGCTTATCTAATTATGTGACCACTAGGTTAATTTCATCTTGTGCATTTGTTATATTTGTATTGATAGTGAGTCACAGCAAATTTGGGAGAACTATCTCCTAGTTGCTAATTACTAAATATGTAGTGAAATTGGGTCTCCTTTTTCCACAGAACTTTTGCCGCTGGAGGCCCATGTGCATGGGATGTGAGGTAAGGAGAAAGCACATTTGGCAAGCAGGAGCTGATCTCTAACTGCAATGGAAATGTGCCTGCTTGTTTCCTTCATGTGCTCCAACACTATATGAATAATTGAATAATGAATGGCTGACAACAAGCAAAATGATCACACTGGGCTGCAGCAATCTGTGAAACTCTGAAATAATCTGCAAATCTGAGCATTTTTCTTAACCAAGTCCATAGTTTGCATCACATTGTCAATAGCTTCTATATTCCTATAAAGTTTTAAAAAGCTGTTGGTTCTGTGGATTTGGCTAAGTGGGCATGGCCTGTAGGCAGAGCGGATACTTTTAAGTGCCTTCTGTTCTGTTAACTTCTGCTAGATTAGTTGCTGCCCCTTCCTTTACCAGTAGGGTCAGCTCCAGCCTTGACTCTGCTTATGTGTGTCCTTCACAAAGCACTTCAGACTTGCAAACATGTTTTTAACCATCAGAGCCTCCAGTTCTTCTTCCCAAATGGGTCTCTTACCAGAGAGTTGCTCAGTCTATTCGCAATATGCTCATCACACTACACACCAAACTTCTACACATAGGGTTAGATTAGGGGCTTTCAGTTAACTTATTTATTTACTGTGCAGTACCATCGTTGTTTCACTTTTTTCTGAAACGATGTATTCTATAACACTTCAGCAAAACTTCAGTGTAAAAAATGGAACTTGGCCCTACTAGATGTGAGGTCTGCACGCATCTCAACTAGTGAGTTCCAAGAAGAGAGTGAGGAGTGCCCCCTGCAGGACAGCACAGGAGGACAGATGGGGAAGATGGCACCCTCAGGGACAAGCGGTGGCAGTGGCTGGACTCAAAGCTCCCAGCCAGTCCCTGTCGCCCAGAGCACACATGCTGCTGACAAGGGCCACTGTCTGTCTTCCTCCACCTCGGGTATTTGTCACGTGGAGAATGAGTCAGGTTCCATCAAGGTCAGACTCAGAGACCTTTGCTAAGAGACCAAGGCAAAAATACCCAAGCATATATATAACAAGGACAGAATGAATTACAGTCCAACAAATGTAGAAATATGGCCAGATAGGCCGGGCACAGTGGCTCATGCCTGTAATGCTGGCACTCTGGGAGGCCGAGGCAGGCAGATCACTTGAGGTCAGGAGTTCGAGACCAGCCTGGCCAACATGGTGAAACTTCGTCTCTACTAAAAATACAAAAAATTAGCCGGGCATGGTGGCACATACTTGTAAACCCAGCTACTCAGGAGGCTGAGTGAGGAGAGTCACTTGAACCCGGGAGGCAGAGGTTGCAGTGACCCGAGGTCACACCATTGCACTCCAGCCTGGGCGACAAGAGTGAAACTCCATCTCAAAAAAAAAAAAAAGTGACATGACCAGATGGAAAGAGCTGATTGATGTCATTGCCTGGTGGTATGGCTTTAGAAAAGTCCTATAACATTTTGGAACTCAATTTTTATCTACTAAAAAACTGATCAATTTGAAATATTGTAACCGTAACCGTTTATCTTTTAAGAATGTGATGAGGATGAAGCAGATAATTTCTAGAAAGCACCTTAGCTGTCAGAGTGAAAGAATCTATGCATTAGAAAGTAATATTGAAGTCCCAAATTCTCAAGTGCTCCCCCCAACCCTATTTCTAAGGTTAGGGGATGGCTGAGGGTGGGGTGGGCAGGGATCAACATTCTCAACAGGACTACGCCATGCTACAATGATTTCTTGTTTGTCCCTACCCACTTTGCAGTGACACCTAACCCTCAAATCCTAAAGTACATTTCATAACCTAAATCTGCAATCAAAAGCTACATTCTGATTAAATCCTCACGACTTGCAGAGGCCTGGTGCACAATTGTTACTCCATCAATATTGTCCATATGAGTGATTTACAGAATAAATGGATAAATTGTGCCTACTTCAAAATCATATTTTATAATGAGAAATAATAATATACCATAGAGTGTACATTAGATTTTAATCTAGATTCAGCTCATTCTCAAAATTCAATTCTGGTTTATAAAACTGTTGGTTAAGCTCTACACGGGGAGGTAAACTGAATCACTTTCATCCTCAGATAATTAGGAATACCAGATCACACTCAATATTTAGGTCATCTGTGTTTGTTGCCTGTGGATTTTTGCCTGTTACCTTAACATCTGGAAAATGTCTCTCAAGTAGGTTAAAGGAAGGCAGTGGGAGTGACAGGAGGAAGCTGAAGGAGATAAAAAAAAAACAGAGAAGAAAGAAAGAAGGAGACAGAGAAAGCTGAAGAGAGTCTAGGGCCACAAAGATGGAAAACATGGTCACAACAAATGGAAAAAAACCTAACATGTCCAATTCAGACTTCTGCTTCCAGTTATTTTTAAGTTTCCTGGTTTTGGTGTTAAATTTAAACTTTGTGAGGCATTCTAAAATAGCTAATCAATACAAGAATAAACTTAAAAATTCAATGGCATTAAAAATATATATGCATGTGTCTCTAGGTACCTCTTCGCAGCCTGAGTGAAGCTGTCAGCTCACGTTACTGTTAGAAGTACAAATGCAATAAGTTGAATTATAACTTGAATAATTTGATAAATCACTAATCAAATAACTCTGTTTAGCAATAATGGGGGTATTACTTGAAAGCAACGAAGCCGTGTTATTTTCTGGTGTCCTAATGTCAATTTGCTCTCTGTGATGAAGTCTGAGAATGAGATGAGCTGAAACTGTAAACCCATTTAAAGAAAAACCCAGCTAAGCTTGTTTCCACCCTTTTAAGCCTGTACCTTTTACTGGTGATTAGTCTTCCCTTGGGGGATGATACCAAAGATAAGGTTATCTTCAGGTTATTCTTTATGAGTTTTATGGGGAAAGGTTTTTTGCTGAGCTGAGAATGTGGGAACGGGATAAAGAAAACATCAAATTCTTAGTTCACCAAAACTTTACAGAAGCAAGTAGACAGGAGTTAAATACCAAATCAGTAAGAAGAAAGGAAAGGTTCTTAATAAATATATTTCAACACCGGAGTCTGTGCCCCTACTGATGACTAGATTATCGTTCCTGGTCTTGAAGGGTGGCGCTGTCCTTGTGAAAATAAAACCAGATGGTATTGTGGAGACCAAACTAAGTGATAAAATTGAGTTAATGTTAAATTATAAGATAAAATTTTGAAAAACATTGAAGGGAACAAGTGCTGGGAAGAAGCATTTATTTTGTGTAATCTAAAACGTAAGACACAACCTAGTTTTATCGCAGGTAACTGGTTATTTTGGATTAAATTACCCGTAAATTTCCTATAATCATCATCCTTACTCAGATCAGCCTGGCTTTGATATAGTATTCCCAGGAAGGTAAAAACAAAATATATGCAGTCAGCAATAAAAATTATAAAAGATTCTTTTGTTATAAATGAATTGTTAAGAAATAAAATAGTGGCACTGTGTTCTTCTCTTCATTCTAATATGTGGAAAGTCTGTTAACTTTATGCGGTAGCTGTACATTTTGCTTGCTCGCAAGTAAAGACTTGTCAGGAAATCCCAGGGCATCATGAAAATGATTGCCTGTTCCTGAGACTGTGCCCTACCAGATGTAGCATGAGCTGCTTGATGTATATTACTTCATCTTCAGAACTACCCCATGAGACAAGAATTACCCCATTTTACAAAGGAAGAAAGAAGAATTTAAGAGATTAAGTAATTTGTCTATGGTCAAAGGGTTTGTAAGAGGTAAAGCCAAGCTTTTAACTAGGTTTGACCGTCCCCCAACTCAGGATTTTCTTAATAAGCCTTCATTGCCTCTGTGGTAATTGATAAAAATGCCCAGGTATGCTTTTTTTTTTTTTTTTTTTTTTGAGACGGAATCTTGCTCTGTTGCCCAGGCTGGAGTGCAATGGCATGATCTCAGCTTACTGCAGCCTCCACCTCCTGGGTTCAAGCAATTCTCCTGCCTCAGCCTCCTGAGTAGCTGGGATTACAGGCGTGTGTCACCACGCCTGGCTAATTTTTGTATTTTTAGTAGAGACAGGGTTTCACCATGTTGGTCAGGCTGGTCTGGAACTCCTGACCTCGTGATCCACCCTCCTCGGCCCCCCAAAGTGCTGGGATTACAGGCATGAGCCACTGCACCCGGACCCCAGGGATGCTTTTTAACAGAACTGTATGCAAAGGGCACTGGAAGCACAAAAGAAGGGATCTATGGTACTTGGATATTCGGTGGAAGAAAGGACACAGGATTCTTATGGGATCCACCTCAGAGAATGTGAGTCCTGAATTATGGTGCAATGGGTAAGAGGGAAACTTGGAGCACCACATCCCAGATTTAAACTCAGTTTGTACATCTCATTGAGGTTGACCTTGGACAATTTACCTATCCACTCTGGGTCTTGATTCTTTTTTTATCTGTAAAAAGAGTACACTAATAGTAACAACCTTACAGGGTTCAGTGATGATTAAATTAGAAAATACTTGTCACTCATTTAGCATGCAAGAATTTTTAGATATAAATAGTATTATTTTGGAAGGATAAGAAGGCATTCATTGGCCGGGCATGGTGGCTCACGCCTGTAATCCCAGCACTTTGGGAGGCCAAGGCAGGCAGATCACCTGAGGTCAGGAGTTTGAGTCCAGCCTGGCCAACATGGTGAAACCTCATCTCTACCAAAAAATACAAAAATCAGCTGGGCGTGGTGGCAGGCACCTGTAGTCCCAGCTACTCGGGCAACTGAAGCAGGAGAATTGCTTGAATCGCTTGAATCTGGGGAGTGGAGGTTGCAGTGAGCAACCACTGCACTCCAGCCTGGGTGACAGAGTGAAACTCTGTCCAAAAAAATAAAAAATAAAAAATAAGAAGAAGAAGAAGAAGAAGAAGAAGAAGAAGTCATTCATTGGGAAAATGGACAATCTATGGGGAAGAAAAACACATGTACAAAGTTACAGGTGCATCCCATTTCAAGGGATACTGACTAAACTGCCCATTGTAATGCTTTGGGGCATAAGGCGGAGAACAATAGGTGCTGAGAGAGGAGAGACAGGCAAAGGCTGGACATGGAGGGCTCTGTATCATGTGCAAAAGTGAGCCAGTAATTGTTTTGAGCTGGAGAGTGCTATGATCTAGTCAGATTTATTTTAGAAAGCACATCCCAGCACTGTGGGGATGATGTTTTGAAGCAGCAGTCCAGGGAAAAACTTAGGAAAGTATTGCAATAGTTTAGGCATGGGATGATAAGAGCAGTGGTACTATGAAAATAAAGAAAGGGATTGAAAGGAGAAATCCTCAAGATATTGATTCAATAAAACAGTGTTCCACTTGAAAGAGGCAGCTTGGGAAAAAGAAATAATAATGCTCCTAAAGTTTCTGGACAATATCTTGTGACACCATCATTCAAACAGAAAACTACTAGGAGAGGACAGCGCTTTGCAGAATAAAATAATAAAAACTTTGGGCTTTGTCTGGAGAATTTGATGCCTTTAGGATAGCCAGCTAGTGTTCAGTAGGTAGTCAGATAAGAGAATTAGAAGATCAGTAGAATCATCTTGGCTAGAGTTTTGCTCTTTTTTATTTTGAAGCCAATGTGGCACATATACATTTGTAATTATTATATCTTTCTGGTGGATTGACTCATACCATTATGCAACAATGTTTTTAAATGCTTCTTGCTTTAATTTCTTCTTGTTCTGATTTAGTATAACTTCCAAAGCTTTCTTTTAGTTCATATTTGCATGATATATTTTTAAACCCTTTTGTTTTCAACTTTTCTCTATCCTAAAGAATATATTTGGCTTTTGTTTGGCTATGTCTTTCAATTGGAGAATTTAATGTGTTTATAGCTGATAAAATTACTAACATTATTAGTTTTAAGTAGACCTTTGTACTATTTGTGTTTTGTTTGTCCCACCTCTTTTCATGTTCCTTTAACTATCTTTTCTTTTTAAAATTAATCACTTTTTTATTACTCCCCTTTTAAAATTATTACTTACACATCCTGTTACTCTTGTTTCAGTATTTACCTTAGAGATTACAGTATTCAACATTGATATGTTAGAACCTAATTTAAAATTAATACTTTTATCATGTTATAATCAATGCAAGGACATTTTAAATTCATTTACCCACTTCTTGTCTTTTGTACTATATATGCCAAGTATTTTAATTCTACATACATATTAGGTACACAAAACATTTTTATTGTTTTACACAATTATTAATAATGTAGAATTACCATTGCTATTATTTTTCTTTTCTTCCTGAAATTCTATACTTCCACATGGGATCAATTTATTTCTTTTGGAAGACCTCTCTTTTATGTTTCTTTTATTGGAGATCTTCTGGTAAAATATGTTCTTTGTTTTTGTTTTTCGAAAATGACTTGATTTTCTTAAATTTTGTGGGATTCTTTCTCTGAATATAGAGTTCCAGTTTGGAATTTATTTTCATTCAGGACTTTACAATGCTATTCCATCATGCTCTGGTTTGTATTATTTTGATTAGGAAGTCATTGCTTTCTATAACTGGGGACCCCCATCCCTCCCCTGGTCATCTCATTGTAGAGTACTGTTATTGTTGCTGTTGTTGTTCTTTAATTTTATTTTAGCCATTCTGGTAGGTGTGTATTAACATCTCATGTGGTTTTAATTTGCATTTCCCTAATGGTGAACAATTTTCATGTGCTTTTTTGTCATCCATATATCTATTTGCTGGTGAAATATATATTTATATCTTTGCTCATTTTCTGTTTTTTTTTTTTTTTTTGGTTGAGACAGAGTCTCCTTCTGTCGCCCAGGCTGGAGTGCAGTGGTGTGATCTCAGCTCACTGCAAGCTCCGCCTCCCGGGTTCACGTCATTCTCCTGCTTCAGCCTCCCGAGTATCTGGGACTACAGGCGTCTGCCACCGCTCCTGGCTAATTTTTTGTATTTTTAGTAGAGACGGGGTTTCACCGCGTTAGCCAGGAAGGTCTCAATCTCCTGACCTCGTGATCCGCCTGCCTCGGCCTCCCAAAGTGCTGAGATCACAAGCGTGAGCCACCGCGCCCAGCTCTTTTGCTCATTTTCTAATTGTGTATTTTTCTACTGTTGGGTTTTGAGAGATTTTTATCTATTCTCAATAATGATCCTTTGTCAGTATGTGGTTTGCAAATGTTATTTCCCATTCTATATCTTGCCTTTTCATTTTCTTGCCTTATACTGGCGTTTCGCTGAACAAAAGTTTTTAATGTTGAAGTTCAATTTATCAACTTTTTCTTTTATAGATTATGTTTTTGGTACCAAGTGTAAGAATTCTTTGCCTACCCCAAGGTCCCAGAGATTTTTCTGCTGTTTTCTTCTAAAAATTTGTATGATTTTACATTTTTCATTTGTGTCTATGATCCACTTTGAGCCCATTTTGGTTTAGATGTGAGATTTAGGTGGAAGTCAAATTTTTGCCTCTGTATGTCCAATTGCTCTAGCACCATTGGTTGAAAAGGCTGTCCTTCCTTCATTGAATTGCTTTGGCACCTTTGAAAAAAATCTGTTGGGCATATTTGTGTGGGTCTGTTTCTGGGTTCTCTATTCTATTCCATTATGTGTCTAACTCCTCACCAACATCACCCTGTCTTGATTACTATGGCTACATGGTAAGCCTCAGTATCAGGTGGAGTGATTCCTCTCACTTCATTTTTATTTGTGAAGATTGTTTTAGCTACTTGAAGGCCTGTGCCTTTCCATATAAATTTTAAAATAAAGGCTGGGTGCAGTGTCTCATGCCTGTAATCCCGGAGGCCAAGGTGGGAGGATCCCTTGAGACCAGGAGTTCGAGACTAGCCTGGGCAATATAGCAAGACTCTGCCTTCACCAAAAATGACAAAATTAGCTCAGCATGGTGGTGCTTCCCAGGTAGTCCTAGCTAACTGGGAGGCTGAGGCAGGAGGATCTCTTGAGCCCGGGAGTTCAAAGTTGCAGTGAACTGTGATCACACCACTGCATTCCAGCCTGGGTGACAGAGCAAGACCCTATCCTAAAAAATAAAAAATAAAAATAAATTAAGTTATGTTTGCAGAAAAATCTTGCAAAAAGATTTGTATAGGAATTGCATTGAATCTGTGCATCAATTTGGGGAAAATTGATGTCTTTACTATGTTGAGTTTTTCAATCCATGAACATGTATGTATCTAGACTTATTTAGATCTTCTTTAATTTATTTCATTATTTTGTAATTTTCATCACATAATCCTATATATGCTTCATTAAGTATATACCTAAATATTTCATTTTTTGGAATGATTATAATTGGTATTGTTTTTTAATTTTGGTTTCCGCATGTTAACGGTTAGTATATTAAAATTTGATTGATTTTTGTGTATTGTTCCTTTATCCTGAGGTCTTGCTGAACTCACATATTAGTTCTAAGAATATTTTTCTATCTTCCTTGGGATTTTCTGCAGATAATAGTTAAACTTGTGAAAGTGGCAATTTTATTTCTTCCTTTCTGGTCTCTCTCTCTATTTTTTCTTGCTTTATTCTGGTAAGAATTGTAATACTATATTGAGTTAGAGGGGTGTGAAATAAATATCATTGCCTTGTTCCTGATCTTAGGGAGACAGCATTTAGTATTTCACCATTAAGTATGCTGTTAGCTGTAGATTTTTTCAGATGGTTTTTATTGTCAAGAAATTTCTCTTCTATTCCTAGTTTGCCAAGAGTTTTTATCATGAATGTGTGTTGGATTTTGTCAAATCCTTTTTCAGCATCAACTGACATGATCGTATAATTTTGCGTAGTAAATTATTTTTTAAATTTCCAAGTTGGAAAGAGTGATTCTCATAAAATGTCCTGGGACTAATGATATATACATAGAGCATTTTCAGTGATATCTAAATAATGCAAGATAAATTATAAGATAATGATAAAATTTTCCTTCTCCTAAGTTCTTTATACAAGTATTGCCCTTTTTCTATTAACTATAGCTACTAATTAGCTTGCTGAATTTAACTTTCTTTTAGTAAATTACCATTCTTTTAGTTTTATGATCCTAAATATTACCAGACTAAATACACATTTAATTTAGATTAAGCTAGGTTTCAAATTAGGATAACTAAAGTGAGTCAAATTGAGTGAAGCTACTAAAAACAAACAAAACAATAAAAAACCTCACTATAAAAACTACTATTTTCTCCTGTATAACATAAATATTATACCTAAAGTATTGTACACATCAGAGGTTAGGAAGTAAAATAATAAACACTTTACTTTTAGAGAAAAAGACAAAACAGGATCATCTGAAACCTAGTTGAATGTTTTTATATGAATACACTGCTTTGGGGCAATTGTGTATCTGCAGCTTTAAAAATCACAGTAAGGCTGATTCCAAAAAAGGATAATGCGGTCTAGCCCTGCATCCCTGTGTGGTAGAAATGAAGCTGTCTAGGTGCGCTCACATTTTCCTAAGGCACCAGCTTTAAATATCTTTGTATTCTGCTTCCTGTAGTTTCCAGTAAAACCTCCTTCAGCTGCAGCCTAAAGCCACAGATGACTTGCTGGAAATAGGAAAGTGCCTGAAGTCAAGCCAGTACGTATCTGCCTGTACAGCTTGCTGCACACCTTCTCAGCAGTGGTCGTCCAGAGACAGGCAGAGATACTATCTAGACAACCTCAACAAAATGTCAGCCACATAGAATGTGAGCCACAAAAATGTCAGTTCTCCAAATAACAACTTAAAAATGTATCTAACTCCACTGAAGTCTTCAAGATGTTTTACCCTAGAGAATGTAACTATTTTTTCCCTTATCAGATTGATCCTGGCTTGAGCTTCACTCTGAGGTTTAGTCATTGGAAGGTAATAATTCAGGATTTGGTTACTGTCTTTTAATTAAGTAGATTTAGACCTGGATCTCACTGCTTATTATGGGGTTATATTTCCAATATTTCTTTAGCCAAAACATTTATTTTCTCTGAAGAAATGAATCTTTTGTGTGACAGAGATATTTCCAATTTAGGGAAGAAAGTTAGAGTGACATTTATTCCTGGACACAGGGTGTGTCATCAGAGAGTGACTGACACACCTGCCTGATGAGGCAGGTGCTGATGGATGAGAGCTGTCTGAGGGGTTCAAAAATGTGTAGTAATGAGGAAACGATGGATTGATGATGCTAAACATATCAAGGTTAAGACGGCTTATACATTAAAAAGAGGCAATTTCAAAATATCAATATAATAAATATATATGACCTTCTGATGCATAGGACTCCATTTCAGAGTCACAGAGTCGCCCTTGTTTATATTCCTCTACCATTGAAACACAGAAAGAGTAATGTGGCAATAGCTCCTTTTGGGAAAGAACACTTCTCTTGTTAATATTGATCCTTACATTTTCTCAAAGACGCATACACTTACATTTATTTCATTTTGCATAGAGCAGTTGTGCTATGTTTAAGCACTAAAGTGGAGGAATTAGAGCAATTGCTATTTCCTGCACTACACAAATACCTGTTCACTCATGTAATATGATATTCACTTCAAATATTTGACTATTTTGGCCAGTATTATCTGATGATAATTTTTCTCAATTTTCTTTATTCTGTGTGTATATTTTATGAATTGAGCCATAAACTCTATTATAATTTGATAGCTCAAACAAGCTATTAATATTAGTGTGTGTATTAGTCTGCTATTACCATGACAGTGCTGCATAACAAACCGTCCAAAATTCAGTGTCTTTTAATAAAAGCATTTGTTTTTATCACTTATGGGTCCACGGACTAGCTTGCCTGCCTCTGTTCCAGGCTGCAGGTTGGCTGTACTTTTCCGTAAAGTTGAGTGCGGGTTCAGTTCTGCTCCACATGAATCCACTTTTTCTTTGAACCAGCAGTTACTCAGGGCATGATATCTTAGTGGATCACAGGAGCACAAAGTCCTAGACAAAAATAAAAACAAGAACAAAACATAAGCACATTTAAGGCCTCTGCCTGCTTCATGACCACTAATACTCATTGTCTAAAGCAAGTCGTATGGCCAAGCCTAACATCAAGTGCACAGAAAAATATACTCTATCCATTTTAGTGCAGTGCAAAGAGAGAGACTGAAGACAGAGGGACTGAAGAGTTAAAAAATCAACCGATTAAGCTGGGCGTGGTGGCATGCACCTGTAATCCCACCTACTCAAGAGGCTGAGGTGAAAGGATTGCTTGACCCCAAGAATATGAGACCAGTCTGGGCAACATAGGAAGTCCTCATCTAGAAGAAAGAAAGAAAGGAAAAAAAGAAGAAAGAAATAAAGAAAAGAGAGAGAAAGAAAGAAGAAAGAGAGAAAGAGAGAGAGAGAGAAAGAGAGGGATAGAAAGAGAGAGAGAGAGAGAGAGAGAAAGAAAAGGAAAGGAAATGAAAGGAAAGGAAGAAGAAAGAAAGAAGGAGTGAGGGAGGAAGGGAGGAAGGGAGGAAGGCAGGGAGGGAGGAAGGGAGGAAGGGAGGAAGGCAGGGAGGGAGGGAGGAAGGAAGGAAGGAAGGAAGGAAGGAAGGATGGATCAGTTAATCTACCACTCAATCCATGGCAAACACAAGAGTGATTTAAGCATGCTTGTTCTGGGGTTCCCTGGAATGAGGGTGAGTGCCTTATGGCATTAGTCATAGCAGTAGTACTAAACAATAAGTGTGTGTAATGGCATTCACTGTGCCCAAGTACAATTGCCATTTTGCCCTTATGAACTTATTAGTAATAATTAATAAACAAGTAGTGATAAAATATATAGCTTGAATGTTTAAAAATCACATTGAGTTTTTGAAGCTGATGTATTAATAGAATAATGCCCAGCAACATCGTTTTCCTGTCTACCTACCTCCAACTCTTCAGCACTCCTACCTGCAGCCCTCGCTACAGCAATGTCCTTTTACCTGGTTTCATCTCCTTCAGTCCCATTCCCTTACATGTAAAATGCTGGTTGTGAATAAATTTTTAGATCAGACTTGATTAGCAAGTACATCCTGATTCTACTACTTCTCTGATTAAAAATCTTTCAAATGGATCCCATTGGCCACAGAACATAGTCTAACAGCCAAACTCTATATAATCTGGCATTTGAGGCCCTCTATAGAAGACTTCATCCTGTTTTCCCAAACCTAGTTCTCATTATTCTCCTCCATGTGCCCTATTGTTTTCTCAGAGTTATGCTTGCCCATGCATATAATGTAAATTCTTGCCCATTTAACCTTGGATCATGAGATTCTTTCAGGCTGGAGTTGCCAATACCAATTCCATTTTTACATGGTTTTATTCTATTTATGCTTCAAGACCCAGACCCAAGTCACCTCCTTCTTGGAACAGTCGAGATCCTTGTAGCCCAAAGTAATCTTCATCTTTTTCTAAAACTATAAGACTTTTCTGCCTCTTTTACTGAACCTATCATTTTCTAAATTGTGTCATCATTATGTATCTATGTCTTATCATTACTAATGGACTACCATTGATCTTTTTCTACTTAAATACTAAATATACTTCCTTGAATATTAAAACATGTAATAAATAAATTTATCAATCCATTAATACCCTCAGTCATTGTTCTTCTGTACTATGCATGCCAATAAGTTTAAGTGGTTTCCTTAAGTAACAATCAGTTCACACTGAAATCAAAGCTGTTCAAACTTCACAAACTCCAACTCTCTCTTTAGTTTGCAGACCCATTTCAGATGAGCAGAATCATTAGCAACATGTGGTGCAGCACTGTGTATTGCTTACATTTCAGAATAATTTTGTCCTAGATGCCATCTGTGATTAAATATGTCAGGGACTGGGCCTTTGGAAGCATTTCAACTTCGGGAAATGTCTGACTGTGCAAATACTCTATGGTTTTGCCTGACTTAGAAGCTATGGACAGGGCAAGCCTGACCTACTAAGTAATGTACCTGTAACAAAAATCACCCTGGACATTTGCTATCCATTGGATTTACAGTCAGAGTTGAGGAGAGCCACCGTTGTTTGTTTCCTGCCAAGATTCAAGTACAAAATCTTAGCACCCACTAATGTTGAAAGCAGTCCTTTCATTGTGAGCAAAATATGGAATAAGAAAAATAGACTGAAGGCCAATCCCAGTGAAGTTTAACTTTGGAACTAGTGATGACCTCTATTTGTGTAGAATGCAAGCTTTACAGACATTACTTTCAGCACCTATTTAATTCTTGTTCCTACTAGGGCTATTTTGAGCTTATTTCATCCTCAGCATTTCTTATAAAATTGTCAATAAATTGTTCGTCCCTTTAAGCTCTTCTTAAATTACTGCTGAGCTATCTGCTTAGGCCATGGAGTAGACAAAACTAAATCTTATGTTCTGAGGATTGTTTTTTGTATGTTTTTATGGTAGACCATTTAATTATCTTGAGATTATTATTTATGTGTCCTTTGTATTTTTATTCTGAATTACAAAATTTTTATCTCAAAGAAGGCCTTTTCTTCCATAAAGATTTTTTTCTTTAGCTTCTTATGTTTTGGAAAAGAAAAAGTTAAATATAGAGTGCGACTGAATATAAACTGGACTGCAGTGTAAAATGCCACTCAGCCTCTTTCTTTTTTTCTAATATATATATTTTTATTATACTTTAAGTTCTAGGGTACATGTGCACAACGTGCAGGTTTGTTATGTATGTATACATGTGCCATGTTGGTGTGCTGCACCCATTAACTCGTCATTTAACATTAGGTATATCTCCTAAAGCTATCCCTCCCCATCCCCCCACCCCACAACAGGCCCCGGTGTGTGATGTTCCCCTTCCTGTGTCCAAGTGTTCTCATTGTTCAATTCCCACCTATGAGTGAGAACATGTGGTGTTTGGTTTTTTGTCCTTGCGCCAGTTTGCTGAGAATGATGGTTTCCAGCTTCACCCATGTCCCTACAAAGGACATGAACTCATCCTTTTATATGGCTACATAGTATTCCATGGTGTATATGTGCCACATTTTCTTAATCCAGTCTATCATTGTTGGACATTTGGGTTGGTTCCAAGTCTTTGCTATTGTGAATAGTGCCGCAATAAACATACGTGTGCATGTGTCTTTATAGCAGCATGATTTATAATCCTTTGGGTATATACCCAGTAATGGGATGGCTGGGTCAAATGGTATTTCTAGTTCTAGATCCCTGAGGAATCGCCACACTGTCTTCCACAATGGTTGAACTAGTTTACAGTCCCACCAACAGTGTAAAAGTGTTCCTATTTCTCCACATCCTCTCCTGTTGTTTCCTGACTTTTTAATGATTGCCATTCTAACTGGTGTGAGATGGTATCTCATTGTGGTTTTGATTTGCATTTCTCTGATGGCCAGTGATGATGAGCATTTTTTTCATGTGTTTTCTGGCTGCATAAATGTCTCCTTTTGAGAAGTGTCTGTTCATATCATTTGCCCACTTTTTGATGAGGTTGTTTGTTTTTTTCTTGTAAATTTGTTTGTGTTCTTTGTAGATTCTGGATATTAGCCATTTGTCAGATGAGTAGATTGCAAAAATTTTCTCCCATTCTGTAGGTTGCCTGTTCACTCTGATGGTAGTTTCTTTTGCTGTGCAGAAGCTCTTTAGTTTAATTAGATCCCATTTGTCAATTTTGGCTTTTGTTGCCATTGCTTTTGGTGTTTTAGACACTAAGTCCTTGCCCATGCCTATGTCCTGAATGGTATTGCCTAGGTTTTCTTCTAGGGTTTTTATGGTTTTAGGTCAAATATTTAAGTCTTTAATCCATCTTGAATTAATTTTTGTATAAGGTGTAAGGAAGGGACCCAGTTTCAGCTTTCTACATATGGCTAGCCAGTTTTCCCAGCACCATTTGTTGAATAGGGAATCCTTTCCCCATTTCTTGTTTTTGTCAGGTTTGTCAAAGATCAGATGGTTGTAGATATGTGGTGTTATTTCTGAGGGCTCTGTTCTGTTCCATTGGTCTATATCTCTGTTTTGGTACCAGTACCATGCTGTTTTGGTTACTGTAGCCTTGTAGTATGGTTTGAAGTCAGGTAGCATGATGCCTCCAGCTTTGTTCTTTTGGCTTAGGATTGACTTGGCAATGTGGGCTCTTTTTTGGTTCCGTATGAACTTTAAAGTAGTTTTTTCCAATTCAGTGAAGAAAGTCATTGGTAGCTTGATGGGGATGGCATTGAATCTATAAATTACCTTGGGCAGTAAGGCCATTTTCACAATATTGATTCTTCCTATCCATGAGCATGGAATGTTCTTCCATTTGTTTGTATCCTCTTTTATTTCATTGAGCAGTGGTTTGTAGTTCTCCTTGAAGAGGTCCTTCATATCCCTTGTAAGTTGAATTCCTAGGTATTTTCTTCTCTTTGAAGCAATTGTGAATGGGAGTTCACTCATGATTTGGCTCTCTGTTTGTCTGTTTTTTGTGTATAAGAATGCTTGTGACTTTTGCACATTGATTTTGTATCCTGAGACTTTGCTGAAGTTGCTTATCAACTTAAGAAGGTTTTGGGCTGAGACGATGGGGTTTTTTAGATATACAATCATGTCATCTGCAAACAAGGACAATTTGACTTCCTCTTTTCCAAATGAATACCCTTTATTTCTTTCTCCTGCCTGGTTGCCCTGGCCAGAAATTCCAACACTATGTTGAATAGGAGTGGTGAGAGAGGGCATCCCTGCCTTGTGCCAGTTTTCAAAGGGAATGCTTCCAGTTTTTGCCCATTCAGTATGATATTGGCTGTGGGTTTGTCATAAATAGCTCTTATTATTTTGAGATACTTCTCATCAATACCTAATTTATTGAGAGTTTTTAGCATGAAAGGCTGCTGAATTTTGTCAAAGGCCTTTTCTGCCTCTATTGAGATAATCATGTGGTTTTTGTCTTTAGTTCTGTTTATATGCTGGATTACGTTTGTTGATTTGCATATGTTGAACAAGCCTTGCATCCCGGGATGAAGCCCACTTGATCATGGTGGATAAGCTTTTTGATGTGCTGCTGGATTCGGTTTGCCAGTATTTTATTGAGGATTTTTGCATCGATGTACATCAGGGATATTGGTCTAAAATTATCTTTTTTTGTTGTGTCTCTGCCAGGATGATGCTGGCCTCATAAAATGAGTTAGGGAGGATTCCCTCTTTTTCTATTGATTGGAATAGTTTCAGAAGGAATGGTACCAGCTCCTCCTTGTACCTCTGGTAGAAGTTGGCTGTGAATCCATCTGGTCCTGGACGTTTTTTGGTTGGTAGGCTATTAATTATTGCCTCAATTTCAGAGTCTGTTATTGGTCTCTTCAGAGATTCAACTTCTTCCTGGTTTAGTCTTGGGAGGGTGTATGTGTCAAGGAATTTATTCATTTCTTCTAGATTTTCTAGTTTATTTGCGTAGAGCTGTTTATAGTATTCTCTGATAGTAGTTTGTATTTCTGTGGGATTGGTGGTGATATCCCCCTTACCATTTTTTATTGCATCTATTTGATTCTTCTCTCTTTTCTTCTTTATTAGTCTTGTTAGCGGTCTATCAATTTTGTTGATCCTTTCAAAAAACCAGCTCCTGGATTCATTAATTTTTTGAAGGGTTTTTTGTGTCTCTATTTCCTTCAGTTCTGCTCTGATTTTAGCTATTTCTTGCCTTCTGCTAGCTTTTGAATGTGTTTGCTCTTGTTTCTCTAGTTCTTTTAATTGTGATGTTATGGTGTCAATTTTGGATCTTTCCTGCTTTCTCTTGTGGGCATTTAGTGCTATAAATTTCCCTCTACACACTGCTTTGAATGTGTCCCAGAGATGCTGATATGTTGTGTGTTTGTTCTCGTTGGTTTCAAACAATATCTTTATTTCTGTCTTCATTTCGTTAGGTACCCAGTAGTCATTCAGGAGAAGGTTGTTCAGTTTCCATGTAGTTGAGAGGTTTTGAGTGAGTTTCTTAATCCTGAGTTCTAGTTTGATTGCACTATGGTCTGAGAGACAATTTGTTATAATTTCTGTTATTTTACATTTGCTGAGGAGTCCTTTACTTCCAACTATGTCGTCAATTATGGAATAAGTGCGGTGTGGTGCTGAGAAGAATGTATATTCTGTTGATTTGGGTTGGAGAGTTCTGTAGTTGTCTATTAGATCTGCTTGGTGCAGAGCTGAGTTCAATTCCTGGATATCCTTGTTAACTTTCTGTCTCGTTGATCTTCGTAATGTTGACAGTGGGGTGTTAAAGTCTGCCATTATTATTGTGTGGGAGTCTAAGTCTCTTTGTACGTCTCTAAGGACTTGCTTTATGAATCTGGGTGCTCCTGTATTGGGTGCATATATATTTAGGATAGTTAGCTCTTCTTGTTGAATTGATCCCTTTACCATTTTGTAATGGCCTTCTTTGTCTCTTTTGATCTTTGTTGGTTTAAAGTCCGTTTTTTCAGGGACTAGAATTGCAACCCCTGCCATTTTTTTTTGCTTTCTATTTGCTTGGTAGATCTTCCTCCATCCCTTTATTTTGAGACTGTGTGTGTCTCTGCACGTGAGGTGGGTTTCCTGAATACAGCACACTGATGGGTCTTGACTCTTTATACAATTTACGAGTCTGTGGAACATTTAGCCCATTTACATTTAAGGTTAATATTGTTATGTGTGAATTTGATCCTGTCATTATGATGTTAGCTGGTTATTTTGCTCATTAGTTGATGCAGTTACTTCCTAGCATCGATGGTCTTTACAATTTGGCATGTTTTTGCAGTGCACTCAGCCTCTTTCTATCACACTATGTAAATAAAAGATTTGTTGGCAGCAATTTTCTTGGTGTGTTGGGTAAATTCTTCATAAATTCAGTTTTCAGTCTGACAGTGTTCATAAAAGTGGAATATAAAAGTAAAACATATGGACATTTTCCACCAGTTTTATTATGCAAAATACTTGATTTTGTATAAAATTGGATTTTTCAAGGCTAAGGAAATCTTCAATAAATCACATCAGCAGTTCTTCAATAAATCACATCAGCAGTTCTAAAAACATATATAGAACCCCGTGTGTTTTCCCACTGAGCAACTCTATGAGAAAGAAGGAGACCTGAAGGCTCTGCTATGGAAGCAAAGAGCGAGGGAGGGATGAACAGAGGGAGGGAGGGAGGGATGGCAGGATCGGGGGGAAGGAAGGACAAAACGAAGGGAGAGAAAGAGAGGAAAGGAGGGAGCCCAGGAGGGAATGATCTGATCATATTCGCAGAGTGTGACAGAAAATGGAAACTATGTTCTTTTGAAAACCCTCCATGTACAATGTAAGGTCTATTCTGTTTGGTCTGCATAGTGATGTGTCTTTGTTTTAATGCAGGGCCTCAGCAAGGATGTAGTGGTTATCTGACAGGTTCAAATAATACCTTTGTCTCTCCTGATTCTGATTCGAATGGAATATATGACAAGAATTTAAACTGTGTATGGATCATAATTGCACCTGTAAATAAACTAACTCACCTCACCTTCAATATGTTTGCTCTGGAAGCAGCAAGTACTAGGCAAAGATGCCTTTATGATTATGTAAAGGTAAGGATGTTTTATTTTTGTTACTCACCCCAGACTCTAATATAGTGTATTCCAGTTTATATCATTACAGGAAAATTGTGAGTACAGGTACTACTGCTTTTTAAATGACCTATTCTTCAATGATGCAACATTTAATATTATAGATGCTCTACCTTCATATCAAATTAATCTTTAATATGGGTGACTCAAATATTTTGTGTGACTGGCTTCTAACATTAGCATTAAAATCTCCTATTCATCAATGTCTTGCAAGAGACGATCTATGGGAAGGTTGATTTTCTGGAGAGAGATACTCAAAGGACCTTTGGCAAATCCTAAAATAAACAATGTCAGTGACACAAATAATACCTCTTAATTTGTCTATTTCTTAGGCTTATAGATTTGCTTATCATATTATGTTTAGATAGTAAAATGGTTCTGAAATCACATTAAAAGTAAATCAAGGCTGCGCACAGTGGCTCATGCCTATAATCCCTGCATTTTGGGAGGCCGAGGTGGGTGGATCACTTGAGGCCAGGAGTTCAAGACCAGCCTTGCCAATATGGTGAAACCCCATCTCTACTAAAAATACAAAAAATTAGCTGGGTGTGGTGGTGGGCACCTGTAATCCTAGCTACTAGGGAGGCTAAGGCAGGAGAATCCCTTGAGCCCGGGAGGCAGAGGTTGCAGTGAGCTGATAGCTTGCTAATGCACTCCAGCCTGGGTGACAGAGCAAGACTCCATCTCAAAAAATAAAAATAAAAATGAAAAAGTAAATCAAGAAACTTCTGTTCAATTGTTAAGACTCTTTAATATTAAATTATTATACCTGTCAGGTTATATGGGTTCAGATTACAAGTGTTAAGTCTCAATATTTACTACTGCACTCTCAGGGGAAAAATTAAAAGTATGGCAAGATTTCTATTTATGAGGAGCTTAAGTCTGATTGGAAAATTATGGGATGACACATGCAAATTAAGAATGTACAGTTCAGGTTAGTAAGCATGTAAGTGCTAATGAATGCATTTGATGCAGGCTTGAAGCAATGTGCAAGCTTAAAAGGAAAGAAAGTTCATGAAACTCTGGCATGATCAAGAAAGACATGATACAATCAGGGAAAACTTACTCAAGTCAGGAGAGATTTCAGGCAAGGTGAATATTTTCAAAAAGGTGCTGAACTTGGTATGTGTGTGTTGTCGAAAGTGTAAAGAGGCTGGCTATATTGAAGCAGAATAGTGCTAAAGAGTAGAAAGAAATAAGATGGCATAACTAGATAAATACTGAGATTACCAAGGATCCTGAAAGTCGAACTAATGACTTTAGACATTGTGAGGCTGAAAATAAGGAGTGGTTGAAGGTTTTCCAATGAGTGATGTGATGAGAGCAGTAGCTGGGGAAGATCTGAAATCAGCAGCTATGGGAACTGGAAGGAGAGGAGACTGGGAGGGCTCCAGGGAAAGGTCACCCCTAGGTGATGAGGTCACTCTTAGACAGATCAGGGGTGCAGCCATGGTGGAGAGGCAAGAGGGGTGCAAGAGAAACTTAAGTTCTAAGATGTCATAAAGTTTAAAGAAAATTGTTTTAAAAGAAAAGGAAAGAAAATTTGTGGACGGAATACCCATTTGAGTACATAATGATATGCTTATGTTTTTACTATGAAAAGGGCTAAGGCTGGGAGACCAGAAAAATAACAGTGTGGTTTTGGTGAGAGCAAGACAGACAAGTGAGACTGCAGTGGGCAGAGAATAGAACGGAGCTCCAGTGAGAAGACAGCTCCATGAATAGAGAGGACACAGCAGAGAGCCTTCCTTCCAGCAGGAGAAAGAATGCTTTCTTAGACGAAGTCAGCATGGATTCCAGAGAGTCAGGCTCTCAGCTCCAGGAGAGGTACCCAGGGAGGCAGTTGGAGAGGGCAAAAGGGTCAGAAAAAGAAACAGATGCATCATGAAAAAATAAATGTGAAGACCAGGAATAGTGCAGTATCCCTGAAGTCAAGGAGCAGGGGGATTCTTTTACAAAGCATGGGTGGTCAATACTATTAAATTGTAAAGTAGAGGCCAAGAAAGGTAAAGATGAAGAACAGCCCCATTCCATTGGATGACAACCATTTTAATAGAGTATTGGCACAGAAGCTGGATCGGAGGAGTTCATGAAAGACTAAAGATAACAGGGAATGTCAATTCAGGTTGAATTCTCCTTTCCTAAAATGAGACCTGGCCGGCCGGGTGCCATGACTCACACCTGTGATCTCAGCAGTTTGGGAGGCAGAGGTAGGCAGATTGCTTGAGCTCAGAAGTTTGAGACCAGCCCTGGCAACATAGTGAGACCCCGTCTCTGTGAAAAATACAAAAAAAGTATCTGGGTGTGGTGGTGTGCACCTATGGTTCCAGCTTCTCGGGAGACTGAGGTGGGAGGATCCCCTGAACCCAGGAGGTAGAGGCTGCAGTGAGCTGTGATTAAGCCATTGCACTCCAGCCTGGGCAACAGAGTGAGACACTTTCAAAAAAAAAAAAAAAAAAAAAAGGTGGGGAGAGACCAAAATGACTAGAGTAGTCCTAAAGCTGAATTCAGAACTGTTCAAGAGCTCCCCTGGTTTTACAGAAAGGTAATAAGGTTTAGAGACAGACAGTATGGGGACTCACACCCAATTTTGCTGTCAGACCAGTTTCCTAATCTCCCCAATTCCTCATCACTTCATCTATTTTTCTTTAAATCACATAATAGTACCTGCCATGAAAGGCAGTTTTGAAGATTAAAATTATGTGTACTAGAGTGTTTAGCACTGTGCCTGACATAAATTGTAAACAAATTTACCTCCCCTTTTTTCCCCCCTTGGAGTAATTCCAAATAGGCATGGACACTATGGAATTTCTTTTTCTTAAAAATTAAAAATAATGGATTTACATATAAAATTACAATTTCAAGAATGTTTTGAGGATGGCCTTGCTAGGAGAGTTGATTGGATTTATTCTCAAGATCCAATTTTATAGAGCGTGATTTGATAATGTCATTAAAACAGCTTGTCATTGTCTGAATTTCCGCAATTCATTCAGGCCAGAAACTACAATATCAAAAACAAGGAGTTATTTTCTTGCTTCAAAATAAAATACTTTTTTTTCAAATAAATTCTGTTCAGAACTATTCTTTTTTTCCCCCTTGGAAAAGCAATTTCCTTCAACTGGCAATGTTTCCAACTACCAGTAAACTGGCAGATCAAAGAACAGCCCTTGGAATGTGGAGCTTGGAGGTTTCCTTATTAAAGAGATTTTTCTGTGATAAATGGGACATTTGATTCCTTTTAGATTTTTTTTAGAGATTATAAATCACTTTTTAGAAAAGCTAATTTAACTGAACTCTGTGGTAGATACACAAGTAAAATCATACCAGTTCCATTATTCATTCATAATTCTATCATGATTGTCTGTGAAAGGGTTGACTTGGAGAGTAATTATGGTAATTGAATCACCTAGTGAATTGTGCATTTCACTGAATGGTCTCTGTTGAAATCCACATCACATCCATTGCAGAAGGAGTTAGTTGGCAAGGGTATGTGCCAGGCCATGTACCAGCATCACTGGAGGTGTAGAGAGCTAAAGGCATATCTTGAGGAGTTCCAGCTTCTTGAGGAGCTGTTAATAAAGTGTAGAAGACTGACATATAAACAAATAATATACATTTAAATAATTACATTTAAAGTACAAATAAAATACATTTAAATAATGGACATTTTTGTCACGTTGTATAACATGTTGTATAAATGATGAAAATCATAAATAGAAACAACGTAGAAGGGCAGAGCAGAAGAGGCTGTGATTGTGTTTTGGGGTTCAGGAAAGGCTTCCTAGAGGGGATGGCTGAGCTGGGATTTACAAAATAAACAGAAACTTACTCCCTTTTGTGATGCTTTACAAAATTGAGAGGAACATCACAAAAGAATGCTTCCTGTGGGAGGCTGACTACCAAAATGGAGAAGGAAAGGAAAGCTACATCCTCTCATGCCCAGGTTCTTGACTCCTAAATTACCACTTGCTTGTCACTCTTGTGGTAAGCAGTGACTTGGGCAGCAGAGAGGGGCCAGGAGCGTGAACCTAGTTGACTTTTTCTGCCAGGAAATATGGAACCAGCAGAGAGATGTACTCATCCTAACATTGCCCAGTTTTTCCTCAACCACATCGTGCCCCTTTTCTGTTTCTTTTTTCTTTTTTTTTGAGACGGAGTTTCGCTCTTGTCACCCAGCTAGAGTGCAATAGTGTGATACTGGCTCACTGCAACCTCTGCCTCCCCGGTTCAAGCGATTCTCCTGCCTCAGCCTCCCAAGTAGCTGGGCTTACAGGCGTGTGCCACCACACCTGGCTAATTTTTGTGTTTTTAGTAGAGACGGGGTTTCACCATGTTTGCCAGGCTGGTCTCAAACTCCTGACCTCAGGTGATCCACTTACCTCAGCCTCCCAAAGTGCGAGGATTACAGGTATCAGTGCCCCTTTTCATAGCCAATATTTTGTAATGCATCCTTTCCCACCTGAAGTGAATATCATCTATGCTATAACCTACCCATAATGTAATTTCAAAAAATCACTATAATATCCTAAAGGCAATGAAAAGGAGAAATAAAAGGAAAGTACATAAAATAGTGTATATTCGCGTATGTCAGTATTCTAACACTGCTACGCAAAGTCATGTAATAAAATAGATCCCTTTTATATGTGGAATGGTGGTGAATAACAAGTATAAATTTAAACAAATATGAGTGGGTTATATTTGCAACCCATATGCCAATAGTGACGTCGCCATTTACAACATGAATTTCCAAACTGGTGGAAAGACTTAAAACAAACATTTCTAAACCAAACAAAGTACAGTCTTCCCTCAGCTTACACAATAATTACATTTCTGGAAATTTGGTGCATATTGAAACTGTGCAAAAATATTTTTGTGTTTACATACAAAATGGATTTAGGTTCTGGGATCAAATAATGACAAAAAGTTTTCTTTACACAAATGTCAGACAGGACATTCAAAAGTTATGTGGGACATAAGTTCTCACTTTGCAAAACTGTACCGTGAATTACTAAATGCCAGTTATAGCCCCAAATTATAGTGATGACCCAAAAACCACCACTCTTGTGCAAAACACTCTCTACGGGGTGGTATTGACCTCATTGAGAAGGTCTGATTTAACGCGCTGGGCTTAACCATTCAGTCTGTGTCAGACACTGGAGCTGAGGAGGGGCGGTCCATCTTTGGGGAGAGGATCAGCAGTCTATGGAAGGTATCACATTCCTATCCATATGAGGTTGCACCTACTATTCATTTATTCTTTCATTCAATCAATGTTAATTAGCATACCTACTATATTCTAGACATTGCTCCAACAACTAGAAAAGAACATTGAGATTTTAGAAAACAATACTAGGAAAACTCCTGCACTTGAAGAGCTGATTCTAATCATTGCTTCTTTGTGGCTTTTTTCTGAGGCAACTGGGACTAATATAACTTTTCTTCCCCAGAAGATTCTGAAATGAGTCAGAGTTTAGCCCCAAAACTGAAAAGTCACTCTCTATTCGTCTACCCATACTAAATTATGCCCTGGCATGTTGCCCAGAAGACCCCATCAGACATTCTGCAATAAGATCAAAGAATTCATGAAGATACTCTAAGATACTCCAAGTAAGAATATCAAAATCCTCCTGTGATCAAACTCCCAGGGAAATATTAAAAGATAAAGTCCTAAGGATATTAATATATAAAAGTATTAAATTTGAAAAGAATTATAGTCCAATATCAAAGCCTATTTCCCTTGTGCATTAAAAGTTCATAGGAAGTAAAATCCAAAAATTTTCTTTCCCAGTTTCTCTGACTGCTCAAGTCAATAGCTGGGTGAAGTGTGGGATCTTGCTGTGGTTGTAGCAGAGCCTGCCTGCCACTAAATTATTTGTACAATGCCTTCAAGACCTTTAGCAGATTCTAAAACTATCAGAGTTCTAAAAGTTGAGAAAATATAACATTCTTCTCAGCACTTACCCACATCCACAAGACTTAAAACGTAATTCAAGCTCCAGGTCCAACGCAGTTGTGCTAGGAAATGTATGCTCCCAGAATGCAGCCCATAGCTGCGTATGATGGTGTAGATCCTAAAGACACCATTTATATCCCAGTTTATATATGATTCCCTCTCCTCATCATTGTATAGGGCACACCCTGCAAAGCACTGTAGGGCAACTGGCAAAAGTCTTTAGTGGAGACTTAGTGTTATCAGAGAATAAGAAAGCAGATACAGATCTTGGGTTTGACACACAGGAGTCTAGAGCCTCTTATGTCAGTTATCCTGAGGCCAAAAGCTATTTCAACGCATTTAGGAGAAATCTTACTGTGGTAGTGAATGAACTAACCCAACGCCAGCTTGGGGCCAGGCACATGTGTCATTTCCTTCCATCTAGCCCTGGCTTCTGCCTCATACCTTCTTTCACATTTACCAGTTATCCATTTAAAGCCCAAATCTGAGCTTACATCATGTAGGATCAGATCCAAACTCCTTGGCATGAAATGTATGGAACTTCACAGCCTTGTTTGCTGGACTTCGTCATTTCTCCTGTTCTCTCACCCTAGCCTCCAGGCCCAATGAAGGGGGTCAGAAGTTGTTGACACATGCCATGCGTTTCACACTTCCGTGGCCTGGCACTCATGTCTGTCTGGCTGGGATACCCTTCCTCTTTTGTAGGTCTGGAAGGTCTCTACTTACATTTAAGGGCCAATCCAAATGTCTGTCTCCATCATGTGGATTCTCATGATACACTTCCATTCTTTTATTGTGGCACTTACTTTTCTCTATTTTGTATATAATTTATATACACACATATATTTATATGTATACATATATAGTGTATGTGCATATACACACAAGTATATATACATTTAATTTATAGACCTTTACTCTCCTTTGTTCATGAGGAGGTCTATGTCTTGAAGGTCTAGAAAGGGCTTTATACATCCTTGTATGCACAGGACCCAGCACAGAGGCCTGGCACACAAGTCCCAGAATAAAAATGCTTGCGGCCGGGAGCGGTGGCTCATGCCTGTAATCTCAGCATTTTGGGAGGCCGAGGCGAGCGGATCACGAGGTCTGGAGTTGGAGACCAGCCTGGCCAACATGGTGAAACCCCGTCTCTACTAAAAATACAAAAATCAGCTCTGTGTGGTGGCAGGCGCCTGTAATCCCTTGGGAGGCTGAGGCTAGAGAATCATTTGAACTCAGGAGGCGGAGGTTGCAGTGAGCTAAGGCAAGATCACGCCATCGCATCACGCCTGTTGCTTGGGCAACAGGGCGAGACTCCATGTCAAAAAAAAAAAAATGCTTGCTAATATAAACGTGATCATAAAGACAGCAATGATTATCATGAAATTTTAACTTGCTTACCAGAAAAAGTGCATGATCTAAAACTTGGCAAATGTGCTATTCTGTGAAACAAGGGGGTGAAGATTAGAAAACTCGAGCTTCTTCGGATTCTGAATTAACTAAAATCATATTTAAGTTGGAAAGACAGTGCCATCTAGTGGTGCATTTCTTTTTCTTTTGAAATTACTGGTTTTAGCCATTCCTGTCTTATATAATTCTAGCACTTTAAGATAATGTCAGTGGTCATGGTCATGGCTGTTCTGTGGCCTTGAGCACATCATAGCTCTGTTATGAATTTAATATTTGGAGTTAGATACACACAGATACTCATTTAGAAATACAATAGGGCGGGGCGCGGTGGCTCACGCCTGTAATCCCAGAGGCAGAAGTTGCAGTGAGCCAATATCACGCCATTGCACTCCAGCCTGGGTGACAAGAGCGAAACTCCGTCTCAAAAAAAAAAAAAAAAAAAAAGAAAAAGAAAAAGAAAAAAAAAAAGAAACAGAAAAGGGGCACTGCGGATCACGAGGTCAGCAGATCGAGACCATCCTGGCTAACACGGTGAAACCCCGTCTCTAGTAAAAATACAAAAAAAATTAGCCGGGCGCGGTGGCGGGCTCCTGCAGTCCCAGCTACTCGGGAGGCTGAGGCAGGAGAATGGCGTGAACCCAGGAGGCGGAGCTTGCAGTGAGCCGAGATAGCGCCACTGCAGTCCGGCCTGGAGAAAGAGGGAGACTCCGTCTCAAAAAAAAAAAAAAAAAGAAAAAGAAAAAGAAAAATATATATAATGAAGATTACTCAGAAGAAAACAAATGTTTTCTAGTTATGTGTTTGAGAGAAATCCAAGCACCCACTATTTCAAAGGATGTTTCTAGAAGGCTGCCATGGCTGCGAATTGTTCTGGGTGCTGGCGACACCACAGTGAAGAAGTCAGACAGAGTCTCCGTCTCCCCACCCGTGGGACTTACATCCTTGTTGGGAAAGAGACCGGACAAAGCAAATAAACAATAAATAAGATCGGTTTTGATTATATTAGGAAAATAAAACAGGATGATGCTGGGGGAGGGCAACATTCGATAGCACGGGCTTCTCTGAGGAGGTGACATGTGAGGTGAGGGCCCATGACAGGGAGTCCTTAGCTGTGCGGGTTCAGCTTCAGCTGAGGAAAGACGTCTCCTGGCAGGAAGAGCTGCAGGAGCAGGGCCATGGGCAGGAGTCCTCCTGGGATGAAGGAAGTGCAACCAGCAGTGAGGTGCGGGCGGCCTGGGAAGGGGGCACAGGCCAGAGCAGCTGGGGCTTGCAGACCGTGGGAAGGAGCTGGAATTTTACTTTAGGTGCAACGGGGATCTGCCGGAGCATTTTAGTCAGAGCAGGAGCAGCATCTCATTGGAGTTTGCAGACATGCAGGCAATTCAGTGGAGAACACTATGGCTGCTCCGGAATTAGGTCTATTAAGAAGATGTTTCAGTGGGAACAGGTGAAGAACAATGGTGGTCACCTGGAGATGGAGCCCTCTGAGATATGTTTTGAAGGTAGAATGGAGTGGATGTGGAGTGAAGAGAGAGAGAGGAATCAGAGATGACTGAAGTTGAAGGCTTGAAACATTGAGGTAAAGAAGCCTCAGGGAGAACAATTTTGGGAGGGCTTGTGGAAGAGAGGAATCAAAGCACTTGTTTATTTATTTATTAGATATTTATTGAGTGCCTCTCATGTGCAGACACCTAAAAACTGGGAACATGGCAGTGAGCAGAACAGAAATCTGTGCATTCATGGAACTTGTATTCTCTTCAGCGGGAAAGACAATGAAATAAACAAGTTAGCCTGGGCAACATAACAAGACCACATCTCTAAAATTTTTTTATTAGCTATGCATAGTGGCATGCACCTGTAGTCCCAGTACTTAGGAGGCTGAGGTGGGAGGATCACTTGAGCCCAGAAGTTCAAGGCTGCAGTGAGCTATGATTGTAGCACTACACTCCAGCCTGGACAACAGAGTGAGACCTTGTCTCAAAAAAAAAAAAGTTAAATATGTAGTATGTAGAAGAAGGTAATACTTGCTGTGGAGAAAAGTCAAGCAGGAAAGGAGATGGGAATGTTGGGAGAGTTTACACAAGGAAGGCCTTATTGAGTTGGGGCTATCTTTTTTTTTTTTTTTTTTTTTTTTTGGAGACAGTCTTGCTCCATCACTCAGGCTGGAGTGCAGTGAAACGATCTCAGCTCACTGTAACCTCCACCTCCTAGATTCAAGCGATTATCCTGCCTCAGTCTCCTGAGTAGCTGGGATTACAGGCATGTACCATCACGCCGGCCAATTTGGGGATGTCTGAGTAAAGACCTGAAGAAATGTAGGAGGACAAACGATGTGGATATACAGGGAAGAGCATTCCAGGCAAAGGGAACAGCAAATGCCATACCCAAGAAGCAGGAGCATGCCTGGTTTGGCTCAAGAAGCAAAATGAACAAAGTGGAGACAATAAGAAATTAGATCAGAAAGGTCAGGGGTGGGATAGGAGGAGAGAAGGCCATTGTGATGGCTTTGGTTGTTCTATTGAGTGGATGGGCAGTTAGGAGGGTTTCAGCAGAGCGATGACCTGGTCTGACTTACATTTTAACAGTATCCCTCTCGATGACATTTTGAGAATAGACTAAGAGGAACAAGAACAGAATCAGGGGCTTCGTGGGAGTCTCCAGTGATCATCAAGGCAAGAGATCAGAGCAACTAGGGCCAGAGTGTTAGTGGGTGCAGTGGTTAAGGTAGCAGTGGGTGAGCGGACTCTCATGACACATTCTTTTTAAAATCATAGGTTACTTTCCCAAAGAGGAAAAAAATGTTAGGCATCATACCAGGTTTTTACTGAAAGTCATAATATAATCAATCCAATTATAATTCTGTTCCTTAATTAAGACCACCTCTAAGAACATCAATGTAAAAATGTTTAATCATGACCTATTGCGACTTCACATCCAATTTAGTGTGAAAGATGCAACTTTTTTGTAAATAATGGAGAAGTAATGAATTGTTTTTCTTTTCAGTTATACCATGGGGTTAGTGAAAATGCCAACTTGGCTGGAACGTTTTGTGGTTCCACTGTACCTGCTCCTTTTATGTCTTCTGGTAACTTCCTTATGGTTCAATTTGTCAGTGACTTAACATTAGAAAGGGAAGGATTTAATGCTACATACACCATCATGGACAGTGAGTAAATAGAAGCATTTTTATATGTTATGAAATACACATGTATTTAGGCACTGAAAAGAATGCCCTGCTTATTATATTGAAATTTCAATGTTAATTACTAAACTCAATGTCAATTACTATCTAAACTCAATGTCAATTACTAAACACCATGTTAATTACTCTATGTTTAATCTGTGGTACAAAATTTGATACAATTTTTAGTCAAGGATATAAACCCCCAATTCTTAATGGAATGATGAAAATATAGCTCCTCTGGGGTGAGAGATGAGGAAGACAGAATTTTAAAGACTGCCTGAGATGAGACATGAATAAATTGTCTCCTGTGTTGCTTTTTCTTCCCAGTGCCTTGTGGTGGAACATACAATGCAACTTGGACCCCACAAAATATTTCATCACCCAATCCATCAGACCCAGATGTCCCATTTTCCATCTGTACTTGGGTCATTGACACCCCTCCACATCAGCAGGTCAAGATAACTGTTAACTGTGTGGGTGTTAACAGCTGAGCTCATAAGACTGCATGCAGAATTACTTACAGCTTCAGGACTCACCACAGGTAACAATTACAGGATGAATGACAGTCGCATCTTTTCACTAGCTTTTGCAAAACACTTGAAATAATGAGTCCATGATTAAATAATTTTCTAAGTTACTTCCAGCTTAATGTGTTTTCCATCTGTACACAAAGCCCTCCAATCAGGTGTGTCGAGAAACTTGTACTTGGTCCTGTAGGTCCAGAGCTCTCAAAGCTTTGTGTGCCTAAGAATGTGTTAAGATGCATCTTAAAAGTGCATCCTCCCTGGCACACCCTCAGAGACTGAGTTATAACACCCATTTATCTGACTTTTTGACAAACATCTCTGGTGTTTTGGTGCCAATACCAGAGCTCCATGGACCATGCTTGGAGAAATACATATAGTTAGTAGGATTTATGTATAGGCTGAATTGAAAGGGTCAATACAGAACACAAGAGAATCAGTGAAGAGGGTGTTTGGCACCAGTTTCAGAGGTCTATATTCATGGTAATATAAGAGAGATAAAAAGAAAAGGGCCAGGTGCGGTGGCTCATGCCTGTAATCCTAGCACTTTGGGAGGCCGAGGCAGGTGACCTGAGGTCAGGAGTTCAAGACCAGCCTGGCCAATGTGGCGAAACCCTATCTCCACTAAAAATACAAAAAATTAGCCGGGTTCAGTGGTGTGTGCCTATAACCCCAGCTACTCGGGAGGCTGAGGCAGGAGAATCGCTTGAACCTGGGATGCGGACGTTGCAGTGAGCCAAGATTGCGCCACTGCACTCCAGACTGGGCGACAGAGCAAGACTTTGTCTCAACAACAACAACAACAACAAAAACAAAGAGGCTGGGCCCGGTGGCTCACACCTGTAATCCCAGCACTCTGGGAGGCCGAGGCAGGTGGATCATAAGGTCAAGAGATTGAGACCATCCTGGCTAACACGATGAAACCCCGTCTCTACTAAAAATACAAAAAAAAAATTAGCCGGGCGCGGTGGCAGGTGCCTGTAGTCCCAGCTACTCGGGAGGCTGAGGCAGGAGAATGGCGTGAACCCAATCGCGCCACTGCACTCCAGCCTGGGTGACAGAGCCAGACTCCGTCTCAAAAAAAAAAAAAAAAAAAAGAAAGCCATTTTGAGCTTTACAAAATGCTGAGTCTGAATTTCCTCTGGAATAAGATGTTGAGGAGACAGTTGGACACAAAGTGGGATGTTGACGTAAGGCCCAAAGATTTTTGTGCATCATCATTATCATGATAAGTAATTGAAATAATGAGAAGAATAAGATTATCCAGGGAAAAATATGTAAAGGGAGAGGCCGTGAACTGAGGATGGATACCAGGGAGAACATCTGAGAATACCTGGATTGTCTTTCTGCAGTTGGGGGAGCAACTAACCCTCCCCAGTTCATTCCAAGAATGTCATGTTCAAGCCCCATGTGCTGGAATAGTAGAGTCCCATTTGCTGTCTTCTGAGTTTTCAGGGTCCTCTTCATTATAAATCTGGGGTCCCCTGCTTCTCACCTGGTCTTGCTGGGGAGAGAAAAGTTCCATTTGTCTGACTCCAATGTGGAGAGGTGTGAGATGTGCTGGCAGCTGAATAGGCCCTGGACTTGCTCCGTTTTGTGCAAAGCATAGACGCTGAGATGAGCTCCCAAGCTCTCAAGATGGACAAGATGCTAGATTATCATCATTCTGTTGGTAATGGTTTTCAGGACAAAATCCCCATTACCCAGTGGTACCCTTACTGGAAGGACTTAGAGCCAAGTGGAACAAGGTCCTTTGGGTGAAGCCTTTTCCCCCTGCTTCATGAAGCTAAGACAATGAGGATCATGGTGGACCACTCAGCGGGTCACAGAGTGCCACTTACAGAGCACTGGGCACCAGCTGGAACATAACAGCAGCTGGAGTGGCTGTGAGTAAGACCCAGTGTTTGTCATGAGTGAATAATGTTTTCAACTGAATGAATACAGGAAACAGTCAAGGGTTTCAGACTGGGTAGGTAGGGAGGAAACAAACATTGACGGATGAGCTGGGAGAAACTGGGATTCTCAGGGTATCCAAGAATAGACAGAGAAGGTCTAATTGGAAGATCATGAAGGAATGATGTGTAGGGCTGTTATAGAGGATGTACAGTAGCTACCTGGCATTGGGAATGAATGGAGACACAGAGATGGAAGTCACTGGTGTTAAGAAATATAAAGTGAGGATGTTTAATGGCTTGTCTGTATAAACACTGAAACCTCTAAGCGTTCAGAAAGGAAATTGGGGGCAGGAGATTACTATGAGCTGAGACACCTCAAGTCTTTCATAAATGCTGGGAAGTAACCAGGAGAAAAGTAAGTGAGAGTGATGACAATGGTGAGAATATATTTGACCAGACGTAGAGACCCTCAAAGGTGAACCAGCTTTGAGGCAAGGATGGAAGCTGCAGTGAGGAACGTGGAGCATCCCTCCCTTCCCCCTAGGCTGACCCCCCACCCTTCCTACTCAATGAACTGTGGAGCATGGGAAAAGAGTGGCCTTTACCAGGAGGCTGGTGGAGAAACAGGTTTTGCTAAGGCTACAAAGTGGACAGGCGGAGGATGTATACAGAGAATAATTGACCGTGCAGTTAAAGTTCACAGGATACAGCAAAGTTAGACAAGGACCAAGAGCAGGAGACAGTTGGGAGGAGGAGTGGAAGTCCTGAGCAGTAAGAGGAGTTTGCAAGCAGAGGTGGGTTGGGTCTTTCAGTAGGTTCCTAAGGACTGCAGATATTAGAGACATACTTGTGACAGGGAGGCTGCAAATACCCTGACTTTGGTACAACTTGTTTTTATGCAAGAACTGGTGAGCATTCAACTGCATTTACTCCAGGTTTTTGAGAGGTAATGAGGGCTGCCCAAGTGTTACAAAGGGGAACCGGCACCTCATTACAGGCCCTGGCTGGCTTGGGGATGTACAGTGGAACCAAAGGCTCTGATTAGATTTGCTAAGGGGTAGCAAGGGCTGGATCAGGGCAATGATGGTTGTTAGTCTCATGGAGCTCAGGACTGGCAAAAGCCCCAGGAGGAGAAATCCAGTGAACTCTCAAACAGCCCAGTGGTGCTCAGAGCAATGGCACAGGCCTCGACTAGGAAGTCACATCAGAGGGGAGGGGTCTTGTTTTCAGCAGGGATGTGTCTGTGGTTTCAGCAGAAACTTTGCCTCCCCTCCTCCCTCCCCTCTGGGAAGGTGCGACTTGTATCAGTTCCAAGGCCAATGTGAGTCTTCTTGCAGAGCACTTCCAACAACAGAGCTAGTTTCCATGGTTAAATATTTAAGCCATACTTTTATAGGCAGTTTAATTTCTGTTATGCTGTTCTCTTCTAAAATAAATCTAACATGATTTGGCTTCCATTTCATTTCAGAGTCATGGAAATTCAAGAATTCAGTTCTGTGGCAGAAATGCTTCGGCTGTGCCAGTGTTTTATTCTTCTATGAGTACTGCAATTGTCATTTTCAAATCTGGAGTTTTAAACAGAAATTCTAGAATGAATTTCACCTATCAGATAGCAGGTGAGCCCCAGAACTTCATCTTTTATTAAGAAAAGCTGCCATCATTACAAATATTCCTAGAATAATTACAATTATTTCTAGAATTGACTCCCGTGAGTAAATTAGGATTTGTTAACAAAAACCACACCCATCTCTTAACTAGAACCCGGGCCCAATTTAGCAAATTACTAAAGTTGGTTTCTAAAGAGGTAAAGAGAATACAATACTAACCAAGATGCTTAGAATGCTAGCATTTTCTTCAACGTCCATGTAGTTGATTTTAAAAATATACTAGTTATTTTGTTAATTTACCCACTTAACCACACTGAATATACATATTTATTTATGAGAAATATATATATATTTGCAAGAGCTTTATCAAAATATAATCCTCATATCATACAATTTACCCATTTAATGTTTATATTTCAGAGGTTTTTAGTATTTTCACAAGGTTGAAAATCTTAGAAAATTATTTTTGTAAAAATCAAAAAGCCTTAAAAGAGTTACCTGATTACTATCACTGAGAAGTTTATTTTCACAGAACACTTTATTTGATATTTATTTTGAATTGATTCAAATGAAAGCTGCCTTTGGTTAAACAAACAAAAGTACTTTAGATTTTTTTTTACAAAAAAAAAAAAGGTAAAGAATGATTTCCCACAAATAACTCACAAATGGATTTAAAATCCTTGCGCAAAACTCTGTCTTGGAGGTAGTGTCCTTGTTTAAAAGAGAGTCTGAATGCTAGCCACTTCACCTCAATGTGATCAGAAAAGTTCAAAGGATCCTCGAGTATTCGTCTTTAAAGGAGAAGGCTCCTGTGTCATGCTTCCTGTAGGGGTGTTTGTGTGAACGAGCTGCTGCATTGCATCTGTGTGTGCTGCTTGAAATTCACTTCACTGCTCAGGGTCTCAATTATCTCAAAGGTAAACGAAGAAGCTGGATTACTTTTTTCTAAAGTTTGTTCACATGTAATGATCTTTTTGAATTATTCCTGTGAAGTTGAAAGAGCACTGAACACCGGAATGCATACATTAATTATGCATATTTTTCTTCTAAGATTGCAACAGAGACTATCACAAGGCATTTGGCAACCTGAGGAGTACTGGATGGCCAGATAACTATGACAGTGACATGGATTGCACCATTACTCTCACAGCCCCCCACAACCACACCCTCTTTTTTCATTTGTTTGGCATTGAGAACTCAATTGAATGCAGAAACGATTTCTTGGAGGTAATATGCATTTGAATATCATTTAAATGGTGATGGATTTTACACCTTTTCTTTAGTGCTTCTAATGCTCTATGATTCTTACTTGTTTCATTAATTTATTCATTACCCTTTCATTCCCTAAACATTTACAGAGCACCAGTCCAAACACCGGAAATTGGGAACCTCAGGGCCCTCGGAAAACTCCTAGTCTGGTGGAAAGGACAGATGGGGTATAGCCAATTACAGCACAATGTGGAAAGGACTAACTGAGTCCAGCAGGGGTAGGGGTTCCTAACTCAGTCTGGGAACTAGAAACCTTCTTTAAGAGGGCAATATGTAAGTTGAGACCTAAAAGGATCAGAGGAAAGTCTAAGAACAACATGCTGATTCTGTAAAATGAAACTGAATGATACTAAATAGCTCACCTAATTTCCCTGACAGCTACAGTAAGTTTGGGGCATCGTCAACATCCTCTAAAGACAAGTGTTGCCTTGAATAAGTGCTCCCTTGTTGCAGGAGGTGTGGTCTGTCCTTTTTCCACCACAACTCCAGAGCTCTAATTTGGACACAGAAGTGACTTTGCTGTTTGCCCATTCTCCACCCATTCACCCCCCACTCCCACCCCAGGACACACTGAGAGAGAAGCCCCCCTTGCACCTGGAGCAGGCAGAGCTATGCCCCTTGTGGGCCTGAACCTTTGGGGTCTTCCAGAGCCCCTGGTGAGCTCCCTCTGTGCTCTTTCTGCCACATCACCTGCATTGAGCATGTGAGATGGAACATGAATATCATTGCTCATAGGCAGGAAACGGTCTGAATAAGACTCATCTGATGCGGACCCAGTGTGTGGAACTCAGCACCTGTGTTTTGCCAGAAAACCCCCAGAGCTCATGCGGCTGCGACCTTTGCAAGCTCTGTTGAAAATGCATTCATCCTTAGGAAATAAACTCAGGTGGAACCTGAGACTCAAAAGGATAAGGATGCTGAATTCCTCTGAGAGTGGAATTTAAATCTAAACCTCATCCCGATGCTCTCTAAACTGGCTTTGTTTCACCATACAAGAGGCTTCAGTAAGGTTTCCAAAAAGTTTGCTTGTTCCTCTACACCTGATCTGGAGTTGTATTTTTTGTTTTATTTTTTTTCTCACTGCCTCTTTGATCAGGTCTTCATTCAAAATAAGCTGCCCAAGATGATTTCATCTTTGTAGCATAAACAAATGTACTGGTGTATGCAGCAGGCTTCTTTCCTTCTGTGGGAGGATTCTTTCCAGTGGGCTTCTGTTCAGCTGCTAGTTTCTTGGTAGCTGCAGCCTTTGTTCCCAACAAAACATCTTTTCTCGCCTGCAACCCACCTCATCTGATTTGGCTTCTAGGGCTGCTGTCACCTTCTGCCCGACCTGGTGAGGAAGGGTGTTCTGGCACATGGTCTTTGCCTATGGGTTTAGCTTCAACATGATTCCTGATGCAGTTTTATCATCCTGGAAAGCTCTCCCCTTTGGAATTCATCTAAATCCTTTATTAATCAATAGCCTTAACATGTAGTGCCATAAATAACACTCAGAGGAAGCTCATGCCTTTTCTAAAGGAATATTCCCATGACAGGAAACCAAAAGACGTATGTAGCAGGGAGGAAACGAAGAGACAAATACAGTATTCTTTGTGCCGGTCAGGTTACTCAACTTGGACCTATGTACCTCCCCCACCATGGAGATCCATATATTTATATGAAGTGTAAAGCAGAAAGAATGAGGCGAGTGGGATCTGGAGGAAAGATGGAATAATCCCATTAGGCTGGAGTCACAGTGCAACTAACTCTTAACTCACTCCAGCTTGAATGGACCATTATTGATCAGAGTCAACATTTGCCATTTGCCTGATAGATGCTGGGAAGCAAAGCCTTGCTTTCCAGCCATGGACAGTAAGAACTCTTCCTCCTCGCTGTCCTTCATTACTCCGTAGAATGGATCTGAAACTTCCTGTCCCATAAGCAAAGAAAGGAAACCACAGCTTAGGCCTGTAAAATGTAGCTCTGTCTGGCTCTCAGTGGGAAGACTGTGGGCATAGTTTATTGGCAGCTGGACCAGGAAGCCTCAGCATTCCATTCTTGTGAACTGCCGTGGGAACAGAAATGTCTGACTGAGGATTCTGTGTTACTACCAAGTGAGGGACGAGCTCTAGACCATGCCTGGAATCTGCGATTGTTTTCATGCCTTCACCTCCCCTTCCAGGATCCTCTGATGTCGCAGGGATGCCTGCTGCTCTCGGTGGCCCCATTCCTCCTAGGAGACGAAAGTGAATAAGACAAGTTGTTGGCAGTGTCCGTGAAAATTAGTATCTCACTGCTCCTCTCAGAGCAACGCCATTTTAAAAGAGGACCCCTAGGTGAAAACACCCAAACTCAAGAGTATGGTGCTGGCAGGTCTTACATATGGCAGCCCCCCTATCTACTAGTGGATAACTGGCTACTCTGTCATGGCAAGTCTACTTTATTTAAACACTTAGCAGAATAATCCCTGAAGCACTAGAAAGGCATTAGTCTCTCCCATGGGCTACTACATAGACCTAAAAGGAATCTCACCTGATCAACACAGCCCAGCAAGATTAGAGTGTCTTAACTCTGTGACTTAAGATACCAGCAATTAACCAAATTTTAAATCATGGAATTACAAAGGGAAGAGAGGAACTTCCAATGTTTTGAATACATGGATCAGTAAAATCAGCATTTCTACATGTCAGGCTGGTTCCAACATACATTGCCTGTGTAACGTTTCCTTTAGAAGCGTTGAGAGCCCTCCTGGAAGCAGGGCTAGTTGTGAATGCAGGGTAGGAGCCAGGCTGGGGGACAGAAAATGGTTGAATTCACAGTGTGGTTCTCTCTTCCCTCAAAACACCAACTCATTTCCTGTTTTTATATGTGTCTATTCAAAAATGAGGAGTTGAAACATAAAAGCAACAAGGCCTCGGAATGTGTTTTTAAAACACGTTTAACAACAGTCAGAAGTTGTATAGATTTGTAATTCTGTCCTTCACCCATACAGAAATTCCTTTTGTTCTGAACTTTATTATACTTTGCATTGTATTTTTTTCATAGCCCCTTTACAGCCAAGTAATTTTCAATGGGAAACCCGTGTGCGCGCACACACATACACACACACACACACACACACACACAATGAAAAATGTATAATAGTTGACTGGAAACAGGGCAGGCAACATTGCCCCCACCCATCCCCACCCTTTAAAAATTCACTTTACCTACATTCTTCCAAATGTCTCCCCAAAAGCAAAGGCTGCAGGATCATAGCACAAACTATTATATAAAAAAGCAGACTGATGTTTTAATTGCTACAGGTTAACAGATATTTCTGAATCCAAATACAAATGTTTTTTGATCTACACATGGGACATTTTTCCCCTTTGCAAGTGAAGATGACTTCTGCATATATTTTCAGAAAACCCTTCATTCTTATGTGTATAAAAAGACAAAGCTTTTCCAAAAAGTGTCATCATTCAAATTGTCTCACGGTGTAATGTATATACATTGGAGAAGAAAGTGTAAGTTTAATAATGAATGACTCCTTCCTAAAGGTGAGAAATGGAAGTAACAGCAATTCACCATTACTTGGCAAGTACTCTGCTGCCAAACCCTGTCTTCTCTCAAAATAATGAACTATACCTATGATTTAAGAGTAATAGTGTAATTTCGGATCGTGGATATGAAATCATCTGGACCTCATCACCCTCTGGTAAGACATTTGTACTTTGTACGGGAAAGCAGTGTAGGTGAGTAAAACATAAGGTGTCTAATAGAAAAAGGCAAAGTAACCTTATATTTTTTAGCTACCTGTGTACCTGATTAATTCATGTTAAGAATAGAGATTTTTAACAATGAAGGTACAAATTATTTTGTTGTTGTTGTTGTTGAGATGGAGTCTTGCTCTGTCGCCCAGGCTGGAGTGCAGTGGCACGATCTCAGCTCACTGCAACCTCCGCCTCCTGGGTTCAAGTGATTCTCCCACCTCAGCCTCCCTAGTAGCTGAGATTACAGTTGCATGCCACCATGCCCAGCTAATTTTGTATTTTTAGTAGAGACGGGGTTCTGCCATGTTGGCCAGGCTGGTCTTGAGCTCCTGACCTCAGGTGATCTACCTGTGTCGGCCTCCCAAAGTGCTGGGATTACAGGCATGAGCCACTGCACCTGGCCAGATTACTTTAAATTCTACATTTATTCATTATTTCTGTTTATAAAATAATATATATTCATATATGAAGCACATATAAGGTATGAAGATTTAAAAATTCCTTTGTAAATTCAATTTTGTTAGACTTTTTGACTTTTGGTTTGACCATCAAGGAAGTTCATTGAGAATTTAAGGAAAAATATTTACCAAAAATCCAACTTATGAACACATTCTGGCATATATATGAATGCTTGTGCTTCTCACAGGCCCTGACATTTGTTGGCAGTCCTGGAGAGAAATTGCTTTTTTAGGGTAGTAAGTATCCTCTCATATTTTTGGTTGGCCACTTTTCAAACAGCTAAAGAAAATTTAAGTCATGTCAATACATTTAATGCAAGAGAGGAGAAATACCTTTATGAAATGTCCTCAAATACCAACATGCATTCCAAATAAAAAAAGATAAACAGAAATCACTTTAAATACCTTAAGAAAATGGTTCTATTAAGATAATCGTGGGTAATGGAATTTTGGCACCCAAAGGAAGACAAAGATGACTTCCAATGCTCAAATTTTATCGACGAGGAAATAAAACACCAAGATTAGGCTGGGTGTGGTGTCTCACGCCTATAATCCCTGGGAGGCCAAGGCAGCTGGATCACCTGAGGTCAGGAGTTCCACACCAGCCTCCTAGTGAAACCCTGTCTCCACTAAAAATACAAAAATTAACTGGACATGGTAGTGCATGCCTGTAATCCCAGCTACTTGGGAGGCTGAGACTAGAGAATCACTTGAACCTGGGAGACGGAGGCCGTAGTGACCTGAGATCACACCACAGCACTCCAGCCTGCGTGACAGAGCAAGATTCTATCTCAAAAAAACCCCACCAAGATTAATGAGTTGCCCAAAATGCTCTGCTAGACTGAGGTGGAGATGGGACTAGACCTCAGTGGTCAGAGGCCCAGCCAGGTGCTCCGTAACTATGCCAGCCAGCTTCTTCCTGTCCTGGAGGCTATCTGGATCTCCACAGATATGTAGTCTATATGTAGTCTAAATCATGACAGCCTTCATATACAGATTAACAAATTGAACAAATTAACACCAAAACTTGAAGTATTCGACCTCAAGTATGTCAGTTATTAGGGTGGTAAACTTACTTTTATAATGAAGTCATTCCTGCCACCACCTGCAATCACACACTTCCTCTTGGTTTAGTGCTGAATTTTCCTTCTAATTTTACTTCACTCACATCATTGGCATCAACTCAGGGTAAGCAAAGATCTCCACACCATCGAAAGCACAGAGGCAACAACTTGATTTTCTCCCACAGTTACTTTATCAAGTTTTTGTTTGTTTTGTTTTGTTTTTGTTTGTTTGATTGTTTTCCATTCTGCTGTCAACCCCCGATTTTCAAAGTACAGTCCTGGAGGAAGTTGTCCTTGGATCGTGATATGCAGGCAAAGGCATGTGTGTTGAGGATGGAAGAGGTGGTGGTGGCGATGGGAAGAGAGGGGAAGTGAGGAGAAAGGGTGTAGCCCAAAGAAGAGGAACAGGAAAAGCGGTTTCTGCCTCTATTATTCTTGCAGAGTCTCAGCACCTTAAGAAAATAAAGTCTTATTGCCTAACAAGCCAGACTGGATGGCTTATACATTGTTGAATCAAACTTCCTGTCCTGTTTTCCTTGCAGGATGTGGTGGAACTCTTTATGGAGACAGAGGCTCATTCACCAGCCCTGGCTATCCAGGCACCTATCCAAACAACACGCACTGCGAGTGGGCACTGGTAGCTCCTGTTGGAAGGCTTCTCACTGTCAACTTTTACTTCATCAGCATTGACGATCCAGGAGACTGTGTCCAGAACTATCTCACACTCTACGATGGGCCCAACGTCAGCTCTCCATCCTATGGACCATACTGCAGAGGCGTGAGTAGAACAAACATTTTATATTCCCATTTGTTATGTTTAGACAATGAGTCACTTAATGTAGACTTTTTTTTTTTTTTTTTTTTGAGACAGAGTCTCACTCTTGTCACCCAGGCTGGAGTGCAGGGGCACAACCTCAGCTCACTGCAACCTCCACCTCCCAGGTTCAAGCAATTCTCCTGCCTCAGCCTCGTGAGTAGCTGGGATTACAGGGGCCTGCCACCACGCCCGGCTAATTTTTGTACTTTTAGTAGAGACGGGATTTCGCCATGTTGCCCAGGCTGGTCTTGAACTCCTGACCTCAGGTGATCCGCCCACCTTGGCTTCCCAAAGTGCTGGGATTACAGGCGTGAGCCACCGCGCCCGGCCTGGTGTAGGCTTTTAAAGGCAGACACATGCAGAGTACAAAGCACAGCCTTTAACAAATTGAGCAGTTTTCCGACTTGCCTTTCTATTCTCGGAGCATGAGTGCCATCTGGTGGGCATTGCATTAAATTACTATTAATAGTTACCAAAATCAGCTCTGCGTCAGAATCACCTGTGGAGTTACTTACATTAGACTTCCAGTTCCCACCGAAACCTATTGAATCAGGATTTCCCGGGGAGGAGCCACAGCATGCTGTTTTTTAAAAGCTCCCTCTGTGACGTCAGTGCACCGCCTAGGGTTGAATACCCATGTTTATTTCTGCATAAATAAAACTATAGAACATTTGGACACCTGGCTCTATTTTATCTACTTCTTGCTGAAAATTGCAGGAATTCTTTGAAGAAATGGTGACTGATAGTTTGTTTTTGTAAAGCTCATATCAGGGCTTTACAAACAACAACTCAGAATCTGATGTTGATTCAATATTGCAGGCATCTGTGCTTACGGTCCTCTCATTTTATGTGCAAGTAGATACTTAAAGGGAGTATGGGCTCACACCTGTAATCCCAACACTTTGGGAGGCCCAGGCAGTTGGATCACTTGAGGTCAGGAGTTTAAGATCAGCCTGGCCAACATAGGGAAACCCCATCTCTACTAAAAATACAAAAATTAGCCAGCATAGTGGCACACGCCTATAATCCCAGCTACTCAGTAGGCTGAGGCAGGAGAATCGCTTGAGCCCAGAAGGTGGAGGTTGCAGTGACCCGAGATTGCGCCACTGCACTCCAGCCTGGGCGACAGAGCCAGACTCTGTCTCAAAAAACAAGAGAGTAAGTAAGGGAAAAGTGGCTGCTGGCAAGTGGGTATCTGTTTCTAATTTTTCTGCTCTTTAATCACTTAGGCTTTGTAATCAAACTAGACAGAGAATTATATCAGCTGGAAATCTAGATGGTTTTTAAAATATATTATTTATAAAATTGATAAATGCTATTTTCAGAAGTATCAGAAAATAGACTAATTTTTCTAACACCCTAGCATTCTCATATATTCTTAACACCTTTCTTTGAATATCTTTGCATATATTTTACATGCATATTTTTTACTGTTTGATGTTGTGTTTTTTCCACTTACCAATACATCATTAATATCTTATATTAATAAAAACACTGGTGCATCGTATTTAGTTTTTGGAGAGTATTCCATTGCATAAGTGCAGCCTAATTTATTTAACGAAGCCCCTCTAAGTGGACATTTAGGTCTCTTGAACTTTTTGCAACTACAGACAACACTTAATAAACTTTTTGTTAGTGATATCTTTATACACGGAGTTACATTACTTGGTGAGAAATGGTGATCACAGGACCAGCAGATACTGTATTACGGGGTTGCACAGAAGGCCCACAGACGGAGACCCCGGTAAATGTGCCACACATCAGATTTAGAAGCTAACCAGCTCTTAGACATTGAATTGAAATTTACAAACATTTCAAAAGGGAGGAAAAGAGACAATTTTAACAATATCATGACTTTATATTGACAGGTTTTTTTTTTTTTTGTGGGCATGGTTTTCAGTGGCTTGCAAACATATAACCCCATTTGATCCCCACAGTGACAATCCCGTAAGGTGGAAAGAACAAGTATATCCTGGACTTTGCAGATAAAAGAAAACCGAGTCACTGAGAGAAGTGATTTCCATTTAATCCAATGCCGCGTTAAGCTGTAATATATAGCGAGATACATCAATTTTTTAAACTGTTGGTGTTTACAGTATTTTCCCAGTTTTACATTTTCTTTTATAAATGTAGATATAATTTCATGTGTAATTTTTTTTTCCTTAAAGGTACCACTGATTTAACACTTTATAAATGTTAAACATAAATTTAAAAAAGTAAAACATAAGTATAAAATAGTCAATTTACATAGAGAGGTAGCTCTTATTTTGCTAATATTTACATACTTACAACTTTTTGTAAGTATGTAACTTTTTGTAAGTTGTAATATTTTGCTAATATTTACATACATACAACTTTTACATTTTACATACATACATATTTACATGCATATTCACATACAAAAGTCATATACTTTTTTATGTATACTCCTTAAGTATACAATTCAACTTTTGTATGTATGTAAATATGCATGTAAATATGTATGTAAAATGTAAACTTACATTTATATACATACAATTTACATACAGAGGTGGCTCCTTATTTTGCTAATATAAATACAAACCATCCCCTGATTTGGGAGATATTTTGTGTTATGGTAAATACCATTGTTCACAGGGAAATCCTCTATCCCTTGCAACTACAGAATATGAACATCAAGCAAATGAAAGAATAATGGGAAAAACAAGGAGAATCAAAGGAGATTCTAAAACTTCTGTTGACTGTCCATACTAGTTTGTCAATATAAAAGAAGTTGTTGAAATTTGGAAGCAGATTAAAGTGGAGGTAAAAAGTAGACATGCATAGGAATAAAAATATTGCATATACCTTGATATATCTCTTACAGAAAAAAATCTATACTCACTTGAATTAGTGAGTATCTTGGAAATAGGTCTGTGTTTTGATGACTTGGGGTGGGGCTGAGGCAGGAAAACCCAGTAATATGAGCATCATGAGAGCAGGGCTTTTTGCCTGTTTTGCTCATTTTTTAATATCCCTAGTACTAAAAACAATACCTGCAGCGTGGCAGTGACTTGATCAATATTTGCCAAATGAATGAACAGAAAGTGAGAGAAAACGGGGACCCATCTATACCCCTCAACACACAGACAAACACACACTGTTCCACAGAAGTATATGAAAATAAATCCCAAGAGGAAGCTATAAACATTGAGGATGAAAATAGTATATTTTACTTAGTGTGATCATTTCACTTACATATGTTTCTTTAAGAAAAATTAAATTTGCAGTAAGAACTTGAATAAGAAGTTCAAATTTTTCGGTAACAGTTTTATTGAGGTATAATTTACATACCATACTTTCCATACATACAATTTACATACCATGCAATTCACCTCCTTAAAGTATACAATTCAGTGGTTTTTAGTAGATTCACAGAGTTGTGTGGCCATTATCAGCACAGCCAATTTTGGGACACTTTCATTACTCCCCAAAAGAAACCCTGTACCCATTAGCAGTCCTTCCTCATTTTCCCTTAACTCCCCATGCCCAGAAATATTTCTTTGTAAAGCATTTGCATTCATTCTTTGCAAGGTTACTTCAAGAAATATATGCAGGTTCACTGTAAATTCTATAAAATTTCTTTATGTGGTACTTTGTTACTAGGTTAACATTTCTAGAAAAAGGTTCAAATATGTGAAGTATATAATTTGATACTTTTTTTTCAACTTTAGGATACCAGCATAGCTCCCTTTGTGGCTTCCTCAAATCAGGTCTTCATAAAATTTCATGCTGCTTATGCATGGCATCCATCCACATTGCAATTAACTTGGGACTGCTAAGTGGGTAACTCAGCATGTTCACTCAGCACTTTCCCTCTGCAGCATGCTAGACAGGACTTTGTCGTCTTTATACACGACCCCTGCCAATGCCATGGAGAATAAGCTGTACTTTTATGGTTTTCACCAAACCATGGATAGAATCAATATTTGTAGGTTGGGCGTGGTGGCTCATGCCTGTAATCTCACCACTCTGGGAGGCTGAGGTGGATGGATCACCTGAGGTCAGGAGTTTGAGACCAGCCTGGCCAACATGGCGAAACCCCGTCTCTACTAAAAATACAAAAATCAGCCGGGTGTGGTGGCAGGCACCTGTAATCCAAGCTACTTGAGAGGATGAACCAGGAGAATTGCTTGAACCTGGGAGGCGGAGGTTGCAGTGAGCCAAGATCACACCACTGCACTCCAGCCTGGGTGACAGAGCAAGACTCCATCACAAAAAGAAAAAAAAATCAATATTTGTACATTTTCTTGAGCATAGAATATACCTTCTTTAGTCTTGAGTGTGCATTTCATTCTAATATTTTGAGCTGAAATTTAAAAAAATATCTTTGAAAGACTTGGAAATGATTATGGCATATGTGACATACATTTTTCAAAGTTAATAACAATAGCCAGGGGCAGTGGCTCATACCTGTAATCCCAGCATTTTGGAAGGCCATGGCAGGAGGATTGCTTGAACCTAGGAGTTCGAGACCAGCCTGGGCAACCCAAAGTGAGACCTCATTTGTACCAAAAATACAAAAATTAGCCGGGCATGGTGGCATGGACCTGTGGTACCAGCTACACAGGAAGCTGAAGCAGGAGGATCACTTGAGCCCAGCAGGTTAAGGCTGCAGTGAAACCCTGTGAACCACTTTATTCCAGCTTGGGCAACAGACTGAGACCCTGTCTCAAAAACGACAACAACAACAAAAGTTAATGATAATATAGAAGTATAAATTTCATGTGAATGTTCAATTAGGGATAATAAATATTATTGAATTGTACACAATTATGCTGCATTAATTTTTGATTTATTAAAACTCTGTCTTTCACTATGGGGCATAAATTTTCAAGTTTAATTTTTACATTTTGGAAAAGAATTTAATATACATATGAATCTTCCAGAGAATCAATTCTGGAGACAAGCTGCCTGAGTTTGAATTTTAACTTTACTAGTTAAGTGCTTACTTAATCTCTCAGTGCTCAGTTTCTTCATTTGTATGAGGGGATTATTTTACCTGTCCCACAGGGTTACAATAATTATGTATATGTGTAAAGACTCAGAACAATACCTGGAACATATTAAGTAATCAGTAAATGCTAGCTTCTATGTCAATTAGTAGTAGTATGGCTCACCTCCCTAACATACCGATGTACCTGCTTTTCCCCTACTCCAAAGCCAGGCCCAAGTCTCACCTATGTTTAACTTTTGCCATGCCCCTAAGTCAATCTGAGCTTCTCCAAAGACCTTGCCTTGACTACGGAGAAATTTGCTGTAACCTCTGATTCTCTATTTCCCTCCCATTTGCCTCAAACTTCTGTTTCTCCTGGCCACGCTGAACCTTTTCTCCATTTATCCCCAGGACCTTGTGCTCTCCTGGTTATTTAATCTCTCTGAGTATTCTCCACTCTCTTGTAAAATGGTGGCCCTCTTCATACAGCTCCACTAAGCAGTGCCCCAGTGGGAACTCAGTGTGGGGCCTCCAACTCCACATTTCCCTGCTACACTGCCCTAGTAGAGGTTGTCTGCAAGGATTCTGCCCCTGCAGAAGGCTTCTTCCTGGAAACCCAGGCTTTCCCATACTGCCTCTGAAATCTAGGTAGAGGCTGCCAAGAATCTACCACTGTTGTACTCTGTGTGCCTGCAGGTTTAAAACCATGTGGAAGCTGCCAAGGCTTATAGCTCTCATTCTCCAAAATTGCAGCCCAAGCTGTGCCTAGGACCCTTTGAGACACAGCTGGAGCTGGAGTGACCAGGATGTGGGGAGCAGTGTCTTGAGGCTGTGCAGGGAAGCAGGGCCCTGGGGCCTGGCCCATGAAATCATTCTTTCCTCCTAGGCCTCTGGGCCTGTGATGGGAGGGGTTTCAGCAAAGTTTTCTGAAATGCCTTTGGGGCCTTTTCTCCATTATCTTGGATATTAGCACTTGACTCCCTTTTAGTTATACAACTATCTCTAGCAAGAGGATGCTCCACAGTCTGCTTGAATCCCTATCCTGAAAAAGCTTTTTCTTTCTCTGCCATATGGCAGAGAATTTTCCATGTACACAAAATTTACATATGGCTGTAAATTTTCCAAAATTTTACTCTCTACTTTCCTTTTTAATATATGTTCCAACTTGAAGTCATTTCTTTGCTCCCACATCTGAGCATATGCTTTTAGAAGCAGCCAGGCCAAATCTTGAACATTTCGCTGCTTAGAAATTTTTTCCACCAGATACCCCGGGTTGCCACTCTTTAGTTCAAACTTCCACAGATCCCTAGGGCATGGACAGAATGCAGCCAAGCTCTTTGCTAATGCATAATATGTGTCACCTTTGCTCCAGTTCCCACTAAGTTCCTCATTACCATTCAAGACCTTGGCAGCCTGGACTTCATTATCCATATCACTATCAGATTTTTAGTCACAACTATTAACCAGTCTGTAAGAAGTTCCAAATTTCCCTCATCTTTCTGTCTTCTGAGCCCTCCAAACTCTTCCAACTTCTCTACCCATTACTTTGTTCCAAAGTCAGTTCCACATTTTCAGGTATCTTTATAACAAAACGCCACTCCTGGTACCAATTTTCTGTATTAGATCATTCTTGCATTGCTATAAATAAATACCTGAGACTGGGTAATTTATAAGGAAAAGAGGTTTAATCTGCTCACAGTTCTGTAGGCTTTATAGGAAACATGGTGCTGATATCTGCTTGGCTTCTGGGGAGGCCTTGGGAAGCTTATAATCATGGAAGAAGGTGAAGGGGAAACGAGCATGTCACATGGTGAAAGCAGGAGCAAGACAGCGAGAGTAGGGGGCAGGTGCCAACACTTTTAAGTAACCAGAACTCATCTGAACTCAGAGTGAGAGCTTACTTATCACCAAGGGGATGGCCCAAGCCATTCATGAGGGATCCACCCTCATGATCTAAACACCTCCCACCAGGCCCACCTCCAACATTGGGTATTACAACTCAACATGAGATTTGGGCGGGGATAAATATCCAAACTATATTATATATTTACTCGCAAGAGTACAAAGTTTCCATAAGCAGCACCACTGCCTATTCCTTAACACAATATATTAAGTTATAAATAAACAATATAGTTTGCCATTTAACAACAAGTAGAAAGTTCAATAGCACATCCTTATCTCCAGTGCTGCCAGACATGTAACTTAGTGAGGTAGTTATCAGCTTCCTTTTTATAAGAACATCCAATGCTTTTATAAAGTTTTTCACTGCCTCTAGAAAAGCAGAAGCCTTTACAAAGGAAATTTGCTTTATGTTAATTATGCAAAATCAAGGGTTATTAAGAACATGAGACCAAGTGAATGAAAGAAGCTGTGGAATATATTACTTCATCTTACTCTAATACTCAAATTTCAGAGAAATTATTCCTGGACAGAGTATGGAGGCACATAAAGAAAATACCCTCACCTTAAAAATTCAGCTACTTGGGAGGCTGAGGCAGGAGAATCGCTTGAACTCAGGGAGGTGGAGGTTTCAGTGAGCGAACACCACGCCACTGCACTCCAGCCTGGGCGACAGTGAGACTCCATCTCAAGAAAACAAACAACAAAAAAAATTCCTGCTCCCTTTTTGTATTATGGATAGATATATCAACTTTATGGATGACATTTCTATTGGAAAGGACAGCGAATGCAATGAGTAACACCATCAAATCCAAAGGGTCTTGATAAGCTAGAAAAATGGGCCAATAGTAACAGATGAAATGTGATAGATATAAAATCTTCCTCTTTTATCTAAAAAATGAATTGCAAAGGTACAGAATACAGGGAAAGTTTAACAATAACATGAAATGACATAGTACTTTTCTGAAAGCAAGATTAACATGATGTAGCTGTCGAAAAAATGATGCTTGGATCATGGATTGCATCATTAGAGTAATGGTATCATTTCCACTCAGAAGGGCATGCTTTTCTAGGAGGCATATTGGAATATCTGGGAGGGGTGTACATGAAATTGAGGAAAGCATAATCAATATTATTATGTAATTTTAAAATTAAAAATACAGAAAAAAGAGACAAAATGAAGCTTTACAAAATCTTCCAGGCTAACCATCTAGGAAATAAACAGTGATTTTTTAGTGGGTTAGGGGATTGACAGGCTTGGAAGCCTGACATTTTCATGTACAGCAAAGGGAAGTAGTTATTGAGCAATTCAGTTTTTGAGTAATTCAGCTGGAAGAAGGAGAAAAGAGTCGACTCTACTCTCATTAGTAAGACCCATCATATATCCTCTGGTTTTGCTTTACATTTAATTCACTCATTTCCAAATGTTTATTGAGCATCAGCTATGTGACATATACTAAGTGCACTGAGGATAAAGCAGAGAACAGATAGCCATACAAGACTATCAGCTGATTTCTCCCAACTTCACAAAGCACACTTCCCAGGTCCATCTTGCTTGATTTCCTGAGCCAGTCCCAAGGCAAAAACCTTAATATTGTTATCTGGTGAAACACACATTGAGTCAACTTCCCAGATCTAGTGGCCAAGGGATGTTTCCTGATTCCACGTTGTGTCACCATGAAGTCTCACTGCTAGCAATCAGGACCCTGGACAGGCTAACCATCACCCTAGCAAATTAATCAAACCTGAGAAGGGGGTGTGGGAATACTGATTTATAGGTGGTCAGAAGTATAGGTGACAGTCAACCTAAAGTAGGGGACAGTCTTGTGGAAATGCACCCTTAACTTGTGGGATTTGACTGTAAGTTGAGGTAGTATCAGAATTAAGTTAAACTGTAGGACACTTAGCTGGTGTCTGCTGGAGAACTGTTTCATGTGTGGGGGAATCTCTGGTGTCAGAAGTGTTGAGCGTGTAAGAGTAGCAAAAACAGTTTGGTTTTTACTATCTCAAACAGGAGTGAAAACGAATTCCTGTGAAACAGGAGTGAATGGAGGCATGCAGCCCAAAATAACTTTGAGAGAGAAATGCAGGAGGTTTGGGACTCTCTGTTCCAGGTGTTATCTGGATGTGGGGCTGGAAGATGCAGTGTGAGGAGCTAAAACCAAAGTCATGGAGTTGCCTTAACTGGCACTGACAATCCATCATTTCCCTCCACCAGCAAAGGTAGCCTGGTGATGACCTGCAGGCATAACACTGGGTTCTTGCCTCTAAAGAAATTCAACAATCAGCCCAAGGATCTAGGAGGAAAACAATACACACAAACGAGAGGAATGAAACCACTCCAGCTATCTAGAAAAACCATTTCAGATCTTCACACTTGAACTCAAAAGGACAACAAAGAATAAACCACCAGAGAGGGGAAGAATTTTTCTTTTCTAGGGGAAAGACTAGATAAACACACATAAGAATGGAGCCTTGAAGAAACATAATTTAGTGAACAGAAGAGAGGTTTAAAAACTATTATCCTCAGTGATACTTGAGAAGAGAGTACATTTATGAAACAAAAACAGGGTGTTATTATAGAGAAACAAGAGTGGGGCTGTCCAATAGGACTGGTGTCCTTATAACAGGAAGAGACACCAAGGGTATGATTGCACAGAGAAAAATACCCTGGAAGGACACCAAGAGAAGACAGTCATCCACAAGCCAAGGGGAGAGTCCACAGGATAAATCAAATCTGCTGGCACCTTGATCTTGAACTTCCAGAACTGTGAGAAATTTCTGTCGTTTAAGCCATCCAGTCTGTGGTATATTGTAACGACAGCACTAGCCGACTAATACAGGTACTACTGTCTTCAGCCTACACAGTCAAGATTCACTATTAGAAATTGATGGAACAAGAACGATTCTAATTTTTTCAAGAAAGTTCTTTTGCTTTAGAAGAGTTAGTGATTCAAGAAATAAATGTATTAGGAGATTACCAACTAATACATACAGATGAAATTATGACGTTAGAAAATCATCAGTGGATGCTAAAACTACTAGGTAAAAATTAGATGAGAAAAGGGACGTAATCCAATAGCACCTCCCCCCAGCATTATTTTTAATCATAAAGAAAAAATAGTAACTTTATGGTGAAGAAACCTCGCAGACACCACCTTAACCAAGTGAACATCATCAATACTGGGAGAAACCGATGTTATCTCTACCTTGATAACATGCACTGGAAAAGACACATCACTTAGTGGTGTTTCTCCAAAAATTCATAACCTGAAAGGGAACATCAGACAAACTCACTTTAAAGGATATTCCACACAATACCTGGTCTGTACTCTTAAATAACGTCATTTCAATAAATATAAAAGCCAAGGAACGGTTCCAGATCAAAGAAGACTAATGCAGGAATAACCCTTTCATCTGGAATGTTTTTTAAGCAATAAGTTTCTGCTTTCGAATTTAAGAGTGCAGATCCTTTTTTAATCCAATTGGTTCAGGGCTAGAATTACATTATTTTACATCTCATTAAAGCTTTGATCCCCGCTACAATCTACAATATATAAATGCATATGGTGGTATCCGTCTATCATCAATTTAGGTGACAATAGGAGAAAAGTGCCTGGTGCCAATCTTTATTCCATAGTATGAAATTGTCTCTCAGGACAGGGTTTTTGGTGAGAGAAGCACAGGATATTGCTGGGTAACAGACTGGGTCAGGAAAGAGGGAGGCAGAGGGCAGCAGTTTTGCTAGAATTTAAAATTTGGTTGCTTTTGGAAGAGAAAGCGGGAGGTTCCTGGGAGCCAGAATGTTATGTTTCACAGATGTAAAAGTCAAAGTCGGGAAAGACATCGCTTTAGTGGTGTTTTCAAATGACCTTTAAATGATAGGGTTTTACTTGTAGCTTCCAGACCTGAGGGTGGTTCTTGTTGCTTAAGGGCAAAAGGGTCAGGGGTAAAAGCCAGCCTTAGAAACCTGTCAAAAAAGATTTCCAGCGGGGCGCTGGAGAAACGTAGACCACGCCAGAATTCCTGCCTGGAGAAGCTCTTAATAGGGCGAGAGGCTGCGTGCCCCACAAGGTCCTTCAGAGGCACATTGTGGGACTCAGGGTAGCAACTTCTGGCGAGTGGAGCCGCAGTTACAGAAGCGGAACATTCGGAGGCAATTTACTTCCAGCTTTCGCAACACCCACCCTCAGCCATTACCCTCCCGTGCGCAGTCGCGCCATAAACTTCCCTGCTTTCCCCCACAGCCCTCTGGACTTCGACCCATCAACTGAACACGCGCCAAACGTCGCGCGCACGCGCCAAGCTCGGCCCAATCAGAGTTCCAAACCGCGGAGTGTTCGCCACGGCGATAAATTAACCTCAGCGTGGCGCGGGGTCTCGAAGCCGAATAACGTATGTGATTGGCCAGCCTCTTCCATATTCTTTTAAGGGCGGAACCTGGCCCTGGAGCCACGCCTAGCGAGCTGTTCTCTTAATATGGGTAGGTTCGGGCGTGGAGCTGGCAGCTGCGCGGTGTGCCGAGACAGGGCGTGTTAGTTATTTAGTGCAGGTGTAGCAGGGAACGAGGGCATCTGTCGCAGCCGGAGTGCGTCCTGCCGAAGCCTGTGGTTGCACGCCCACCCTCTTAGGGGCTGCCCTCTGCGGTGAGTGTGTGCGGCGTCGCACTTGGGGTTGCTTCTCTCTGCGTGGCCGGACCGGGGCTGGACCCTTCCCACTCCCCTGCCCTGCCCCATCCCCTCCCTGCACCCGGACGCCCTTCAGGCTGACGTGGCTTTGGTTTAAACCCTGTCCACACTTTTCCAGGTTGTCCGTTACCGACTGTAATGCTCCAGGTTTCTAGGCGTGATGCACAAGGCCTTTCCGAATCTGAACACTACCTTACCCTTCCATGCAGTTGGCGTTTCAGCCATTCTGAATTTATTGTCCCAGTTGGCATTTCAGCCATTCTGAATTTATTGTCCTTTCTGGACCAGAGCCTACTTGTTCAGATCTTGGTGCTTTTACGAATTCTGTTTTCTCTCACCCTCAGTCTTTTTCACCTGAAATCATTTTACTTCTAAGAGTCAGCTTAGACATCACCACCTGTGTAAAATCTTCTCTGTCTGCACCAAGCTAACATAGCCACTCCCTGCCCTGTGAAGTTGGACGTGTGCCTTGCTTTGTGACTTCTGTCACGTAGGATTGTAATGATTTTTTTTTTTTTAATCTAGAAGTCTCCCTTCTCCACTGGGACATTGGGAAGACAAAAGCAGTGCAATGTTCATGCTTGCATTTTTTTTTTTTTTTTTTAATAATAGTGCCTGGAGCACCGTAGATGCTCAAAAATAGTTTGAGGAATGAAAAAAAATGAAAGAATGATGGATTAGGCCCATGAGTGTGTGAGATCACGTCCAGGATGTGACGAGAGAAGAAGGGAGATGTTCAGGAGACCCTGAAAGGTGATGGAAAGCCATTTAGGCATGGAAAGAATGGCAGAGTCAGGTTTACTGTGAAGCCATGCTGTTCCCGGTTTGAAAACCTGCCTGGGACAGAGATTGGAGTTGATGCCATTAATACGCCTTGGCAGAAGGAAAAGGGAGGAAATGTAGTTGATTTGCGTTTCATAGCCTTTATGAAAATACGTGCCATTAAACTTAGGTTGTGTACTAGTTAGCCTCTCAGCCTTGGTGTGTGTTGGTCTCTTGCATTCCGTAAGGGTCCTCGCTGTCAGCAACAGAACAGATGCCTCTGGAACTGAAGATCTAAGTGTGTCCCTTGCTGCCCCTGCCCAGCTCTGCCATGATCGTGGTCATTATTGGGAGCACTGTTGATACAGAGGAGAAAGAGAAGGGGATAGGGAAGATGATGCCTGGCATAGCGGGACCCTTGGCCCCCATGGCTTTCCTCCCTCCAGCACTCGTTCTCACTGGGTAGAAGAGAGGCTGCTTTCAGCAGAGGAGCTTTATACCCTTCAGCTTTTGAAGAGGAGACTTTACGTGATATTTATAAATGGGGAGATTGGCTTAGCTATTTCGGTTGAGCTCTATTATCTCTTTGAAGCCTTTGCTTTTATTAGGGAAGAAAAGATAGCCACTTGCTTCCTGAAGTATATTTCCGGTATAATATTGGGTACTGAAAAGCAAGATCATTCTTAAATTTTCCTAAAGAAGAAGCTAATGAAGAATAATAGTGCTTTTTGGGAAGTTGGGTGGAAGTGAATTTGGAGATGTCAAGAGTCCACTTCCTCTGGCTTCTGTAGCATTGACCCAAGGCTGCTCTCTGCAAACTCCCTGACCTCGGGACTCCTCGGAGCCTACGGGGTTCCAGGATGCTCTTCGGAGCCTCCACTAGGGCTCAGTTCTCAGCAGTGCACACACAGTGACACAGTGCTTAATATATACAAGTATTAAAATATTTCACTTGGCTACATTAATTATAAGTGTAATTTTTTTTTTCCTGAAAACAGGGTCTCGCTCTGTCACCCAAGCTGGAATGCAATGGTGCATTCACAGCTCACTGTGGCCTCAACCTCCCAGGCTCAAGTGATCCTCCCACCTCAGCCTCCTGAGTAGCTGGGACTGTAGGTACACACCACCACGCCTGGCTAATGGTTTTATTTTTTTGTAGAGATGGGGTCTTGCTATGCTGCCCAGGCTGGCCTCAAACTCCTGGGCTCAAGGAGTCCTCCCATCTTGGCCTTCCAACGTGCTGGCATTACAGACTTGAGCCACCACACCTTCCTCCATATTTCTTTACTGATAACATTTTAGCTGTTACCAGGAAGTTTTATATATTAGTATCCAGATTAAACACAGGGAACAATTAACTGGCATGTACAGAGAATAGTTCTTGCATCTCAAGCTTTCCCTTCATTATTTTAATTTATCAAAAGGTAAGAATTAAGCTTTGAAAATAACAGTAAGGTATTGTACTACTAAGCGTATGAGATGCCTATCTTTCTTCTTGGGAGAGTTGTATCTTCTAACGCAGCACTTCCTTAGAGACAGCAAATTACCTTTGAAAGCTGTTTTGAGGAGTTTAGGTACCAAGAGCTTTCTGATGGGGAGAACTTCTTAGGCTGGAGACAGATATTAGACAGGTTTTACAGTTTTCTTATAGTCCAGCCAGATTCTAGAAATGCTCAGTTCCTACCGTAAGAGGCAGAGGAGTACAGGGAGCATATGAGGGGAACTTGGATTTGGATAGATGTGGGTTCAAATTCTGCTACTTAGTACTATGTAACCTTAGAGAAGCTACTTAACCTCCCTGATCCTCAAGTTCCTTAACCAATGGTAACCTAAGTAACCACTTCATAAGACTGGTTTAATGGTTCACTTTAAAGGCAATAATGCACATTAAATGTTAGTTATTAACTAGTTAGTGTTAGATGCAATAATGTACATTAAATGTTAACTATTAATGTGAATATCCAGCTACAGGCCCAAATGCCTCAGACATACCCAGTTCCAACATAGTCAATGGCCTGAACTACGAATTTCGCTTCATTAACTAGACTGGGTAAGGCATTTGTAACAGTGTTGGGATTTTTTGTGTGGCTTATTAGAACCTGTAGTGTTTGGTACTTTTGCCTAGGGTTCTAATTTATATAGATAGCTATTTATTTAAAATTTGTCCTGATTTATTTCTTTTCCTTCTTTTTGTTTTAACATGACATGTAATTTGCACACACATTCTCAAAGCTTCCAAGAAGATCAGTGTGGGCAATAGAGTGAGACCCCATGTCTACAAAAATTTAAAAAAACAAGCTGAGGGTGGTGTGCAAGTCTGCAGTCCTAGCTGTTAGGGAGGCTACAGTGGGAGGATTGCTTGAGCCCAGGAGTTTGAGTTTGTAGTGAGCTATGATCCTGTTACTAGGCAACAGGACAAGACCTTGTCTCTTTAAAAAAAAAAAAAAAGCTTCCAGGCATAATTGTAATGCTGCTGATTTTGTGTATTAAAGAGATTTCACTGCAGAAACTCTTTCCCAAGCAGCAACTGTCTTCAGCTGGTTGATGAAGCTGATTTTTGAAGGGCCCTGTAATCAGCTTCCATTTCCATAGAGACAGAATCCCAGCTGCAGCCAGAGGAACTTTCTTTCATTTCTCTTGTTTGTTTCCTAATTTTTAAATCTCTTCAAGTTTATTGCCCTCTCTGGGTGGTCAAGCCTTTATCATTTTTTTTCCAGGTTAGACTGACACTTTTCAGATAAATCTTGGAAAACAACCTGCTTTCAAGGAAGTGGTCTTTCTAAAGGACCAGGCAAAATGATAAACAAATATGATCATGGGTTATCTGGAAGAGCTGTCTCAAAATCTTGTTAAGCCTGGAACACATGCCATCCATGTAGACCTTCTTTGGGGGAAAGATAAAAGAGCTGGGGAGAACCTGTAATTTTAGCTATAACCTTTATTAAAATCATTTATTTTTTATTTATTTAGTTTTTTGAGACAGAATCTCACTCTGTTGCCCAGGCTGGAGTGCAGTGGCATGATCTTGGCTCACTGCAGCCTCCATCCACCTCTTGGGTTCAAGCTATTCTCCTGCCTCAGCCTCCTGAGTAGCTGGGATTACAAGTGTGCACCACCACAGCCAGCTAGTTTTTGTATTTTTGGTAGAGACGGGGTTTCACCATGTTGGCCAGGCTGGTCTCGAACTCCTGACCTCAAGTGATCCACCCATCTCGGCCTCCCAAAGTGCTGGGACTACAGGTGTGAGCCACCGTGCCTGGCCTTAAAATCATTTATGTTTTCACTCCTCTGAGTTGTGTGTATGTGCTCACCTTTGTGTTTTTAAACATGCCACATGTTGGCCTGAGAAGCTCTTTTCCTTTTTCTGTCTCCAGCTAGCCCTTATCCCCTTGTCAGTTAGTGCTTGTTGAAAGAAGGAAGGACTTATTTATTCACATGACTCCATTTCATGTCACCTCTTCTAGGAAGCCCCTTGAGTATACTCAGTTCTGACCCACCATCCCATCCAACCTAACTGAAGTGTCTCTCTACTTGGCGTAGTGCTTGGGAAAAATTTATTGGAGAAAGAATGTTACTGCTTTTAGTAAAGAGATTCAGGTTAGTTAATGAAGAAAGCATAGCTCTGGAGAAAGAGCATGTACTCTGTCTCCTTCCTGCAGGCTTCTTCCCGGTTTCCAGAGTGAAGTAGTTTCCAGCTATCAGGAACAAGATGGAACTGACAACTTCTATTTTTGATTGTAGGATAGGGTTAAAACTGGAAATGTTTCACTGAAACAAAAGTTGTAGCCTCTTTGGTATAACTGAGCCAGTAATGACATTTGACTGTTTTTCAGTCCTCTGACATTCCGGCCCCAGTGGCCACGGTGGCTTTTTTGTAAGCATCTTTTTTGTTTGTTACTAGCTGTGTAACCATGGGCAAGTTGCTTAACCTGTCTGTGCCTCAGGTGCCTCATCTATAAATTGGGAATAATAAGAGCACCTCATAGGGTCGTTGTGAGTTAATATCTATAAGGGCCTAGCATACCACCTGGTACCTATTGGTCTTAATAATACTCGCTATTAGTACAGCCATGCATCACTTAATGATAGGGATATGTTATGAGAAATGCTTAATATGATTTTGTCATTGTGCGATCATCATATAGTGTCCCTACACACACCTAGCTGGTGTAGCCTACTACACCCCTGGGCTAGATGGTATGCTTGTGACTAAGGCTTTTGCTTTTAGGCTACAAATCTGCACAGCATGTGACTGTACTGAATATCACAGGGAATTGTAACACAGTGGTATTTGTGTCTTTATAGAAAAGATAAAGCAAAAATACAGTACATTATTGTACTCTCATGGGACCACTGTCATATTTGTGGTCTATTGTTTGTTTGTTTGTTTGAGACAAGGTCTCACTCTGTTGTCCAGGCTGGACTACAGTGGCATGATCTTGCCTCACTGTAGCCTCGGCTTCCTAGGCTCAAGTGATCCTCCCACCTCAGCCTCCCAAGTTGAGACTACAGGCACTTGCCACCACTCCCGGATAATTTTTGTAGAGACTTGGTTTCGCTGTGTCTCCCAGGCTGGTCTTGAACTCCTGGACTCAAGCGATCTGCTTGCGCTGGCTTCCCAGGTGGTCCATTGTTGAGTGAAACATAATTAAGCGGTGCGTAACTATTTTAAAAACCGTTTTATCTGTGATGATATAACCAATGCAAAACAATATCTCTTTATTTCTAGGAAATCTTAGTGATGGTACTTCTCAGTGGTCTTTGCCCACCTGTCTCATGGTCTCATCGTACCCGCACACCCACTGCCTCATTCTTCATCTGATTCAGAATTCCCAGGAGAAGTTGGGTGGCTGGGCCCAGTGTGCTGGGGTCAAGAGGAACAGCTATGGCCACACACTGGTGAGTTCAGAGCTGTGGATAGCCCAGGGGGTGGCTGGGGGAACAGCAGCAGGATTTTTGTTGGGATGTGCTTGTGGCCAAGTTTCTGTTGAGAATGAAAGACATGCTTTGGAAACTGGTAATTTTTCCAGTAATAATTAAAATACTCTATATCCTGCAATAACAATTTATTGAATGTATTTTTTATGATAGGCATTATGTAAGCAGAGCCTGGCAGTTTATATTGAATTTTATTATTTCTATTTTTTCAAATTTTTATTTTTTGAGACAGTCTCTGTTGCCCAGGCTGGAGTACAGTGGTGCGATCGTGGCTCACTGCAACCTCTGCCTCCCGGGTTCAAGTGATTCTCCTGCCTCGGCCTCCCAAGTAGTTGGGATTACAGGTGCCCACCACTATGCCCGGCTAATTTTTGTATTTTTAGTAGAGACGAGGTTTTCCCATGTTGGCCAGGCTGGTCTTGAACTCCTGACCTCAAGTGATCTGCCCGCCTTGGCCTCCTGAAGTGCTGGGATTACAGGCATGAACCACTGCACCCAGCCTTATATTGAATTTTAAGATTATCTAGTGACAAAGTATTATTTGCTGTGTTAAGATGACGATAAGGTGTTTATTAGATGTGAAGTACTTATATTTTCACCATAAGAAACCATAACACCCACTGCTTTGCCATTATAACCAGTGCTACAGTTGGTATGGATAATAATTGAAAACGCTGCCAGCTTGGAAACTTGGATTTACAGGATGGTTGCAGAGCTTCAACTATTGAAGAAAACATAAGAAGCAACTTAATCTCCATCTGATCAATATTAGCAGAACCCTCCCCACTTTCTTCATGGTTTCCTAAAAAACTATTAATCTCAACAGAATGGAATGAACAGATGTGAGATCTTTTTATACCATATATTAATTCATTTTCTTCTGTCTTCAAACTTAGAACATTAGCTTAAAACAGTACCAAGTATGGTGCTGGAAAAGATTGTGTTGGGGAAATATTGGTTCATGTATCAAACAGAATAAACGCGAATTACATTAAATGGTAGTTTTAGTTATAGTACACATACCTCATAAATATCCTTTTTATTTCATCTATTTCTCTGCATATACATTAATTATTCCTTTGGACTCTGTGTAGCTTATAATTTTAAGGGTGAGGTCAAATGAAAGGCACACATCAGAATGGGCAATTACTTGCTACGGGGGTTTGGCCTCATGGTTTTTCAGGACATAGTGCAGACCAGAGAATGGTAATATGGTTTGCAATCTCAATATTTGAATGGTAGTCTATGTAACTTGGTTTTCTTAACAGCTGTAAGTGAGGCCGGGTGCAGTGGCTCACACCTGCAATCCCAGCCCTTTGGGAGGCCAAGGTGGGTGGATCACCTGAGGTCAGGAGTTTGAGACCACCCTGACCAACATGGTGAAACCCCGTCTCTACTAATAATATGAGAATTAGCTGTGCATGATGGCCCATGCCTGTAATCCGAGCTGCTTGGGAGGCTGAGACAGGAGAATCACTTGAACCCGAGAGATGGAGGCTACAGTGAGCTAAGATCACGCCATTTCACTCCAACCTGGGTGACAAGAGTGAGACTCTGTTTCAAAATAAATGAACAAATAATAAAACAGCTGTAAGTGCTTAAGTCTTTAGGCCGTGTCAAAGATACCTATATGATTTATTATATATTTGTATTCTATAAAGTTGTATACCCTTTGTTAGGAGGATGAAAATAATAGATAATATGATCGAAATACCATGCCATATATGCATGGGGTGTATTAATACACACACACATTTACTATGTCCCAGGCATTGTGCTAAGCCCTCTATATGGATTAATCTTTCAAACCTCACAGTTTAATTGTTATTATCTAATAGGTAAGGAAACAGATTTAGAGAGCTTCATTAACTTGCTCAAAGTCACCCAGAAAATAAGTGGTAGAGCCCAGATTTGAACCCACGCCAGCAGACTTCAGAAGCAGTGTTCTTAGCTTATCCTGTTTCACCTTACTCATTTCTGACAGTCATATACACATACCCCGTGGAAGAGAAGAAGATGAACAGCTAATTCAGCGAGCACGCTGAGTGCCTATGGCCATCTGGTCATGTTCTAGAAGCTATGGTAGCTGCCCTGTCTGGGCTAATGATTCTGTATCAATTTAGGAATGCATTCAGGGATGCAACCTACCTATCTTGATACCATTTGAACCAGGGAAACAGGAACCTTCATCTTCTGAAAATACTTACACATAGTTTTTAAAAAATCCTACTCCAAAAAGCTTTACTGAAGTATTCACATAGATAAGTGCATATATGACAGTACAAGTTGACAGATTTTCAAAGCAAGACATGTTAGTAGGTTGGGAGCTCCTGATCTTCCCAATCACTCTCCCTTTAAGTCATGAGACTGCCAGCATCGTGAGCTTATACTGGTAGTTCCAATGGAAATACATAACAGACTGCAAAGCTTTTATTTAACTCCTTCTATGCCTCATCTGGGCCTTCTCCCTTCCTCTCAGAACCCTGCCTCTCACAGATTTTGGTGATGATAGAATTAGAACATCTCACAATCACGTGTTTGGTACCCAACACACAATTAACAATACTAATTTTACTAATGTCAGTATTGTTAAAAACAATTGTTTTATGCATATGCTATCTTCATTCTCCCTCTTTGAAAAAAAATAGGCTTTTTTTTTTTTTTAAGAGCACTTTTTGATTTACAGAGAACTGGAGCAGGAAGTACAGATTCACATCTCTCCTCCATCTCCCCTTCCTAGTTTTCCATATTAACATCTTGCATTGGTGTGTTACATTTGCTATGATTGCTAAACCAATATTGATGCATTATTGTTTTTATTTTTATTTTTGAAACAGCGTCTTGCTCTGTTACCCAGGCTGGAGTGCAATGGTGCGATCTCGGCTCACTACAACTTCTGCCTCCCAGGTTCAAGTGATTCTCCTGCCTCAGCCTCCCAAGTAGTTGGGATTACAGGTATGCGCTATCACGCCCAGCTCATTTTTTTTTGATTTTTAGTAGAGACGGGGTTTCACCATGTTGGCCTGGCTGTTGATGCATTATTATTAACTAAAGTTTATAGCTAACATCAAGATTCACTCTATATAGTATAGTTTTATGGGTTTTGACAAATTAACATCATGTATTCACCATTACAGTATCATATGGAACAGTTTCACTGCCCTAAAAATCCTCTCAGCTCTACCTGTTCATCCCCTCTCCCTCATTATCTACCTCCTAAATCTCAGACAACCACTGAAATATTAGTTTGCCTTTGTCTCTATAATTTTACCCTTTCCAGAATGTCATATAGTTGGAATCATACAGTATAAGGTCTTTACAGATTGGCTACTTTTGCTTAGCAATATGCATTTAAGATTCCTCCATGCCTTTTGTGGTTTGATAACTCATTTCTTTTTAGCAGTGAATAATAATTGTCTGGATGTACCACACTGTGCTTATCCATTCACCTGTTGGATGACATTTTGGCAGCTTTTAAATTTGGACGATTATGAATAAAGCTGTTGTAAACATTCTTGTGCAGATTTTGGGTGAATACCTAGGAATGTGATTACTGGATCATGTGATAAGACTATGTTTAGCTTTGGAAGAAACTATCAAACTGTCATCTCAAGTGGCTGTACTATTTTGCATTCTACCAATAAAGAATGAGATTTTCTGTTGCTCCACATCCTCACCAGCATTTGGTGGTGGTGGTGTTTTGGATTTTAGCCATTCTAGTGGGTATGCAGTAGTATCTCATTGTTTCCATTTGCAATTCCCTAGTGACTATATGATGCTGAGCATCTTTTCATATGCTTATTTGCCATATGTATATCTTCTCTGGTGAGATGTCCATTCAGATCTTTTATGTACTTTTTAATTGGGTTCTTTGTTGTTGAGTTTTAAGTCGTCTTTACATATTTTGGATACCAGTTCTTTATCAGATATGTGTGTTGCGAATATTTTCTCCTTGTTTGAGTTGGTCTTTCTTTTCCCTAATGATATCTTTCACAGAGCAGAAATTTTTAAATATAATGAAGTCTCACTTATCAAGTTTTTCCTTCATAAGTTGTGCCTTTGGTATTGTATCTAAGAAGTCATTGCCAAATCTCAGGTCAACTAGATTTTCTCCTTTGTTATATCTAGAAATTTTGATAGCTTTGTGTTTTATATAATAGGTCTGTGATTTGAGTTTATTTTTGTAAAAGGTGTTAGGTCTTTGTCTAGATTGATTTTTGTGTGTGTTGATGTCCATCTGTTTCAGCATCATTTGTTGAAAAGACTCCTTTTCCCACTGAATTGCCTTTGCACTTCTGCTAAAGATTAGTTGATTGTATTAGAGTGGTCTATTTCTGGGCTATTTTATTCCAGTGATCTATTTGTCTATTGTTTCACCAATACCATACTCTTAAGTTTTGAAGTTGGGCAGTGTCAATGCTGCAATTGTATTTTCTTCAATATTGCATTGGCTGTTCTGCCTTTCCATGTAAATTTTAGGATCAGTTTGTTGATATCCATAAACTTTCCGGTATTTTGACTGGAATTGATATGTAGATCAACTTGGGAAGAACTGACATTGTAACAATGTTGGGTCTTCCTATTCATGAACATGGGATATCTCACAGTTTATTTAGGTCTTTGATTTGTTTCATACTAGTTTTGAAACTTTTCTCATATAGATCTTGTACATATTTTTTTAGCTATATATCTTACTATTTCATTTGGTGTTAATGTAAATGATATGTTTTTAATTTAAAATTCTAATTATATAGAAAAGCAGTTGTCTTTGTATATAACCTTGTATCCTGCAACCTTGCTGTAGTTGTTTATTAGTTTCAGTTCTTTTTTGTTGATGATTTGGGATTTTCTATGTAGACATCATATTATCTGTGGATAAAGACAGTTTTAATTCATCCTTCCCTATCTGCGTACATTTTTCTGCTTTTTCTTACTGCATTAACTAAGACTTCCAATATGATTTTGGCTAAAAGTTGTGACAGGTGACATCCTTGCTTTGTTCCCAACCATAGTAGGAAAGAAACTAGTTCCTTACCATTAAGTATCATATTAATTGTAGGTTTTTTGTAGATTTTTTTTATTAAGTTGAGAAAATTTTCCTCTATTCCTAGTTGGCTAAGAGTTTTTATGGGTGTTGGATTTTGTCCAGTGCTTTTTCTGCATCTATAGATATAATCATATGGATTTTCTTCTTTCGCCTGTTTGAAGTGATGGATTGCTTTTATTTTTGAATTTGAACCACCTTTGCATACCTGGAGTAAGTTCCATTTGGTCATTGTGTATACTCTTAATACATTTTTGAATTAATTTCAAATGCTTTGTTGAGAATTTTTGTATCTATGTTCATGAGAGATGTTCCTCTTTAGTTTCTCCTTTTTGTAATGTCTTTGACTTAATGCTGACCTCATAGAATGAGTTAGGAATTGTTCTCTCTGCTTCTGTTTTCTGAAAGGCATTGTAGAGACTTGGTATAGTTTCTTCCTTAAATGTTTGATAGAATTCATGAGTAAACCTATCTGGGCATGGTGCTTTGTATTTTAGAAGGTTATTAATATTTCTGATTCAATTTATTTAATAGATGTAGGCCTACTAAAAGGATCTATTTCTCCCTGTGAGTTTTGGTAGATTATGCCTTTCCAGCAGTTGGTCCATTTTATCTAAGTTATAACATTTTTGGACATAGGGTTGTTCATAATGTTACTTTATTATCCCTTTAACATCCATGAAATCAGTAGTAATGGCCCTTCTTTCATCTCTGTTGTTAGTAATTAGTTCTTTTTTTTTTTTTTTTGGCTAGCCTCCCTAGAGGATTACCGGTTTTACTGATCTTTTCCAAAAACCAGATTTTGGACTCAGACATTTTCTCTATTGATTTCCCCTTTTAAGTATCATTGATTTCTGCCCTAATATTTATTAATTTTTTTTCTGTTTACTTGTAGTTCAATTCATTCTCATTTTTCTTGTTTCCTAGGGTAGAAGTTTGGATTATTGATTTTATAAGGTTGGTGCAGAAGTAATTGCCGTTTAGCCATTACTTTTGCACCAACCTAATAGAACTTTCTTGTTTTGTAATACATGCATTTAATGCTATAAATTTCCTTTACCATTGATTTTGCTGCACTTCACAATTTTTTCTTTTTTTTTTTGAGTCGGAGTCTCGCTCTGTCGCCCAGGCTGGAGTCCAGTGGCGTGATCTCCGCTCACTGCAAGCTCCGCCTGCCGGGTTCACGCCATTCTCCTGCCTCAGCCTCCCAGGTAGCTGGGACTACAGGCGCCCGCCACCATGCCCAGCTAACTTTTTGTATTTTTAGTAGAGACGGGGTTTCACTGTGTTAGCCAGGATGGTCTTGATCTCCTGACCTCGCGATCTGCCTGCCTTGGCCTCCTAAAGTGCTAGGATTACAGGCTTGAGCCACTGCGCCCAGCCCCTGCACTTCACAAATTCTGATAAGTAGTATATTCATTTAATTAAAATATTTTTAAAAATTTTTTGAGATTTCTTTGACATGTTATTTAGATATATGTTGTTAATGACCAGATGTTTTGGGATTTTTCAGCTATCTTTCTGTTTGATTTCTAGTTTAATTCCAGTGTGGACTGAGAGCTTATATAATTTCTATTCTCTTTAAGGGGTGTTTTATGGCCCAGAATGTGGTCTATGTTGATGAACGTTCTGTGCAAGCTTCAGAAGAATGTGTTTTTTTGTGTTGGATGGAGTAGTCTATAGATGCCAGTTATATCCAGTTGATTGATGGTGGTGTTGTGTTTTTAACTCTGTCCTTACTGATTTTCTGCCTGCTGGATCTGTCAGTTACTAACAGAATGGAGTGTTGAAGTCTCCAAGTATAATAGTGGGTTTGTTTCTTTCTCTTTGCATTTCTGTAAGCTTTTGTCTTACTATTTTGACACTGTTGTTAGATGCATACACATTAAGGATTACTGTGTCTTCTTGGAAAGTTTACCTTTTAATCATTATATAATATCCCCTTTTATTTCTGATAATCTTCCTTGCTTTGAAGTCAGCTTTGTCTGAAATTAACATGACTACTCCAGCTTTCTTTTGCTTAATGTTCAGTGTCATGTATCTTTCTCCATCCCTTTACTTTTAATTTGTTTCTATATTTTATATTTAAAGTGGATATCTCATAGATAACATATCGTTAGATCCTGTTTTTTTTCTTTTAGACAAATCCTCCCTGATAGTCTTTTATAGTCTTTTAATTGATATGTTTGGTTATCAACATTTAATGTGATCATTGATATTGCTTAGATTAATACCTACATAATAAGTGTTTTCTATTCTTGCCCTTGTTCTTTTTTTTTTTTTTGTCTTCTGCTCTTTTTCTGCTTTCCATGGCTTTAACTGAGCATGTTGTATGATTTCATTTTTTATCCTCAAAACATATTCCATTTTCTCTCCTCTCAGCAAACTTACATGTAAAAATGTATGTATGTATTTATTTATTTATATATATTTTTGAGACGGCGTCTCGCCCTGTCACCCAGGCTGGAGTGCAGTGGTGCGATCTCAGCTCACTGCAAGCTCCGCCTCCCAGGTTCACACCATTCTCCTGCCTCAGCCTCCCGAGTAGCTGGGACTACAGGCGCCCACCATGATGCCTGGCTAATTTTTTTTGTATTTTTAGTAGAGACGGGGTTTCACCGTATTAGCCAGGATGGTCTCAATCTCCTGACCTCGTGATCCACCCATCTTGGCCTCCCAAAGTGCTGGGATTACAGGCGTGAACCACCGCGCCCAGCCAAAAATTTATTTTTTTTAGAAGGAGGATAAGGCAAGGAATAAAAACTTCTTAATGATAGCCCTAGAGTTTGCAATATACATTTACAATGAATGTCAACTCACTTTTAAATAACACTGTGCCACTTCAGAGCCAGTGCAGATGCCTTAAAATCAAACATTTCCAGTTCCTTCCTGTTGTCCTTTATAGAACTGCTAACATTCATTTCACTTATCCGTAAACTATAATCAACCAACACATTGCTGCTGTTACTATTTTGAACAATCTGTTATCTGTTAAAGAATAAGAACAATACACCATTTTATATTACTTTTATTCATTCTTTAACACTCTTCCTTTATGTAGACACTATTTTCTGCTGTATCGTTTTTATTCTCTGTGACGAGCTTGTTTTTAACACATTTTATGTCTCTTCAATTTTTATTTTGGTGAGAAAGTATTTCTTTATATTTGATGGATAATTTCATTGAATACAGGATTCTAGATTGGAGGGTGTTTTTCCCTTCAGCACTTTATATTTCACCCCATTGCTGGCATGGTTTCTTAAGAAAAATCCAATGTGATTTTTATTCTGGTTTCTTTATAGGTAAGGTTTTTTGTTGTTGTTGTTGTTGTTTTTTTCCTCTGACTTCCTTCAATATTTTGTCTTTGACTTTCTGCAGTTTGAATGTCATATGTGTAGGTGTAGATTTTTTGGTAATTATCCTTTTTTGTGTTCCCTGAGCTTCTTGGATATGTGGTTTGGTCTCTGCCATTAATTTTGGAATATTCTGAGTTATTTAAATATTTTTTTCTGTTCTTTCTCTCGTTATATTCCCTTTATGTGCTGGTATGCCTTTTGTAATTTTCCCATTTTCTTAGATATTCTGTTTCACTTTTCCACTCTTCTTTTTTCTCTTTGCTTTTCAGTTCAGGAAGTTTCTGTTGGCATGTCTTCAAGATCACTGATTCTTTCCTTGGCTGTATCCATTCTACTAATGAGCCAGTCAGAGGCTCTCTTTATTTCTGTTACAGTGTTTGTAATCTCTAGTATTTCAGTTCTCTCTTAGGGCTTTTTGTCTTTGCTGACATTACCCATCTTTTCTTGCATTTTGTCTACCTTTTCTATTAGAGCTCTTAGCATATCAATCATAGTAATTTTAAAGTCCCAGTCAGATAACTTTAAAATATCTGCTATATCCGAGTGTACTTCTTTTGCTTTATTTCTCTCCTCAGCCTGTATTTTTTTCTTTTTAGAGTAGCTTGTAATTTTGTTGTAAGCCAGACATGATGCATTGGGTAAAATGAACTGAGGTAAACAGGCTTTTAGTGTGAGTTCTCACATTTTTGTAGCTGTGGGTGTCAGAGGGTAACATTTTCTCTTTTGTCTTCCTTGTTTTTTCCTCCCCTTTTGTCTTAGAGTTTCCCTGTTGAATCCTTAAATACTGTGTGAGCATTGAAGTTCTGCCATAATTCCATGTTATTTTATAGGAGCCCTTCTGACGAGACAGGATCGGGAAAAGGGAAATGCTCTGTAACCCTGTGCTTAGATCTCTGTCCTTTAGTGAGCCTTGGCTGTGACCTTCACAGCTGTTTCTCAACTTCCCTGCATGTCCCCCAAGTGAGACAGGAAGGTGTGAGCGGGCTGGAGTTGGGTATTTCCATTACTTCCTATTGGTCAGGCTCTGGTAAAACCCAGGTAGCCTAGGCTCTGCTAAAATCATTTCTCCTTTGTTAAGGAGAGCAGAATACTTTGGCCTTATTTCGCAGTGGTTGCTCTTCTCCCCTTCCATGAAGCACAAAGGGATTTTTTTTCCTATCTAATTTTTTCACCCTGAGAAACCGATAGGGCTCTTGGAGGTAAAACTCAGCAAAGTACAGGAGACCCCTTAAGACCAGGCTCCCAGAAGTTGTTTTTTGTTGTTGTTTTTAATCTCTCAAACTAGTCTACCACTCAGTCTCTGGCAATTAGGCAGTTATCCTTGAAGCATCCTTACCAATTGCTGGCTCCAGCAGGTATTTCTGCTCCTAGTATGCTGTGATTCTCTGTGTTTGCCTGTCTCTAGTTTTCAGTATGGTGGCTTGCCCTGTGACCTCAATTTTCTGATGAATCTACGGAATAGTTTTTTGTTTTGTTTGCTCAGCCTTTTTCTTACTGTGAGCATGGTAGTGACAACTTCCAGACTCTATTTGCTAACCAGAAATGCGATACATCTCTAATCTGTTTTTAACTGTGGAAATATGGCTCCCTGCTCCTTGGAACTTGAACTGTATCTAGATTTTCAGCACATATAGCCATTTCCTATGATACTTTCTCTCCTTTAGCCCTCACATAGTCTTAGTTCTACAGGCACCTCTATCTTTTATGCACATCAAGAGTCCTTAGGTCAATGTATCTCTATTTATTTTGATTGTCTGAAGCTTGTACTCTGAAATATTCCTCAGAAAGGTATCAAGAGAATAATATTCCCAGTTTTTCCTGTGGATAGTACATAAAAATTTGTGTTCTTTTTACATGAAAATCAATTTTACAGGTATACAGACTCAAAGTTTCTTTTCTGGAGTGCTGTCGATGTGTTACTTTATTGCTTCTGGCATAAATTGTCTGAAAGCCTGTTGATACAATTTTATTTCCTGTAATTTTACTGGAGTATGACTTGGTGTAGGGTATAGGTCATTCTGGTCTGATTATTTCCCAGGTATGTAGTATGTTCTTTAAATTTGTAGTTTGAAAATTGTATTAGTCCATTTTCACACTGCTATAAAGAACTGCTCAAGACTGGGTAATTTATGAAGGAAAGAGGTTTAATTGACTCACAGTTCAGCATGGCTGGGGAGGCCTCAGGAAACTTAAAATCATGGCAGAAGGGGAATCAAGGCACCTTTTTCACAAGGCAGCAGGAAGGAGAAGTGCTGAGCAAAGGGGGAAGAGCCCCTTATAAAACCATCCTGTCTCATGAGAGCTCACTAACAGGAGTTATTATTTCTTGAATTTCCTATTTTTCCCAGGATGTCTTTATTATTTTCTTGCCATCCTGTCTATGTTTAGTCACATGGCCCTTCGAGGTGACTTGTCTGCAAAATGAGGAATTCATCACTGTTCTTTTGTCAAGGTAGAGGGAGTTATGTAATTCCATAAACTGTTCATATCTGGTGACAGAAATCAAAAAAGAACTGAACAGATGGAGGAGTTATATACAGGAATAGAAAAACTCAGTATCATCAGGATGCCAGTTCTCCCCAATGTATAGATTCAAAGCACTTCTAATCAAAATGGAAGCAAATTATTTTATGGATGTAGAAAAGCTAATTCTAAAGCTTATATGGAGAAGAAAAAGACCTTGAATAGCTAACACGATATTGAAGGAGAACAAAGTTGGAGGAAAGACAGGCACTACTCAACTTCAAGAATTACTGTAAAGCTATGGTAATCAAGGCTGTATCACGTTGATGAAAGAAGAGACAGTTTAGTGAAACAAGACAGTTTAGAAATAGAGACATATCAATGTATTTAATCTTTGATGAAAAAGTAAAGGCAACATGATGAAACAAAAATTGGTTTGTTCAGAAAGTGCTGCTGGAACAACTGAATATCTACATGTAAAAAAAAAAATGAATCAGATCTTACCCCCTCACCAAAGTTAAAATGAATCACAGACGTAAATGTCAAATAGACAACTGCAAAACTTCTGGAAAGTAACGGGAGAAAATCTAGACTCTCTTGGGTTTGATGATCTCTAGAGAAAAACGCAAAAGTTACAATACATAAAAGAAATAATATTATAAGCTGGACTTGATTTAAATGCCACATTTTTGTTCTCTTAAAGCCATTGAAAGAGAAGACAAGCCACAGACTGGAAGAAAATATTTGAAAAACATATTTGATTAATGAATTTTATCCAAATTATACCAATCTTATTAAAACTAAACAAACAACCCAATTAAAAAATGAACTAAACAGTGCAACAGGCATTTCGCCAAATAAAATGTACAAATAAAATATAAGCATGTGTAATGACGTTCCACGTAATATTTTCTTAAATGCAGTAATGAGCTACTACTGCACATCTGTGGGAATGACCAAAAGCAAGAACATGGTCACCCACTTTAATCACATGGTCCCTATCACATAATTAGAGGGCACTGGGGGTTTTAACTCTACAAGTTGATGTGTAAAGAATTCGACTTAGATATGATATAGTGACTAGAATTCTTTTATGTATGTGTGTATGTATGTATGTATGTATTTATTTATTTGTTTTGAAAGAGATTCTCTGTTGCCCAGGCTTGGAGTACAGGGGCATAAATAACCAAACAATAAGCAAAATCCAGAAGAATGAAGACGTCAAATGCTGTCAAGGATGTGGGGCAAAAGGACCTCTCGTCACTTGTTTGTGGCACAATCACAGTTTACTGTACCCACGAACTCCCAGGCCCCAGTGATCCTCCCACAATCAATCTCCCAAGTAGCTGGGGCCACAGGCATGCACCACCATGCCTGGCTGATTTGCTTTATTTTTGTAGAGATGAAGTCTCCCTGTGTTGTCTAATCTGGTCTGAAACTCCTGGGATCAAGTGATCCTCTTATCTTGGTCTCCCAAAGCGCTGGAAGTACAGGCATGAGGCACTGCACCCAGCCTGCAAGTCTTTAAGCAGGATGAGTTCAATCTAACTTTTTCTCCATCTGCTCTACTCAGCTAAGTCTCCTTCTCAGCCCGAGGGAGAGAACCGCAGCTCAGCCCTATCCAGGATGGGGGCAGATTACCCAGCACCACCACCATACTCCAGATGCGGGTGAACGAGGAAGGGACCCTGAGGTCTGGCAGCAGGTGCAGTCAACAACCTTGAAGCCGTCCAAACGGGACCCGCCATCCGTGCCTGTCTGAGTTGTAGGGGCTGCCTGCATTTGGCGCACAGGCAAAGTGGCCAAGCAACCTCAAACTCCCCACTTCCCCTCTGGGCCCAGGCAGCGCGGACTAGAGACTGGTGCCGCTGCTGCACAGAAATCTGTGGATCAACCCTATGTCTGCACCAGGGCAGGAACCGGCTCCTCAGCCCCATCCTGGCGGCTGCACGGTGCCCAGACCCCTCAACCCAGCGCCCTGGGCGCGAGCCAAGGAAGAGCAGAGCTTAGAGAGGGAGGGTGTTTTCCACACGGCGACCCTCTGGCCTTCTGGGTCCAGCCCTGCAGCCACCACCGTGGGATCAGCTGCAGCTGGCATTTGAAGGTGGCGGCAGCGGTGCCAACCCTAGAACCTGTCCGTGCCACCAGCTGCGGTGAACCCTAGGGTCGGACGCTGCCACTGCGCCTAAGTCAGGCTTTGGGCCCTGGGCTGCAGGAGGGCGGGAACCTGCAGCAAAGCCTCATCCCCGCAGCTGTACAGGGCCCAGAGGTCGCGAGCCTGAGCTGCCAGCATTGGCAAAGGTAGAGCAGATCCCAGGGTGAAAGGCTCATACACTCGACGGCCGTTAGCTGTCTGGGCCCAACCCTGCAGCCTCCAGCATGGACTCATCTGTAGCTGCTGCCTGAACATGGCACGCGGCAGCAGGGGCTGCATCCCTGACCCTGCGAATACCACCAGCAGTGCGGATCCTTGGCCAGAAGCCTCCAGGGGGCCCAAGTCACTGGATGGGTTCCCAGCTGCAGGAGGGAGGGAACTGACTCTCAGCGTCATCCAGGATCCTGCAGGGTGCCCAGCTCCAGGGCCCAGCTCCTGGATCGCGGGTCCAGGAAGAGCCGGGGTGGCTCTGTCAAGCGTGCGGTGTGGAAGGGCGCCCCTCACTTTCAAATTATACTAGAGAACCTTCAGAAACCTTTTTTTTTTCTTTTTCTGATATGGAGTCTTGCACTGTTGCCCAGCCTGCCAAGCTGGAGTGCAATGGCGTGATCTCGGCTCACCACAACCTCTGCCTCCCCGGTTCACGGGATTCTCCTGCCTCAGCCTCCTGAGTAGCTTGGAATACAGGTGCACACCACCACACATGGCTAACTTTTTGTATTTTTAGTAGAGACGGGGTTTTACTATGTTGACCAGAGTGTTCTCCAACTCCTGACCTCATACTCTACCAGCCTCTGCCTCCCAAATTGTTGGGATTACAGGCGTGAGCCACAGTGCCCAGAAAACAAATTTTATGGCTTCATACATCAAAATTCAACAATGATGAACAGTGAGAATGACATACAATTAATTTAGGAACACTTACGGATTGATTTATGGTCTTGGACATCCATTATTTCTCCAAAAGTTAAGCTCACGACTCAGTAATTATTTCCTTTTTCATGCATGGATTTGGTCCTGGTCAGTTTGTGACCCAGAAATTTTTTTTTTCAAGAAAAGAGCACGTATTCTGTCTATTGATCCACAGACAATAGACTCTGCTTACCGATTGAAATATAAACTACTCACCTGATTTCTTTCTGCTGCTGGGACAATGGGCTCAGGTTTATGTTCACAACAGCCATTGAGTGCATAGACGCTGGGATAGGGGTTTGTGATCCTATGAGTTTACTTCCCCAGAGAACTACAATTGTCATCTCACCTGTAGATAAAAGGACAGTACATATTTGATGAGTTATAGTGATTTTTGAATAACTTTGTCTTAGTTTCCAATTACCAAAAAAATGACAACGTTATACCCAAGCACCTTCAAAGACATGAAAATGGGAGAGGCTCTGTTTTTCCGTAATCCCTGGAGGCAGACAGGGGCTCACATGGAGAGAACTGGAAATGCTGAGTCTGAGACATGAAAGACTGACAGCAAAGCACATGTGTCTTACCAGATTCCGTGCTTCCCTGAGATCTGCCTCTGCTGAAAATCTGATTTTCAGTTAACCCCGAAATTCCTGAGCCGAAGTATTAGTGAATTGTAAACAGATGGGACCACACAAAGAGCTTGAAAAGGAGGTGTCAACAGGTTTCCATGCAGAGAAGAATTTAAAGTCATATATTAAAATGAAAAACAGGAACAAAATTCTGTGATTCAATGCAAATGAGTATTAAAATGTGGCTCATATATAGTCTAGGAATATATAGTTTAAGGTCATTTACCTCACAGAGATAGAGGTGCTAAATTAAGTAGTATTCATAGAAGAAACAGAACGTTTATTTAAGATTAGTTTTGCACAAAAGAAAGCACCAAATTTATATTGTCCGGAAGAAAATTTTACTCATGAACTAATTAATATACCAATACTGCTTAAACTATTTAAAAGTTATAAGGTAACCAATATTCCCAATAGTTTTTAGAAAGGATATATAAAAGTGATACAACTTTACTTGTTTGATGCTGTATAGAATATTATAGATAATAAGAACATATTATATGAAAGTAAAATTTTTAAATGTTAAAAAGCATTGTGTCAACCCATTAAAATATTAGATCATTAGGAATTCCATTTATGCCTGAAATGCAAGTGAGAGTCATCGAATTAGGAAATTCATTAACACAATAAATTATGTTAATTGAATTAATGAGACTGTCTTGTGTTCATGTTCATAGATGGAAAACAGATAATGCCAAAATTTCCTGAACAATTATTTTAAATCAATTTGTATGGAATTGTTGCAAAATATTTCTTGAAAACATCAAAATAGATTTGTATAAATGAAAATTATGACATTACATGATTAGGCAGGGTCAACATTATTAAGACATCAAAGGTACTTTAATTAATAAGCTGATTTTTTGGTTGCATAGTATTCCATGGTGTATATGTACCTTTGCAAGGACATGGATGGAGGTGGAGACCATTATTCTTAGTAAAGGAATGCATTAACAGAAAACCATCTATGGCATGTTCTCACATATAAGTGGGAACTAGATGATGAGAACACGTGGGCACATAGAGGGAAACAACACATACTGGGGTCTACTGGAGGGTGGAAGTTGGGGAGAAAGAGAGGATCAGGAAAATAACTAATGGACACTTGGCTTGATATCTGGGTGGTGAAATAATCTGTGCAACAACCCTTACCCCTGACAGACATTTACCTATGTAACAAACCTGCACATCCTGCACATGTACCCCTAAGGTTAAAATTTAAATAAATAACGAAAATTAAATAAGTTGAGTTTAACTCCAATGTAGATACCATCTGTGTTCTGAATATAGAAATTTTATTGTATAGAAGAGCAAACAAAATATCCATGAAAAGTCTGAAAATTGAGAGAGTGACTTCCCCTGTAAAATATTGTAGAGACTTGGAAATTAAAATTGTGTCATATTGTTTCATCATTAGTCTGAGAGACCAATGGAATACAACATTCAAAAATGGAATAAAACATATATGAAAATGTACTGTGCAATAAAAGCAGGAGTGTAGAAAGAAGAGATGAACAGCTTGCTGAGTCTCATTGGGCACTGAAGCTCACAGATAGGCAGCAGGCTTTGTCTCTCACCACGTGTGCTTTCTGTAAGTCTGGTATTGCCACGTGTGCAGGAGGAACATTTAATATTTGAGCAAGAGGATTTTGGGGCAAATATCTGATTAAAGTGAATTTTTCTTCCACAATATTTATTGTAACCTGTTCTCATAGCCCACAGTATGTTTCCTGCTGGGTTGAGATGTTACTGCCTTTAATAAAGCTTTATTACCTGCAACTGTCCCCCTCTGTATGTTTGGGAACCTTGAGAACAGTCACACATAATTGTGGTAATTCTTTAGTTGGTCACTTGCCTGGTGAAACACTATCTGGGGGGGCTCCTTTCCACACTGGTCACACAGGGCAAAAGCTTGTGAAGAGTTCTGGGATAGAACACTGCATGGGGCCACTGAGATGGGTCACTTCAAGGTACAGTGCTCTTAACCTATACCTTAAACTGAGGCAGACAGAAAGTTCCACATGGCGTCAGAAAAAGAAAAATAAAAAAACAAGTTTGAAATGTTGAATCATCTTTGGTTGTTAAAAACACTATGTTCTTCAGAGGATGTGCTGAAATAAAAACTAACAGATGATCTTTGCCTGAAATATATAAATATTTGTTAACAAATGCTGGCGAGGCTGCAGACAATAGAAAACTCCTATTCACTGTCACTGGGAATATAAATCAGGTTAGCCACTATGGAAAGCAGTTTGGAGATTCCTCAAAAAATGTAATATAGAGCTACTAATTGAACTATCAACCTCATTACTGGGTATATACCGAAGGAAAATACAACACTGTACCAAAAAGACACATGCAAACCTGCACACGCAGCACCTCTAATATAAAAGTTGACATTATTTTAAAAAGTGTTTATTTGCGAAAATATTTCACCCATGGTAGGGATAAAGAACTACATTCTCACTAAGGTCAAGAGGCACACACCCGAAGGTAGCCCTGGGGGCAGGGCCGGGAAAGCCAGGAGCACCAGCATCCTCGGCCACACCAGCAGGTATTGGCTGAAGCAACAGGTGCACTGGGGATATGGAAAGGAGTTACTTAGACATAGTTGCTGATTCATGAATTTCCTATGTTTCCCAGGATCTCTTTATCATTTTCTTACCCTCCTGTCTATGTTTAGACACGTGGCTCTCACAGGTGACTTGTTGGCTGCAGAATGAGGAATTCATCACTGTTCTTTGGTCAAGGTAGAGGAAGTTATGTAATTTCATAAACTGTCCATATCTGATGACAGAAATCAAAAAAGAACTGAACAGATGGAGAAGATACATTATATTAATGAATAGAAAAACTCAATATTGTCAAGATGTCAGCTCTTCCCAATGTACGGATTCAATGCACTTCTACTCAACATGGAAGTGAATTATTTTATAGATATAGAAAAGCTAATTCTAAAGCTTATATGGAGAAGAAAAAGACCTTGAATAGCTAACACAATATTGAAGGAGAGAACAAAGTTGGAGGAAAGACAGGCACTACCCAACTTCAAGACTTAACTGTAAAGCTATGGTAATCAAGGCTGTATCATGTTGATGAAAAAATAGACAGATTAATGAAACAAGACAGTTTAGAAATAGAGACAAATCAATATATTTAATCTTTGATGGAAAAGTAAAGGCAATATGATGAAACAAAGATTGGTTTCTTCTGAAATTGGTGCTGGAACAACTGAATATCCACAAGTGAAAAAAAATGAATCAGATCTTACCCCCTCACCAAAATTAACTCAAAATGAATCACAGACATAAATGTCAAATACAAAACTATAAAACTTCTGGAAAATAACAGGAGAAAATCTAGACTCTCTTGGGTTTGATGATCTCTAGAAAAACGCCAAAGTTACAGTACCTAAAAGAAATAATATGATAAGTTGGACTTGATTAAAATGTCACTTTTTTGTGTGTGTGAAAGCCATTGAAAGGGAAGACAAGCCACAGACTCGAAGAAAATATTTGCAAAACATATTTGAATAATGAATTTTCTCCAAAATATACCAATATTCTTAAAATTGAATAATAAGAAACAAACAACCCAATTAAAAAGTGAACTATAGACTGTAACAGGCATCTCACCAAATAAAATATGCAAATAAAAAATAAGCATAGGTAATGATGGTCCACATAATATTTCCTTAGGGAAATGCAGTAATGAACTACCACTGCATACCTATTGGAATGACCAAAAGCAAGAACGTGGTCACCCACTTTAATCACATGGTCCCTATCACATAATTAGAGGGTGCTGGGAGTTTCAACTCTGCAAGCTTCGTGTGTAAAGAATTCGACATAGATATGATATAGTGACTAGAAGTTATTTATTTATTTATTTAGAGAGCGAGTCTGTGTTGCCTAGGCTTAAAATGCAGGGGCAGAAATAACCAAATAATAACGGAAATCCAGAAGACTGCAAATGTCAAATCTGTCTAGGATGTGGAGCAACAAGGCCTCTCATTCCTTGTTTGTGACACAATCACAGATCACTGTACCCACAAACCTCCGGAACCAAGTGATCCTCCCACAATCAATCTCCCAAGTAGCTGGGGCCACAGGCATGCACCACCATGCCTGTCTGATTTGTTTTATTTTTGTAGAGATGAAGTCTCCCTGTGTTGTCTAATCTGGTCTGAAACTCCCGGGATCAAGTAATCCTCTTATCTTGGTCTCCCAAAGCGCTGGAAGTACAGGCACGAGGCACTGCACCCAGCCTGCAAGTCTTTAAGCAGGATGAGTTCAATCTAACTTTTTCTCCATCTGCTCTACTCAACTAAGTCTCCCTTTCAGCCCAAGGGAGAGAACCGCAGCTCAGCCACATCCAGGATGACTGCAGATTACCCAGCGCCACCGCCATATTCCAGATGCGGGTGAACGAGGAAGGGACGCTGGGGCCGAGCAGGGGGCACACTCAGCAACCTGAAGCCGTCAAACGGACCCGCCGTCCATGCCGCTGTCTGAGCTTTAGCCTCTACCTGCACTTGGCGAACAGGCAAATATGGCCGAGCAACCCTAAACTTCCTTCTTCTCCTTGGGCCCAGTCACCGCGGACCAGGGACAGATGCTGCTACAGCGTTGACGTCAGTCGGTCCGCCCCATATCTGCACCAGGACAGGAACCCGCCGCTCAGCCCCATCCTGGCGTCTGCAGTGTCCGGAGCCCGCAACCCAGTGCTCTGGGCGCGAGCCAAGAAGTGCAGGGCCTAGAGAGGGAGGGCGTGTGCCACACGGCGACCCTCAGGCTCTCTGGGCCCAGCCGTGCAGCCTCCGCCGTGGGCTCAGCTGCAGCTGGTATTCGAACGTGGCAGCAGCAGTGGCAACCCCAGAACCTGTCCTTGTCACCGGCAGCGGCGCACCCTAGGGTCGAACGCCGCCACTGCGCCTAAGTCAGGCGGTGGGACGTCAGGGCAGGAGGGCGGGAATCTGCCTCAGTGCCTCATCTCGGCAGCTGTACGGGGCTCAGAGGTCGCGAGCCTGAGCTGCTAGCGCCGGCCAAGAAAGAGCAGAGCCCAGGGTGGTAGGGCGGTTCACTCGACGACCCTCAGCGGTCTGGGCCCAGCCCTGCAGCCTCCACCGTGGACTCAGGTGCAGCTCTCATCTGAACATGGGACGCGGCAGCAGGGGCTCCAACCCGGACCCTGTCAGCGCCACCAGCAGCGCGGATCCTTGGGCCAGAAGCGTCCAGGGATTCTAAGTCAGGGGTGGGTCCCCAGCTGCAGGAGGGCAGGAACCGACGCTCAGCGCCATCGAGGAGGCTGCACGGTGCCCAGCGCCAGGGCCCAGCTCCTGGATCGCGGGTCGAGGAGGGGCCAGGGGCGGCTATGTCAAGCGGACCGTGTGGCAGGGCGTCTCCCACGTTCTGCTCCAGGGAGGCCAGCCCGACAGCGCCTCAGCGGCAGGTGCCACCTGCATGCGGTGCCCGGGGGAGGGCGGCCAGGGCGCGTGTCTCCTCAGCCTGCTGAGCTGCGCATGCACTGCGCCTAATGGCTTTGCTCAGCGAATTTCTCCCAGGAGAAGCCGTAGTGTCCAAGAGCTTGGCCAGACAGCAAGTTTTACTGGTGTTGGAGCGGGTGTGGGGACTCAAGAAGGGCGAGGGCGAGCGGCGGGGGCTGGGGAAGGGCGAGCGGGAGGCACAGGCTCTCTCTAGCAGGTGGCCGCAGCCATGAAGAAGCTCTCTGCCGCAGCTGGCAAGGGCGTGAAGGGCCCGGAGCGCCCGAGCCCCTTCAGTCAGCTGGTCTACACCAACAAGGACTCTTGCGTGATCCACTATGGGGATCTCAGGAAGATCCACAAAGTTGTCTCCCTGGGCCAAGCCTGGAATCTGGAGGGGATAACCATGAGGAAGACCATCGACCTGAACAAAAGAGATGTGAAGAAGAGATACCAGGCCCTGCCTGAGCCGGGCTGCAGGAGGAGGAGGCGGCTGTAGGAGGATCGCCCCTTAAGAATGGAGTGCTGGGAGGCCTGGGGACGAGGGGAGCAGGTGGAGGAGTGGCGAACGGCAGGTCGGCCGTCCTGGGCCCCGGGGTCTAGGCCTTCTTCCCGGGTAGGCCCCCCAGGCCTGGGATGGGGGCGTCCTGCGGGTCAGAGGGCCCAGGCCACCTTAAAATCAACCCCAAACTTTCGCTGCTTTCTCCTTCACTTCCACTTCCTCTCACAGAGCACCGTGTAGAAAATTTTAAAGTGATTTAACTCACAAAATTAAGTACATACAGGGTTTTACTTTTAATGTACAGGTTTTAAAAGATAATGTTAGATACATTATGAAATGGTGCATAATGAAATAATTCCTATAATATATGAACTTCTTGGCTAAAAGTTCTTTGGATGAAGTCCAATATCCATTTTGATATCAATGAATGTCTATGTAAATATGTTCTTTGCTGAGGGGTCTTAGAAAGGAAACTTTGAGGTAGGAAGATGGTTTATGTTCTTGAATTTAAGAAGACTCATTTTTCTCAGGATGCGAGTTATCAGTTTTACATAAACCAAATAAAGTTATCGTTTTAACATTTTTTTTTAAATTACACAGGCTGTCTTTTACTACTGTGATGACATTTTAAATATTTTGTAATTGAGTAGAAAAGTCTTGCCCTTCTAGATGTCAAAATGTGCTATCAATTTGCACAAGATGGGCCAGCAGCAGTGGCTCACGTCTGTAGTTCTAGCACTTTGGGCGGCCGAGGCGGATGGATCACCTGAGGTCAGGGGTTTAAGACCAGCCTGGCCAATATGGTGAAACATCGTCTCTACAAAAATACAAAAATTAGCCGGGCATGATGTCGGGTGCCTGTAATCCCAGCTACTCGGGAGGCTGAGGCGGGAGAATTGCTTGAACCCGGTGGGCAGAGGTTGCAGTGAGCCGAGATCCCACCACTGCAATCCAGCCTAGGCGACAGAGTGAGACTCTGTCTCAAAAAATAAATAAATGAGATAAAATAAATAAAATCACAAACTGTTTGCTAACAGGTAAATGGATACAATAGAATAGAAAATCCAGAAACACCCAAATATATGTAAGAATTTAGATCTTGATAATGGTCACACTTTGTACTAGTAGGAAAATAACTAGTTTCATAAGTGAAATGCCTGCTTTTTGGAGAAAACTAGATTTTTATGCCACAGAATTCCAAAGTTTTTAATATACAAAATGATAAAAATACCAGAAGAAAACAAAATGCCTGTTCACACAGATACATTTTTATGTTGACAAAACCTTTCTAAGAAGCTCAGAAGCAAGCATTCTGAAGGTTAATTTAGTAAAACAAAAATTAAATCACCGTGCATATGAGAAAAAATAAAAGGCAGCATACTTGTAAAATATTTACTACATATGTATATGCGTGTGTGTATACATATTAGATTTAAAAATCTTCATTTTATAGAGAATTCACTCAAATCAACAAAAAAACCCTCTAATTTAAAATTGGGCAACATAAATTAGAGGTCTAAATTGCAGATCTAAAAAAACTACTTGACCTCTAATTTAAAATTGGGCAAAGTCCTTTTTTAAGATCTGTAAGTGGCCTATGCACACAGGAAACAATATTTAGTGTTCCTGGTTAGAGAAGGCATTTAAGTTAAAAGAGGACTCAAATACTGTTTCCTGTCCACAAAGTTTGTGAGGATAAAAAGCAGTGATATTTATAGTGCTCCTTAAAGTTTAAGTTGCAGATGACTTTTCAATAGACAATTTGATGGTAAGTACCATATTTAAAAACTGTTTATGCCTGTTAGTGATCAATTCTATTATACTAAAATGTTTTTACAAAATAATGAAACATACACACAATTTCTTTTCTGAGCACTGCTTAAAATATCAGTGTATTAAGAAGAATCGATATAATGGCTTTTATAAATACACTTCAGTGAGTTTACAGCATGGGATAATATGTGACCACTCAAGGTAGAAATATATACAGAAGTATGTTGACATTTGAAAATATATTTTGGTGTATCAAGTGAAGGTAAAGTTCAGTTTGATTACACATACAGACTATGGTCTTATCTGAAATTATGTACGAAATATGATAAAATTTATTATTTGAGGGCATTTGTTTAAATTTAAATGTTTTTCCTTTTTATTATCTGTGATTTCTGCATTGAGCATGTACAATGCTGTTAGTAAAAGTTTGTTATTAATGAAATAATTTTTGAGAAGTGCAGGAATATGAATTTTTCACAGATAAAAATAATTTCTCATGTTCTATAATTTTTTTGTGGATTAGTATATTCTGTGAACTTTTAGCATCTTCAGAAGAGAATCTTTTATCTGTGGTTATTGATTTACATATACATTTTATTAGACACATATATAGACTTATGTATATGTCAATAATTATAGATTAATCATTTTAGTGTAATTATTAGAAAAATAAAATAGCAAATATAAGTGCTTTATTTATAGCAGTTTTTTAAGATATTGAACTTCCCAACTGTATTGATCCATTCTTTTAATCCATTTATCACATGTAAGCTGAATGCCTATTATGTAGAAGAGACATCCTATTAACTCTGAAGACCTTTTCTTCCTTAAAAATTTCACAGTTACCTGCTCAGCCTGAGCAAAGTGAGAGATTTAAAATTGGAGTATTAGGACTGAATCTCAGTTGAAGCTTTCCCTCTCATCTTTAAAACAAAAACAATTCTGAAGTGGGAAACTAGTAAATGATAACTACCACCCACGATGTTGGACATTTATAACAGCTTTAAAGAGTAATATTAATCATTGGAAATATCTAATTTACATGCGTTCTATAAATTTAAATATGAATTTACATACAGTCTGTAAATCTAAATACAGAATAAAATGAGCCATACCTATTTATTTGAATCCCAAGTTTTCTTTGGCTTGAAGTTTTTAAAATATTAAAGAAGTTATTAAATATTAATTTAATTTAATATTAAATATTAAACAGTTGTTTTTATTTCAACTCTCTTTTTGCGTAGTACTCTTAAAAGTTAAAATTTCTTTCAATGTTAATCCTGTGACTAGGACTGCCATCGTCCTGTTGTATATACCATATTCCACTTCTTGGAAGGCACTGTGAATTGTGTGATGCCTCCTTATTTTATGCACCAATAAAACATTGTTTAAATTTCTGCTAAATATAGTTGTAATAAATAATTATAAGTGGCATTTCAATGTCAGAAATGTTAAAATATGAGAAATTGAGCATCTTAGAATCATTAAAATACCGTGTTATCTCTAACCTTTAAAGCACACCACAAAGCAGGCATAATTGCACCTTTTACTTAAAATGTTGCCTTTGTTAAGTAGTAGTAATAATTATATCTAACAACTACTGAGCTGTTACATGTGCTAAGAACTCTCCAAAATACTTTGCATAGATTCTCATTGAGGCATCACAGTGATGTCCTGTGAGATAACTGCTGTATTCATCTTCATTTTATTGATGAGAAAATCGAGGTGCAGAAAGTTTAAGTGACAGCTAGAAAGTGAAACTTCTTAAAGTAATATTCAAGCCCAAGTTGAACTGAATCCAAAGGCCAAACTCTTTCTATTCAAATAGGCCACTCTTTCATTAATGCAGTGAGTAATAAGAGTGAACAAATGTTGTACTTTCTTCAGGAGAATATTAAATATTTCTTTTGAAGGCAGAGAAAGAGCATGGTATTTAATGTTTACAATTACATAAATCGTTGTATGTTTTGAGACAGTGGACTATACTTTGCCTAAAAGTCCTCTCACTCTCGTAGGACTGCTCTACACTGGGCCTGTGTCAACGGCCATGCGGAAGTAGTAACATTTCTGGTAGACAGAAAGTGCCAGCTTGACGTCTTGATGGCAAAAACTGGACACCTCTGATGAAGGTAAATCGTAGCCAGTTTTTTCAGCAGGAGATGGATTTGGTTTAAATACATAGAATAAAAATGAATTTATCTCACTGAAATACAACTAGTTTGTGAAACCTGTGGAATATTTATTTTGATTTCCCATAATTTATAATTTACTTCTTGTTTTAATACTGACAGGCTCTACAATGCCAGAGGGAGGCTTGTGCAAATATTCTCACAGATTCTGGTGCCGATCTAAATATTGTAGATGTGTATGGCAACTCGGCTCTCCATTATACTGTTTATAGTGAGAATTTGTCAATGGTGGCAAAACTGCTGTCCCATGGTGCAGTCATCAAAGTGCAAAACAAGGTGGACGTTAACCAATGTTATTTTCAAAATATTTGAAATCCATTTGTTTTAACATTAACATATGTAAGGTTTTTTATATTTGGAAGCTCAAACATTCCTTGAATGAAAATGGTTTGAAAGAACTTAATTTTCTAAGATTTTACTTTAAATATTAATATTTTTACAAGAATTACCAGAGAGTGTGGCTTTTCTATGCATTTATGATAAATATTTGAATTTGTTAAAGGTAAAACTTTTTCAAATATTGTTTCCTACCCAAGTTTTTTTTTCTTTCCAATTAGTGTAAAACTACAGGAAAGCAAAATTTGCCTGCGTAAATTGAGTCAACATGTAAAATGTAGGAGACATGCAGAAATCTGGATTTCCTCTTAAAGGATTGAATCTGGTGTCTCTTGAGCCCATATGACTGTTTGGTATGCTATGAAGACGTTCTAACTTTACACAAAGCATATGTTTCCAGTTTGCTACTGTGCCCACCTAGTTACATCACTTCCTCAACTTACCTCTTTTGCCTCTGTAAATATTTCAGTTATCAATTCCTCTCTCATAGTATATTTTGGTAGAGATTTCAAGGTATTCAAGACAGTTGATAGCTGTTTATAATATATAGTTTATATTTTACATTAATTCATTAATAATGGGCTACTTCTAGAATTTAGAAGATTTTTTAAACAATGATTTTTCTGTATATAAACCATAAATAATCATCTTCTATTAGAATGACTTTAAGCCTTTTTGTATTAATCATGGTTGTATTTGAATAGGTTGTGCATATTGTAGAAAATATTATATCCTTCTCCTCAGAATCGTCCCTTAAAATTCAAGTGATTTAGTGGCTTATATTATGCTAATCCACATAGATGAGTTAGAACTTTAATTAATAGGCCATTTTATTAATATTGTTGATATTTTGCCAAAAATTAAGTAGCAGTTACAATAGAAACCAGAATAAAAATGGATTATTGCATTTTAAAAAGATATGCATTAGGATCCTAGGATGATTATTATAATTGAGAATAAACTTTTATACTGAATTTCTAATAGCTGAGATAAAATTCTGTTGTCTTGTAATAGGAGAAACCCCATTATTATTTAATAATAAGCAATCAAAGTTCATTTGAAGCCAAACTCTTTTAATTTAGAGCCACTTCCTTAGTGACCCATTTAGAGCAGATGTGCCTGACATTGGCATCTGGGATCTTGGGATTATTGGTAGAAGAGAATCATGCGAGTTTGTATCACCCAGAGGAAACCTCCATTTTTCTTGCAAAGCTTTCAAAACTGTATCCCTGAAATTCTAATTTGTAAAATGTTAATGTCTGCCACAAAAATATATTGTCAAATAAGGATTAGGCAAAGTTCAAGTCATTTATTGAATAATGGACATTTAATTCACAGTTTTATAATATTTCTTCAACATAGATAATGGTGGAATCTGTTGGGGTACATTACTTCTGGTAAGGTAATTATCTTTTAGAATATAGTTTAAGAAACACTGCTCTAGAGGTAATAATTTAGATTACTAATTTAGTCAAAAACAAAATATTTACTACTATGTCTTAGGGTTTAAGGATATAGAGATAAAAGATACAGCCCTTGCCCTCAAGAAGCTCTTGGTTTAGAAGAGAAACCATAAAATCATTACAATATAATGATTTTTGGAGATAACCAGAGTTAATTTGGTGATGCAGAGGCTGAAACAAGATAAGGTGCAGTGCATGAGACAGCACAGAAAAGGGAGAAGGAAGGGATTGCTATTGATTGACTTTATATTTTATGTGTTTAAGTTCATAGGATATTATATAAAGTATTCAGTTCGGCTGAGAAATATGTAATTTCATGAATTATAAATCATTTTACTGTTTTACAGGCTAGCCTCACACCACTTTTACTGGCCATAATGAAAAGACGTGAGCAAATTGTGGAATTTTTACAGACAAAAAAAATGCAAATGCAGTTAATAAGTTTAAATGGTATAGTAGTTCTTTTTTTTTTAATTAAAAAACACTTGAGTAGTGTTCTAGAGAAATAACACTCAAGTCAGAAATATTAAATTAATATTTACTTAAAATTATTAGATTATAGTGAAACATATCAACACAAATTATCAGAAGAAAAGCAATTATTTGGACTGGTCAACATAAAGAGCAGTATGTAGTAGGACTTCTCTTATTATATTGATTGATTCTTATGTGTAATCTGATGTTTTTGGTTGCATTATCTTCCATAAGCTAAAGTGGTTCTGTGTTAGTTTTAAGAAGTATGAACTTTTTTTAGTTTACTTTGTAATTCAATATTGAATGATTAACACTTTTATAGTATTTTTCTAACTTCCGTTTTTTTATACACTTTTTAAAAAATGCAATATTTGCTGGACACGGTAGCTGTTGCCTGTTATCCCAGCACTTCGGGAGGCCAAGGTGGTTGGATCACTTGAGGCCAGGAGTTTGAGACTAGCCTAGCCAACATGGTGAAACCCCATCTCTACTAAAAATACAAAAATTAGCCGGGAATGGTGGCACATGCCTGTAGTCCCAGCTACTTGGGGGGCTGAGGCACAAGAATCGCTTGAACCCGGGAGGCAGAGGTTGCAGTGAGCTGAGATCGTGCCACCACACTCTAGCCTGGGTAACAGAGTGAGATTCTGCCTTATAGAAAAAGCAATATTAAATATAAATAGGAGTTTAAAATCATTTTGTCTTTAGGATGATTGTTTGCTTTGTTTTCTTTGAAGAGTATTAATTTTAGGTTATCCCTACGTGACTATTAATTGCTATCACCAGATACTGTGAATTTATTATTTTTTTCTTTTTTATTCATAGTGTATTTTTATTTTTAATTTGTATGGGTAGAGGGAAGAAAGACATCTTTAATTGGATTAACATTTTAGTTAATTAAGATAAGCCATAGGTGAGTGATAAAGAGAAAAGAGATAGGCTTTTGATTCACACAATACTAAATTTAATTTCTAGCTTCCTCACTTGATAGGTGTGACCTTGCAAACATTAGTTAATACCAACTATGATTTTCTATATGAAAAGGAGAATAATAATATGTCCTTTAAGGACGATTGTGTTGAAGTAACATTATAAATATCAACAGCATTTAATTCAGTGTTTCATACATTCTTATCAGCATCATTAAGTAAACTTACTATAACTACTACTAATATCATTATTCCTAATACTGTTTTAAGCCTTCAGATTGCTCTTATTTGTCTGACTTCTAGCTGATTTTGAAGTACAAAATATTATATCAGAATAAGGAAGAAATAGATAATTCTTCACTTAAATCTTTGCCTCTTTTAGGTTAGTGAACAAAGCATAAGTCTTTGCCCCTCAAAGGACTTTATGTTAGCCAATTCTAGTATGCCATATTCCAGTGGGACACGAGTCTTTTTGCCCCTTCCTTTTAGCCTTGGTGGTGATTTACAAGGATAAACACTTGAGCACTCAAGATAGTTATGTTTGTTAGTACATGTAAATGGTTAATTCTACACTGACAGGCACATATTAAATTGGTTCTGTTCCTAACAATGAAGTTAACTCTTTGTTATTTTAGCACAGCCCTCATGCTTGCCATATGTCATGGAGCATGAGAGATAGTTGGCATGGTTCTTCAGCAAAATGTTGACATCTGTGCTGAAGATACATGTGGAATGACTGCAGAACGTTATGCTGTTGCTTGTGGACTTAATCGGTGTTTACATTTAAAGACTAGGTGAGATTTTATAGTTTGTTTCAGGTAATTTTTGAATGACAGTGAGTTAGTTCACTTCATCGGCCAGAAACTAGTCAAAAAGCTAGACTAGTTAGAAGGAATAATGGGTCCAGGATTCTTTATTTTAGGACTTTCAACAGCTTTATCCCTAGGGATCCTAATGTTGTGTACTTGATTTTAAGTATAACCCCTATGCATGGGATAAACATAGTGTCACAATTTTGATTTTTCTAATTAGTTATTTGGGTCTTGAAATGTCCACTTTACCAGAAAACCTGATAGTGTCCCCTGGGGGCTCTCTTCCATACCTTAATACTTGAATTTTTAAAAAGAATCTAACGGGTTCCTTAAGTACAAGGAAGAGATTCATTTTGTGTAAGTCAGAAGAATTGGAGGCGGGGGGAAATGGCCATTCTCTTCATTTTGTTGTTTCCATTGATTCTGTTGCTGCATCGTTGCCATTGAAACTGTTCCTGCAGTCTGGTAATGATTGACCTTTGCGACCAGGTGCCCTTACTAACACAGATTTTATGGTGATCCATATGTAGACTTCAAATTTATTACAGTTTTTTAAAGTTCACATATATATTCTCAGCCATTGTTTCCAAAGTACCAGCACCCTGCTCTGGCAGCTAGGACTTTTATCTTTTGCCACACACATAGTGAGCAAATTGACCCTTCTCCCACTCAAAACCTGATGTGAAACCCACATCTTAGCCTGAACTTACCTAGACCTTCATAAGTTATCCTTTGAGTGACTTTTCTGTTTTCTCTAGCAAATATTAGTTGCGACAGTTTAAAACTGTAAGTCAGGTTGAAATAATGTTACAGGAAGGAATTAGAGTTCCATTTTTATTTTGTTACCAGATCTATATCCCTGGCACTTTATATCCCGTGTAGCACCGTTTTGTAGGTAGTGGAAGGTCTCATCTTATTCTGTAAGATCCTCTGTCATCTTTCCAAAGTTGTAGTGGGTTCCAACTTGTGGTTGTCCCCTCAAGTGATTCTTTTTTTCCCAAAAGTTAAAAATCTCCCGTGCTACTTGCATCTCTATCTCGGGTTTTTAAAATATTTTCAAATTCTGCATTACCATGAAGCCATTCAATAGACTTCACTCTATCTCAAGTAGGTTGCTTAGATTAAACAGAGCTAAGCCTCATCCATCACTGATGAGTCTTCACATATAAAAGTAGGGATTTGTGCTGGCTTCAGGGGTACATATACTAAAATTGAAACAATGTCGAGAAGATGAGCATGGTCCCTGCACAAGGATGACACAGAAATCTGTGAAGTGTTGTATATTTCTTGCAGTCCCCAAAAGGACATTTGACTACTTTCTAACTAGCTCCAAGGAAATGGTGTGAGTCAAAGCAAAATGGGTGACAGCCAGTATTGCAATTGTGATTTTCATATGAAAAATATTTATGTAAGGTGATCTATGAAATGAGATGTGGTAACACATAGGATCTTGTGTGCAATATGTTGTTAGTAGGCCAATGAGAAAATACCAACTGGCATCTTCTTTGTGGAACTTACAAAAAATAAAGGTAGGGTTTTTTCTTCCACAGCAGCTGAAAATGAACATAGTGATTAAGCATCATTCTAAGAAAGATTTGTTGGTTCAGAGTTTAGGGAGGTAGAGAAAGATTAGTAGTAGTCCAAGCCAGATGCTGACATCTATTAGTTTTGTTCCCTTGGTGTGATTGATGAGCTCAGTAATAGAGGATAATCAGATTGTCCAATTTAATAATTAATGTATTCATAAATTTCATTACAAATTATAAAATAGCTTAGATGCCTTGAATTACAAGCCACAAAGAATAGAACATCTAATAATAACCAAAAGTAGGAATTAATAACAGAAAACTGTAACATTTGAACATTATAACCTATGAATAAATAGTTTTTTTAAAAAAATTTATTTTTTGTAGACACAGGGTCTCCCTATGTTGCCCAGGCTGGTCTTGAACTTCTGGGCTCAAGTGATCCCCCTGTCTCAGCATCCCAAAGTGCTTGCATCACAGGCATGAACCACTGCACCAGGCCAACACATTGGGTTTTATTGGGAATTTTAAAATAGTTTCAGCAATAAGGTTCAAGAACAAATTATTTCATTGCTTCACTATTTCTCAGAGTATTTTAAAAATGTTCTCTTGTTAAATTCTTATAATAACCTAGTGAAATAAGGCTCTAAAATCCTCATTTTTAGAAGACATTGCGCCTAAGAGAAGCAAGTTGTTCAAGAAAAAATACCTGTTGGTTACCATGCTAGGAGTTTTTCTGAGTTAGGGGCATTTTCCGTTATGCCAAGCTAACTCTAGTTAATTTACTGAGTTAGACTGCCCTCAATTCATGAGTATTTCATCTTACTTTATTTCTTCTTTAATTAAAAGCTTAGTAAGTTCATAGAGCTTATAAACTCCAAGTCTATGAAATAAGTAATGTTCTGATGTTAGCTCTGATATTATCTGAAATACCCTAATAACTTAATAAATTTGGTAAATGTTTTTTATATCAGTGTTAAAATAGTAATTTTATTTATTACATTTTTATACATAGCATTCATCAACAACTTTTGGGATATATATGAAAGATATCTAAAAATCCTCAAAATAGCAATCCAGGTAAGACCTCTGATAGTAAACTACTCTTGGTGGTGCTACCATAAGATTATGGAACTACTGATCACAAAAAAGCAATTCAAAAAAGCAATGTGTAAATAGCATGTGTTTACATATATACATATATGTGGGTATATACATATATATATATAGCTTTGATTTAAATTTTTTAGTTTATAATTCAGAATTAGTTAAGAATTTAGTTGTAGGTAGCTTATAATCTCAAAAAATATTATCTGAAAAAATATTTGTTTAATTATGGTCCCTAAAATCCTACATAATACTTTTGTATAAATAAGTAATGCAGTGTTTAAGTTTGTATATTGTATGTTTCTTCAATTGTCATAACAACTTAGGCTTGTTACAAAATGTATAACCCTTAGTGTGATTGATGAGCTCAGTAATAGGGGATGATCAGGTTATCCAATTTAATGAATTAATATATTTATAAATAAATTTTATTACAAATTTTAAAGTAGCTTACATGCCCTGAATTAGAAGCCACAAAGAATTGACCATCTAATAATGAAAAGTAGGAATTAATAACAGAAAACCGTAACATTTGAATATTTTAACTTGCGGTGGTCTGTCCCACAGACCCCGGCTGCATGACGGATGAGACACATACCCAGACACCAATATTCAGTGAAAGAGCAGCAAGGGTTCTGAGCCGATTACAGGCACCAAGGAAGGTGCTGTAAAGAGTCAGCAGCCACAGCCCTGGCTAGCCGGCCCTGTGGGCATTTATTAGCAAAGTTTTAATGATAAAGGCTTTGAGCCAACACACCTGTGGGTAATTAATCTGGGTGCCCCTACCCCAGGAGAGCCATCTTGACTGTGGGTGATCAAAGGGTAGTCTTAAGACCACATGAGTAAACAAGCTATTTGGATAAACTACTCTACCTTTCTTTGTACCCACTTTAAGCTACTTACTCAAGGTAAGGATTAGGCTGCTTTCAGCCATAACCCTATCTTGAGACTTTTACAAAACCTTTGGCATTCCAAGAAGATTTGTGTCTATGTCCTATAACTTCATCTTAAAATGTTTCCCACCAGCCTGACTGAACTCCCACAATAACCTATGAAGAAACATGGTTTTATTTATTTATGTATTTTAGAGACAGGGTCTCCTTATGTTGCCCAGGCTGGTATTGAACTTCTGGGCTCTATTTAATTTTTACAATAAACGGTTTGCATTTAGTAAATGAGAATTAATTACAATGGAGTCTTGTGCAATATGAGAGTTAGGGTGCTGATCCCCCATGCAGCTGAAAATCTGCTTCATATGAAAATCTGTTTCTTTTGACTCCTCCAAACCTTTACTAATAGTCCACTGTTGACCTGGAGCCTTACTGAAAGCATAGTCAATTAACACATAGTTTCGATTTTATATGTACTATATACTGTATTCTTACAATAAAGTGAACTCGAGGAAAACTGTTATAAGGAGGAAAAAATATATTCACTATTTATTAAGTGGAAGTGAATTATTATACATAAAGGTTTTCATTCTTATTGCCTTCACATTGAGTAGTCTGATAAGGAGGAGGCAGAGGAGAGATTTGTCTTGCTATCTTGCAGTGCCAAAGGAAAAGAAAAATCTGTCTGTTAGTGGGCTCCTACAGTGAAAACCCTTATTCAAGGATCAACTTTGTGACATAGTGACTTGTGTCACTAAGAAAGTAACTATCTTGGCCAGGCGCGGTGGCTCACGCCTGTAATCCCAGGACTTTGGAAGGCCGAGGTGGGTGGATCACAAGGTTAGGAGATTGAGACCATCCTGGCTAACACGGTGAAACCCTGTCTCTACTAAAAATACAAAAAAATTAGCTGGGCTTGGTGGTGGGTACCTGTAATTCCAGCTACTCAGGAGGCTGAGGCAGGAGAATGGCATGAACCCGGGAGGCGGAGCTTGCAGTGAGCCGAGATTATGCCACTGCACTCCAGCCTGGGTGACAGAGCGAGACTCTGTCTTAAAGAAAAGTAACTATCTTTAGAATAGTTAATAATACTTAATAATACTTTTCTGGCACCATGAACAAATGTCAACAAGAATTACAAAACTTAGCCAGGGTGCCTCAGTACCAATAGGAGATTATTTTCCAAAGATACCTACTGAGTGCAGAAGTCAGAAAAGCAATTTTTTGTTGAGAAGTGCAGGTTGTGTTACATAGTCTTGTACCTACAAGGTCTCACTATTATCAACTTCATTCCAAGCTGAAACCAAATAAGATATATTTACTTCATTAGAACAAGATATGTTGTTCTATCTGCTGGATAATTAGTGTGTTAATAGTAATTTTGTTACAACAAGATACTCTGTTTCTAATAGCCAAAATATTATCATTATCAATATTCAAATAGCTTAACTCTAGGCTCAACAAATTATAATAAAATTACAAACATTTTTCACAATAACAAAAATGCTACTGTGATATCTAAATGTGACACAATGCATGGTACAATATGAACTGTATGAGCACATCTTTATTATATATTTATCAAAGGATAAATTATCAAACGATAAGTTAGGTTTTGCAAGTTGCAGGAGACAAAGATGGAATACACATAGTCTGGGTCTTTAAGGTGCTCATAATACAGTAGAGCTGTCCCTATTGAATTTCTGCATTTTTTCCAACAGAATTTCCTAAAAAATGTTTTTTATTTATCCACTTGTCCACTTAACAAATAACTGTCAGGTATCTTTAAGGTACTAAGCATCTTCCTTGTTATTATCATTGTCATTTTTTATTATTTACTACTTTATTAAGGTACTAAGCATTTTTCTTGTTTTTATTATTTATTTATTTAGCGCTTATTCTGTGCTAGAACCCCTTTGGGAGCTTCTAATTACTTATTATGTCATGTCGTTACCATATTCAGCATTTGTCAGACGTTTTATATCCCTATGGATTTGAAGTGGGGTGTGTGGCACTCACTGAGTCTTCAAAGGCCAGCTTTTAGGTGCAACTCATTTGGCAACTACAAACTTAGGTCACTGTTTGTATGTTACTTGCAGGATTCATGTACTTAGTTTTTAACTATTTATACTACTTTAAGTCTCTAAAAATTCATATATTGAAAAAATTGAAAATTTTAAGTTTCTACTCCTCATTACTTTTTGTGATATTTGATCTCCCCTAACACTTGATTATAAATCAGCCAGTGATCAATAAAGAGTCTCTCCCACGTTTCAAATCATTATATTTTTAAGTCATGCAATAAAATAGGTCAGGTGGTGAACATTGTTTATCATTAGAGATACCACTGTGATGTCACTAGGATTCGTGAGGAGATGACACCTGAGAAGAAGGATCTGCATGAGAGGCCTCACCTCTGCCCTCCTGTGTTTTTTTGGAAATTGAGCATGGTAAAAAGAACCTGCTAAACCTGGCTGGACACAGTGACTCAAACCTGGAATCCCAGCACTTTGAGAGGCCGAGGCAGGAGGATGGCTTTAGGCCAAGAGTTTGAGACCAGCCTAGGCAACAGAGTGAGGCCCCATCTCTGCAAAAGCATTAATTAGCCAAGTGTGGTGGCATGTGCTTGTGGTCCCAGCTGCTCGGAAGGCTGAGATGGGAGGATTGCCTGAGCCCAGGAGTTTGAGGCTACTGCACTCCAGCCTGGGCAACTGAGTAAGACCCTGCCCCTAACAAAAAAAGATAAAGAATCAGCTAAACCTAATAGAATCATTGACCCTTGCCACCAAGCAAGCTTACTTCTTTCTCATAGAAGGAGGAGACTGTCGAGTTATTTTGCTCACATCATATGGCCATTGGAAAATATTTTGGCTATTATAGCTAAAACAATAGTTTATTAATAACAGTTTATTAATCATTTACTTGTAAACAATAAAAGCTTGGCTCTCTTTGTACTGCTCATGGCTTTAGGTGGATCTTGGAACGTAACCACTTGTGAGAAGCTAGTAGTATTTGCTGCTTCCCTTAAAGCTCCTGAAAGGCAGAGAGGAAATCTTAGATTTTTCATTGCTATGAACCACTGCACGTATTGAGGAAATATTCACTACTTCCAACGTCGTAATCCTGCAGCCATTTGGCACCTGTGAGTCAGGTGCCAGAAACTGGGCAGTGCAGAAGGCAGTGCGCTGCGTTCCACAGTTGCTTGCTATCTAGAACTTCTAGAACTTCTGCTTTTCTAGAACTTCTGCTTTTCATTCTCAACTCCAAGAGTTTTGTTGTTGTTTTGTTTTATGGGAAGTTTGTTAGAAGTAGGTTTATATATTTTCTTTCAGAATTAACAGAAGAATTATAATTAATATCACTTCCTGGTGTGACCGAAAGCCTCTAATCCTTTACTGTTATTTGTTTATGAGCACATTTCTTTTAACAGCTATGATAATTACTACATCTTGTGTGGTTTCTCAAAAATACATTTGTTTCTTATTTCAAAGAGTTTCTGTAATGGAGCCCTTCAGATTTGGTGCTAATAACATGAAGTAAGAATTTAAGAAAGAAGATCTTTTATTTTATTTATATTTATATTTTTTGAGATGGAGTCTTGCTCTTGTCACCCAGGCTGGAGTGCAGTGGCGCCATCTCGGCTCACTGCAGACTCCGCCTCCCGGGCTCAAGTAATTCTCCTGCAGGGTTTCACCATGTTGACCAGGCTGGTCTTGAACTCCTGACCTCAGGTGGTCCACCTGCCTCCGCCTCCCAGAGTGCTGGGATTACAGGCATGGGCCATCGTGCCTGGCCAGTTGCAAAATATTTAAATGTTACATACAGAGGTGCGAGGGAGATCCATATAGTACCATGTAAATTGCTTGAATCTTTTCAGAGTACTGTTTGTATGTGGTTTCAAAGCAGGGATTAATATATTTATTTTTATCTTTTAATTACAATTTGTATACCTATTCAAAAGTAGAGAAAATAGTAAAAGTAACACTAAAATACCCATTATTCAATTTCTGTGATCAAGATTGTCCTACATTTTGTTCATCTATCTGTTCATCTATCTTTACAGGAATATTATAAAGCAAATCACAAGCATCATGCCATTTTTTCTGTTCAGTGTGCATCCCTGGACAGCACTAAAGTTTCTTTATTTTTTTTTTCTTCAGCTTTTAAGTTCTGGGGTCCATGTACAGGATGTGCAGGTTTATTACATAGGTAAACGTGTGCCATAGTGGTTTGCTGCACAGATCAACCCATCACTCAGATATTACGCCCGGTATTGATTAGCTATTCTTCCTGATGCTCTCCCTCCTCCTGCCCCCACAACAGGTCCCATTGTGTGTTGTTACCCCTCATGGATCTGTGTGTTCTCATCATTCAGCTCCCACTTATAAGTGAGAATACGTGTTGTTTGATTTTCTGTTCCTGCATTAGTTTTCTGAGGATCATGGCTTCCAGCTCCATCCATGTCTTTGCAGAGGACATGATCTTGTTTCTTTTTAGGCCTGCATGATAGTCCATCGTGCACATGTACCAAATTTTCTTTAACCAGTCTAACATTGATGGGCATTTTGGTAGATTTCATGTCTTTGCTGTTGTGAATAGTGCTGCAGTGAACATACATGTGCATGTCTCTTTATAATATAATGATTTATATTATTTTGGATATATGCCTAGCAATGGGATTGCTGGGTCAATGGTCTTTCTGCTTCTAGATCTTTGAGGAGTCAACACACTGCCTTCCTCGATGGTTGAACTAATTCTTGGCAAGCCTCCTAGCAAGCCTCTGTGTCAGCCTCCTAGCCAGCCAGCCTGAAGACTGGCCTCCCATGCAGCCATCATTCCGAACAGCATTCCAGCAACCCTCTTCCCCTGCCAGAAGACTCGTGATTTGATTAGCCTCCCATGCAGCCAGGCTCTAGGCCAGCCTCCAAAAAACCGGCCTGCCACCAGGCCTCCAAGTCACATTCATCTTGCCGGACTCTTCAGCAAGCGTTTTAGGAAGCATTTAAGGCAGCCTCTCACACAGCCTCTCCCACAGGCTCTTGGCCAGCCTCCTAGACAGCCAGCCTCCGATCCAGCCTTTCAGAAAGTCTCTAAGCGAATCTCCCAGACAGCCAGCTTCCAGACCAACCTCCCATGCAGCCAGCGTTTTTAACAGCCATCCAGCAAGCCTCTTGCACAGCCAGACAATCTGCCCCTCTGCCAGTTTCCTCGCCAGCCTCTTGGTTAGTCTCCCATGCAGCCAGCTTCTAGGCCAGCCTCCTAACAAGCCAGACTTGCATTCAGACTCTTAGCCAGATTCAGCCTGCCAGGATCTCAGCAGGCCTTTTAGCAAGCGTTTATGGCAGCCTCTCAGAAAGCCTCTCCCACAGGCTCTACGCCAGCCTCCCAGTGAGCCAGCCTCTCAGCAAGTCTCTATGCTACTTTTCAAGAGAGTCCTTCAGTACACCAGCCTCCCATGCAGCCTGCGCCTTGGCCAGCATTCCAGCCAGCCTCTAGGTAAGTCTGTTAGCCAGCCGCTTAGCCACCCAGCTTCAGAATCAGCCTCCCATGCCACCAATGGCGTGGCCAGCCTCCCAGTACACCTCTCAGAGAGCCTCTTAGGCGGCCTCCTGACTAGCCAGCCTCAAAACCAGCCTCCCTTGCAGCCAGCGTTTCCAACAGCCTCAGTGGGAGTGAAGGAGAAGGCAGCCAAAGTTTGGGGTTGATTTTAAGGTGGCCTTGTCCCTCTGCCCTGCAGGGCGCCCCCATCCCAGGACTGGGGGCCTGCCCAGGAAGAAGGCCCAGACACCGGGGCCCAAGATTTCCACCCCGCTGCCGACCCACTCTTCCACCTGCTGCCTTTGTCCCGGGGGCACCCACCACACCCCACGCTGAAGGGGCGATCCTCCTACAGCTGTCACCTCCTCCTGCAGCCCCAGCTCAGGCAGGGCACGGCGCCTCTTCTTCGCATCTTTTATGTTCAGGTCGATGGTCCTCGTCTTCACATCATCGCCTGCAAGCTTCCAGGCGTGGCCCCGGGAGGCAGCTCTGTGCATCTTTCTGATATCCCTATAGTGGATGACTTAAGAGTCTTTGGTGGTAGACCAGCTGAGTGAAGGCTCTCTGGCACTCCAGGCTTGTCACGCCCTTGACAGCAGTGGCAGAGAGCCTCTGCATGGCTGCAGCCACCTTTTAAGAGAGAGGCCGCTCCTCCCACTCGCCCTTCCCCAGCCCCAGCCCCAGCCCCAGCCCCCGCCGCTCGCCCTTGCCCTTAATCGCCACCACATCCGGCCCAACATCAGTAAAAAGTGTGGTCTAGTGAAACCCTTGGACACTCCGGCCTCTTTCTAGAGAAATTTGTTGAGTAGAGCTGTGAGGCTTTCACGGGATCTTGTAGCCAGCCTCCTAACAAGCGAGCCTGGTACAACCAGGCTCTTAGCCGGACTCAGCCTACCAGGCCCTCAGCAAGCAAAATTAGCAAGAATTTGAGGTAGCCTCTCACACGGACTCTCTGCCAGCCTCCTAGTCAGCCGCCTCTCACCCGGGTTCTTGGCAAATCTCCCAGCAAGCCTCTATGTCAGCCTCCTAGCCAGCCAGCCAGCCTGAAGACCGGCCTTCCATGCAGCCAGCATTTCGATCAGCATTCCAGCAAGCCTCTCCCCCTGCCAGAAGACTTGTCATTCGACCAGACTCCCATGCAGGCAGGCTGTAGGCTGGCCTCCAAAAAACCGGCCTGCCACCCAGCCTCCAAGTCATATTCATCTTGCCGGACTCTTCAGCAAGCATTTTAGGAAGTATTTAAGGCAGCCTCTCAGACAGATAATTTTCTGGAATATTCCATTAAACATTCTTCTCTGATTAAATACCGCTTGCCTCACCATGGCAACATAAATCACTGAAAAATACTGTTTATCTGAAGAATAGTCTCTCAACTTGTGGGATAAATGATGTATAATTTTTAACCTTCTTGAGGGTAGATATTATGAGAAAATTTTTAATTATAAGAAAAACATTGCAGAATTATAGCCACAGTTTTAAAAATAAGCACATTATAATGATAATAAAATTGTAATACAACTAATTATAATGAACATATAAAAGAAGTCTCCCCATGGAGATTAGTGTCATAAAACAATTTATATAATTTCACCAGCTATAGATTCACTGTTGGCATGTTACTTTTAATACATACTTGACTTTCAATTCGAAATCATTTTTTCATTAAATCCTGTACCTCAACTTTGAGATTAATGTGGTAATGTGATGCAGCTTCTAGTGAAGCCTCAGACACACATTGTTTATTGAGATCAGCCAATTTTTTTTGAAGTTGTCTCACAGTGACCTGACATGTTTGTTATTGATTTGTAAATCACCTTATCAAATTAACAATATTTACTTTCAAAAATATCCCCAAATATATTGGTTCAGCTTATTTTCTTTATGTGTACACATTCCTGCTTATTACTGAATCCACTTAAGGACACAAGAAGGTATTATCTTCCTGCCAAACTGGTACTCTCTTACTAGACAACAGATTCATCCCACTAGTCATTTGTCCCCTAATGAATCTGTAATGCTTCACAACTTACTGAAGTGTCAAGAAAATATGTGGGCAGGACTAGTGGTGGTAAATTCTATGCTGTGGAATGCTTTCCTTCTTTTTTATTGAAGCACAAATCAACATCAAAGTTCCTCACATACTCAATCACCTGGTGAAATTTTTCCAACAGGTTTCTATCTTAGAATAAAAGTATTTTTGTTTCAAAGGCTTTAGAGGCCCTAGGTAACCTGGTCTCCACATCCCTCCTGACCGCAGCTGCTAAGTTTCTGTCCTCTACTCACTTTTTTTGTACTATACATGAACCCTGCCACCCCCCATGAATTGAAAAATGGGGATCCAATGCAAAGCTAATAAATCACAGATAGCTACAATGATCTTTCTCTGGGACAAAGTTCTATCCACATGACAGTCTTTGAGCCTTGAAATAGAAATTATGAGCAAATTATTTGTAACAATATTCAAAGTAAATTATAAATACCAGTGGGATGATTAAATCAAATTTGATATTGCTAAAATCCACTACATTTGTCCTAAGCTATTATTTAATAAAACACAGATGGCTTTAAAAAATTAAGATGTCATAACAATACATAATTTGAGATTCAGATATATTCAGATTTAAGTCAAATTGACATAAATGAAAATAAAATTCTACCAACTAAAATATACAAAAACTTACTGAAAAAGTAGTATTACAAGATGCAGAAATGTGCACTTCAAAATATACTTCAAATACACTTCAGTTCCTCTGGAAAATTTAGAATTAACTGTCAAAGTAAATTGTTGAATCAATTTCAAAATACTCATTGCTGATATGGGCATTCCCATTTATCTGCTTCATCGTGGTCATAAAATGTGACCACAAAGAGATATTAAAACCTTTATTTCAGCAGTATAAGCCAATGTCATTAATGTTAATCTATTAAAAACCTTTAACTTAAATTCTTAAAATTTCATAAGTGACACAATGTCTTAAAGTAAAACATCTCTCAGCTTTAACTTGCATTTGGTGGAAATAAGCCATGTTTCTAAGCTGACATGGTAAATATATTTATTATCTATATTAAACTAGATTCAGCATTTATCTAAGGCCAAATATGACTTTAAATTTTCTTTCAGGAAGGTTGAAAAATATTTTTTTTTTGATACTTCTCTTTCAGCTTTCTGTTTTTCATATTGGTATAAACATTCTTTTAAATGGTTACAGTTATTAAATATCTCCTCATTTTTCTCTTTTAGGAGGTGATGTTGCTTTTTCCTCTCAAAAAACTGAATATTATTATCTTGCTTTTGTTATCAGCTTTCTTATGCACCTGAACTAATTGCTGTGGAAGCCACATATTTTTGCTTCGTAGTTGAAATAATTTCTGCTCCAGACTCCTGCTGTTCAGTATGCTTGTTCACATTATCTTGTTTGTTTTGATACATGTGTTCAGCTTTCTTCATTTGACACTATGTTTCACTTAGGTCTCTTTGTGCATGTTCTAAAACCTATGTATTTTCTCTTTGAGCGTCTCCTGCATAATTGCAATTAATTTTTAGACTTTTGGATTCCCTTTGAGCTTCAGAAAGTGGTTGATGAAGCTTCTCATTGTTATATATTATATTATTCACATCAACATTCATTTTTCTTGCAAATGAGCACTGTGGAAAGCAAGTTCTTGGTTTTTTCTTGATGTCACACTTTATCTTGGTCTTGTATAGCAGAAGCCAGTCTAGAATGGCATGATTCAATTTCTTTCTCCAGGATTTCTTTGCCTTGTTTTTCCTTCAATTTAGAAGTGAGCATTGTGTTCTTAGCTATCAGAACTTTAAGCTGCCCACTATACTGAGGTGCCCTTTTTGTTAATGTTTTCTCTTTCAGTTTTAGGGTCATTTGAAGTTCAGCATTCTTTTCTCTTAAAATCTTAATGTCCTCAAAGTATTTATTTTCCTTCTCCTGGTGCTGATGTTTTAGTATGTCCATTTGCAGTTTTAGCATGGCAATTTCCTTTTCAACATGCCATTTTCATGTAAGAGATCATTTACATTTTCATAAGTGTGAGAAACCTAAATAAAATAAATTTTTAGCTAGCACTCAATAAAATGGGATATCATGGTTCCTCTTAAAGAATAATTTGTACATTTATACACTGAAAGGGTTTCTGTAAGTAGGTATCAGTTGAAGAACCATTGAATCAAAACTTCAAATGCTATAGAGCATAAATTCCCCAAAGTTCAAACATTTATTTGAACACAATGAATTCATGAAAGTAAAAAAGAAATGACTAGAGAATTTAAGAGCTTCAGAATTGAAACAAACTTTCCCTGGATTACAACACATGCAAAAGCATAAAATAAAAGATTAATCACTTTGACTACATACAAAAATTTGATTTACACCCTGATGTCTAACCTATACAAGACCCCATACTAGAAGCCTTAGTGTGTAGGGAGACCCCTTGAAACTATTGCTTTGGAATAAAAGATGAAATACTCCTGATTATTATAAATACAAAATTGCATGCAGGATTGTGTAAAGATAATGCCAGGTTGGACTGCCAGAATAAGCCAACAGTGCGTGATATGCTTCCCCCTGCAGAGAGCCTATGAACGGATATGCAGTCGGAGGTTTCACATCACCATGATTCCTATCCCAGAAAAGCAGATGTTCATAGCTCTGGGAATGGAATGCGACTCTTGTGGAGAGCCTATAAACGAACGCATGAGGGGTGCCTGTTCATATGGATAAGATGGGGCTATAAATGCCCTTATCTTGCCTCGGCTCTTCTAGGCCTCTTTAGGGTTAAAGCATACTCCCTTCTGAGAATCTGTGGTCTAACCAGTTGTCTAGCTTCACGTCCTGTTTCTATGGATTGTTTGCAACCAGCTTTTGCTGCAACTGTTACTGGTGATTAATATCTTGCTAATCATAGGTTATGGAAAGACTGTTTCTGTTTTAAGGCTCTGTTAGAAATTGCTGATGCACACACTATATTGTAAATTCTTATCTCTGTATACTGTACTTCTGCATACTGATGTTATGTTAAATTACTTCATCCTTATGTGACCATCTCACCTCATAATCAAATGACCATAAATCCCTCACTAACCTATCCCCACCCTCACTAAACTTAATAATAAATGCTGGTATATCCAGTGCATTGGCGGCATCACAGGACCAGAAGGTGGTGACCCCCCTGGACACAGCTTTCACTATCTTGTGTGTGTCTTTTATTTCTCAACCTGCCAATCCGCCTGGGAACAAAGAAGGAGCCCCGTTGCATTGCGGGCTGCTGGCCAGTTCCCGCAATATTAGTGCTGCTTATATTTAGACAGATAAAATTTCCCAAAGCCCTTTCATTTCCTTTTTCCTGAGAATATTCTATAGATATTCTATTTTTAAAAATATAATTTTAAGAATTATAAATTATAAGTTGAGACATTGTAACAAGCACTTTTAGTTATCACAATTCTGAAAGGAAAAGATTAAAAATATAAACAAGTATTTTCCTTATATTCCATACACATTAAGATTAAAAGTGTACAATTAAAGGAAATTGATCCTTGGGGGGCGAGGAATGGCCGTTTCACACTCTCTTTGTTGAACTGTAAATGAATATAAATTTTCTTGAGAACAATTTGGAAGTAATGAACAAAGAACTTTTTAAAACTTCCTATAATTTAACCAAATATTTTTATATTGAAGAATTTATTCCAAGTCAATAATTAGAAAGGTAGAAAAATATTTACTTGCAGTTATGCCTTGCAGCACTTATAATACAAAAAATTAAAAATCAAAAAAATTAATTTGTTAAGTAAATAATGGGATTTCCAAATAATGGCCTTCTATATAGTCATTAAAATTGTGATTTAAATAAATATGCATTTAATTATCAGAAGTATTCAAAGTTAAGAACTTGTATTATTTAAAGGAATTTGACACTCTGCAAGACAGGTTTTTTTCTGCAGTTAAACCTCAGAAGGTAAGTCAGCTATTACAAAAAGTATCCTACATAATTTTAGTATAAATAGTTGAAATATTTATTTAAAACTAGGATGTCATACCTCACACTGCAGAGCTCTTGTTCACATTTAACCTTTTGATTCACTTACTGCAATTTTATTTTTGCTTCTGATAGTTCCTTTTGTAGTACACAAAACTTATTTTTCATTTGTTTTATTTTTGCTGTAAGTTGTTCACAGTGATATTTTTTAAGTTCCCTTGCTCTTTCATGAGAAGGAACTGCACCCAAGAATTTTGATAGGTTAGTTGAATCTGTCTTGAGGAGGAGATAGAAATAAAATATATTAGTACTTTGGGATATAAAGGACAGCATATTTTAACAATCACTAATTCATACACTGAACAAATATATATTGATTGCCTACCACACCTGGCTAATTTTTTTGTATTTTTAATAGAGACAGGGTTTCACCATGTTGGCCAGGTGGGTCTCAAACTCCTAACCTCAAGTGATCCACCCACCTTTCCCTTCCAAAATACTGGGATTACAGGCATGAGCCACCACATTCTGCCTCAATAAATAATTTCGATTTAAAAATAATGACAAGCATCAATATTTTTTATTTCAAATCTTTTTAAAAACACATTTCCTTACTTTAAAGGCAATTAGATTTCAGGCTGTTCACATATTGAAAACCAAGACATTTCAAGAGAAAACCTTGCATATGCTCTGTAGATCACGCTTATCTTTTATCTTCATGTGGCTATTGACTGGGTTACTGAGCATGAAAAATAAATCATATTCCCAAAAAAATTCACTTGTGTGTATATTTCAAAAGGAATTAACTTCAAAGTATCTGCCTTACACTGTAGTCCTCACCAAAAATAATAGGGCATTGCAAACAAAATACAATATGATTAAACATTTGACATATGCATAATTACAGAATTTTTGTTAAAAACTATGCATGGCATGAAGAGAATTTTCAGAGTATGTCATGCGGAGTAGGAAAAGAACTCTGTAAATCTGTTTCATTTAGGAAAACAAAGGCTTAATAAGAATAATTTTGATAAGTTTTTGCTGATAACTGCTTGAATAAAATGAAAGATTCATAAGGAAAATATGTTATTTTTAAATGAAAACAATCATTAGATAAAGTATGCAATTGATTCTTAAGACATAACTTCAGAAAAGTAGAGCAAGCCTTCATAAAAAGAGAAAAATAAAAACATGTATTCGTGAAACATCTAACATGTGCCAGACATATTTGCCGATTTTTCTTCACCTTAGAATAATGAGGATGATGATGATGTTGGTGGTTACCCCACTTTCTGCTTCCTAGTCATTCTAGGTTGTTAAGAACAAAATGATGAACAAATATGGTCCACTGTTCTCTGTTCAGAATGTCTTCCTCCTAGACTTTCATATGGCTTACTCCTCATCTTTGAGACAGGAGATTGAATGGCAGTCGCAGAAAGATCTACTCTGACCATAGAATTCCACTGCCACTCCCATACCCATGCTAATTATAAAGTTCTTCAATTTTCTCTAACCATTCTCTGTTTTGTTTTTAAGAAAAAGGTATAGTGATTTATAAGTGTTTTTCATTTGTTATTATCTTCCTACTACTGCAGCATAATCCCTCATCTTGGATATTCAGAGACTCACTGCCTAGCACACAGTTGGTACTTAGAAAGAAATTACTCCAGGTCAAAACATTGAAAATCTCAACAGGAAAGTCTAATTTTCCAAACTGCTATATTTCTATGGAAAATCTGCAGTAGTAGCCTGCTGAAAGTTACCATCCTCTTACCCAAAATTAGAAATCCACATGCCTGTTCTTACTCCCTATTCTTGTGCTAACAATTCTGCTTTCACATAAATGCCACTTTGATCGTTTTGTCTTACATTTGGATACAGACTTCCCAGTTTACAAAATGTTTTCACATTTGTTACAACATTATTTCATCACACATACCTAAGAGGTAGATATGAGCACTATTTTTATACACAAGGTTACTGGTATTTGATTGGGTTAAATGATTTTTTCCAAGTTCCCATAGCTAGTAAGTGACAGAATCAAAATACAGACTTACCTTTTGACATCCACTCATTGCTGTTACCACTATGCAGCTGCTGCTTCTATCTTAAGTGGTGAGGCCTTTCCTATCTCTTCCACATCCATAGCTGTGACCTTGGAATACATCATTATCTGATACCTATGTGGTTGCAAACATGGCTGCCACAAAGGGACTCAAAGAGTTCTATTTGTGAAAAGAATGTCTACTTATTAAAATACTACTCAACCAAATTGTTGTGTTATAGTTTTACAGGTGTCCTATTTCTCACGTTTATCCAACTCCTGAAATGTTCCTTCAGATCTATACTGGATAATCAAAATATACCAATACTTTCAAGTCCCAGGCATTATCTTTTCAAGTTCCAAGTTGAGCAAGACTAAGACTACAGTTTAAACTCTTTCTCCCTGAATCCAAGTAAAGCTTTCATACATCTAGATATACACAGAATCATGTATTTGCCCATAAATGAATGCAGAGAAATTATTTTGTTTTTAGACAAACTTACCTTCAGAACTCAAATAGATTCCTGGTTTCTTCTATGCCTTATTTTCTTTTGCTCTATTCTACACTGGCTTTGTAAATTAATCCTTCAAATTAGCAGAATTGCACTATGCAGCTGTTATCTACTTGGCATATGATTATAAAGTATGTTCTGATAAATGTCAGAAAATTTCTTATGGACACATGCAGACGTGAGACAATAAAGTCATCTTTTTATGTTTTAAGATTACTCATTACTTAAGTTTTAAAATAACAACAACAATACACGGTACCTCAGAAACTGAAGGTGATTTCGTATCTTCTTTTTGTCCTGACTCTGATGTGGGCATCTTATCTACAAAATGGTATTCACAGACACATATATGAGAACACTTATTACTGTAAATTATAAAAACATACAAATCTATTTCCATTTATGAATATTTCAAAAAGTAATAGCAAATATAGAATTTCAGAATCAAAGCAGGTTCAGAAAATTGATAGTATGATGAAAGATAGCAAAAAGTATTTTTTAAGGTAGACATTGTATTTCAGTCTATAAAATTGTTTTCTAAATAATAGCACTTAAGCATAGAAAAATTTTCAGAGATACTAACTTACCCCTTCTATTATTTTGGTATAAAAAAAGAAAATTGTCATTACTTGTTAGATCTTATGGCGCTCATTCAATAATGCCAACATCATTTTCTTGTTGTTCAGTTGCTGTCTTTGTTGCTTCCTTCTATTACAAACAAAAACCAAAAAGCACCAAAAAACAACTTCAGAAAAAACTGTATTTATTCACTCATTCACTCAATTTGTCAGTAAGACAAAACAAAACACAAACAAACAAAAAAACCCATACATTGTATCTATCGAATCACAGGCACTATCCTGGGAGAAGCAGGAAATATACACAGAAGATAGATTCTGGCCTATATTCAAGAAATGTTAGAGACATGTGAAAACAAATAAGAACAGAAAAGTATAATTCACCAGTTCTACAATTTAAGTCAATATAATACAGAAGGGCACAAAGGAGAGAACAATCAGTTTTACCTGAAAAGCATAGAAAATGCTGCCATAATGGGGCCATATTGGGAAGGACAGACAAAGTGCAGAGTCAGGATACAAAGACTCTAGGTGCAATAGCATGTGTAAAATAATAAGGCATGAAACAACATGGCAATTGAGGGGTGCCAAAATGATGTCATAAAACTGGAACAGTCAGAGGAAGCAGATGAAGAGATAAAATGGGGCCAAACCATATAAGATATGTGTCACGCTAGAATGTGAACTTACCCCTTCGTGTAATGGGTATTCACTCAATATGCAGATGAGTTACATCATTACAAATACATTTTAGAAAGGTGACCGTTCAAGCGATGTAACGATAGATGAACATGGGGAGATGGGGCAAAACTAGAAAGGAGTACTTCAAAATTATAGGTAGAGAGTTAATTATGGTAATAAGATATGGAAAATTATAAGAAGGTAGAAAATACAAAATTAGGTGTGTGACTGGATGGGTGACATGGAAAAGGGTTGAAGTTTAGGATGTGGGGGAGGGTTGAAGTGCAGGTTTAAGTGCTTGAGTGTTTCACTGCTACTTCCTAGGTGTTATTTCCTAGGATGGGGAAACCAGATGACAGAGTAGATTACGAAGAGTCAGAAAACAGGAACAGAATAAAAATGATGCTTTCAGTTTGAGACCTATAAGATTTGGGGCACCCAAGGGGCTTGGAAGAAAGATCTGGATAAATACATTTGGAGTATGAGTAGATGACCTACATGAGGAAAATTACATAGTGATAAGATAAATATTTATAAGATAGGCTAAATGGGTAGAATTAAGTAACCTATGCAGACTGTTGAATTTTTGAAAATGAAATCGGGCTGGGCGCAGTGGCTTACGCCTGTAGTCCCAGCATTTTAGGAGGCCGAGGCGGGTGGATCATGAGGTCAGGAGTTTGAGCCCAGCCTGGGCAACATGGTGAAACTCCGTCTGTACTAAAAATACAAAAATTAGCTGGGCGTGGAGGCGCATGCCTGTACTCTCAGATACTCGGGAGGCTGAGGCAGGAGAATCGCTTGAACCTGGGAGGTGGAGGTTGCAGTGAGCCGAGATCACGCCATTGCATTCCAGCCTGGGTGACAGGGCGAGACTCTGTCTCAAAAAAAAAAAAGAAAATTAAAATCAAAGGAGAGACAAAAACATGGGATTAAGTTTCTCAGTTATATATTTCCAAATTTGTTTCAAAAAAATAATTTTATTTATATAGGTAAATATTTATTTCTGAAACATTGCAATATGCGTCTTTGAATTGAATGAAAACATTTAATTCTAAAACACCAAGATTCTGCAAAAGAAACTTTATAAAAATTAACTTTGAAATTTTTAATTGTACAAGAGAAATGCTTACCTAATTATAGAATTATGAGGCATTTTTAAGTACCACTATAAAGTGAGATAGAAATGTGAAACCCTGTTTTAAAATTCACATGTTTTTCTTATGTTCCTGTAAACAATAGAATGCTAGCTCACATTGCCTATTTACACCATATAGGATGGTAGTTTAAAATTGGAGAAAAGATCTCATATAAAGAAAATTAACCAATAATTATTCAAGTTGAAGATTTAATAGTTTTTACATACATCTATGATTGTCAAGCAGGATCCAGTATTTACAGGAGAAGTGAAGAAAGAAACTACAAAATTCAAGTCGACAGGATTCCTGAGTTTTAGAAATAAACAAATATATATGCAAGGTTTAATAATTATGAAGACTAAAGTTAAGGCTTCCTGGAAATAATATAAAATATCCCGATTGCAAGAGATATTTTTTAAGAGCAAAAAAATTCTTCCAATGATAAGTTTGTTTGCTCTGTTAACAATTTTCCTTACATATGATTCTATAATAATAGGTAGTTTACTTTAAAAAATTCACAAAGATTGATTACATTCATTTGATGTGTGCATATAATACCATTACATACAGATATTATGAGCAAAAGATGTCAGAATATTTCTAGAGATTAATAATTTCTACATTTATTTCTTTGAGAGTGTTGTAGCTTAAAAGTGATTTTTCTCTTTTTTTTTTTTTTTTTTTTTTTTTTTTTTGAGATGGAGTCTCGCTCTGTGGCCCAGGCTGGAGTGCGGTGGCGCAATCTCGGCTCACTGCAAGCTCCGCCTCCTGGGTTCACGCCATTCTCCTGCCTCAGCCTCCCGAGTAGCTGGGACTACAGGCGCCCGCTACCACGCCCAGCTAATTTTTTGTATTTTTAGTAGAGACGGGGCTTCACCATGTTAGCCATGGTGGTCTCAAGAAAAAAGATTTTTCTCTTTTAAGAGATGCAGATTAAGAACCTTGTTCATATGATCAGAAAATTTAATTTTAATAAGATTAAATAAAATGCTTATTTATTTATACTCTATTAACAAAAATATTCAAAACAGCTACCAAGGTTATATCAAAGAGTAGGATAAACTAGTTAAATAACCTAAGAATATGTCAAACATTAAGTTAGAAATCTTAAACCAGAAACCAAAGAGTCAAAAATTAATAATTCACAATAAAGCTGACAAGGCCTAAAACCAATTTAACTTTGCATTCTGCATTAATATAAGTATGACTAGATTAAATATAAAACATGAAGTGAGAATTAAATTCTTTCCTTGTTAATAATTTTTTTGTTCACACAATATAAATGTATATGTTTTGAGGGTACATATAATAACTTAATACATTCACATAATGAAATCAGAATAATTGAGATATTAATCACCTTAAGTATTTATCTTTCCTTTATGCTAGAAACATTCAAATTATTCTCTACTAGATATTTTAAAGAGTACAACAAATTGCTCTTACCTATACTCGTCCTTATATTTTCTTTCAGCTTTTTGTTAAAATCAGCTATAAGTCAGTCGAAAACACCTGAGCAGTGTTTTATTACCTGGCTATGTTTTCTTAATTTTTATTTTAAATAATTTATTATTATATCTTTTATTCTAGAGAGTTTCTGCTCTCATTTAAACCACTATTTTTGCTGTGTTTTTATAATAGTCTGTCTCATCTTGACTCTCTCATGTAGTCTCTATGTTTATCTTACCCTTCTTCAATGAATAATTTCCTTTCATCCCCCTTCATCTAATTTATTATTATACAAATATGGTGGTATCCATTAGATTTTTTTTTAACCAAAATAACCTAGGACAAAAATTTACCATTACATAGATTATAGAATTGTAGAAATAATTAAAATTTAAAATGTTAAATTACATGTTATATTTTGAAATATCTCTTCACAATTTACAGTTGTATTAATTACCTCTTGTATGGAAAAGTGTGAGAGCTTAGTTTTTAATAGTACCTTATTTAACTGGGTTTGCATTGAAATAGCATAGGTTGTTTCTATTCTGTGTGGCAAAAAGCTAAGTATAAATAATTGTATAAATTCTGCTTCTTCCAAGAAACAGAGAAAAAAAAGAATAAATCATGGGGGGCGGCAATGATTGATTAATGAAAATAATACATAGCAACTAAATAGAAACCTGTAAATAAATATGCTGACAATTGAGACAGAGATGCCCTAAAAAGCAGACACTGAAGAAATGTATTCTGTGAGAAAAAAGTCTGGGGTAAATCATTTTTAAAAGGTGAAGGAGGAGGGAGAAACAAACAAGAGACATAACCAGTCAATCAAGTATGAGCTTCAGTCATGAAAGAAAAGGAAAAACAACTACTATATAAGACATGTGATGAAATACGTAAAATACAGACTTCTGTTCATAATATATTCCTATAATGCTGGTCAGTATTTGCATTACAATTAGTTATTTTGTTAATACCTGTGTAATAAAGATTTTAATTTCATTATTATATAATAAGACACTCAATTAATTAAACATGGTCTTCAGCCAATACCTAAAAGCTAGAACATTTTTACTACAGAGAGACAAAATTTAAAAAGGAATGTTTCGTAAACTTTTCACCTGAAGAAAGTTTTGGTAATCAGAATTCTAAAGAGTAATGTATTCCTTGAAATGATATGTTTAATAGAACATGAGTTTCGGCTGGGTGCGGTGGCTCACGCCTGTAATCCCAGCAGTTTGGGAGGCCGAGGCTGGTAGATCATGAGGTCAAGAGATCAAGACCATCCTGGCCAACATGGTGAAACACTGTTTCTACTAAAAATACAAAAATTAGCTGCGTGTGATGGCACACGCCTGTAGTCCCAGCTACGCAGTAGGATGAGGCAGGAGAATTGTTTGAACCCAGAAGGCGGAGGTTGCAGTGAGCCGAGATCATGCCACCTGCACACCTGCACCCCAGCCTGGGCAACAGAGAGACTCTGTCTCAAAAAAAAAAACAAAAAACAAAAAACAAAACATGACTTGAGACTAAAATATATTAAAATTTTTTTAATCTAAACTCCACTTGGAGGATATAGTGTAACCTTCTTTCCTGTTTACTACATACCTCTGATTTATTTTCTTATTTAAGACATATTTTCTCAAGATAACTCACATGAATTTATGCATTCTAAATATTAAAAGAAAATATAAATTTAAGCCATATTTTGGAAATGCATTAGATTTTATTATAAGATATATTATGCATATTATCTTACTTGTAACATTTCATTACATAAAAATTCATTTTTCTGCTTATTTATTCACATTGAAAACCTTTTAAAACTCTTTTTATAGGCAAGACTGTATTCTAGGTACACTAGGCTGCACACAAGTATGTTTTCTAACCTGCAGTATCTTATAGTGATGCAAGAACTTCAAAACGATTATTTAAACAACTCAATACAAAATCTTCCAAAATTTAAAATTTTCAAATGTGGTAAAAAGTCTTTGAACAATGTGTTTAAAAATTACAATTTAAAAATTCTGAAATTAAAATCCTACCATATGCTTAGTAAGAATCTCTGCTTCCATAAACTGGTTGTTTATTTGGGGTAAAACCTGCATTCTTCATTGAGATGAAGAGTGTAAAATATACTTTTAATGAAATAATTTAGAAAACACACTGGCATGCCTTAATAATACAGACTCTGAGAAAGAGAATTTACATTTCTAAATTTCTACAATTATTTTTTAAAATTAGAGATAGGCCGGGCATGGTGGCTCATGCCTGTAATCCCAGCATTTTGGGAGGCCGAGGAGGGTGGATTATGAGGTCAGGAGATCGAGACTGTCCTAACACGGTGAAACCCCATCTCTACTAAAAATACAAAATAAATAAATAAATAAATAAAATAAATTAGCCGGGCATGGTGGTGGGCGCCTGTAGTCCCAGCTACTCAGGAGGCTGAGGCAGGAGAATGGCATGAACCCAGGAGGCGGAGGTTGCAGTGAGCCATGACCGCGCCACTGCACTCCAGCCTGGGTGACAGAGCGAGACTCCATCTCAAAAAAATAAATAAAAAATAAATAAAAAATAAAATTAGAGATAAGGTCTCGCTATGTTGCCCACACTGGTCTCAAACTCTTGGGTTCAAGCAATCCTCCTGCATCAGCCTCCTTGGTAGCCGGAACTACAGGCATGTACCACCATGCCCCAAAAAATTTTCACAATTTCTAATATTATTTTGGTGTAATTAAAGAACCAAGAAGAGAAACTGAGAAAAAGCTCTCCCCTAAAAACTACATGATATCAAAATAATACGTGCAAAAAAAACCCTATATGCTATGTGGCACAGTTTTGGAACTGAACAGTATCAGAGAGATTCCTTGATTACTATAGTAAGTAACTGGATCCATTAAATATAAATTTAAGCATGAGTTTTTTAAGTGACAATAGAATAATTTTAAAAGTCACAGTAAGCACACTTATCCAAATAAACCTTTACCAGATTTTATATATTCTCTATTGTGGAAAAGTTTTTTCTAATATAATGTTCCTATCACTGTGTATTCTCCAGTCCATTGCTTTTGTTGGCACTCACACCCTCAAAATATTTACCAATCATTTGTTATTTACTAAAGTAAAAAAAAAAAACTTTAAATCAACTACTCATATTTCCATAAAATGTTTTTATCTGACCAACTTTATATTACCAACATGAAATAATGGTAATTACACCACTGCTAAACATGAAAAGTAAATACTATACAGAACTAGATTCCAACTGAGAAAATCAACTTCATAACAGACCATTTTACATTGGTAGCAAGATTAAAGTCTTCCTTAACTTTTGTAGACTGTGAATTTTCAATAGTCAGTTTGCTGAACAGACTTTAGAGAAAAAAAGATACAACAAAAATAAGCAAATTCATATATTTAAAAAGAAAATCTGCTAGTTCATATCTTGGTGCTCACTCCAAAAAATGAAAACAAAAACCAAAATCTGGGAAAAATCAGTCTTTGTATATTAAATCATGTTTCTTGGTATAATTAAAATATGCCCTCTGTTTTTAAAAAAGATTTTAGTTACCTATTTTTGACTCTACCTCCCCAACCTATAACATCCAATGAAGACTGACTCTTAGTTCCATAATAAGTAGTGATAGCCAATATAATTGGCATACCCTGAGTATAATTCGTCCTCACAAACTGTCCTCAATGATGAACTGAAAATCTACTTAATGGCTGACATAACTTTTGATATCTAAACTGGAACAAACTTGATAACCTAAAATGAGGTAGAAAGATACATTTACCTTGTTTCTTCTCCATTATCTATCTCTGATTCAAAGACTAATCTGTGTCACTGGAAAATGACATTCTTTGTTTTTCAGCATAAAAACCACTTAAGAAGGCCCTGTTGCTTCCCTTCACTCTAAAACACTGCAGAGAGTGCCCTGAAATATTTGAAATGTTGAAAAGCTGAACCTACAAATGTCAAAACACAAATGTATATTTGTTATTGGGAATGTTTTTCTCAACAAAAATTGAAACATTAAAAATAATAAAATCTAATTACTTATTTTGTACTTGTCTTTCCTTATTCAGGTCTACATAAACTAGAAAAGCCTTAAAAATCTTCATAGGTACTTATACCCAAGGAGAGAGACTGCTAGAAAAACTGAGTCCTGATAGTTGGATTTCTCTAAATACTATATTTACACAGAGAGAAAGATCTGGAAGTGGGAGCCACTATATATAGTAAAAGTGTCTCCCACTTCCAGATCTTTCTTCTGCAGAGCTTCATGGCAGTCTCCAACCTTTAAATATTCTGCTCATCAAAGCACAGATTACTGAAAAGATAAACTCAATGACCAACCTAGAAGCTCTGTATTTACCTGTTCCTGGAAAACAACTAAATGGAGTCTCAGTCAGTCATTCACCTCCAGCGTAAGCATGTTATCAAAAACCCAACTGAACCATGACTTATTTGACAGCCAATCTTACCCCTGCTTTACATGTACATGGGTAAGACATCAGAGGCTTGGAAAAAGAGGCAAAGGGGAGGGGACACCTGCCCTGGGCCACAGATCTATGTAATTCAGCAAACTTCAATCCCCTAGCACTCAAGGGGCTCTAAGCCACTCCTGTGAGATTTGGGGTGAAAGAACACAATAGGACATTTCTCTCTGCTTGCAGAGACTTTTTGCAGCGGCTTTTTTTTTTTTTTAAATCTTTCAATAGAAAGCATGAAGTGTGTCCGTTTCTCCAATTAAACAAGCAAAAAAGCAGCGACCTAATTCAGGACTTCCTTTGAACCCTATTTTAGTATGACTTTCTAGATAACTCCCAATGTCATCTGTGTTTTTGTTCCTCTAATTTATCTTCATCAAACTTGTCATAAGATCCAATATTCTGATCTCTTTGGTAAAATCCTTACTCCTACCAGTCCTGGGATTGTTTCTCTTCAAACTTGGCCTTTCCCTGGTAATTCCATTCTTATCTACTTCCACTGGGTTCTCCAGCTAATTCCATTCTTATCCCTTTCCATTTGTTTAATTAGACCCATTCCCTTTTCTTTCTATTATTCAAACACTCACTTACATGATGTTATAAAAACAAGAGTAGTGGGCTTTGAAATGAGTTTAAATATTACTTCTGCTACCTCTGATATTTAAATAAGTCACTTTGAGTTTCAGATTCTCCATCTGAACAACCATTTTTCCAGGATATTAAATACAGATTGAAATATGAAAGTATTTTGATTAGTCTCCAAGAGTCCTTACAATCCTAAAATTCCATGTGCTTTTAATTTTAGCTATAGAAAAATGGGGCTGGTGGAAAGAATAAAATCATACACGAAAAGAACACCGAGGAAAGCAGAGAAGAAAGTAATCAGGAAAAGACTATAGAAAAGTCATGGAAGAAGAAAAAAGACTCTAAAAAAAAATGAAGAGTGCATGCAACTAGGCAGGGTACTGCTTTGAAGAAAAACTAAACTGGGAAGTCAGTAAATAGAGAAATCTATAAGATATAGCCTCTAAATATGATTAATATATCTATATGTAGATATTCTCCACTAAGAGTAAAATAATTCATCTATAGGATTCACCAGGTCTTGCTTATGAAACAAAAACCTATGTCTTGTGGCCACAGCTAAGTAAGGTCTGCTCTAAAAACTTTGGTAATAAAAACAAGGTACTGGTTATCACTTTGACTATTAAACATATTAGAACAAAGTCTTGGATTAACCAGTGTTCTAAGGGAAAACTCTAAAAAGAGGTAACGTATAACAAAATGTGACTTTGTGAATTGATCCCATCTGGACCTGTACCTTGATTCTAGTGATGCACAGGTCTCCATCAATCTATGCCTTGGGGCAACAGAAGGGATTTGGGAGCAAGGTAGGCTGATGGCAAACTCAAGGGTCAGCTACTTTTTAGCTATGAAATCATAGGCCAATTAATCAACCTCTCTGAACCACATTTGCCTGGTTAATACAAAGTAGGTGATAGTAGCACAGATGCTTTGCAAAACTGTGTGATGACTATGTGAGATAATACATATTAAGCACATAATATGTTGTCTATCCCAGAGTAGAACACTCAAAAGATAGTGGTTTCTTTTCTCTATATTTTCTGAGTTAACATACATGTTTTAAAAAACTGGAAAGTCTTACCTGAATATAGACTCTACAGAACTCACATCCACTATTAAAGAAAAAAAGTAAAATATATTAAATCAACAAATATAAATAAAAAATACAGAATATTAAAAACATAAGAGGGCATGATGGCACATGCCTGTAATCCCAGCTACTTGGGAAGGTGAGGCAGGAGGATCACCTGAGAAGCCCAGGAGTCTGAAAGCAGCCTGGGAGACATCATGAGACTTCAACTTAATTTAAAAGAATCATGCACACTTTCGTGCATGATTCAGGTCTTGTTTAAAAAAGCATAATACTCCAATACTTTGTTACAAAGACTCAGATGATTTGTCATAAAGCATTCATTTGGGACCATACATTGAGACTATAGTAAAATTATTATTAAGCATAATATTGGTAGGAAATTAATGCATTAACAACTCTTATTTCCACTCCTTTATAGTTCTCAAGTGCAAGGAAAGATAGAATTTATCACAATTTGATATCTACAAGTGAACTACAGTATACAATAGTCATAATCCAAACAGAACCCTATAAGACTGACAGAAAATTATATTATTAGCAGAATTAGTGTAAGTGGACAGTGTCAATCTTAGAAACTACAATTTCTAGACAAATGAACTAGAAGCAGTTAGAACAGAGTATACAGTAGTCACTCTTTATCTGCTCTATGTGTAGAAAGAAACACACACAACATGATTTCCCTCTGCTCTCACACCACAACAATCATCAAAACAGAAGACTTCTGCGACCAAATGTGTGGAGGATTTTCTCCACCAACAAGTAAGCAACCAATTCTGAAGCAGAAACCAGCTGGTTGTCCTTTATTTAATTCCAACACTGTCTATCTAGAAATAGTCTCAGATCCCACAGGCGGAGGAGGGCTCAGTCTCACAAGACTGCCCTCCCATGACAGTTGCAAATCGGTCTCTGAAACATCTAACCAGCTGGTTTCAAGTTGGGGTTCTCATGACTCCCTCTTTGGGTTTGATTAACATGCTAGAGTGCCCCAAATACTAAGGGAAACACATTTACCAGTTTATTATGAAGGGTATCACAAAGCAGACACATGAAGAGATGCATAGGGCAAGTTATAGGGGAAGGGGCATGGGGCTTCCTTGCCCTCCCAGGGCACATCAGCCTCCAAACACTTCCATACATTCAACTATCTGGAAGGTCTCTGATCCCAGTCCTTCTGTGTTCTTAAGAAAGCTTTATTACATAGGCATGAATGAACAAATCTGTGGCTATTGGTAATTGACCTAACTTTCATCTCCTCTCACCTCCTAGGAGGTTGAGGGGTGGGGCTGAAAGTCCCAACACACTAATCATGCCTTGTTCTTTTTTGTGACCAGCTCCTATCCTGAAGCTACCTAGGGACTGCCAGCCATCACTCAATTATTAGCATACAAAGACATCACTTTGGAGATTCTAAACATTTTATGAGTTGTATGCCAGAAAACAGTGTTGAAGACCAAACATATGTTTCACAATATAATAGCCATGGTTTTGATTTCCATGATTTCAGTTACTCATGGTCAACCATAGTCCAAAAATATTAAATTGGGAATTCCAGAAATATACAAGTCATAAGTTCTAAATAATGTGTCATTCTAAAGAGTACGATGAAGTATTAAGACATCATGTTCCATCTCACCCAGGTCATGAATCATCCCTTTGTATACGCTATCTGCCCATTAGTCATCAAAATGGTCTGTTCCTGAACCCCAACCATCAACATTATCATGGCTCAATGATCCACATGAAGCAGATGATCCACCTTCTGATATGTAGTCAGATAGCCAGAAATAATTAGTAGCTTAACACCACATGACAACTCCTACCTCATTCACCTGACTTCATCTCATCACACAGGCATTATATCATCTCACAGTCATCACACGAAAAAGAAGAGTGAGTACAATACAAGACACTTTGAGAGACCACATTCACCTAACTTTGATTACAATATATTGTTATTGTTTTATCATAAGTTATTGTTAATTTCTTACTGTGCCTAATTTATAAATTAGACTTTATCATAAATATGCATAAATAGAAAAAACATGTATATATAGGGTTTCATACTATCCACAATTTCAGACATTCACTGGGTGTCTTAGAAAATACTCCCCATGGATAAGGGTGAATTACTATACTTATTTGTGTATGTGGGTGTGTGTGTTCGTGTGAGAGACACACACAACACAGATCTCCACTATCCACAAGAAACAGATAAAAAAGACAACACTTTTCCTCACACATGACCCTTAGGTTTTGACAATTCTGGAATAATGTTGGCAGGTGTACTCACCAGTCTAGATAATTTCCCAGACCCTGTGTATGTATGCTGCTTTAGTTACAAAAAGTTAGGTAGGATCTTGGGAGATTTCTTCTTGGACAACAGAAATATCAACCACATCAACAGTATACCTAGCAACTCTAAAATAATTCTTTTGAACAGATTACCAATGAAGAACTTGTAAGTTAAATCCAATTCACTTTTCAGTAATCTTACTGCTTGAAATTCTCACATTTAAAAAAAATTTGCAACATCACTTTCTCTGACTCCTCTCCTACTTTTCTTTAGCCACTGCTCAGTCTCCTTTACCAAGTCCTTTGACTCTGTGAAATGTTGATATTCCCAGGGTTTTGTCAATGGCTTTCTTCTTATTCTACATCTTCTGCATCACGGATGAGCTCATTGAGATCTATGGCTTTGCCCAATAATTATAATAAAATTATTCTAAGCCTACATCTCCAACCAGAGTTCTATCTCCAGCTAGAAATGCCTATAATCCAATTACCTACTGAAAATATCCCACATGAATGTTTCATTAAACTCATCATGTAAAGAAAACTGCTGGTCTGTCCCATGACTGTTTGCTCTTCTCTGTTAACCTGACAATTTCCTACTCCTTCCCCATGAGCATTGTAAATGCTCATGCACAATCTGGAAACTTATGAATGACCTGAGATTGTATCTGTCCCCTAGCTTTTTAAACTCAATAATCACTAAACCATATTAACTGTACCTCTTTTCTGCCTTTGCTTTATCTTTCCAGTGCCACTGGAAATACAAACTATTTTATATTTATATTGCCTAGTTAGACATGGCCCCTTAACTGATGGCTTTCACAGGGAAAAAGAAACCCTAACAGTTACTACTGTTATTTTTTAAGTTAAAAAAATTTCAGTAAAACAAATCAAAATAAAATAATGGCAAAGAAAGACTTACATATTTAAATGTGTAAACTGAGCTTCTGAACTTGATTCATTTTATCCTGGATGGGTCAAACTTTCATAATAGATTGATACTAGGCCACAGATTGGTGACAAAAAAACAAAAGGGAGACTATAGCATGAATTACTACACAAGCTTACTTTGTCTTTAAATCTTTTTATGTAATTACCCTCCATCTATCTTTTATATGAAGGGCCAGCAAACTATAGGCCACAGACCAAATTCAGCTTACCAAATGGTTTTTTATACAAAGTTTTATTGGAGTACAATCATGCCTATTTGCTCACACATTATCTATGACTGCTTTCACCCTACAATGCAGAGTTCAATAGCTGTTATAGAGACCACATGGCCTAATATATTTCTTTTTCTTTTTCTTTTTTTTTTTTTTTTTTGAGATGGAGTGTTGCTCTGTCACCCAGTCTGTAGTGCGTGGTGCAATCTCAGCCCACTGCAGCCTCCGCCTCCTGGGTTCAAGCAATCCTCCTGCCTCAGCCTCCTGAGTAGCTGGGATTTCAGGTGCATGCCACCACACCTGGCTAATTTTTGTATTTTTAGTAGAGACAGGGTTTCACCATGTTGGCCAGGCTGTTCTTGAACTCCTGACCTCATGATCCACGTGCCTTGGCCTCCCAAAGTGCTGGGATAACAGGCGTGAGCCACCATGTCCGGCAGCCTAACATATTTCCTATCTGGCACTTTACAAGATAAGTTTGCCAATCTCTGCCTTATACCATGACCAGTATGCCCTGATACTCAAATCTAATCTTGTGACTCCCTTGCTCAAACTTTTCCAATGAATCCCTGCAGAAAACATTGCTGGCTTCCTATGCAAAGACATTATTCTTTCCTGCTGCAGAAACACAAGCTTATTTAGATATTCATTATTCCACTACCCCATCCCATCTCAAAAAGAGAAATCATTATTCTAAGCTAATCACAGTAATTACATTTGCTTTCCTAGTGACTGGTTTAGAAATGAGCATGTGGTATAATCCAGCCAATAAAATGTCACAGGAAGATTACTGCAAGCTTCCAAGTTTTCTCCCTATTTAAAAGAAACGTGAACAAAAGCAGCCCTTCCAGCCTTTAAATATTGTCTTGAGAGAGCATGATGATTGGAGCTGTTGCTAATTAGCCAACCAAAAGTGGAGTCCTGGCTGGGCACGGTGGCTCATGGCTGAATTCTCAGCAGTTTTGGAGGCCAAGGCAGGCATATCATGAGGTCAGGAGTTCGAGTCTGGCCAATATAGTGAAACCCCATCTCTACTAAAAATACAAAAAATTATCCGGAGTGGTGGCGGGCACCTGTAATCCTAGCTACTTGGGAGGCTAAGGCAGGAGAATCACCAGGAGGCAGAGGTTGCAGTGAGCCGAGATTGCTCTTGCCATTGCACTCCAGCCCAGACAACACTGTGAGACTCCGTCTCAAATGAAAAACAAACAAAAAAATGTGGGATCCTATAATATCTCTGTATCACCAAAACAACTTTGGTTCCTATGGTTTTAGCCATTGTTAGTTAGTTCACTTAGTATTTACAGCCAGAAGTACTGTGAGAATTTTTCCAGGGCCTACGGAATAATATCTACTTATTTCTATACTATGAAAAAGTGTTGCCTAAGCTTGCCTTATTTAGATATTCAAGTCATTCCCAGCTACTCCCATATCACACTTTTTTCACTAAGAAACCTGAAATGCCAATAAACCTTACAAAGTTCACTCAAGCATCTTACCATTTGTACTTGCTTTTGTAGATGTTTCTTTTGTAGGACATGTGAGCATCTTAGATGTTCCTTTTTCCAAAACTTCAGTTTTATTAGGTGTTACTCCTGCCACGCATTCAGTCTTTACAGATGTTTCTTTTTCCTCCCATGTGATCTTCCTAGGTCTTTCTTTTGCTGGCCATGCAAATTTCTCAGATGTTTCTTTTGCAGTCCTCATAATTTTCTTAGGTGTTTCTTCTGCTGACTGTTCAAACTTTCCAGATGTTGCTTTCCCCAAACATTGAATTTTGTCAGCTGTTCCCTCCACCAAGGGTGCAGCCTCATCAGGTGGTTTTTCCACCAAGCTTTCAGCCATGTCAGGTGTTCTTTCTGCCAAGGGTGCAGCCTCGTCAGGTGTTCCTTCAGATGTTCCTTCTGCCAAACACACAATCTGGTTAAATTTTCCTTCTGCTAAATATCATCCTCCTGACTCTTCACCTGGCAAACTTCTACTCATTCTGTATGCTTTCCTTAAATACTACCAAAGTTCTCTTTTCTCGCGTTTTTTTTTTTTTAGACTGAGTCTTGCTCTGTCACCCAGGCTGGAGTGCAGTGGTGCAAACTCAGCTTAATGCAATTCAAGCAATTCTCCTATCTCAGCCTCCCAAGTAGCTGGAATTACAGGTACGGGCCACATCGCCTGGCTAACTTTTCGTATTTAGTAGAGACAGGTTTCACCATGTTAGTCAGGCTGGCCTCAAACTCCTGAGCTCAAGCAATCCATCTGCCTTGGCCTCCCAAAGTGCTAGGATTACAGGAGTGAGCCACTGTGCCTGGACACTACCAAACTTTTTAAAGCTCTAATCCTTCACCTTGGATGTTTTTTACTGTGCTACAGTAAGAGGAAAAATGTCAGTCAGCACTGCTTCGTGGAAAATAAAAGGATGATGAGTTCAGCGAGCCTCAAGGCTGAGGTGTGACCTCAGTGAGACCTCTCCAATATGGTCATGTTTAAACTGTGACACAAATAGAAAGGAGAGGCACAGAAAGCCCTAAAGAAAGAGCATTCCACAAACACCACCCCTCAGCATGACAGTGCAGGAGGCTGTGACTTGAGAGGAAGAAAGGTACACAGACCACTACGGTGGCTGGCACAGAGCAAGCAATCCACAGAGGGGATGATGGGATGACAGAGGAACAGCAGGGCACAGCTCACCGGCGCCCCTACAGGCCCGATCAGGGGCTGTGAGGTTATTCCAGGTACAGTGGGAAGCCACTACAGATGACAGACCAGAGAATGACAGGCTTCACCTCCTACTTCCAATGAAACTGACCTGGCTGCTCTGTGGCATGGCTTTGACTGAGCGCTGGAAGGCAGTGAAGGAAGATGGGGTATGGTCTGGGATTTGTATTCAGGGCAGAATCAGCAGGCCTTGCTAGGCTGGATGTGGGAAGGGAGAAAAGTAACACCTCAAGGTAACTCTTGGGTGTCTGGCCAGGTAGACTCGAAGACAAGTGCATTGGAGGAAAATGGGGACTCTTCCTGGGACAGGTCAGGTCCCAGAAGGGGTCAAACAAGTGGATGAATACAAAGGTCCAGTGTGAGGAGAATTTTAAGGGCCAGGAATGAGAGTCATGAAGATACGGACAATATATTTTTTTAAGATGTGGGCAGAGTGGGATTATTTTATTTTATTTTTTGAGATAACATCTTTCTCTGTCACCTACGCTGGAGTGCAGTAGTGTGATAAGTACTCACTGCAGCCTCAACCTTCTGAGCTCAAGCAATCTTCCCGCCAAGTTTTTATTTTGTTTAAGAAACGTGGTTTTGACCTAGTGTTGTGGCTTGTGCCTGTAATCCCAGCATTTGGGGAGGCTTTGAAGGGTGGATTGCTCGAGGCTGGGAGTTGGAGATCAGCCTGGGCAGCAAAAAAAGGAAGAGGATGAATTCATGGAAGATAATTTTTCCACAGACCATGGATGGAGAGGATAAATTCAGTATGATTCAAGTGCATTACATTTATTGTGCACTTTATTTCTATTATTATTACTTTCTAATACATAATGAAATAATTATACAACTTACCATAATGTAGAATCAGTGGGAAGCCCAAGATTGTTTTTCTGCCACTATACAGTCTCAACTGAGGATGATGGGAGACAGTGACAGATCATCAGGCAATAGATTCTCATAAGGGCAACACAACCTACTTCCTTGGCATGGGCAGTTCACAATAGGGTTCACATTCTTATGAGAATCTAATGTTGCCTCTGATCTGACAGGAGGCAGAGCTCAGATGGTAATGCCAGCGATGGGGAGGGACTGTAAATACACATGAAGCTTCACTCACCGGCCACTGCTCACCTCCTGCTGTGCGTTCCACAAGCTGGGCATCCCAGCTCAAGTACGTTTGAAAGGATCCATCCCCCGCCCGTCTTTAAAGTCATCTTTACTGCCATAGTGGTGAAGTATAGCTGCCACTTAGCTCCCAAGGCATGTGCCTCAGCATGCATTTCATCACAATCAACAAACAGGAGCTTGGTTCATTGTGAGGTCACTTCCTATAAATTACCAGCATTCCATTTCCCATTGGCAAGAAGCTAAGCACTGCTACTTGAATAACCAAACCTATGCCCAAATCCCATCTTTGTGGGGCTACCTCCTGGTACTCTTCCTAGCATCATTTTTCTCTTTGTCAGAGTCCAATCAGGAGACATAAATCACTTAAATACAAACTGGTAACATTTAATGTAAGTATTACAACAGGGGAACAGCATAATGAGGGATTGGCCAGCACAAGGTAAAGACAAATGCACCACAACATAACCTGTTTCACTTTATGGAAAGCACTGATGTTTATAAAATAGTCATGGTAAATTTATAAAACTAATAGCTAATTATTTTTACTCAGAATAGTACTAAATTAAGAATATAGGCCAGGCGCAGTGGCTCATGCCTGTAATCCCAGCACTTTGGGAGGCCAAGGTGGGTGGATCACCTGAGGTCAGTTGTTCAAGACCAGCCTGACCAACATGGTGAAACTCCATCTCTACTAAAAAATACAAAAATTAGCCAGGCATGGTGGTGAGTGCCTGTAATCCCAGCTACTCAGGAGGCTGAGGCAGGAGAACTGCTTGAACCCGGGAGGCGGAGGTTGCAGTGAGCCAAGATAAAGTGGAAGCATTTATTATGTATTTATATGCCAGGAATTAATGTGAAGCACTTTACTATCTTATCCAATCTTCAGGATAGATCTTCAGTTCTCATGACCACAAAAGACCAAGGTTCAGACAGGAGAAGAGACGCGGCCCGGCAGTGTGTCCCTAGAGCCTATGATCTTGCCACTAGGTTACAGTGCTTCCAGGTATCACATGGTATGAGATTTTACTTTAAACAAACCAATAAAAAACACAGGCAAAAAAGGCATAAACTATTAAAAAGTGAAAGAATCATTAAGAGAACCTTAACCAAATAACTAAACATATTATGGAAAAGTTATTGAATTCATGAGCAAATTTAACTCTAGATTTTCATTGAGGGGTAGGTTGTATTACTCATGATGAACAAAACATGTTCATTGTAAGTGTATTAACATAAATATCATTAATATGGCTTATCATATTTAAATGTTCACTTAAAGCAATCCAGTTAAAGTTCTGCATATCATACAATTTTATACCTTGCTAGTTGATTGCAAAGTAAATAGTTATCCAAATAAAAACAATAAAACGTGATGTTTTTCACTGTTTGATGCTATTGTGAGGTGAGCATTTGATATATACAAACAGATGATAATAACAGATTGCTTACTTCTTTCATCAGTATATAAAGGTGGCTTCAGGATAGAATAGTATTAAGGGCAAAGAAGAATTTGAAATTTAACGTCAACTCAGTGATGCATTAAGATAAAAACAGAGACAACAGGGACATCCTGGTGCATACTGATTTTAACAAAGCAGATTCAGAGAAACTATTAGTTTAAAAAATCTTCAGTTAAATCTCTATAATCCAGGGCTTTGCAATAAATAGGTAAATAAATCCCCAAATATCCATGCTAAAAGTTTAAAAGAAATGCTAGCTGATAATTAAAGAAATATAGCTTTTCCTTAGCTTTGCAGTAATCTAGAAACAAAGAATGTTTCTAATACTTAGACAGACACTGCAAAGCACCTTACAAAGAGAGACGTGTAAGGATGACTCGATTCACTGGCAGCCCTGGGCTTGTCCACAGTACCCCCAAAATGAACAGTAACTCCACTGTGTAAATGCTCATGAACAAAGTATTACAGGACTTTTCCAGTTTAAACATACCATATTTTCTTTCAGACAATTCTTCAATTGTTTACATAGATAAGTGATGCAACCATTCCATTTCTCTGAAAATTGAGCAAAAGTTGATTCTCAGTAATAGGTCCCTATGTCAGAGCACCACTAACATATAATGACTTATATCCAATGTTTTACATCCTAACGTCCATATCATTTTACTGCTTTCCAAATAATTTTTCCAAAGAACTTTTCCCTTTTTTGGTGGTTCTTACAATTAGTTTAATGGGAGACTAAAAGAGAAGTTTTAAAGTTTAGGTCCTCTTTTTAGCCTTTAAATTTCTGAAAAGCAGGAGGGCAGAAAAGATCAATCAAACTAAACACGACAAAAGGGAGACCACAGTAAGGAGGTCTCCAGGGGTATTTTAGCAGACTTCCTAAAACATGTCTTAGCTGTGTGGAAATAAGACTTTAGAGTGGCCAGGTATGGTGGTGCAGGCGTGTAATCCTAGCATTTTGGGAGGCTGAGGCGGGCGGATCGCTTTGAGCTCAGGGCAACATGGTGAAACCCCCATCTCTACCAAAAATACAAAAATTTGCCAGGCCTGATGGAGTGAACCTGTAGTCTCAGCTACTTGGGAGACTGAGGCCAGGGGATGGCTTGAGCACAGGAGGCAGAGGGTGCAGAGAGCAGAGGTAGCACCACTACACTCCAGCCTGGGCAAAAGAGCGAGACCCTGCCTCAAAAAACAAAACAACAACAACAACAACAAAAGCTGCAAGGTACCTGGGGCCTCTTCTCCTTCGCTGACTTCGGGTCTGCACTGGGGCAGCTGCATGGGCCTCCCGGGCCAGGAGGCCTCCTGGGCCAAGTCCCCATTGCACTACTACACGACTGGTGGCAGTATGACGCAGAGCTGCACCAGGAGCTGTGCTGCAAGATTGCTGCTGGCGGCTGAGGCTCACTGCCAGGACTCACTGGTGGCTCGGGCCCATGAGCAAAGAGGTGCAGCTCTGAAGAGAATGAGGGAGACAATGCCAATGCTACCAGTGCCAACGATGTGGAAAAAGTGCGGCAGCTGCTGGAAGATGGCACGGATCCCTGTGCAGCTGACAAGGGCCGCACAGCTCTACACTGTCTCCTGCAATGGTAATGACCAGATTCTGGCCTGTACCAACCACAACTCTGTCATCACCATACTGCTGCGACGAGGGGCCTGGTGGATGCCCTGGACCAAGCTGGCCATATGCCTCCATACCTGGCTAAGTCGAAGCTGAACATCCTGCAGGAGGACCACTCCCAGTGCCTGCAAGCTGTGTGACTGGAGGTGAAGCATATCATCCCAATGCTCAAGAAGTACCCGGTGCACCTATGGTGACGTGAACAACAGGAATGGCTGGACCACCTCTGCACCCACCTCCAGATGACCAGTATCAAAGAGCAGGTGGATGAAGTGCCCGACCTCCCAGCCAGCTCCACCTCCCTCAGTCTTTGGATACAGAGCATGGAGGAGGTTGCAAGAGAGGCTCCCTGGCTTCCTGTCACTGCCCCCACTAGTCTCTGAGTACAAAGAAAAAGCCCAGCATCTGGGACTTGGAAGCTGCCCTTGTCAGGTGAGGAAATTGCCGTCACCCCCAGATGCTGTGGGGTAGAGATGCTCTCCCCACAGCCTCAGGGCTACTCCTAGTGCCACAGTCTCCAGCATCTCTGTGGACCAGGACGATAGCCCCCAGCTGCTTCCTCCGGCTCCTGTGGCACTAGGCCAGGCTCTACAGCCTCACTTCAGCTCCGCAGACCTGCACTGTCCTAGCAGACCTCGCTCACCCCATGGCCTCCATGGTGCCCTCACCAGGCCCTAGATCCTTCTCTGTGTTCCTTCCCAGCCATGAGCTTGTTTCAGTCACTTGGTTTGGCCTACGTGGGCACTCTCTGGCCAAGGGGGCTGCCGTGGGGGCTGCTGGTTGGCCCTGTGCCTCTCATCAGAACTTAGATTTAGACATGTCACCAGACTTTCAAGGAAACACTGCAGTGGGTGCCTCTGGTTGGAAGAGAGGGTTGATGAGGGCTAGACCTTACAAATAACAAGTTTAAGAGGGACCCTAGACCTTAAAAATTCAAAGTTAAGTACCCCAAAGCAAAAAATCCCAACTGTTTTTCTCCCAATCATTAAAACACCAGAGGGTGTAATGGTTTTGCAGTCTACTTGTAGTATTTTGCAGCCTAGCTGTATTAGGCTTATAAGTGGCCCCTCAATATGCCCATATCCTGATCCAGGAACCTGTGAACATTACCTTATATGGTAAAAGAAGCTTTGCAGATGTAATGAAGTTAAGGACCTTTGGCAGGGAAGATTATCCCGGCTTCTTTAGGTGGCATGTTGATGTACTCACTGATCCTTGTAAGAGCAGAGCAGGTGATGGGAGAGTGGTGGGAAGTGTAGTGATGGAAGCGAGAAATTGGAGTCATTCAAGGAGGGCATCAAAAGTCGAGGAGTGCAGGCTGCCTCCAGAGCCAGGAAATGGATTCTCCCACAGAGCCTCCGAAGGCACTTGCCCTGCTCCCACCTTGACTCAGTGGGAGGGAATTTAGAATTCTGGCCTCCAGAACTGTGAGAGAATACATATATGTTGTTTAAAGACACTAAGTGTGTGGCTCACGCCTGTAATCCCAAAACTTTGGAAGGCCAAGACGGGTGAATCACTAGCTCAGGAGACCGAGACCATCCTGGCTAACACGATGAAACCCCATCTCTACTAAAAATATGAAACATTAGCCAGGTGTGGTGGCGGGTTCCTGTAGTCCCAGCTACTTGGGAGGCTGAGGCACGAGAATGGCATGAACCCACAAGGCGGAGCTTGCAACGAGCTGAGATCGCACCACTGCACTCCAGCCTGAGCGACAGAGTGAGACTCCATCTGAAAAAATAATAATAATAATAATAATAATTTGTTGCAGCAGCAACAGGAAGCTGGTATTGCAGTGAAGCCTCAAAATCCACCTGAAGAAGGTTTCCCCATGACACGTCACTTGACTCTCTCCCTTGCAACCTCCAGACTCTAGGTCGCAGTCCTCACATTAAGCCCAAACGTTCAATATCCTTTGTAACTTGGCCTGGCCCCAATAGCGACTGGACAATGGTAGTCAATGGCTTTAAAATGGAATCTTTGACTTTCAAATTCAACGAAATCTTGAAAATTTTATCCACTGCAATGGCAAGTGGTCCGAGGTTTCCTATATTCAAGCTTTCACTTACCTGCACTACTAACCTTACCTTTGTCAATCTTGCACTTCTTACCAGGCTCTTAACAAACCTGTTATCAGAAGGAAACTCATTAGCTGGTTCTGCAGCTAAACAGTCAGCCCTTAAGCCCCAGCCCATACTACCTGTTTCCCAGCTCAACAGCCCTCATACTCACAAGGAGAAAGCCTCAATCTTTCTTTGGCTGGGGCCACAAACAAGGAGGGCTGGTTCTTTCTAGACAATAAGCTCGTTTTGCCCATGTCCCAGAAAAAATCCATACTCACTCACATTCACAGCCTCTTTCACACCAGCTATCGTCCTCTGCTTCAGTTTTTATAACCTCACCTGCAGTCTCCTGCCATGGCCACCACCTTTCAACAACTCACGCAGGCCCGTACCATCTGCAAACAAGTTTCTTTCCAGGGAGCACTCAGACCACCCACTTAGCCCAGAAATCAAGCTAAAGGGCACCTTCCAGTGTTCAGAGGCCACTACAAACCTGGAAAATTGATTTCATTCATATGCCCCCTCTCAAGAAACATGACTATATCCTCACCCCTGTTGACCACTTTCAACAGGCAGATTGAAGCCTTTCCCACCACCACCAAGAGGGCAAAAGAGGTTACCTCAATCTTCCTACAACAAATTATCCCAAGGTTTGGACTGCCCACAACCAGTCTGGGCAGAGAGTGAGCTCCTGTCTCAAAACAACAACAGCAGCCACAACAACAAAAAGATAAAAAGAATATTGTAGATAAATGGGAGAATGTGTTCTTAGAACTCACCCACTCGAAACTCAAGGACATCAAATTGACAGTCTTGGTGACTTTCTAGGTAAAAATCTTCAAAATGAATATAAACAGATGAATTTTCCTGATTTGGATTGCTGAGAGTCCATTCACGGTTTAGGTTTCTCGAGTAATTCCTGACCCGTCATAGCCAGGAGAAGTAAAGTTTCCTTCAGGAGTATTTGGAAGAGACCCACCACACACTAAGAAAACAGAAGGCAACAGAAACTAGTAGTAAGATTCAGGCCACAACAGAAGAGATAAACAATACAGGAACAGTAACTAAAACATCAACATTACTTCTTTGATTTGTTTTTCTAGATGCAATCAGGATTATGGGTAAAAGGCATGCAAATTATGGAAGTTTCTGCAAGTTTAAAAAGGAAAAATGTGCAAAAATCAACAACTTCTCTATCTTCTTGTTGGTGTAGATCAGGTGGCTGGGGTTTGGCTCTGTATCAATTTGTCCAAATATTGAGGCCCTGTGCTCATTAATATTTAATTTAGAGGAATACCCAAATATAACGGTGGCAGGTCCTAATGGCTTGATTAGCAATTATCCACTTGATCTAATAATTTAATTTAAATCAAACAGATAATAGGACCTTGGCCTACCAATGAATTTGCCCCCTTTTAATAAAGGAACAGATGCTTCCTGTACCAGTGAAATAACTTAGTGGGTTTTTTTAAATATTCACTCCCACTTCTAAATTTTAAAACCCTTAGATAATAGCACCAATCCAGGAAATAGGAGGATATTTATAATTAGAGGCCATATCTTGCTTAATTTTGAAATATTCTATATCACATCAAACCTCCCATTTATTTTCACTGGAAATACGTGTGTGAATAGACGACCAGAAACAATAAAGCCTGTTCTGTCCCCAGCAAAATTAATTACTCTCCGAGACTAAGTTACCTTCTAGGAGGTAGATGGTCTCTTTCAGCACCAAATAATGGACCAAGGAATATGGAACAGGTCACACCAATCCTCATGGTAACATGACTGAAACTGTGCTAGAAGCTCATCTAATGGCATTACAAGTTTTAAATTCACCATAGCAGCTTCTTCCTGAAATCAGAAAGCTTTTTTCTGTCTGCAGTAAGTTTTTGATCTGCTTATATGTGTTTGTCTTATGTCAAAGATTCCAAGTGAACTTTGATCACTAAAGAGAAAATGGATGGCTCTGCTGCCATTGGCAGTAGCTGGGGGGCATCTGCAATGCACCTGATTAAAATGAAGTACATTTACAACATCCCACTTTATCTGCATCTTCACTGGAGATATAAGAAGCAGTGAAGCCTCCATACGGCCTGGATCCATCTGTGAAAAAAATGACTTTCATTGTGTTTCCTGAAGATTTAATCTCACTGCTTACATTCACACTACTACACAGTTTCTCTAGCTGGGGTGAGTTACTTCTAATGCCATTGAATACCTGTTGGAAAAAAGAGTTTAACCTTTAGACACACAATCCGTCTTACTGCATATTTCCTAGGAGGTGATATTCCCAGCCCAGACCCACTTTCTTCTATGGGAACCCTCCCCTAAAATGAATGACCTAACAATGCAGGTTTCTATCCCAGTGCCACAAGCCACTATGTTACCCTGAACACATTTTGTGACCTCAGGGTGATTTCACTAGAATGAAAGTATTGCAGTAATGCCTTCCTGCCATGTGGTGATAGATTAAAAGCTGCTATACAGTTTGGAACTGGAAACCGAGCTCCCAATGTAAAGGAGATAAGCCATCGTGCTTACAATGTGGTGTGCAGAGCTCACTGATGGGCAGTTTTTCTTAACAATGCATCAGGACTTTTGTTATTTGGAAAGGAAGCTTAAATGTTAGTTTCTGATGATTTGATGTATATAATAAAGCAGATGTTTTTGTTTATTTTAATATTTATTTATGTATTTATTTATTTATTTATTGAGATGCGGTTTTGCTCTTGTTGCCCAGGCTGGAGTGCGATGGCATGATCTCGGCTCACTGCAACCTCTGCCTCCCAGGTTAAAGCGATTCTCCTGCCTCACCCTCCCAAGTAGCTGGGATTGCAGGCATGCACCACTGTGCCCAGGTAATTTTGTATTTTTAGTAGAGATGGGGTTTCACCATGTTGGTCAGGCTGGTCTCTAACTCCTGACCTCAAGTGATCCACCTGCCTTGGCTTCCCAAAGTGCTGGGATTACAGGTGTGAGCCACCATGACCAGCAAGCAGATATTTTTAAATACCTTGAAAAGTAATTTGAAAAATCAATCTCCATATGCAATTAAACATAATAGTTCTTTCCTTATTAGTTATGGATTCAAAGCTTCAATTTTCTTACTCAGTTGAGTTTTTAAGAATGGATTATTATTGACTCCAAAATATTAAATAATAACTGTAGTCATTCACATAGTTACAATAATTGGCAAACATTGTTCCAATGCTGTACAAAATCAAAAAAACATTTAGATGAAATAACTAAACAATAATTCATTGAGTGATTGATATTCCAGTGTTTAAAAGGATTTGAATGACTCAAGATTAGAAGTAATGACTCAGACTATGGCACTAAAAGTTATGCAGTAGGAGAATGCACTCCACAACAAAAGATGTCAGCTTTTAAAATTTACTATAATTAATTAAATTTAGCTGCCTGGGGGCTTCTGGTCTAAAGTGTCTTCCGGCTCATGGGACCAGAAGAAGAGTTTGCTATCATTTACTGAGCAGGCAAAAATGCCAGTCTTTGCTCATCATCTACTCAGTCTGTCTTATCTAATCAGCACAACACCCTCCCAGGCAGATCATAGTATCCCTGTTTTCCAGATTAAGATACCAGAATTCAGAAAGATGATGTAATTTGCTGAAGTTCAAATAATTAGTAATAATAGAACTGGGATTCAAACCATGCTTCTGATTCCAAACCATGAAGTAGTGTATAAAGAAACAGATGAGGACAAATATTTCTATAATACTGAAAACAGGAATGGGCATCACATTGCCAAAATCAAAAGGTATTAGAACCAACTGCAAGGTTAACAGTACATGTTGGAAACCATGATCGATGGCTGTTATCCTGCCTCTGAGTCTGCCTTTGGCGTAGAATCACAATGACTGAACATGTTATAGTCATCCATTTATCACATGGACTTCTGCTGTTAGAAGCAACCAGAATGCAATTCCCATCGTTGTCCTCTAATCCCTTTTGTACTCAGAAACTACAACTCTCAGAATACAAATGGATAGGCTGTAGGTACGTGAGATTTAGGACAGGCTATAAAATTTGCTATGAACGGGACAAAATCAGATATAGGTCATATTGTAGGTCACACCGGGTGGCATAGCTTTTCATTTTCTCTGTCTGTACAGAGAGTCAGATAGGCAGGTGGCTTTGGAGAAATTTTAGGCTCAGACCAGGTGGATAAGGCATTAGCCACGAAGCAGTGCAATGAAGATTAAAGCTGCCTCTGCACCAGCAGATCTTCTTTCTTCTTTACTCTTTTTTTTTCTTCTCCTTCTTCTTTTCTCTTTCTCCCTCTCCTTCTCAGTCTCCTCTTCCTTCTCTTTCTCCTTCTTCTTCTTCTCCTTTTCTCCTTCTCCTTCTTTTTTTCTCCTTCCCCTTCTCCCTCTGTCTCCTTCTCCCTCTCCTTCTCCCTCTTCTTCTCCTCCTCCTCATCCTCCTTCTCCTTCTTCTCCCTCTTTCAGCTTTCTTCTTCCTTTTTTTGGCAAATTCTCAATCAAATAGAGTGGGGGCAAAGGCCAACCCACATGCCCTTGTTTGGAGCAGAGTAAAGAGGAACCAAAATAAACATTGAACATATAAAAATATATTTTAGAAAAAGGAATGTGGACATTATGCTAAAGATTCAGAAAAAAATTAATTCTTAGAGTGATTCCTTGCTGGAGTTTTAACCTCCCCAAGAGAAAAGACCTGTGGATATGACATTTGTAGGTTTGTAGGTTTCCCTATTTAAAGAGTCAAGGCACCCTCATGCATACAGAGATGCCAGTCATCCTTTCGGTAATTCATTCTTAAATATGAATGAATAGCCAAGGATCAGCAGATATTTAGGGAAGTGACTAATGTAAAAGGCAGAGACCAATATAAGTAAACATGAGATAGGAACATGAACAAAACTGACCCCAGATAAGCAACACAAAACTTCAAAATTATTAATATATTCATGGATATATTAATATAGTGAACATATAAAATATTTAAATATATATTTTTCGAAGAACAATGGTAAAATAAAGATAATTTCAGGTATATCATTTCTTAAAATATGTATTGCCCTTGCCCATTTCCTTGGGGAGTTACAAGAGGGTATGCCTCACAAAAGAGGAAATTAACCAAGAAAGGGATGTACATAGCAACACAAAGCCAGCTTTCTAGCCCAGGAGCAGAATGAAGGAACTTGCAAATCTGATGGCAAAGGGAAATTCTGAAATGACAGCTATCATCAGGCTTGCAGCTGATGGACAAAGGCTCAAGGAAGGATATTACTGAGGAAAAGAAATGGAACTGACTTGTTTTACTACAGAAGGTGAAGATGCACACCTAGGGTGGAAAGGGTGTGGAAGAATTAGTGATCAATGCGTAAAACCCAAGAAAATGTAAAGAGGACACAATTATTATTATTCCTTGGGAAAACAAAAGCAAATGTTGCCATAGTACACTACTTGGCTCAGTTGTGAATGGTGTTTACATAATCATGGTAATGTCAACTGAATGACAATTTCAGCAAAAGCTGTGACATATGTATTTTGAGGGACTTTGGGAAAGTATATAAACTGTGTATACCCCATGTGCATTTGTGGTGGCAGAGGGCTAATTCTCATCTTCCAGAGTAGGATGTGGATAGATAATGTCCAAAAAAAGCAAGGAGTAGTAGAATAGGAATATTATTTAGAAATAAGGACATAAAACCCACCAGCAGTAGCTGCAAGAGTTATAAGTTGATAACTAAGGTATAGAGAGATGACAAGTAAGATCTGCTTTGGAATTTGTGGTTGTGGCTATAACTTTTATCTTTATTTGAGTTCCAAAACTATGACTGTTCGTATTCTCTTTCCTAAAGGACATGTTAATACTCTGCTTGTAAAATTCCTAATAATCATTATATTCAGTATGATTTAAACTATAAAAATAATTTCAAAGGTAAAAAACAACTGTTAGCATATATATCTAAATTTTAGTAATAGATGAGTAGAATTAAAAATATCTTTATATTTTTTATTTTCTGAACTCTCCAAATATTGCTCAATAAGCATCCATGATATTTATAACCAGAAAAATAGACTAAAATTAGAATTCAAGTGGATTTACATCACATGATTACAAGTACCTAAAATATGCTTTGCCAAGAAGAGATGAGAAAATGCATCAAAATATGGTATAGTGGGAGTGGTTAGTATTTTTTCTACTTCATCTTTCTTTATATATATTCAATCAATAATAGGAAACAAAGTTTCTTTATAATAAACAACCTTAGTCCAAAATTTCCTGGCTCTCAAATAAAAGAAAACACACTTGGTTTCTTATTTTCAAGATCTGAAAGACAATAGTTCCGTCCTTCAGATATTAGAACTTGGAAATAAAATCTGAAGGTTGAATGAGATCATTTTAAGGTGATACAAAGTGGTCATAAGTTACAAATATATTTCATATTTTTGAGATTCACTACCCAACAGGAGACAATTAAACTGAAAACAAAAGTGGCTTCTTATTAAAGGGATAATGATAGTACCTCTACTATCCATTCATTCAACAATTATTTATCTCTATTATATACAGGCATTGGGGATTCAGTGAGTCCCCAGCAGTGAATGAAACTATGGCTTGAGCTCAAGGAGCTTACATTCTAGTGGGGGAAGCAGACAATAAACTGATGAACAAATCAAAATGATGTATGGCAGCAGTTGTAAAGTGCTATAAAACAACATGGCAGAGAAGTGTCAGGCTAGGGTGGGGTCTGTAATATAAGGTACTTACACCCTATGGATTAAAAGGCATTCAAGCAGAGACCTGAATGAAGTGAGGGTGTGGAGCAGGCTGCCATCTGAACAGGGGCATTCCAGATGAAGGCAACAGCTGGACAGGGAGCATCTCAGCACATTCAAGGAACGGAACGGAGGCCAGGTGCCTGGACCCCAGCGAGCAGAGAAGAGGGGAGTTTGAGATAACACAGACAGGTAGAAGAGGGAGGGGCAGCAGATAATGTTGGCCAGGTGGGCCACAGGTGCAATTTGGGATTTTCCTCTGAGTGAGATGAGAAGCCATTAGAGGATTTTCAAAGGGAGCAACATGATCTGATTGAGGTTTAAAACCATCACATGCTGCTGTGTTGAGAATGTAGGGAGATGAGAATGGAGGCAGGGGCACCAGAGGGAACTTATAAAATAATCCAAGTGAACGGTGGGGGTGGCAGTAGTAGATATAACAAGTAGTTTGTGAATATTTTTAAAGATACTTGCTTATAGATGCCATATAGGGTGTGAGAGGAAGTATTCCAAAATAGACATCAAGATTTTTGACCTTAGCAACCAGAAGTTTGGAATTATTTACTGAGATAGCATATACTGCAGAAGGGGCAAGTTGGGTGGAGAAATGTACTAATATTAATCCAGTCTACCTATCTACACACACATATGTATGTGTAGCACTACACAGTTAACAATCTATTTGTTATTCACACTCAGGGATCTCATTTGCTTTCTTTCACTGCAGGAAGCTGAGAGTGCTGAGGGCACATCTGAAACCACTGGAGTTTGGCGACATGGAGGTCAGGTAGTAGTGCTCTCCCACCAGGAGTCCCTCTGCACCCCTGGAAAGAGCAGTCATTATGCAGGACAACCCATCTGCTCAGAATTTTCGGTGGTGGCTTGTGCTGTGACTCTGGTCCCATTCATCTATGTGCTCCTGTAGGCTTAGCTTCCCACAGCCTCCCCGGTTTTGCCATTTGTCATTATCATTCACTCTTAAAATGTATTCTATCTATGACCCTCATGCATGGAGTGATAGCTGATAGTCTCTTAAAACAATGTTTACAATTATTTTGACAGTTTACCGTGTTTTGTTCTCTCAACAATACTTAGAATTTGTCTGTGTTATAGTTGCATAGACAGCAATTTTCCTGATCTAGTTTTCTGACTATGATTTATGGGTCAGTAAACTCCTTAAATGATGGAATATAACATCTCAGGCCACAGGGAACGCTTACTATCACATGCTCACTGTTGCAGGACGGATGCGTGGCCAGCCTCAGGTTGCTAAACGTTAGGGTGATCTGCCTTCCTTCTGGGGCGGTGATTCTCCACTCGTAGATCCGGCCATGAGGATTTAGGTTCGGGTAGTTGGGAGAAGTAGATGTTCCAGCAGAGCCCTGAGATCCCCACCACACGCTGGTGTGGGGGAAAAAAGCCAAGAAAACTTCCAATCAAATCAAAATATCTCCTTCCATCAGGAAAGCTCTCAAAATTCATGTATTTAAAAATTACCCTTCTAGACAAAATTATTCTCCATATTTATGTGCGTGAGGATTTTAGTGAATATATACATTCATTTCCTATCTCTATTAATATTTAACCCTGGCTTCCATGGATGATAGTCCACAGACAGCAATTTAATTATCATCATGACCCAAGAAATATAAGAGACCAATGAATATAATGAACTTAAGAATCAGGAAAATCGGGTCGGGTGTGGTGGCTCACACCTGTAATCCCAGCACTTTGAGAGCCCAAGGCGGGCAGATCACTAGGTCAGGAGTTCAAGACCAGCCTGACCAACATGGTAAAATCCCGTCTCTACTAAAAATACAAAAATTAGCCGGGCGTGGTGGCGGGCACCTGTAATCCCAGCTACTTAGGAGGCTGAGGCAGGAGAATCGCTTGAACCCGGGAGGCAGAGGTTGCAGTGAGCCGACATCGCACCATTGCATTCCAGCCTGGGTGACAGAGTGAGACTCCATCTCAAAAAAAAAAAAAAAAAAAAAAAAGAATCAGGGCAATCAGCCAGGAGTGGTAGCTCAAGCCTGTAACCCCAACACTTTGGGAGGCCAAGGCAAGACCCTATTTTTACAAAAAAAAAATCAGGAAAATCAGGAGGTTAATGTAAGTATCCAGTTTTTCCAAACAAAATCTTTATTTCATCTGAGTTTGTTGGATTTGCAGTAAAGCAAATTCTGAGTAACTACAGGACTTTCTTAAGGCGAGCATTGCAGTATAACTCTCATCCTCTTATTATAACTAGTTTTCCCTTATAGCATTGATCACAGCTGTAGTTTTTCATTTATCAGTGTGACTTTTTGATTAAGGTCCAAGAAGATAGAGGTCATGTTTTATTTTGCTTTTCAAACTATTGTAACACCAGTGCCTAGCATAGTGTCTGTCCAATGCAGGTGCTCAATGTTGTTTTGAATTAATCAATGAAATCACCTTCCATGCTGGATTCAAATTGCAGTCTGAATCCTGAGGCAGTCAGAGAGCCGTCTATGACAAACCTGACCACGGCAGTATTGCTAGAAGTGTCTATGCTGTCAGGAATGGTGTTTGCACAGTATCTTCCCAAGATGTTTCCTGTGAGAGACAAATAATTAAATATATATGTCCAGGTGATTGATTTCTTTTAACCTCTATTCGAGGTGTCCTGCGTGTACAAAGAAAATAATAAAAAACAAGACCTTGCCCATGAAGAAAAGTTACTCTCTGTCAAGAAAACAGGAAAACATGAATGAAAATTAACATGTTCAAATATATGAAGAAGTGAAAAAAATGCAACCAGTTAGGGGAAGGATATCTCAGGACAATGAGGAAGGCTTGCTTACCTGGTTGAAAAAGTGGTCTGAGACAAACAGAGTGACAAATATCTGCCTTATGCTACTGCCAGGAGACATGCATGACCCTCTGTCTGCCTCAAGCTACAGAACACCCCTCAAATAATGGCATGTGGCAATGGGATGCCTCAGCAGCAACAGGTTGCCTTCCCACTACCGTTGCTCTCCCCAGGTGGCCTCCAGGGTAGGCTATATGACACCTGGGCTCTGGACATCCATTGTAATGGTAGAATTGAGGTAGAGAATCACTGGTACTGCCCAAAGCTCATTAATCTGCACTTCTCTGCAGAGTATAGACATGCTTTTGCCTTTCTCGGAAGTGCAGAAACTTCAGAGGCTGAATAAGTACATGCGAAAATAAACACCCCAAAGAGAGCAGATATATTTCACTAACCAGAAGTATGATAGTCCCAGATCTCCACGAAGTCTTTTTCACAGCCAGAGGAATTCTGAAGGTTAAAATCTTCAAAAGAGATGGTGAGATAGTGTCTGGAGAGCCCCTGGAGATGCCACTCACAGAATAAGTTGTCTCTATATGGAAGCGTTAGATGGCCAATGCTTTCAACAACACCACTTTGCCCTGTTACTCTTCCCCCACACTGAGCTGGAAAAAGAAAGAAAGAAAGAAAAAGAAAAGAAAGAAAAGAAAGAGAAAGAAAGAAACACAGAAAGAAAGAAAGATTCTATTACAAATTTTGTTTGTTTTTTTTTTTCATTTCACCAGCACATGTGAAAACTTAGGTGCCAAGTGACTATGAATTGAAGTTTTTAAAATTCTGAAAATGGTTAGTGCTTTCCTCATTATTTGAATTCTAGGGTTGATATAAACAGAAATGATACCACAAGTCCAATCCAATAATGGTAAACAAGATGACGGCCAAATGGCATATTCTGTAATGTCACATTAATTCTTTTGGGACACCATATAAGAGCTATTAGTTGCAAGCAAGTTTCATCTCAAGAACAAACTGGTAGACTCATGTGACCTGCCTAGAACCCTGTGTTGATTCTAAAGACTGAACCCAAGCTTAGCTGGAAGAGGGGACACCTGCCATTTCTAGTTTTACTATCAATTAAACTGTTCACTACAGTAACTGATATCTCAGGGCCTTGAAAATTACTATTCAATTATGTCTTATTAGCTGGATGTGATAGCTAATTGAATTATATGCAGCTTGACTCAGGATATAACATGATCTATGGTGTAGCTAAATATTGTTACAACTAGGCTTTCTGAACTTTTGCTATATTAAATATTTGTTTGGTTTGTGTCTAGACCTATTAGATACTAAATTCTGTGCTATTGTGACCATACTACAGTGAATCTTCAACAAGCAAAGTTACTGCTCAATTTTTAAATAAGGAAATCAAAATCCTGAAGAGATATATTTGCTTTTTATCCAGTGACTGATTTGGCACTAGAGACTCAGAGAAAAAAAAAAGCTTAATTATTTTATATATGATGAGGAATTCAAAGACATTGTTCTAAATATAGTTATCTGGTTCTTAAATAGTTTTATTACTTAAAGTAATAAACACACTGTAGTTCTTCCTTTTCCTTGGGGGATACATTCCAAGTCCCCCCAGTGAGTGCCTAAAACCTTGGATAGTACCAAACCCTATATAGACATATAGACAATTTTTTTCTATATATATGTGCCTATGATAAAGTTTACTTTGTAAATTAAACATAGTAAGAGATTAACAACAATAACTAATAATAAAATAGAACAATCATAACAATATACTGTAAGAAAAGTTATGTAAATGTGGTCTCTCAAAATATCTTGGTGTACTGTACTCACCTATTTTTTGGGCCTCTGTTTACCAAGGGCGTTGAAACCATGGAACATGAAACCATGGATAAGAGAGAACTACTGAATTTCATAGTAAGCAGGAGAAACAGGAGTTTGATTTAACTACACATATTTCTTCCCAGATAAGTTAGAAAAAAATGTAAAATATTCAAGTTTACTAAGATTACATTTTAAAATAAAAATTAAAAGAGAAATTAAAGTTGATGACTGTGGTTTTAAACATTTACACTCCTTATTTCTAGCATTAAAATATTTTTAAAATTAGGCAGATAGAATGACTTCTTTTTAAAAAGTCATGGTTTAAAAAAAGTTTTAACATATTCATTCTATAACAACTCTTTCATTTAACATAAAAATGTTTTCCAGGGTTCTTATAGTTTTATGTTTTACAGTTACATCTTTAATCCATCTTGAATTGATTTTTGTATATGGTATAAGGAAGGGGTCCAGTTTCAATCTTCCACATATTGCTAGCCAGTTCTCCCAGCATCATTTATTGGATAGGGAGTCTTTTCCCCATTGCTTGCTTTTGTCAGCTTTGTTGAAGATCAGATGCCTGTAGGTGAGGCCCTATTTCTGAGCTCTCTATTCCATTTTATTGGTCTATGTGTCTATTTTTGTACCAGTACCATGCTGTTTTCGTTACTGTACCCCTGTAGTATAGTTTCAAGTCAGGTATTGTGATGCCTCCAGCTTTGTTCTTTTAGTTTAGGATTGCCTTGGTTATTTGGGTTTTTCTGGGGTCCATATGAGTTTTAAAATAGTTTTTTTCTAGTTCTGTGAAGAATGTCATGGTAGTTTGATAGGAATAGCATTGAATCTGTAAATTTGGGGGGGCAGTATGGCCATTTTAATGATATTGATTCTTCCGATCTATGAGCATGGGATGTTTTTTTCATTTGATAGGGTGGAGGGTGGGAGAAGAGAGAGGAGCAGAAAAAATAACTATTAGATACTAGGCTTAGTACCTGGGTGATGAAATAATCTTTACAACCAGCCCCGTGGCACAAGTTTACCTATATAACAAACCTGCACATGTACCCCTGAACCTAAAATAAAAGTTAAAAAATATATATAACCTGTAGAATACTTGGCCTTGAATCCCATATGATTGGGGCTGTTGTCAGATCAAAATCTCAAATACATAACCTCTCCTAAGGACCACTGACTGCTGGGCAAAGATGTCCCACAAAATTTGGAAAGTATTGGTGCATCTGAATCCACTCCATCCCACAACTAGAGGTAGTTAGAAGTACAGTTAAAGCGGAAACAAAATTATGTTAAATTTACATGGTCAATTGCCTTGACTTATTTTGATAATGACAACTTCACTTACTTTCTTTGAAGATATTATTAAATCCTCATTTCTTAGCATAAAAGACTATGATAGACTCAGCGTAAGCCATGTGTCACATTAAAATGCTGTATGATATTTTTCCTAATAATACATTCTTTGATTAGCAGCTCAGAAAGACAGGTTTTACATGTTCTACACTGAAGAATATTTACTTCCCTTCCATATTCTGTATTGCTTTTACAAATATAAATGTTGTTTTCAAATTAATCCCTATGAATTTCAAAAAACAACGAGTATTTTGTTCCACACAGTGATTTGATACATTTCACATGACAAAGATAAATTCTCTAACAGCTCTGTAATTGGGACTAACGGAGAGTCCCAACCGGAATTTTCTGTGTCCGTAAAAGTAGACAAGCATGTATCTAGCGTTTCTTGAGGAAGTTACATCAGCTAATTAATGCTCCATGAGTGGAAGAGTAGTATTAAATCCAGTGTCAGAAATAGCAACAAAAGCTCTTATATCTAAGTTTTGCACCACAGCTGCATTCATGCAAACGTATACACACTTTTGTTAAAGGAAAGAGAAAAACAGTTTTTTTACAATCTGTATAGTTTTCCTTTCTCTTCAACGTAGTAAGACTTACTCTCTGTTTTGTAATACTTTCAGAACTCTTATTAAATAAAGACTGAGAAATTATACTGTAAGTGCTTTAGTACTGTTCTGACACTGGTGACCCCTGGTGACATACCACACAAATTCCCATTTGTTAAACAGACATTTTATCATTTGTGACACTGAATACGAGGCTGGGCAAATAAATATTCATCTCTCAGAAACACGATATATTTCCTGTGGGAGGAAGAATGGATAAACATCAATCTCAAGTAGCCACCCTCAGCGTCCCTTGCAGGAAGTGTCTAGGTTCACAAAGGACAGTATCCATGTACATAACCCGCTCAGCTGATGAGAGAGTTGCTGGCAGACTGTTTTCAGGCCTGAGTTATTAAGCATTTCACTTTTCCCCTAGATTTCCTTGCAGTATGTGCTACTGAAAGAAATGAATTGTTCTGAGACATGACAGTTAAAAAATACTAACTTCGGGTAGGAAAAAAATGAAAATGGAAGTGACATACTTGGGTGTTACTTCAATATCGAATTGACCTTCAAATTGCAGCCGTATGCTTGTTTCCGGTGGAGCTGCTAAGATCCAAATGCAATCAGCGTGCAGGGGGATAATTATCAGGGTGGCTGGGGGAGGTCACATACCCAGCAGAATCAGCTTCATGGATGTAGATGTTGCCCCCACAGGCTGTAGCAAACACAGTTAAATCAGTCTACGATCTGGTGAAGGAGATGCATTTAATGGACACAAATCATCTTTTAAAGTCGACTTCTCTGTAACTTGTCTCAATTTCCTTTCATCTGTTATGATCTTCATTTTTTTTTCCAGCAAATGAATTCTCGATTTGCTATGGAGGGAGCTACCAGGTGTGACACTTTTTAATTTGCCAGACCATCTATCTATTCTCATTGGAAATTTCATTCTTTCTTAAAGCCAACCAAATGATTATGGCACATGTGCATGGGGCAGAACATCACAGAAGCATGAATAAATATCCAGCACTTCGATAAGCATGTAAGTATGCTAGCAGTTACCACTTCCCACTGAGCGTTCAGTACAGCAGAATGATGCAGAGCTATGATCTTGGTATATTTAAAAGACTAAGCAGATATATCTTTGCACAACTCTGGGAGCATTCATTCATTACATTTCTTCGGGATTTAGATGCATTTGAGAAACAAGATCAATGGCATCAGACAATTTATTAGCCATGTTTTGCCAGAAGATAAAGGAGCTTTTTAATACTTCTTTTCTAAAAAAAACAAAGTATTATCAAAAAATACTTTTCTATTATCAATAAATATTCTTTGGCATTTTCAACAAACAAACCAGACAGGAGTAAATGTACTTACAATGCCAGTGAAATTAACCTGTCCAATCACTTAGCCACACAGATACTTGATCTGCTCAACTCTAGCAACATTTATGTCCACTGTCACTCATCCACTTACAGTCACATCCTGAATTCTGTCAATACCTCCAACTCCCCCATCTCTGAAACTCTAAATTGCAAATCCCTTTGATGACCTCCAACTCCCTTGCTTCATGTCTTTCCTTCAGACTTCCCTTGCAAAATACCAACTCCGTGGTTGTGTTCAAGTCAATCCATTCATTCATGGAAACTGATGCCTCTGCAAATAGATGTTCTCCCATCTCAACACTGCGAAGCAATTCACCCATTTCTTTTCATATAAACTACAACAGCCTTTTGTAACTTTACTCCATAAACCCTTGACTTTCCCCAATTCCTTTTGGTTCTCAGCACACTACATTAGGCTCCACTTTACAAAGAAAATAGAAGAAATTACATAATAATCCCTTCCATTTTTTAGCCTTCATTTCTTACTATCCTTAATAAATTCATCCACATCTCTACGCTCTATTTTCTCCTCTGTATATTATCTTCCTGTATCTCTGGATCAAGTTCCCATCCTATTGTCTCCTCCGGGATCCTGGTCTATTTAATCTCTCTGTCTGTCTGTCTCTCTCTTTCTCTCTTTTCGCCCTTCTTTCTTCAACCCTATGAAAGCACTCGTGTTCTCCCAAGTCACCTCACAGTTATATGCCCAAATAACTTTTAAAATTATTATTTTATATCCACAGCATTTAACATTGTTGATCACATTGTCTTTCTTTACATTTTTGTCGCTTGGCTTCTGTGACACCAAGCTCTTCTCCTCCTTTTACTCCTCGCATCATTCTGCCTCTGGTTCTTGGGCGCCTCTCTTCAGGGCTTCCCTGACATTGCTGAAGGCCCTCAGGAATCCTCCTGTAGGCCTTTCTTCTCACTCTAAATAATTCCCCAATTGCTGTTATACATCCTAATGACTTAAACTATAAGCAGTCTATTGATAATTCCAAATTCTGGATAATTCAAATTCTGTTGATATTTACAGATTCAGTCTAGACCCCTGTTCTGTCCTCCAAACTCCTGTTCCGACCACTTACTGGGCATCTCCAATGGGGGTAATTCAGAAGTTTCAAACTGAAGATGTCTCAAATGAACACTCTCATTTGCTCATCATCCAGAGTTCCATACCTGAGTCTGCTGATGACAGCATCAGCCCCTCTTCCTATGGACACTCTGTATCCACCCTTACTGCCTTATTTTTCTCCTTGATACCTTTCACCATATGGCATGTTATATATTTTACTTATTTATTGTCTACGTCTTAACACTAGGATTAGGCTCCATGAGGACATGGATTTTGTTTGTTTACTGCTATATCCCCGGGACCTAATACAGTGTCTGTCCCATGGAAAGTTCTGAATAAATGTCTGTGGGATGAATGGATCCACCCAGCCAAAAACCTAACAACTGCTCCTAAGGCTCCTCCCATCCCTTCCCTCCTGCCTCACATCCAGCTGACCTCCAAATTCACTCTATCCCGTGTTGATAATATATTTGATATGCCCTCTCTCCTACTTTCTTACTGGCATTGCCTTAGTTCAGGGAGTAATATTTTTTCCTAAATTACTCTTTCATCTGGTCTCTCTCTCTCTCTTTAGTCTTCCCTGCCTCCAATGTTTTCAGTGTTGCAGCCACATTAGTGTTTTTAATCTGATCACACTGTTCAGGCTTTGGAGTAAAATCTTCCAATGCCTCCCATTACTTTTTGATTAACATCTAACTAACTTATGGTGGCATCCATGGCCCTGAGCACAGTGATTCCTGCCTGCTTCATCACTATTATGTTTACCTCTTTTTGACTCTATTCCAAAGCAGTGGTGAATTCTTTCAAATTATTAAATATGACTTTTAACTCACATCTTTTTATCACTGATTGGCAAATCTCTTCATCTACTTCCTCTGGAGCCCTCTCTGATGTCCTGGGCTGAAGTAGGTGTTTCTGTTCTGTACGTAGCGCTTATTATACCATATACCATATACCATGTTCTTTTTTTTTTTTTTTTTTGAGACAGGGTCTTGCTCTGTCACCCAGGCTGGAGTGCCGTGGTATGATCATGGCTCACTGCAGCCTCAATTGCCCGGGCTCAAGTGATCCTCCCAACTCAGCTTACTGAGTAGCTGGCACCACAGAAGTGTGCCACCATGCCCAGCTACTTTAAAAAAATTTTTGGTAGAGACAAGGTCTTTCTGTGTTGCCCAGGTTGGTCTCAAACTCCTAAGCTTAAGTGATCCTCCTGTCTTGGCTTCCTGAAGTGCTGGGATTACAGGCATGAACCACCGTGTCCAGCCCTACATCATGTTCTAACTGTGCCTTTGCTTGTCTGTCTCGTCTACCACGCTGTGAACTCCTTGCCAGAACTCTAGTAGTTTTCATGATGTGAAACACTTTGTAAATGTTTGATTAATTAATTAATAGGCCTATTAATCAGGTGAGAATAAAAGGCATCTACCACAGGATCCTAGAAATCTCAATCAACCATAGCGAAGGAGTGTCTCTGGAGAAAAACGGTATAAAACTAGGTGATTCAGTGTCGAAAGATGTTCACAAAAGGACCTATGTTAAAGGCTGAGAAATAAGAGTGGCATGGAAGCAGATATGGTGGGAAGATAGCCAGATAGATGTGGGAAGTAGAAGGCTGGCTATAGTTATGGAACATGATTGAGTTGGTAAGTAGAGAGAAATAAGAGTGATGCTGTTGTTTCAGGTTGCCAACAATAGGTTGTGAAATCAAAATACTTTTGTTTAAGTCTGATGTTAACGTCAGTCATAACAAGCTTCAAGAAAGATAGGGAGAAAGCAACAGCCATGACCATACTTGCATGAACAGTGAGTCCACAAAAAAATAGAAGAGGTGCAATGTCAAATATACCCTTAGTGTATCTCTTAGTGTATCTGAATTACCATTAAATGTTGACTTTAAAAATTTAAATCAAGACTAAGTCTATTGGCTGGGCACAGTGGCTCACTCCAGTAATCCTAGCACTTTGGGAGGCTGAGGCAGCTGGCTTACCTGAGCTCAGGAGTTCAAGACTAGCCTGGGCAACATGATGAAACCCCATCTCTACCAAAAATACAAAAATTAGCTGGGCGTGATGATACATACCTGTAATCCCAGCTTCTAGGGAGGCTGAGTAAGGAGAATCACTTGAGCCTGGGAAGCAGAGGTTGCAGTGAGCTGAGATTGCACCACTGCACTCCAGCCTGGGTGACAGAGCAAGACCCTGTCTCAAGAAAGAAAAAAAGACTGAGTTTATCATAAATAAAAATAGAAAAGTAGAGTCCTGTAGGATGGGCTGACATCTACTCACTAGACTCAAGACACTGCTACTCTTGAAATGCTTTGGTACCAGGTGAAAACCTGCCAATCCATGACTCAGCTGCAAAGCTCAGCATGGAGAGAGGGAGGGATGAGAAGGTCCTAGCCTAGAAAGCCATAGTGCAGGTGCCCACAGAGCTGCATTAAAGCTCCCTCCTTGTGTCAGAGCTCTGTGCACTGGGAAGTGACCAAAGCCCCTTCTCTGGTGTTTTGGACCTTACTCCAGCTATTCGATTATTTTTGTGTGTCAGATGGTAAACACTCTTACTCATTTCTTTTAGCAAAATGAAGAAATGATGTTGACTTTAAATTTCATACAATGTGCAATAAAACATGATTTCACTGATATTTTTATATATATATATATAAATACATTTAGGAATCTGGGATACAAGTCATAGGATCATTTTGAAATCTATATTATCTAACTTCTGGTGGGACAGAGCAAAAATTTATTATTATATTGCTTTCTACTGACATTACTCCGTTTTTTGGAAGTGATGCCTATTTATTTATTTATTTATTTATTCAATTAAACATTACTAAAAAGCAAATGTCACCAAAATCAAATCATTACAGTAAAATTAAATGCAATTATAATCAAGTGTAATTAAGTACAAGCAATTAAGTAAAGATCTTAGGTAATATATAATTAAATCAGTAATAATAGAATCAAAAGATTATGTATTCTTTTAAAAACAGCATACACATTATTACAAAATAGGGCAAGTGTAATTCTTATAATGTTTCTATAACTAGATTTAACTTACAATTAGACATCTTATAATGGAAAGGTCTAAGGAATTTCAGGGATCAAGAAGAATAGTGTATCTTATACTCATGGAACATTTCACTTTGGTCATTAATTAGATATGTGGCCTTGGAAAAGTCCAAGCCTCATTTTACTTATCTTTAAAATCGAAATAATGATACTTTACTTGAAAAGTAGTCACGATGAGATATTGAATGTATCAAACATAATAAGTACTTGAGAGTAGGCATTCTTATTAATTCCATTACTGTTAGTTCAGAAAAGAAAACTTTATATGTTTTTTCTCAAATCTATTTAATCAAAGAAGACCAAGCAATTGCAGGAAAAGTATATCTAATTCTCAGTGAAAATACTTACGTAAACTCTTTTCCCCATATTTGATCTGAAATCCTTGCCCTTCATTACTCTAATCAGAAATAAACTGGACAAACATTTGATTATCCGAGGTGAACAGAGTCGATGAAGCACGACTGCCACAAAAATGACCATTTCCTCCACAGGGTCCGAAGGGTGGAGAATAGATATCAGGACCATTTCTTAGCTGGAAAGACAAATTAAAATTGCATCAACTCCTTTACATTGCAAAAGAAAGAGTACATAATTCTTGTCCATTTATGTCCCAGGAGAGAAAAATTATCATTTTGTTTTCTGAATGAAGTCTATGGAAAACGTAATTAGAAAGGGTAGCAAGAAAGACCTACCACCAAGTAATCCCCCTGGTTGCAAGAAGAATCTCGGAAAGGCTGTTCAAAATGGACAGCAATGGTCAGGCCACTTTGGACCAGGACGTGCCAAGAACAGTTGAGGTTGGATGGGTAGGTCTCCGGATACTTGGGGGACGTGATGATCCCGTGTCTGCATGCAAATATCCACCGCAGCCTTCCCACAAAGAAACAAAGGTAGATTATTTAAATAGGATTGGCAACTGGATTTTTATGCTTTCTTAGTTTTCTTGGGGGGTTTTCAAAGTGTAGGCAATAAAAATTCTTGAAAATAAAGCCAGAGTGTAGGAAATGATTAGTATAACAAGCATGTATTGAGCATATGCTATTGGCTACTCAGTTTGTGGTGGTTGACTGAGATATGGGATATAGAGGTAAGTAATGGAGACAAATTACCTACTTTCATAAAGATTTCTTTATAGATGGGGAAGACATAAAATAAACAAATACATAATATGTGAGATGGTGATAAATTCTATAAAGAAAAATGGACGGGAGGAGGGAGAAGGGTATTTTATTGTTAGAGTTAAGTTGGAAAAGCCACGTCATTGGAGTAATATCTTAGCAGAGACATTAATGAAATAAAAGAATCAAGCCAGATGGTTATGTGGGAGAAAACATTCCAGTTCAGAAAACAGTTAATGTAAAGGCTTGATGTGGCAGAGGTACATCATGGAAGTCAGAATGGATGAGGCAGAATGAGAGATTCCAAAGGTAGCAGCATGTCTAGGTCATGCAGGAAACTGAAAAGACTTATTCTGAGTAAGAAGAGGAAGACGAAGGGTTTTGGGCATCAGAATGGCATGATCTCACTTACATTTGAAAATATCACTCTATGTGCAGTCCTTAGACTGTAAGGAGTGGAGGGCAGGGAAGGGCAGGAGCAGAGTGTCCAATAAAAAGGGGACTGCCTGAGGCCAAGGAGAGATGATAGGCGCATGGGCTAGGCTGGTAGCAACAGAAATGGAGAGGCGTGGTTGAAATCTAGATACATTGTGAGGGTAGAGCCAGTGTGATTTGTTGATGGTTAAGTATGAGACCAACAGAAACATCAAAAATAACATCAAGATTTTTGCCTTAAATAATGAGAAAAATGTACTTTCCATTTGCTAACATTGTGAGGAGTGTAGAACTGGGGGCGGGGGTAGCGGCATGGAAAAGGGTGGGAATTAAGTGTTCAGTTTTCAAAGGTTAATTTTTTTTGTTATGAATTATCTATCTATCTATCTAATTGGGGTACAAGTGGTTTTTGGTTACACGGATGAATTGCATACTGGTGAAGTCTCAGGTTTTAGTGCACTGGTTACCTGACTAGTATACATTACACCCAACATGTAGTTTTTTATCCCTCATACCCCACCCATCCTCCTTGCTTATGAGTCTCCAAAGTCCATTATATCACAGGTTAAATTTGAAATATATTCTAGACCATGAGCTGCCATGTATATATATATACACACACACACTCATAGATACACACACATATTTATATATATTATATACATACATACACACATATATATACACACATACAAATAAATTACAATGGTTCTACCATCACTATATACATACACATATGTATGTATGTACAATGAACTGCCATACATATTAATATATACATGAGAGTGAGAGGGCAGGAGATGAAGGAAGAGGATGAAAGGAGCAGGCATTAATTCTCCAGTTTTCAGGGACTAGAAGCTCATCAGCAAGGAAAGGTAGACAGCTCACAGAGCTAGTTAAATTGCAGAGGTGAAAATTTATGTTAGGTCTAATTCCAAAGCCCGTGTTCTTAAGCCACTATGCAGCCTTCCTCTGTTGAGCATGAGGAACACAATTTATCATCAGTTACTCCCTACTTTATAAAAGGTATATATAAGCATGGAGGAAATATTAGATTAATTTTTAACGTTAGATTGAGAATCTACTTTAAAATTATGTTTTACAGTTAAAAACATGGGAGTCTTTCACTCTTCCATGGACTACTTTATTATCTTTCATTTGATTTGGATTTAAGGCTGTTACTGGACTTCACATGTCAAGTTTTAAAAGTCTCAATCATATTGTGCATGATGGCATCCCATATATGGTGCCTGTTTTTGACTCATCAAGTTCATATTTCAAGAGCAACAAACTCTTCCTGCCAACCCTCAAATGGATGACTTTAACCAATTAATTTATAAGGATAAATGATGACGTTTTGCTCCTTCGATGAGTTATGGATATGAGCTGTGCTCTAGTTCCAGCCCTTAGTTAGGCTGAAAAATTGCTTTAAAGCTCTCTCTCATGCATTTCATGGAGACACCTCCTCTGGAGTGAAGATGCCCCACCCAGAGACCTTAAGGCAGGACACTTTTGTACGACTTGGCCACAGTGCTTTGGATCAGGACTCAGCACTGACATAAGGGGAGCCAGCCATCCAGAACCTGGGCAGAGACCCATGTCCTCTGACTTGCCTTGCGTCCTGGTGCCCAGAAAACTATATTAAGAAGAGAGAAAGAGAGAGGAAAGGAGAGGAGATGGGATAACATGGGATTAAAAAAATATTTAAACTCATTACTCTTGTGAAAGGATGCATTGAAGCCTGCCCTGGTTACACTGGAGTCCAAGGTGAAGCGGATGACCATGTACTCTCAGTAGACCAGATGGGCCCAGGGATCTCTCTGCCACAGAGAACTGCTAGCTGCTGGGCCAAGTCATTGTCTCCTACATTGAAAGAAAGGAAACAGCATGAAAATACAGTCCTGAGAATCTACTCTACCATCATTTGCAACTTAGCCAAGCAGCTCACACATTTTTTTCAGAACATCAGGATTCGTAGGAGATAATGGGATTCTCAAAAAGGAGGACCCATCAGGGGTGATATCATTTTGGCTCCAGCTTGCAATGGTGCTACCTGTCCTTGCAATGGTGCTGCCTGTCCTTTTCTTTACCACCCTGCCTTTTTTTTTTTTTTTTTCTGTGAGATGAAGTCTCCCTCTGTTGCCCAGCTTGCGCAGGCTGGTCTCGAACTCCAGAGCACCCACCTCGGCCTCCCAGAGTGCTAGGATTCCAGACATGAGCCACTGTACCTGCCCCGAGACCTCAGTATTTTTAAAGAAGCACTTCTGAGTTCTTCCACATTGGCCACTGACAAATTGCACACGATGAGAATCTGGGTTTTAACATTCAATGCATTGAATAGCAATGAATCTGTAAATTTGGGGGAGAAGTATGGCCATTTTAATAATATTGATTCTTCCTATCTATGAGCATGGAATGTTCTTTTCATTTAATAGGGTGGAGGGTGGCAGAAGGGAGAGGAGCAGAAATCACTGGCAATTGGGCATGTGTTGCTATTTTTGGCTTTAGTGAGTGAGCTCCTGAGATTGTCCCATGGGAGGATCTGTTGACCCAGGGACCCAGAACCAGTGCAACCCAAGGCCAGCGGGTGAAGTTGAAGAAGTGTCCGCCCGATGGCATCTTATCTATTCTCAGCTTGTAGACTGTGGCCACCCCCTTGCCCCCATTCTCTTTGTTCTCGGCCCCACCAACCAAAATGTACCTGTTCCAGAATCCTTTTTCTTGAGGTCCTGTTCTGTGCTAAGCGGAAGCTAGCTAACATGCTAATTCCTCCACAGTATATTTTTAAATGGAACCACCCCAATCGTGAGAACTTCAGAATGGTGGCAGGCTGTGGAGAAAATAAGATGGGGGAGTGTAAGTCTGTCACTTTCCAACTCATAGTTGGCCCATGTGCGTGGCTGATCCTGAAAAAGATTTCTTTTGCTATTGATGATAGAATGTCTATCAAACAGAATTGATGTAATAGCAAAATATTATACATAGATTTTCAGTTGATGCACTCTCTCCTAAATAACTTGGTGTGTGTGTATATGTGAGTGTATGTACAGGATGTTAGAGGAGATACACTAAGAAGTGTGATACTTAGGTACATACATTCTTCTAGAGCATCTCTTCTCTTTTTTTATGTTTTTATTTTTTAGATATAGTGTCTTTATCACCCAGGCTGGAGTACAGTGGCATGATCCTAGCTCACTATAACCTGAAACTCCTGGGCTCAAGCAAGCCTCCTAGATGGATGTGCACCACCACGCCTGGCTAATTTGCCCAGGCTGGACTCGATCTCCTGGGCTCAAGTGATCCTCCTTCGTCGGCCTCCCAAAGTATTGGAATTACAGGCCACTGTGAGCCACTGTGCCTGGCCTTCTTAACTTTTCTTAAGTCACTGACTTTTTTAAATAATAGAGTGAAAACTACAACACTGATCCATAGAGAAGTGCACATGATGGTTCTAATTTCAGCAGGCTCATGGATCCCATTGTGTTCATCCACAAATTTTTTAGAGGTCTACGTAGCTCAGATTTAGAAACTCCAGAGTTGGGTGAAGATAACACTAGTATGTTTGTATGCAGTGTGGACATAGTGATGCTATTTTTTTTTTTTTTTGAGACAGGGTCTCACTCTGTCATCCAGGTTGGAATGCAGTGGCACGATTTCGGCTCACTGCAACCTCCGTCTCCCAGGTTCAAGCGATTCTTCTGCCTCAGCCTCCCTAGTAGCTGGGACTACAGGCATGCATCACCATGCCCAGCTAGTTTTTGTTTTTGGTAGAGGCGGCTTTCACCATGTTGGCCAGGCTGGTCTTGAACTCCTGGCCTCAAGCTATCTATCTGCCTTGGCCTAGTGATGCTATTTCTTAAAGGAGATGCTTCTTGGAAATTCGTTTAAAACTTTAGATAATTTTTAATGCATCACAGAACTCATTTTTAATGGCTTCTTAAAAATTGTTGATAAGTGCCACCTTATTTATCTGCTTAAATTTACATTTGGTTAAATAAGAATTTGTAATCTTTAGCTCCCAGGCTTGAATGGAACATGGTGTGGACACATGCAGATATTTTTAAATGGAATACCTTTCCCATTTCCATTTTTCGCTTTCTTCGTCAGTCAGCCTCATAGGCCAAAACCACTTGAATACAATTGATAACCAGTTAACAAACTAATGGACCTTGCATTTTGCTGTTTTCAGTCTGAACCCTCTTTTGTCTAATTTTTTGCTATTTCTTTAGCTTTTTTTCCCCTGCCTATATATTTTTTGTTCTAGTTACCTGTTTTTTTCTAAAATCTTAAGTTCCTACCCCTCTCTCTGAATTTTGCTCATCCTTCAGAAAGTTGAGATGAATGCTCATCTTTCTCTGTGAAGCCCTCCTTTTCATCCAACTGAACCAGCACTGTGTAGAAAGAAATACAAGGTACCCCACAGCCTGGGGACCATCAAGAACAACACCTATGTAATAACTTCAGCAGGAGATGAAAGGGAAAAGAGCAAATTTGTTGAACCCCCACTCTATATCACGTGGAGGAAACAGGTGTAAAGTGGTTAAGTGACCAGAACGAGGGAACGACAGAGCTTTCTGCATGGCTTCCAAGTGGCTGCTCCACCATGTCCCCTGCTGTCTCTGCAAGTGATATATGTGTGCACTTGTGCACTTGAGATGCCCCATCAGGTCAATCTAGGAGCACCATGGACGAAGTGTTCCTGTGGCTCTGGATCCTTACTCATTCCATTAGAAGAACAGGGACATTTCCTAAGGTTAAAAGCCATAGTTGTGTTAGTTCAAAGGGGAAGATCAAAGCTCCCATGTGGATTTGGTGGATTTTCCCAGCCCTGGGCCTCTTCCTTTCCCTCCCATTCCTGCCCTCCTCATGCAGTGACCCTAAAGATAAGGTCCAGTAGGAAGAGAAGCAGTCCAGTTTTGGCCTCTTGCTGGATTAATTCCTTTTTTTTTTTTTTTTTTTTTTTTGAGACAGGGTTTTACTTTGTTGCCCAGGCTGGAGTGCAGTGGCACAATCTCGGCTCACTGCAGCCTTAACCTCCAGGTTCAAGTGATCTTTCCACCTTATAGGCTCCTGAGTAGCTGGGACTACAGGCATGCACCACCATGCCAATCTAATTTTTTGTAGAGGTGGGGTTTTGCCCTGTTGCCCAGGCTGGTCTGAAACTCCTGGGCTCAAGCAACCCACCCATCTCAGCTTCCCAAGTGCTGGGATTACAATTGTGAGCCACTGCACCCAGCCTAGATTAATTCTTAATTGTAAAACAAGACAGAAACTAATGACAAAACATGCTTTTTATGTGTGCGTGTAAGAGAGTGCAAGATAGAATGTGACTTGCTTACTGTCTACCTCGTAATGTTAATAATCGAGGCTTACATATAGATATACATTCATATATATTATACATAATAAAGACATGTACTCATATAAAAGAGCCTAGATCACTCCTTTTATAACACTGAGCTTGTTATTCTCCATTGATGGGTTGAAGTTTTTTTTCATATTCTCTTTCTCTCTCTTCCCGGTGTTTTGGAATTTCCTGGGCATTTTTCCTACCCTTCCTTTTCTTACCCTTCGCTGGATGTCACTTCCTCCCCAGGCCACTGAATGCCATTGAATGCCACTTCCTTTCCTCTCAGCGCTGCTTCTCCCTCCCAGCTCCCCAGTTAAAGCTCTTTTTTGATGTACGGCTTTGCTGGAGGGGTAGCACATCAGAACTGGAGTGCAACTTAGAAGCGGTGTTCCTGCAAGAATTCAGAGTTCATATGTCCTCCTGAAGATGCTTTGGAAGTTAACACAAGATTCAGAAATTAACTAATTTTTATATCCTCAGAGGAGAAGAAATCTATGCTTGTCAGTTTTTTAGGAGATTTGTTTGGTTATGCATACACCTTTTTATAGCTCAGGAACATATATTTTTGCACGTTTGGCTTTATACACTAAAATCTACCTTATTACTTGCTTATACCTTTTTTCTCTAATTTTCATGTAATTGATTTTTCACATAGCTGCTGAAAGAGTAGGACCATTGTGTTGCAGTGAGTTAAGCCAGGGATATTTTTGTTTACTAAAATGACTTAGGCTATAGAATCCTGAGGCGGCTCATAATAGGATAGAGTGAGCATGTGCTTTCGGGACACAGGTTCTCAGTAAATACTTGTTGTTTGTTAACTGAAAGTAGCATTACCTTTGTTATTTATAAAACTAATAATATTTGGAGAACTTTGTTATTTATAAAGCTAATAATATTTGTTGGCCTTTCTTGGGGTAGATGCTTAGATATTTTGCTATTTTATGTTTACCTTGAGGAACATGTAGAACCTTTTAAATGAGAATTTGTTTCACTGTTTCATAAACTTTAAATAACCTAGAACTACTGTAATTCACTGCTTTAATAGCTGCTTTGGGTGAAATTCCATAAAATCTGTGAAGCCAGTTATCATTAGTATACTTTCGAATTTCAAACTCTTATGGTAATGTGTAATAAGTTCATTATCCACCTTGTGTTTTTGGCCAGAAAACAAAGGTAATTAATCACTATGACTACAAATGACCTTTTTTTGCATATAAAGTGCTTAGGAGGACTTGAAGGTAATTAATCACTATAACTACAAATGACCTTTTTTGCATATAAAGTGCTGAATAGTTTAATTATTCCTACGCGAGAGTGAGAAGATTCTTCTTTATGTAAAATCATTAAAATGGCATTGAGAACTATGATTTGCTGAAAGACTTGGCATGTCTATAATTAGTCTAGACACCACCTTTGTGCTGTGAATGGACTAATGTTCTCCAGTTATTATGGCTAGAGATTAAAAAGCCTGTGCTTTCACTTTGACCACGGATGCCCCAAGTCATATTTCATCTCGTTTCTGCTAATTTGTTTTTTTTCTCCCTTGCTTCATTCAGGCCAAAGTGGGGCACTTGTTTTTCAGTATCATATTCATCAAATGCTGGGGCAAGGAAATGTTTACTTTCACCATTTTCTCATAAGTGGTCCTTCCCTCTCCCGTATATATAATGAATAATCTCACTCATTTTCATCTATTCTCAGGTTTTTAGTGGTTTTTCTAGTAACTTAATTGTAGTAATGTAATATACTAAGTTATCTAAGTGACAAGCTCATTTTAATATCCTCTACCATCCTCTATCCTTCTATGCTTTATTTTAAAAAGCTGTAGAAATATACGACATTGTGAACATCTGACCAGGCATTTTCATTTGTTATGGCAACAGACAAAAACCTCCTTTTTTAAAAATAGCAGTATGTCAGGTTTTTAGAAGCAATGCTACTCAGCTTCATTTTGCTGTGACTCATTCCATGTGGTTTCTTTGGGGACTCTTTGGCCTGAGGGTTGGTGGCATTTTTGCATCCTGGAAATGGGCACGGCACAGTATGTTGCCTCCATTGCAGCACAAGGGCGGGCATGCCCCTGTGCCACCTGCTGTCCTAGCCCTGGCTGTGAGCAATTGCCTGTCCTAAGTCCTCCTCTTCATTCCCTTGCTGTAACTCACCATCCATCACTGGAAGCAGAGGTTCAGCCATCAGTTCACTTTTTTCAAAGAGGCTTTGTCCCCTGGCTTTCATGCTCTGGGCCAGCCCTAGCTCAGGAATCACTAGCTCTAAAAACATCCTTTGGTGCTTCTGCAAAAACAGTTGGGTGTAGTGCAGCCCCCAACTCCCCAGAAGTTTGGTGGAGATGGTGGGTGGAGGTCACCGCCAGATTTCATGCCCGTGCTGTGGATGGAAAGTGCCATGTGTTTGGAGCAGCTTCTGGCTTCCTGGCAGCCGTGGGTATGCGTTAGCATGGTGCAGGGTCTAGTGCTATCCTTCTGGAGCTGAAGAGAACCTGACTGTTGCTGGTAACCATATGACTCTAAAGACCAAAGTGTGACCCCCTGACCCTCCCGTGGGCTGCACCCAAGCGGACCTCCTGTCCTTATGTTTTTGCATTGTGCCTGCTGCTCCCAGAGTCTGTCGCTCCTTACAGCTTTGTTTCTTTGCCTCAAGGGCCACAAGATGCTTTTGCTCAAAAAGCCCCCTAATCAGCTGCACCCAAGCCGGTCTGTCTGTGCCATCACTACCACCCAGCATCCTGCCGTTAAGGCTCAGTGTTTTGAAGCTGAGCAGTATAGCAGGTGACATCTCTTTGTATGGCCACCCTTGGTCATGATGAATTTGCCACCGAGTGACTTAATTCAGTGTGCTAGGGAATTCAAGGCTTTTCTCCTCTGGAACGTTGTCCATCTTAAGCAATACTGATCTTACCATAAAATCCTGTGTGGGGAAGCAGAAGTTGACTAGAAAGGGTTTGATTGTGGCACCCACGTTGAACGTGTTAACTATCTAGAGTATCATTTGTTCCACTTCTCATCAATCCCCAGGCTCAGTAGGCGTCTTCATTTGGATAAGATTGATTATTATACTCATCGCATTATTGCATGGGGTAAGGGACATATGTGTTGGATCGATAATCGTGATGCTGCCAATGAATTAAAACTTTTCTGAGCCATAATATGGTTCCCAGAACAGCAACATCAGCATCCCCTGAGAAGTTGCTGGAAATTCAGATTCTCAGGCTTTACCCCAAACCTACTACTAAATCAGAAACTCTGGGATACCCCTCCATCTGTGTTTTAGCAAGGCCTCTGGTGATTCTGATGTCTCCGTGGTTTGAGACCCACTGCCATAGAGCAGGGCTGTCTAATAGAACGTTCTGTGGTGATGAAACGGTCAGTATCCCTGCCATGCAGTAGTGGAGCCACTAGACACCACATGTGGCTGTTGAGCTCTTTAAATGTGGCTGCTGTGACCAAACAATAGCATTCATCATTTTATTTTTGATTAATCTAGGTTTAAATTCAAATAGCTGCATATAGCTAGTGGCTGTCCATCAGATAGCCCAGCCCCAGAACACACCCTGCTAATTATTATTGTGTAAACTCCTAAAATGCTTTAAGTTGTTGGTTGTGGAATTATTAATTTTAGATCATAGAACAGAATTTTCCTTACTCAATTCAACAGAATTGAAACTATTGTTATAACAGTAGTTGATTTTGATTCTTCGTGTGGAGGGGAGATAGTTTGCGGGCTGCTGGCTGGTTGGGGGAAGCCTATTCTTGAGCTGATTGATTGTTGATTTTGTGAATGTGCATCAACTGTGCAGTGCCGGGTGGCTCATGCCTGTTGCAGATATAACCAATGGCCGTAGATACATGTCCTTTTAGGAATAAAGCTGTTGCTCAGGAAGGGGCTGTGCCAGTGTTTCGCACAGATGGACTCTGGTTTCTCCAGCCTGTCCAGCAAAGTGGAGGTGCTTCCAGCCAAAGAGAAGTTAATGAGCCCTTCAGGCACTTTGGGCTGCTTGTGGAACCTTCCAGAAACTGTGCTGCAGGAGTCAGGGGTGCTGAATTGCCAAGTCTAGGGCTGGCACATCAGATGGACAAAACTCTTGAATCACATTCAGATTCTTCAGTTTAGGAGACCTTGAAGGAAAAAAGGTCATGCCAGGTGTGTTAGGTGGAACTGCTGCAGAGCCTAGAAGAAACTTTGAGATTTGTCTCTGGGGTGATGTGACCACATCCTTGTCACCTTTCCAAAACACCAGCAGATGCTCTGGGACAAGAGCATCCCCAGCAGTCCTGTGATCCTGCGGCTAGAGCAAAATGTGACATTGAGGAGCCAGGGAATGTCTGAGTCCTTTGGGACTGTTCCCCCAAACCTAGCAACTGAAGTCTCAAACTTAAAGCAACCGTCTTTGGCTAGGCAGAAAATGATACTCAATTCTTTGTCAAAAGCAAAGTTCTACATGACTAAGCTTCCCAATTGAGGGCCCCATTTGTTGAATTATTTAAAGCCATATCATTGATTTTCATAATCCATCTCCTTTTAGAATCCTAGAATGTTAAAACAAAGTGGAAGAGACCTTGGAAATGGTCATAATCCAGTCTTCTTATTTTACAGAGGCCCAGAGAGGTTATGAGTTGAGTAAGGGCACACACAGCACTGTAGGGCCAAGGACCACATTGCTCTTCAGTTTGTTTGATGTCATAGGTCAGCTGGGGTCATAGGTCAGAAGCTGGACAGATTGATGAAAAAGGAACGTTTCAAAGACATGATAAGAAATATACTGACACGCACTATTAGGTTTTAAATGCTTCTTGCTCAGGCATCCTATAGCTATTTGGAAAATTCCAATAAAATATTTTGACTGGTAAGATATTGCAGTGGCCTTTTTGAAATAGCTAAAATTGTTCCTGCCACGTATGTATATGATTTAGTCATGACACAATTCATATTGCTAACTGGTTATTTTTTCTGGACAACTAGTTTGGTTGGGAGTAGTTTATATTCCAAGCACTAGGCCTGTTTCAGTTTATTGACTTTGATACCCTATCTTTTGTAACTTACTTTCCTTAAGTAACATTCCTCTCCTACTTTATCCCCAAAGTATTGAGATGCTATGTGTAAAAAGTATGGTGCTGTGCACCTAATCAGCATTCTCTAAGTATTGGTTCAAAGAGTGAATACCATCCCATCCAGACGGGTCTGCATGTTAATTTCTTTAGATTTTCACTATGACTGGGGGTTTAAAAAATTCTGTATATTAGGGAGAATATTAGCTGTGTAATTTTTTTTCTCATCTAGCTTGAATGGAGTCTTAAGCAAAAAATTCACATGCTCACCAAAAGGCTGGGAGAGGTTTTGTAAATTGAATATGAGGTTATTGTTTGCATCCACAAGACAAAGCCCTAAACCACATTTAGCATAATTTGTGGTTTTAAATTGGACTGATTTAGCAAGGAGAGTGAAATAATCTCTCATCCTGTCAAAAAGGCGATACCTTTAGACGAGCATTTAATTCAACTGGCAGAGTAACTTTGGGAAGATGACAGTAATTCTGGCTGCATTATTCTTGGTTTGTGGCTAATTTGAGATCATCATTTTCTCCTGATTTCACTAACTTTTGTTATTGCTCTTCAAACTAATCAGATAAAGGCTTAGTGGTAGCTGGAGGGTGGACAGTGGAGGGATGAGGTCTGTGGGCAGCTGCACTGTATATACTTTATGATCTGGGGGGAGAAGATGACATCCAGTGACCTAGAAGACACAGCCTGGTGATTTTCTTTTCCTTTGAGATAGAGTTTCACTCTTGTCACCCAGACTGGAGTGCAATGGCATGATCTTAGCTCACTGCCACCTCTGCCTCCTGGGTTCAAGTGATTCTCATGCCTCAGCCTCCCGAGTAGCTGGGATTACAGGCACCTGCCACCATGCCCGGCTAATTTTTGTATTTTGAGTAGAGTCGGGGTTTCACCGTGTTGGTCAGGCTAGTCTCAAACTCCTGGCCTCAGGTAATCCACCTGCCTCGGCCTCCCAAAGTGCTGGGATTATAGGCGTAAGGCACCACTCCTGGCCCTGGTGATTTTCTTGATAATTGCTTACACAAGGTGAATACCATTCATTTCCACAGAAGTGTTCCATGGAGTGTGCACCTAAGAATGTGCATTTGTGTCCATATTGTACAGGTAGGATTCCTTTAAATTCCTGCAGGTATCCAAGAGGGAGGGTTCTGGAGGAACTTCCAGCTATCAACAGCCACTTCAGGAGCTCACCCAGGGACTGCTCACTAGACCACTGCTCCCTGCCCATGTGCCCTAGTTCAGAGTAATCCTTATTCTTCGCAGTCCCTTCTTCCAGTGAAAACGTTTCTTTTACCTTTCACCAAGGCTTCCCTCTAAAAGAAATCAGGTCAGCGATACTGTAGACGTTTCAGAAAGCTGAAAATGATTACTCAAAACTATAATTAGCAATGTGCCTGTCCTTTTAATTTTGTTGCCCTAGGAGTTATCAATTGGTCTCCTTGAAATGGCTAGCTGCTTAAATATTTTAGATGTATGTTTGGCATTTTACACTCACCTTTGTACTGGTTCTGATCACAAGTGCTCTTGGGTCTGAGTTTAGGTCTGACTGCAGGCAAGCAGGTTGGTTTTCTGGCCTCCTGGGGCACCCCTGGAGGAAGCAGATGGGATGGGAAGTAAACCTGACTGATATGAGATATCACACTTTTTCAGACTGGGTTCCAGGTCCCTGTTCATGTTTTTAGTTACCTGGATAGTCTTGGTATCAGAGTTTACATGAACCATGGCCAAGCTTATCGCCCATACAAATGTTTGTAGAATGATTGAATAGCAAATGGGATAGATGAATTACAGCCTATGGAAAGTCCTTCTACTGCCAATTTATAGCTTGTACTTTTGAGATAAAGATGCCTTTGGCTTTTACATTTGTATTTTCAAGTATATATATGCTAGGGAAGGAGGAACCTTTCAGGTCCCCAGTGGTTGATTTTCACCTTTGATCTGCACACTAGTGTTCATAGCATGTTACTGAGTTGACTTTTTTATTTCCATATAATAACAGTATATCGATGTGTTGCTAATCTGATGTAACCTTTGTGTGTGCGTGTATGTGTATGTATGTGTGTATGTTTGTATGTGTGTGTGGTATTGCTCAAGATACATTACTCCAGAGGCCAAAATCAGAAACTAGGGAGATTGAATATTTCATTATTTAAAATTGAGCTAATATAATGCAATGTTAAGAGGACAGCTCTTCAGATACTGGGTTAAACAGCTTCAATGTACATCACCCAGGAAGGGATTTGGAGGTTGCTGTCTTTCTTCTGGTGGCAATGCAAGAAAACCGAAAGAAAAAAACAATTGCACTTAAAAGATCCTATATGACAGCTATAAGTGTATATGCTTCGTAATATTCACTTTTATAGGCTGCTATGGTACAGAAATTCTCTTTTGTGCCTTTTTGCTCTGTTTCCCTCTTCATTGTCTGTCTGAAACAAACTATGCCAAACACTTAGCTAATGATATACGAAGGAGCATTTCAGCGGCCACTCAGAAGTGAGTGACTGCTTATGAAAAACCCGTAAAAAATAAGTAAGACCGATAGGTGAATTCGATGGTCCTTTTGGAGTTATAAGTTTCTTAGCTTTGAAGAAAAACAAAGTGTGCTGCTGCCATCCCTTGCTAGGAGTTCCGTTCCCAGATTCACACTCAGCATTTATGTTTCCATGGTGGTGCCACCAAACACAGCAGAACTGAAGAATTTGGAAGTGCTCAAATTTTTAAATAACCAGATCGAGGAGCTGCCAACACAGATCAGCAGGCTTCAAAAACTCAAACACCTGAACCTTGGGTGAGTATCAGTGGAGAGGAAAGGATGGAGAGAAAGAGAGTGGAAGGGGCGTGCTGGGTAGGGCCAGGGGAGGGATTCCATTTATATCATTACACAGAAGTGGATTTCTAATTTCTTTTTGTGTTTTGGGTTTTAAAAAAAGTTTTATTGTTTTAATATATCCTTTTGGTGGCCTACATTAGTGAAGATTTGAGAGCTAATTGAGAAGCTAATAGTTGGCACAATAAGGAAGTTAAATTTTTACTGTATTTTGTGTCCAGTAAAATTTTATCTCAGTTCTGTTGACCAAGAAGGGACTTATTTGCATAGCATGAACTGACAGACAAGTTGTAGTATGGTTGATTTTTTTTTCTGTCTGTGTTAAATAGGAATAGTTTATAAAGCACCTTCATGCCATGGAGGGAAGAATATATTCCCTAATGCTGCTTCATTCATTTTTGCAATTCTTCTCTGTAGTTGAGAGGTGACAATCCTCTGTCTTTCTTTATGCAAAGGTGAAGAGAGGAGTTTTGGTTCAACTGAGGTTGCAGAACTGGGGAGCGGTAAATAATAATAATGATAACATGTCTTCGTGTATTGCTTTGCAGCACTTGATCCTCTTAACATTTGTGAGGTAGGGAAAGCAGGTTTTAGTGCTTTCATTTTATACAGAGGAAGCCAAGCCTTTTCTAAGGGGCTAAGGGACTGGGTCCTGGTCACCCCTGAGGTTAGTGGCCAAGCTGGGAAGAGAACCCCATGGTTCTGGGTCTAAAGGCTCCATCAGACTCCATTAATATGGTCTGGATCTGTGTCCCCACCAAATCTCATGTGGAATTGTAATCCCCATTGTTGGAGGTGGGGCCTGGTGGGAGGTGATTAGATCATGGGGGTGGAGCTCTCATGAATGGTTTAGCACCATCCCCTCTTGGTACTGTCCTTATGATAGTGAATGAGTTATTGCAAGACGCCTCGTGCTCTCCTTCTCCTGCCATGTAATACACATGCTCCTGCATTGCCTTCCACCATGAGTAAAGGCTTCCTGAGGCTTCCCCGCAAGCAGCAGCTGCCATGCTTCTTATACAGCCGGTAGAACCTTGAGTCAGTTAAACCTCTTTTCTTGTAAGTTACCTAGCCTCAGGCATTCCTTTATAGCAATGGGAGAACAGACGAATACATCCATAGACCCCAACCGGAACTGCAACATCAGAATTCCATCTTCATTGGCACAGCTATTAGATGAAACTGCCCACTCATGCTTCAGTCTCTGTGCAAAGTCGTATACTCATTAAATTGTAGCCACTAAACGCTCTGGTTAAATTAGTGATTGACGTGGAGTGGCAATAGATGCTGGACAGATATTTGCCAATTTTTTTATTTTTATTTTTATTTTTGAGACGGAGTCTTGCTTTGTCGCCAGGCTGGAGTGCAGTAACACGATCTCAGCTCACTGCAACCTCTACCTCTCAGGGTTAAGCGATTTTCCTGTCTCAGCCTCCCAAGTAGCTGGGACTACAGATGCACACCACCACACCCAGCTAACTTTTGTATTTTTAGTATAGACGGGGTTTTACCATGTTGGCCAGGATGGTCTCAATCGATCTCTTGACCTCATGATCCACCCTCCTCGGCCTCCCAAAGTGCTGGGGTTATAGGCATGAGCCACCGCGCCCAGCCGCGAATGACATATTTAAACACTCACAGCACTGCCTGCCTGGGGCCTAGGAATTGTCGGTTTTTTGGCACTGTTGAGTATAAAGTGTGAGGCAGGTGGCTGTAAGGTCAGAGGTCAGGCTAGACAGGGAATCCTGGATATCTGCTGTTCAGTGAATGAGGATTTACCAAGTTCCCAATCGTGTACCAGGCATTATTCTAGCTACTGGCCATCCAGCCCTGATGGAGCTTCCATTACAGTTGAGGAAACCAACTATAAACAAATAAATGTTTATAATAATGGCAGGGAATCAAAAGTGCTAATGAAAGTCCTCTGTGCTAAATAAACAAGCTCCTCATGGGCGTGGTGGCTCACGCCTGTAGCCTCAGCACTTTGGGAGGCTGAGGCTGGAGGGTCAGCTGAGGCCAGGAGTTCAAGAACAGCCTTGTCAAGATGGCGAAACCTCGTCTCTACTAAAAATAAAAAAATTAGCTAAGTGTGGTGGTGTGCACCTATGATCCCAGCTATTCTACCGAGGAGGCTCAGGCAGGAGAGACATTTGAACCCAGGAGGCAGAGGTTTCAGTGAGCTGAGGTCATACCACTGCACTCCAGCCTATGTGACAGAGTGATACTGCATCTCAAAAATACATAAGTAAATAAATAAACGAGCTCCAATTTTATCATGCTGACCATTGAGAAATTTGCATAGCCAAGTGGTGGATATGAGATATGGTCAGATTTTCCTATGAAAGATCAGTGTGGAGAAGAGGGTGGAGGGATGGAAACTAGAGGTTAGGAGACCAGTAAGAACATGAGCTTCATGTCCCATGTGAACTAGGACAGTGACTGTGGAGGCAGGGAGGGATTTTATATGAAAAATATACAGGTGGTAACATTGACAGTAACTGATGGGATGGAATGATACCTACGTTTCTGTGTTGGACAGCTGAAAAATAGAACAGATGGAGACAGGTTTGGGAAGCAAATAATAAGCTCAGGTTTTTTTCTGTTTGGTTTGAGGCACCATAGGACAGAGCCATAAACTTTTCTTTTTCTTTTCCTTTTTTTTTTTTAAGACAGTTTTGCTCTTGTTGCCCAGGCTCCAGTGCAATGGCACGATCTCAGCTCACTGCAATCTCCACCTCCTAGGTTCAATAGATTCTCCTGCCTCAGCCTCCCGAGTAGCTGGGATTACAGGTGCATACCACCACACCCAGCTACTTTTGTATTTTTCGTAGAGATGCCGTTTTACCATGTTGGTCATGCCGATCTCAAACTCCTGACCTCAGGTGATCCACCCACCTTGGCCTCCCAAAGTGCTGGGATTACAGGCGTGAGCCACTGCCCCCAGCCCTAAACATTTCTTTTTCAATGAATGCATCTTAGTTGCCTTCTTGTTCTCTTTGGAGTTGTTTGCATTTGGGGCTGTTGGTGCTTTATTGATTGCGTAAAGCTTTTTGTATTTAATCACACAGCTACATAGACGGAGTTGTCAAAGTTTGAAAAAACCTCCCAGTTCTTTGGGAAAGGAGCTAAGATGGGTTTCACTAAAGGATACCTCTGTCCTCAAATGGCATAAAGAATTATACCACACAGTGAGGCAAGTTATAGGGAGGACCTCCATGAGGTACAGGGTGCTTCCAGACACATGTCACCTTCATCAGTCACTTCTGAAATCTTTGCTCCTTACTCTCTCTCAGGCTTTTTTTTCATCTCAAGATAGCATTAATTACAAGCTCCATCTTGCCTGAATTACAAGGTAATACAACAAGCCAAGTACTTGCCATAATGTGCTTCACAAATTGTGACTTCATGGAGAATGTTCGTTGTTGCTGTCATTGCAGTAGATAGTCGTGGAGGTAGTTTTGCTGGGTGTAGTCTGTCTGGGTCGTTTTCTGCCTGAGAGGGGGAACCCACATTTCCATTTTGGTTTCCCCCTGCTGTCTGCTGTTTCTGGTGAGGCCCACTTGGTAGGACTGGACCGAGCTGGATCTGTTATGAGAAGCATCGATGACTAGAATGATTTTTATTGTCACAGTCCCTTCCACCTTTCAATATCTGTCAACTTTTATTAAAGTTTATTTTTAATTGGCTTTTAAGTATGCTCAAAGGGAACGGCATTAAGAAAAATAAGGGGCTTAAAGAAAAGGATAAAAGATAGTGTAGAAAAAAAATTCCCTTAACATCACACACCGGGGCCTGTCAGGGGGTGGGGGGCTGGGGGAGGCATAGCATTAGGAGAAATACCTAATGTAAATGACGAGTTGATGGGTGCAGCAAACCAACATGGTGCATGTATACCTATGTAACAAACCTGCACGTTGTGCACATGTACCTCAGAACTTAAAGTATAATTAAAAAAAAGAAAAATTCCCTTAGACTTCATTGGAGACACACACACAGACACAAACATGCACACACACCCACACACACACCACACACACATACTGCGTAAACACACACACCACCCCACCCCCACACACACCCCATACACATACCACACCATACCACATCCATACCCCCACACACACACCACACACATACAACACACACCACCACACCCTCCACACACACCACACCACACACACACCCCACGCCCACCCACACACATCACACACACACCACACCCCCTCCACACACCACACACACAGCACACCCCCCACACACCACACATAACACCCCCGTACACACACACATAACACTACACACAACACCAGATACACACACACACGACACACCCCCGCACACACCCACACACAATTGACCCTTCAGCAACACATGGGTGGAGGGAGCACCACACTGACCCCCCATGCAGTCGAAAATCCACACATAACTTTTGACTCTGAATAAACTTAAGTACTAATAGCCTACAGTTGACCGGAAGCCTTACCAAAACATAAATGTTGATTAACACATATTTTGTGTGTTATATGTATTCTATTCTGCATTCTTACAATAAAGTCAGCTAAGGAACAGAAAATGTTATTAGGAAAGTCATAAGGAAAACAAAGTGCATTTACTGTTCTTTAAGTGGAAGTGGGTCATCTTAAAGGTCTTCATCCTCTTCTTCATGTTGAGTGGGCTGAGGAGGAAGAGGAGGGTTGGTCTTCTTGTCATAGGGGTAGCAGAGGCAGAAGAAAAATATCCATGTGTCATTGGACCCAGGCAGTTCAAACCCATGTTGCTCAAGAGTCAATTGTACGATTTAAAAAATTTTTAAGTTGTGATAAAATGCACATAAAATGTACTGTCTGGCCAAGCAGTGGCTCACGCCTGTAATCCCAGCACTTTGGGAGGCTGAGGCAGGAGGATCACGAGGTCAAGAGATCAAGACCATCCTGGCCAACATGGTGAAACCTTTCTCTACTAAAAATGCAAAAATTAGCCGGGCATGGTGGCACATGCCTGTAGTCCCTGCTATTCAGGAGGCTGAGGCAGGAGAATTGCTTGAACCGGGGAGGTGGAGGTTGCAGCAAGCTGAGATCTCACCACTGCACTCCAGCCTGGACAACAGAGCGAGACTCTGTCTCAAAAAAAAAAAAAATTACTGTCTTTGTAGTATACAGTTCAATGGTGTTAAGCGTATTCACATTGTTGTTCAGCCAATCTCCAGAACTTTCTCATCTTGCAAACCTGAATCCTACACCCACTAAAATACATCTCTCCATTGCCCCTCCCTCCAGTCCCTGGCCATCACCATTCTAATTGAAGATAACTTTGAATTTTAACAGTTGTAGAAAAAAAAAAACATGACTTTCCCTCCTAAAAGGAAAAAATGAAATGAAATAAAGCAAAAATCTGAAAACTACAAAGCTTCATGTGTGTAGTTTCAGATATTATTACTACATTCATCAGGAAGTTTTTCTTTACAAGGACAGATATTTTGTGATGGTTTGAGTTTTTGTGTAAAACAATGATTAAATTTCACCACTGGAGAAAAATGACAACTAAGAAATTTCCAAATGTTTCAGGAATATATAAGCTCTCTAAAATTATTAGTTTAAATAGGACAACATACCACATCATCCCACTTATATGTGGAATGTAAAAAAGTAAACCTCATCGAAACAGGGAATAAAATGGTTACCAGAGGCTGGAGGGAGAGGGGAATTGTGGAGATGTTAGCCAAAGGACACGAAATTTTAGTTAGACGGGAGAAGTAAGTTCAAGAGATGGATTGTACATCATGGTGACTGCAGTCAATAACAATATGTAGTATATTTGAAAATTGCTAAGAGAGTGAATTTTAAGCGTTCTCACCACAAAAGACAAAAAAATGACAAGCATATGATATGAGGCAATGCATATATAAATAGTGTGATTTAAGGCATTCCACGATGGATGATACATATATCAGAAATATCATGTTGTACATCATAGGTATGTACAATCTTCATTTGTCAATGTAAATATTAAATAAATAATTTTTTAATTAAAAAAAAATAGGATGGGCATGGTGGCTCACACCTATACTCCCAGCATTCTGGGAGGCTGAGGTAGGAGGATGGCTCGAGCTCAGGAGTTTGAGACCAGCTTGGGCAACCTGGCAAAAACCCATCTCTGCAAAAAATGCAAACATTAGTGGGGTGTGATGGTGTGCACCTGTGGTCCCAGCTACTTGGGAGGCTGAAGTGGAAGGATTGCTTGAGCCCATGGAGGTCGAGGCTGCAGTGAGCCAAGATCGTGCCACTGCACTCCAGCCTGGGCAACAGAGCAAGGCCCCATCTCAAAAAAATAAAAAATAAAAATAAAGTGACTCTAGGATCATGGCACTCTCTTACACTTTCAGCCTGTGAAACAGAGGTGCCCTTGATAGTCTGTATAAATGTGTCTTTGGTGTCCTGATGTAGATTTTTGTCCCCCTGCAACAGCATGAACAGGCTGAACACTTTGCCACGAGGCTTCTGCTCCCTGCCAGCTCTTGAGGTTCTGGACTTGACTTACAACTCGAACGAAAATTCTCTTCCTGGAAACTTCTTTTTTTTTTTAAGATGGAGTTTCACTCTTGTCCCCCAGGCTGGAGTGCAATGGCGTGATCTCGGCTCACTGCAGCCTCTGCCTCCTCCTACCTCAGCCTCCCGAGTAGCTGGGACTACAGGCGTGCACCACCATGCCTGGCTAATTTTTGTATCTTTAGTAGAGACGGGGTTTCACCTTGTTAGCCAGACTGGTCTCGAACTCCTGACCTCATGATCCGCCCACCTCAGCCTCCCAAAGTGTTGGGATTACAGGCGTGAGCCACCGTGCCCGGCCCCCTGGAAACTTCTACCTGAGTAAGAAACTTTCAGTTCTATAAATCTCCTCAACACTATACTTTGCCTTCTCAGAGTGAAATTTATTTGCCAGGACCTAAACTCCAAGAGAAATTATTGGACAGAGATAATCTTTTCTTTAGAGACTCCTTTTGAATATTCCTTAGTAGCTCAGCACTATGTGCATTTGATATATCGTTATGTGACACCATTGGGCTGAAGTGGACTTAGTAACATCATATTAACATTCTGAGAGAGATTATATACCTAAATGAGATCAAGCCTCACATTTAGCTAGGAGACTTGACTTTCTTTTTAAATAGCATGCCAAAAAAAAGTATCCTCCCATGTTGGTATTAATTCTTTGCAGGATATTTGCCCAGGAAGTCCGAATCAGTTATTTATAAAAATATTTATTAATAAATCACTAACAGAATTCTTAAATTTTCTAGCCAGGATTCTTATTTCCAGCCTTTTAAAAAGTGCTCTTATTGACCTATTTATCCAGTACACAGGCATTAAGAAATTATTGGCCATAGGTGAACACACTTTATTCTTTTATATGCCAACAAATTTCTTGCTGAAGATGCTTTTGAAAATTAAAAAATGGTTTCCTCTGGGAACTCATGCACTATTTCAGACAAGGTTTGCTTCTCTTAAATGAGTGTTCTATTTCTTCAATTAGTAATTTATGTGGCATTCAGAAAATCTGAATTTTCTGAGCTGGTCTCTAAAATTTCACTTTTTACCTTATATACATTATCTCTATGACTTTCTCAAGCACATGAAACCAACTGTAAAATATTTTCTTGGGCAGTGGAACACCTGTTTTTATTATGTTACATTAACATAGAGTTCTGGAGTCTGAGCTCCAAAGATCACTTGAGGCTAGGAGTTTAAGACCAGCCTGGGCAACATAGAGAGACCCTGTCTCTAGAAACAAAAATTAAAAAATTAACCAGGCATAGTAGCATGTGCCTGTAATCTTAGCTAATCGGGAGGCTGAGGTAGGAAGATTGCTTGAGGCCAGGAATTTGAGGCTGCAGTGACCCACTGCACTCCAGTCTGGGTGACAGAACGAGACTCTGTCTCTAAAAAATAAATAAATACTGTTAAACAAAACATACCTCTAATTATACTCAGCTTTTTTGGTTGAGGATAAACAGATGCTTTAGAATTTTAGCCTTCAGTAGTTTGTAATCGTATTATCATTGTGTAGTAATTGTGAACAAATTTCTGACTACTGATATTCTGCTTAATTTCTGACTACTGATATTACTGCTTAAGTTAGGTTTTCTGACTGCTGATATTCCGCTGAAGTTAGGATTTACTCTGTTAACATCATGCCATTATTTTAGCCCCTTTTTCTTCATTTACTTTTGGCCTTAAGGCTGTAGAAACAAGTAGTAATAATTAGTCAGATTATGGAACTGATGAGCTGTGGTTATAGCCTCCATCACCAGAAAGCCTTTCATTAATTTTTAACACAGTGCTATTTACATAGAAAAAGGTCTATTTTAACATAGTTGTATTCCCTCGAAAGAACCTTTTTGCCCTAGGTATCCATAAAAGTGGCACAGTAGTTTTCTTTGTTTTACTTTGGATGAAAATGGAGAAATAAAAGTGAATCAAAAGTAATCTGTGAGAAAAATAGCAATCTTTTTTGAAAATGTGTTGAAACTCTGTGCCCCAAAATGCTAGTGCCCACATTGTTAATTGTATCAGTCCTCTTGGATATAGATGTTTTCCTGGACACACCAGCTACACAATAAGCCAGTAAATGTAAGTTTGACCTGCTTGTTATTATTGGGAGCCCTAGGTATGTCAAAGGCTTTTCACCAAGCCAGGGTTATTAATCAAAGCTGACTCCCTCGTATTGATCAGACCTCAAATGGTTGGGTTCCATGCCACCCTGTTTATATATTGCTGTTTAATTTGCAGCCACCCTGTGCGCACTCTATCTAAGTGACAATGGTTTTGAAATCCTGCCACCAGATATTGGGAAGCTCACAAAGTTGCAGATAATAAGTAAGTTATCTAAATTCTTAGAAAATCAATTCACTGCTGCAGCCTTGTAGGGGTAGAATCAAGTAAATCTGAGCAGAAGTAAGGTTTGTTTTGCAGGAATAAACCACTGCTTCTGATAGTGTTTCTTGATTATCCGCCAGCACTTGTAAATAAATGGAAAGGACTGAGCTGTGGTAGAAGAGAGGACGTGGAGGAGGATGAGAGTTTCTGTGGAGCACCTTTTAATGTGGAAATGTGTTGACAACTCCTTGTTTTCTTCTGTTTAGCTCAGCAATAGGGATAAAGACCTGATCTCACTGCTTAAGGAAATTGGGGAGCTTACCCAGCTTAAAGAGCTCCACATTCAGAGGAACTGCCTCACTGTTCTACCCCCAGAACTAGATAAAGTTGCTGATGAATGAACTTAGTTCTGGGTTTCATGAATAACAATTATCCCAATGTAGCAATTCTGAACAACCTCCCTCCTCTTCTTGGCAACTACTCTCCACCTAGACACCCAATGTCTCAACAATGACAAATGTTGAGAAACATTTGTCATTGACCAGAGTTCAGCTCTTATAGGTTTGACCTTCCCCGATGCTGTGTTCTGCAGCTGTAGTGTCCCGTGTCTTAGAAACTGCTGATGAAAGATGACCCTGCTCAGCTCCCTGCGTAATGTAGTGGAAAAAGCATGGGGTTAGTAGTAACAGCCTTATGCATGGGTCCTCATTGACTAGCTGGGTAAGCTTTCTGGGTCTTGGTTGTTATTGATAACTTTATCGAAGTATCACTCTTACTTTTTAACCCCTTCTTTTTTATTGACCTAGAAAAACTTTTAGCAAAGAATTAAAGTAGTTGTTACGGCTACTTGAAGTTGTTGATACCTCTGCTGGTCGTGAATTTGCCTCTCTCCTGATCCCATTTCTAGTAGGAATTGTTAAATATGTTCTTGCTGGGAATAGGTCCTACTTCTGGCCACTGAATCCTAATTCTCTGCCAGGTCGTTCCTATTTGCAGAGTGGGTTTATGTCCCCCGCCGGAAATAACCTCCAAGCCAGTCATTCTGTTACTGCTTCATTCCACTGCAAAAGGTTCACAAGTTCCCATATCTTTTCCTGTGCAGACCCTCAATAGCCTCTAATTTCTTTAATTCTTTGAACCACATTGTTTTCTCAAACTGTGATTATTTGCTTTTTTGCCCCCAAATACCATCATTTTTAAGAAACACATAGAGGAAGCAGTTCTTTAAACAAGTCTGGCCGTTTCAAGAGGCCATTTGTTAGAAATTAGAATGCAAGCACCAGGAGGGCAGGGGCGTTTTCGCATTTGTTCCCTGGGGTGCAGTCCTTGCTCAGAAAACATTGAATGAATGAAAGAAGCAAGGACCTTGGATGGCAGGAGGTTAGGAAGGTTATGAGGAGGCTGATGGGGCTAATGGTTACGCATAGGAAGACTGAGACACAGAGCACGCCCATCAGCACTGAGAGTTCTGCTGGCAGCTTTATTAGGCTAAAGAGAAGGCAGTCACGTGATTTCCTGGAACAGACGGAAAATCCCACCTCCTCCCTTCCCATTTCCCTTAACTCTCTTGTTAGTGTTAAAAGACCAGATGATTATTTAATGATTTTTAAGGGCTGAGGAGCAACTCAACATTTCTCTTTACTGAGTTGCAAGCAGTCAAGTTTTGTTTTGGGAGCAGGGTTACAAAATCAAGAAACGCTTTTTGCAAACAATTTCAAGGCAAAAAACTTCTTGTCAAAGGAGAGATCTTGGGCTGGACACCGTGGCTCACACTTGTAATCCCAGCACTTTGGGAGGCCGAAGAGGGTGATCGCTTGAGCCCAGGAGTTTGAGACCAGTGCCTGGGCAACGTGGTGAAACCCCATCTCTACAAAAAGTACAAAAAATTAGCTGAGCATTGTGGTGCATGCCTGTAGTCCCAGCTACTCAGGAGGCTGAGGTGAGAGGATCACCTAAGCCTGGGAGGTCAAAGCTGCGGTGAGCCGTGATTGTGCCACTGCACTCCAGCCTGGGTGACAGAACAAGACCCTGTCGAAAGGGGGGGGAAAAAAAAGAGAGATCTTGCACAGTGGTTAATAACCACAGATGTTATCATTAGTAATAGCTGCGGAGCTTCTACAGAACTCCAATACTTGCTTCCTCCCCAGCCTACTAAATCAGGATCTCCAGGTGTGAGGTGAATTCTTGTGTAACTTGGTGTAAAGCTCATTTAATGCCTCTGACATGTGTCCTTGGTTAGCATGGTTAGTAGAAACAGAAAAATAAATGTATATTTTGATGTCATTTGATCTTATTTCATTTTTCAAGCAATGAGGCAACGTAGGATATTAAACAATTATTTTATCAGACAATAATTTGCCACCAAAATGTCTAGTTGAACCTACACGTGCCTATGTATATATTTTAAAATCTTACTCATTTTGCTTATCTTATTTAAATACTATATGAGGTCATCTTTGTTCAACATTTCTGTTAAGCTTTCCATTAACAACTCATGTATATTTTTATTCAGGTGTAGAATTGAGGGGGCAGGCTTTAAATGACTTTATTTTTGACAGCCATATGTAGAAAAGCTTAATCTTAACATTTGCCTGATAGCAGTTTTTCCTGATTATAGGCAAACACTTAGTTGTAAGTAAATGATAAACCTTTAGAAGTCACTGTCACGAGCTAAACTCAAGATGAAGACAAATGTACTATTTATTTTTGAATGGTGATTTTTTTAAAAAGTCAACATTAATATAATACTAATATAGTAACAGCTATTATAATAATAGGTAGAATGTATTAAGGCCTGGAATTGCGAGGCAGTAAGATAAGTGTTTTTCCTGCAATATCGCCTACAACTACCATAAGAATTACAAGCAGACTTTTTAGAGGTGAGGACATTGAGGTGAGGTGTAGAGAGGGTTGGTTGGTGACATGTCTGTGGGGGACACACAGCTAGTGAGTCACAGAGGTGAGATCTGAACCTGGCAGTCCCTCCTCTGGGTCCAGCTTCCTGATCATGGTGAGGTCCTCTTTCCCACCCATATGCTGGTAAAAGGATTCCTAGAATTGCAGTTTTAAAGTTTGAACAAAACACAACCCCAGCACACCCCCCCCAAAAAAAGCAGGCAGAGAGACGTTGCTGGATGGTGAGTTGGCATGGGCTTTGCCGGTGTGTGAGGAAGGCTAGCATAACACTTTGCAAAATGCAACTGAGATGGCCTCTGGAAGACAAATTGCTGTCCCATTCCAAGTCAGTTGCATTGTCCCCATGTCTCTTTCCCCTCAACAAACATGACCCCCAATGGGAACCTCTTTTGTTTGTTTGTGTCCCCAACACCTGAGGTGACCATCTGGATGCTGCTCCGGGCTGGCTGATGGGCAGTGCCGGGCACTGATGATGCACATGAAGCTTATGCTACAGGTTTGCTTCTGGGGGTGTTTTAAAGCATGGATGATGATCTCTCCCTGTATATTTTGTATGTATCTGAATATACAAGATGAAGGCTTTTGAGATTTCTGTGAAATTTCCTTTCATAATAAATCCAGAGTTTATTAACTTGTAACTTGTACTAGTATTTCAGCCAAGCAAGAGAATCTAGATGAGTTCTGATTTGTCAGGTCTGAGAACATGCAGGGACACAGCAAAATAAAGTCAGGGGCTTAGCTGGAGTTTTAATATGTGATTGTGTTACTTTCCCTTTATTGTATGTCCTTGAATAAGCTACTTAAACCGTTATGTCTGATTTCTAAGTAGTAAAGCACTTGCTTTCATATTAGTCTTTATACCTATCAAAAATGAGATGTAAGTTGAGTCTCTTGTGTAGCCATTCATTCATTTATTTATTCAGGTTAAGTTCCTACTTTAGGGCAGACCTTTGAGTCCAAGGAACTTTCTTTTCCAGTAAAGTAAGATTCACTTATTCAACAACTGTTTGTTGAGCCCCTGGTATTTGCTAAGGGTTATGACAAGAGACAGAACACCCGTTATTGATGATGTTCTAGTGGGAGAGGACAGAAAAAAGGAAGAGAGAATATGAATGACAGACACGTGATATTAAGAGTTCTGGGAAAAAATTGAGCATGGAAGGGAGTGTCCGGCTGGGGAAGGGGTAATCAGAGAAACCCTCACTCATAGGGTGGTGCCCTTTATGCAGAGACTTAAAGGAAGAAGAGAGGTCTCCTGATGGAGAGAACAGTAAGTGCAAAGGTCCTGGGTGGGCTTGTGTTGAGGAAGAGCAAGGCCAGTGTAGCTGGAACAGAGTGAGTGAAGGGGAGAGAGTTGTAACCAATGAGCTTATACAGGAAGTGGGGTCTGGTTCACCTGGGAACTAGTAGGACATTGTCAGAACTTGGGCTTTTACTCTGTGTGAAATGGACACCCCCATAGATGCTCCCATCCTAATCACCAGTATATGAGAATTTGTTACCTTATGTAGGGAAACAGACTTTCCTTATGGGCTTTGGAATCTTGAGATGGGGAGAGTATCCTGGATTGCCCAGGTGAGCCCAATGTAATCACAAGGGTCCTCATAAGAGGGAGGAAGGAGGGTCAGAGGTAGGAGTAGAAGACATGGTGACAGGAGCAAGAGGCTGGAGTCACTCGTGAAAGGGGCCACGAGCTGAGGCAGGCAGCCTCCAGAAACTGGAAGGGCATGCAGCCAGATTTCTGCTCCCAACCCTGAAGCTTCCAGAAGGAATGCAGCCCTATTGGCACCTCAATTTTAGTTCCATAAAATCCAATTTTTGGACTTGTGCACTGTAGAACATTAAGAGACTAGATTTCTGTTGTTTTAAGCCACCACTTGTGGTCATTGGTTAGAGCAGCAAAAGGAAACTGATACAAATGGGAAGACATTGAAGGGTTTTGAGCAAAGGCATAGCATGATCTGACTTTCTTATTTAGACACAGAGTCTTATGTGATCACACAGGTTAGAGTGCAGCAGTGCAATCATAGCTCACTACAGCTTCCATCTGCCAGGCTGAAGTGATCCTCCCGCCTCAGCCTCCCAAGTAGCTGGGACTACAGGCATGTGCCACTATGCCCCACTGATTTTCTCATTTTTTGTGTGTGGAGATGGGGTCTTGCTATGTTGCCCAGGCTGGTCTCAAACTCCTGGGCTTGAGTGATCCTCCTGCCTCAGCCTCCCAAAGTACTGGGATTACAGGCATGAGCCATGGTGTGCAGCCCTTGACTATTTTTCGGAGGAGTTCTTTGGCTGCTGTGTTGAAAATAGGCTGGAGGGCAGAGGGAAAGGGTGGAAACAGAGTCTGAGAGACAGGAGACTATTGTAGCAATCCTGGTGGGAGTAGATACTGGCTTCATCCAAATGGTAGTGGCAGTGATACAAGTAATGGTCGGATACCGGATCTGCTTCAAAGGCAGATCTAACAGGAATTGGTAACAGTTTAGATGAGGGGTGAGAAAGTTAAGGTTAACTGTGAGGTTTTAGTCTAAGCAACTGGAAGGCTAGGAAAGGTTATAGGAAGAGTAGAAAGGTTATAGGAAGAGTAGATTAGGAGAGGGATTGAGGAGAGGAGGTCGTACTGAACTGAGTTTCAATAAGTTAAGTTTGAGATGCCTTTGGGGTATCTCATTGAGAAGGCAATGGGGTATAAGAATCTGGAGTCCAGAAGAGACATCTAGGCTGCATATATAATTTGGGGCATTATCAGCATACATTTAAGGCTACAAATTGGATAAGATCCTATGGGTGTGACTGCAGAGAATGAAGGATTGAGCCATAAAGCACTGTGGTTCCTAAACACTGAAGCCAGAAGGATTGAGGATGTTTATGGGTTGGGCTGACTCGCAGGCAGACATCTGTGGCCAGTCAGGGACTGTGGCCAGTCAGGGACTGTGGCCCCCTCGGTTGGCACCACAAATGGCTCCCCATTGCTGGGGCTGTGTGGTGTGTTTTTGCTTCATAGGAAAAAGGGGTTCTTTTAGGAGGCAGATAGGGGCTATTCTCTTATTCCTGACATCTGCAGTTAACGCTGCCAGGGCAGGACAATGGAATGCATATAATTGAAATATCATCTGGAGCCTGCCTGAATGCAGAAGGCTCTTTTTGACCAGTATTTTCAGCCAGCTTCCAGTCTCCTAAAAATCAGCCAGCCATGTGGCTAACTGAAATTTCACCCCTTTTTTGTTCCTTCATATATTATTTCCTGGAAGAATTAATTAGTAGAGAGGATAAAGACCTTCATTGGTAGTGAAGAAAGGAAACTCAATATATGCCTTGACCAATCCTCAGAATAGGTCAGCAGCCCCGGAGAAAAAACAAAAAGGTAATTTGGGAGCTGGCGGCATCACCTGGGGTTTGCAAGCAGTTCTCTGTCCCACTTCTGCATTTTCTCACCCGCTGATGAGACCACTGTCATGTGAGCTGAATATTTGGATTATGTGTTTTGCATAATTCTCTTTGCTAAGCATTCCATGGTTTCCGCTGCTTGTTCTGAATTGGAATTGTTTCTGGTTTCTTGGCTTCTAGGCAATGATGGGACCTCTTCTCCGGCATTTGTTGCCCAGATAATTTTGCCTTTGGAGAAGAGAAGAAAATCACATTGGTCTGCTCGGAATGCAACAAAACAAAGTGTTATTGACACCAAAACCTTATTTGCACCAATCCAAACAGCCTATGGGACATATGTCTGCAATGCTGCACACACCTGGGGCTAGCCAGCTTAGTGCCCTACGATATGTGCCAATAATCGATAGCATTTTTTACTACAGTAATTATGAGAAGCTTAGTATTTTCTAGCATACTTGTGAAGAGTGGAAACAAATATTAATCCCCTTCAGAGAGTAAAGGACATTATGAATTGAGAATTTCCTCCCAATTTATTCTCCAGAATGAACAGAATTAACAGTGAGTGGATGTACGTCCAAAATTTCTTCTGTTATATCTCTTAATCCTTTTCCTGCAGACATCGAGAAACTAAAGAAAAATAACTTTCTTTACTGAGGCAGGCAAGAAGGAAATCCAGTATTCTTTGTTTGATCAATTAAGTCTCTGATTGTAAGTGTCTCATTTATCTTCTCTTTTGTTATTGTCACTCTGTCAACTGGTTCCCAATTATTTTATCCAGAGGTTTAAAACTTTTTAAAAATGTAAACAGTAGAGAATAGAGGTTAAGTGCTGCTCTCTTCATCACTAGGCTTGGGTTCAAACCTCACTCTCCCACTCCCTTGTTCTGTGACCTTCAGACTGATATGGTTTGAAAGGAAAGGAAAGGAAAAAACAGATCAAAATGTTTCAATAATCATGAACGTATATGTATCTGATAATGTACCCTTTATTTATGCTCAATGAGATTTAACATGTTCATCTCAGAAAGGGATAGATCAAGCTGCAAAAAGTTTGCATACATAGAAGATCTAAATAGCATGACTAATAAGTTTAAAATATTAATGTAGAATCATAAAAATATAATTTTTTCAAGCACACATATAATATTTGTAAAAATTGACCAGGTACAAATCACATAGTAATTCTCAATGAATTTTAGAAAAAGGAATAGCATTGTATAAACTGTGTTTATTTATCACAATGAGGTAGAAGTAGAAATTATTAACAATTATTAACAAAAGTAGAAATTGTCAAAAATGTTAGCTAATAAAAAATTAAAAGTCCATATGTCCTGAAACAAAAACACATGCCACTAAATACATCTTATCTGATTAAGAAATTATAATTTTGAAATATTAAAACTGAACATCAATAAAAAGTACTTTATGTCAGAACTTTAGGGTAAATATGGTCAAATGTAATTTATGGGTTTTTTTTTTAACTTCCATAGGTTTTTGGGGAACAGGCAGTGTTTGGCCATATGAATAAGTTCTTTAGTGGTGACTTCTGAGATTTTGGTGCACCCATCACCCAAGCAGTATACACTGTACCCAATTTGTAGTCTTTTATCTCACATCCCCTACCCTTTCCCTCGAGTCCCCAAAGTTCACTGTATCATTCTTTGCCTTTGCATCCTCATATATGCATCCTCATATCATTCTTTGCCTTTGCATCCTCATAGCTTAGCTCCCACTTATGAGTGAGAACATACAATGTTTGGTTTTTCATTCCTGAGTTACTTCACTTAGAATAATAGTCCCCAGTTCCATTCAGGTTGCTGTGAATGCCATTATTTCATTCCTTTTCATGGCTGAGTAGTATTCCATGGTGTATATGTATGCCACAATTTCTTTATCCACTTGTTGACTGATGGGCATTTGGGCTGGTTCCATATTTTTGGAATTGTGAACTGTGCTGCTATAAACATGCGTGTGCATTTACCTTTTTCATATTATGACTTCTTTTCCTTTGGGTATATACCCAGTAGTGGGATTGCTGGATCAAATGGTAGTTCTACTTTTAGTTAAGGAATCCCCACACTGTTTTCCATAGTGGTTGTACTAGCTTATGTTCCCACCAGCAGTGTAATATAGTATATTTTTTCTTTTTCTTTTCTTTTCTTTTTTTTTTTTTGAGATGGAGTTTTGCTCTTGTCGCCCAGGCTGGAGTGCAACGGTGTGATCTCAGCTCACTACAACCTCAGCCTCCTGGGTTCAAGCAATTCTCCTGCCTCAGCGTCCCAAACAGCTGGGTTTACAGGCTCCCACCACCTTGCCTGGCTAATTTCTGTATTTTTAGTAGAGATGGTGTTTCACCACGTTGGCCAGGCTGGTCTCAAACTCCTGACCTCAGGCGATCTGCCTGCCTCAGCCTCCCAAAGTGGTGGAATTACAAGCATGAGCCACTGTGCCCAGCCAATATGGTATATTTTTAAAAGGCTAGAAGAGAGGATTTTGAATGTTCACAACAAAAAGAAAGAATAAATGTTTGAGGGGATAGATATGCTAATTATCCTGATGTAATCATTACACAACGTATACACATTGAAATATTCTGTATCCCATAAATATGTACAATTACTATATGTCAAATAAAAATAAAGGGGAAAAATACTTCATGACAATATGTATGTGATAAAACAAATGCAGTACTCAGAAGGAAATTTATAATTCCAGATATATTTATCAGAAAACATGTGAGATCAAAAACAAATCACCTAAGCCTGTGCCTAAATGCAGAGCTTATCTGCACTGAAAGCTTTTCTCTGTAGCTTTAATTCAATGCAGGAAGATTTGAGGAGGCATGCCGCCTCCTTACTTTCTCCTTATTGAAGATATCCATTTATATTCTTCTAGGAACTGGCAGAATCATGTTGCTGGGAATATATATTTTCCACCATTCTATCAGGGCTCAATGATACACTGATTTCACCGGCACCCCACATCCACTCAGTAACATAGCAGCAGCTTCTCATTTCAGTGCCAGCCCACAGCTTTCCACTGCTGACTCCGCCAGGTCCTTTCCCCCAGGCATCTGTGTCAGACCCTGAGTGCAATCACCTGCCTCCCTTCTTCCCAGGCAGCCCCAGACAAGCAAGACCTACAGAGACTCCTCAGGCCTTTCTATTCTCCTGGTCCTGAATCTTTTCATTTCCCCTCACTTATTCCAAATGTTGATTTGGAAATACAGATGCTCCTTGGCTTACAATGGGGTAACCCCCCGCCCCGATAAACTCATTTTAAGTTGAAAATATAATAAGTCAAAACGCGTTTAATACACCTAAGCTACTGAACAGCATGGCTTAGCCTAGCTAGCCTACCTTAAACGTGCTCAGAAAACTTACAGTAGCCTGCAGTTGGGCAAAATCATCTCACACAGAGCCTATTTTATACTGAAGTGTTGAATATCTCATATAATTTATTGAATATGGTGTTGAAAGTAAAAAAACAAAGTGGTTGTGTGGGTACTTGAACAGTTTCTGCTATATTGACAATTAGCAGAATAAATTAGTTACCATTTATGTGAAATTTCCTTATTTAAGAATTAAAAAGGGCAGGTATAGTGGCTTATGCCTATAATCCCAGTACTTTGGGAGGCCAAGGTGGGCAGATCACTGGAGGTCAGAAGTTTGAGACCAGCTTGGTCAACATGGCGAAACCCTGTCTCTACTAAAAATACAAAAAGTAGCCAGGCGTGGTGGTGGGCACCTGTAATCCCAGCTACTCGGGAGGCTGAGGCACGAGTATTGCTTGAACTTGGGAGGTAGAGATTGCAGCAAGCCGACACCGCACTCCAGCCTGGGTGACAAGAGCAAAACTTTGTCTCAAAAAAAAAAAGGTATATGAAATATAAAACAGGACTGACTGCTCTGGCTATATATACACACACACATATTATATACATATATATGCTATACATACATATGCATACACACAGAGAACACTTAGTCCTGTTTTGCTCCAGGTTCTGAGGATACAGCAATGAACCAAAATGACAAATAGCCCTGCCTTGGGACCTTACAATCTAGTTGAGGGAAAGGCAATAAAACAAATAAATATATTGCATGATGATGCAGAGGAGAAAAGTAAAGCAAGTAATGGACAAAAGGAGAGTGGGAGGTGGGTGTTAATGATTAAAGGATGGATTTAGAGCCTACATCTGACTCCAATCAGGAAAAGGAGATGGTATCACCATTTCCTAGTCTACAATTACCGGAATGTTTTTCACTTCCTTTTCTTCATCCCTGATCCTATCAAAGTAGCCACCAATTTCTTTAGTGTCTTCATTCCCAAAGTCTCTGTCATCCACGGCTCCTCCCCATTCCTGTATGAAGACATCCTCATCCTGCCTCCTCTCGCCAAGGTCCTGTTCACACCTTTCCCCTTCCAGGAAGCCTCCCAAGCTCCTTGGCCTGAACTGCATTCCCTGTTATTTAATTCTCAGGAATTCTCTGTGGGCCACTTAGCACTGGCTGCCATAGCTGTGTAAGTTCAAATGAAAATCCCAATTATAATGCTTGTGGGATGAAACTTTCTCTGTATCAAATCACATTTATGATTAGAAAAAAACTGCAGAAACTGTTGAAGCTGTGCTGCAAAGGCCTGCAGCTGGCATGACAAAATGTGGCAAAGAGCTTCCTGGGTATTGGAGGAATTTCACTGTGTAGCCTCCTGAAGGCTCAGCTTCCTTGTCAATAAAATGGGAGTGAATAATCCCTACTTCATAGCATTGTTGAAAGGACTAATTGGAATTAAGTAGTCAGCTTGTGCCTTGCACATAGTAAACCAATAAGCCTTCGTAGGGCCGTTGAGGGAAACTGAGGACCGGAGAGACTGATATGGAGAACAGGAGGATTGTTTATTTTAGGCATGCACCGGCTCAGTGGATTTGCATCCAAAAAGCTGAGCCTTGAACAAAGACAGAGCAGGGTTTTTATAAGCAGACTTACAGAAGCAAAACAAAAGCAGTTAATCATACAGTGATAGGTCCCATAATCTATAGCATAACATAACTTGTGACCTTGTGTAGCTGGTGGCCTTGTAGCTGCATCAAAAGAAAAACAAGAACTGGCTAAATACAGACATTTGTAAAACATACTCATGCCTAAGAAGCCAGGAAAAGGAGTAACAGTAAAATAATTTGTCTTTCTCTTCTTTTTCCTTCAACCTTGCTCTGGAAGGGGGGCAGGGGTGTCTGGAGCCCATTCCTTTGGCCTTGGCTTCTCAAACAGCGTTATAACTGTCCTTCAAGTGAGCTTGCTAGGCAGAGGAAAACTTGTTCTTTTCTTTTTAACCCTTGCCTTGCCTCTTACTTTATTTATTTTTAAATTTCTGCCTCAGGGCCATCATCACAGCAAATGTGAGGTTTCTCTTCTGCTTCTCTTGGTGTTGCCTCTCCCTGAGTTCCGACTCCCATAGCTACCCCAAGCTCCCTCCCTCCACCCTTCCCTATCTTAAAGTTTACAAAGCAAGTCTGCTATTTGTCTTTTATACTTGACCAGCAGTGTGATTTTATTTAGTGGGCATAAATTCTAGTGTGTCACCTCAACCAGGATTTGCATTTTAAAACTTCAGTCTGATTTGGGAAAAGCTCCCAGCCTCACCCAGTAGGCTGGGAGAAGTGTGGGCAATTAGGGGGTTTTGGAGTCTGCCTCCAGAACGTCTCCTTCCGGCTTTGCTGAGATGAATTAATTAACAACTTGCTCAATTGCAGCTGTGGAAAACTGCCTTCATGGTCAATGACATTTTCCAGAATCTAACATTCACCCTCCCCGACTCCAAACTCCTCTCACTTCTCCCTTCCCGCCATGATTCAACTGAATGCAAGTTTCAGCTCACAGCCTCCCAGGAGAAGCCTCAGCACCCTGAAGAGAGGTACTCCCTTTTGAGAAATGCCACACAGAGATGCACATTCTTTCCCCAGGAAGGACCGCCTACAAGGCAAGTGTCTCTATATAGGGCTGTTATAAATAGAATCCCAATCTCCACAGTTAAGTTTCTCAGCATAAATGTTTAGCATCAAGTTCATCAATCCCCTTTTTGTTGTGAATTTGGGTCACTTGAACCGAAGACCCAGAAGCCAACAACTCCCACTGGAGCAACTACCAAGGGAGGCCTTTAATCTGCTCATGGTCACAGCCAGCCCCTGGATGGGCCTTCAGGGATGCCAGCAATGAGCACCGAATCTTGCCTGGACCCCCTATCCTTACTACGACAGTAAGATGATGAAATCCATTTTGGATCCATTACCTAACAGAGTCTTATCTCCCCACTCCGAATACAAGCTCCTTCCAGGAAAAATGAATTCTCTATTAAAAGGTGCATTCTGTCAGTTCTAGCATTTTCTACATGACATGGATTTCTTTCTCACATTAATTAATCAAACACACCAAGTACAAAAGCAGGCTTTCCCCACGCTCCACATTTCATCATGCGTTGTCTGTGGATGGGCCCCTGGTGGGAGGACAGTGATCTCATGGCATCTTCAACCCTGTAGATTTAGAGTCCTACATGTAATTGAAATCGGACAACATCACCCCATGGCTGATTGGGGGGGATTTGAATGTCAACAACACCAAAAACAAAACAAAACAAAACAAAACAAACAAACAAAAAATGCACAATAAAGTTCTGAGATTCTCATGTCTAGTGTGTTTTGTAAAAAGGGACAAGATTTTCCTGAAAAGTGTCCATCATTCCTGCAAGCTTTCCCTTGTACATGACTGATTGGAAACATGAGGTTGTAAATTACTTCAAGCTGGTGGGGACTGTTCTTAGGGATGCCAATTAGCATGGACTCTGGATTGACAAGGATGAGACCTTGTGTGAGCCATTCAACTCTGCGAAGCTACCAGTGGTGAAACTGATCCTCTGAGGCAAAGTCCTTCATCAATGGGATTATTAGCTACATGGGCAAGAAAATGAGAATGCTTAGTGAAAACGAAGAAAAAAATGTTTTTTAAGAAAAATCACCTAAGCAAAAGAATTTCTTGTTTTGGCAGTTTTAATGATGACTGTTAACAAGCAGCCAGCCACCATGCCGCGTTCTTTTCAGCTGCATCTAATCTCACACCTGCATCTAATACTCATTAATCCTTAACATCTGATAGCATTTCCATAATTTCCATGGAAGGGGACATTTTCTCATCATCTCAGTAATTAACTGTGTGGTGCATGCAGCTGAAGAGAAAACCTAGCAAGTGCTCAGGATTGATAAGCAGGGTCCTGAGTTACAGGGTCCAAGCTGGGCATGGGGTGGGTGCTGTGGTCTGTGGGACACCCAGAGGCAGAAAGGCCTGTTCTCTCCCTGGGCCCCCCGAGGCTGCAGGTCAGCAGCACTGCTCACTGAGCCAACACCAGGAGCTCTCTCTTCATCTAATCAAATGCATTCTTATCACAGGTTTGATATTATTTACAGATACACAATGTATTAGTCTGTTCTCATGCTGCTAATAAAAACATAATTGAGACTAGGTAATTTATAAAGGAAAGAGATTTAATGGACTCGTAGCTCCACATGGCTGGGGAGGCCTCACAATCATAGCGGAAGGCAAAGGGGGACCAAAGTCACGTTTTACATGGTGGGAGGCAAGAGGGCTTGTGCAGGGGAACTCCCATTTATAAAACCATCAGATCTCATGAGATTTATTTACTATCACAAGAACAGCATGGGAAAGACCCACCCCCATTATTCAATTACCTCCCACCAAATCCTCCCATGACACGTGGGAATTATAGGAGCTACAATTCAAGATGAGATTTGGGTGGGGACACAGCCAAACCATATCAAATGACATTCACATTATTTAATTTTCTCCCTGGAAGCCTAAGCCACACAGACAGTAATCATGTTTAGTGGAGTATCCAAATTAACTGGGATTTGAAGGTTTCCAATGACCTGTGCAGTCTATTAAATACTTACATTAGAATAACTAGAATTATGCAGGAAGTTGCAAAGATATTCACAGCCATGTGGGGTGATCTTGGGAGGGAGCAGTACAGAGGCAATAAAAGTTATTCCTGCAATTCCCTTCTTGCAATTACTCTGCCTCAGTCACAGCATGTATTTTTAAGAATCCATTTTGTTAGAATGGCACTCTGATATATTTCTTTGTCAGTGATCTTGTAGCCCCTGTTGGTGCTTACTTCTGGAGAAGGCCTGTGGTCTATGTGAACATCGGAAACCTTCTGGGCATGGGCTGTGGCTCAGTGAATGTCATCAGTGCCTGATGCTGGGGACCAGCCTCTGTTGAGGCTCTGTGTCATGACTGGCTCTGCCTTCTCTCCCTTTTCTGAGCCTTTCTTACCTGAAACAGAGAAAAGCAGAAAAGACTCGCCTCCAGGGAAGCTATTTTGGTCACCACTGGGGAAGTTTTGCCATGGCTGATGCCTGATTCTGAGAAAGCGGGCACTCCATTTTTGTCTCGGAGCCACAATTGGCCTCCTTCCCTGATCCCCTGCTGAGGGAGACAGCTGGGGAGAGATCCGCCTTACCAGCCAACTGGTCCTGGAAACCGTGCCCTGAACCAGCCCACAAAGCTACTTGCCATCTGAGGGAAATGTTACTCATAATTTCCCACCTTAGATATGTCCACCTGCATGTCTGTCTGCGAGACTTAAGACTGTCCTGGGGAGCAGAGGGCTTTGTTGTGGCTCACACTGCATCCTGGGATTGTGTACAAGGCCTAGCATGTCAGAGGCATGTCGTGGATGTCCTTTTTTTTTTTTTTTTTTTTTTATGATTCTGTCTCCCATGCTGGAGTGCAGTGGCACGATCTCGGCTCACTGCAATTTCCGCCTCCCTTCAAAACTCTAGCTCCCAGGGAAGGGTTAGCCACAGCTTTTAGTTTGTTTTATGGGTGGGTATTGGGAGCGGGGGTGGGAGCTGGTGAGTGATGCTAGTCTCAGACTCTTGAGTGGAGTAATTGTATCCTCTTTACCCCACTGGAACCAAACTGCAGACTGCCACAGTCTCCTTCCAGAACTGCCGTCCAGCAGGCCCCCAGCTCCAGCAGAGCCCACTGACTTGCGTTTCTCTTCTGTTTCTGGTTCATGGGGAGATTTATCTTGTTATTTGAGTCTCATTATGCTTTCAGTGTTCTGTGTTTCTATTTAATCTATTTTTTTTTCCTCTGTATTTGGACTGGGGGAGACATGTCCCATAAATAGGTCTTAATTAGGAAATGTCATAAATAGAATTATGTTTTAGAAAGAGCTCTCTGGGCTGGGTGCCATGGCTCACACCTGTAATTCCAACACTTGGGAGGCTGAGGTGGGAGGATTGATTGAGGCCAGGAGTTTGAGGCCACCCTGGGTAACTCAGTGAGACCCTCGACTCTACAAAAATTTTTAAAGAAATAGCTGGGCATGGAGGCATGCACCTGTCCCAGCTACTCAGAAAGCTGAGGTGGGAGGATTGCTTGAGCCAAGGAGTTCGCAGCTGCAGTGAGTGATATTTGTGCCTCTGCACTCCAGCCTGGGCAACAGAGCAAGACCCTGTCTGTAAATTTAAGAAAGAAAAAAAAAGGTGGCAGAACAGTTTCCCCTCTAATTTACTACAAAATTCCAAATCTTTACCAGCTGAGAAACAATTACTACTCCCCTGGATAGGAATTTACATTTACAGAGCCCCTCACATGTGGTTTCCTGGGATCCCCAGAGGGACCCAGGAGGAAACAAGGGCACATGCTGTCATCTCACTTTCGAAAAATGAGAAAACTTGGTTGAGTGAGATGTTCAGAGTCACAGAGCCAGTGGGTGTGCAGGAGAGCAGTAAGCTCCGACCTCTGGAGGGTCTCTCCCCACAAGTCTTGCAGGTCAGTGTCTTGTTTTGGAGCAGATTAAGTGGGTAAAATTTGGGAGCACTTGGTAGGATGAAGGGAGACCCAACTCTTTTTCCCATGAAATCTGGTAACTGGTTCAGTAACAGTGGAGGAAGGAGGGAAGGAGGAAGGGAGGGAGGAAGGAAGGAAGGAAAGAAGGAAGGAAGGAAGGAAAGAAGGAAGGAAGGAAGAAAGGAAGGAAAATTAAATGCAAATAATTAGACCACTTTCTGTGTCTGGTTCTCTGTGGTCAGTTTGTAGTGGGGTCTAGTTGGGCGTGGGTCACACCTTGACAGGTTGGGAGACCAGTACCCTGGGGGTGATCACAGATCAGTACATCTGGGAGTGAGGACTGCTCTGTGAACTATTTGTGTCTATTGGGGCCAGCACAAAGAGGTTCATGAGAAGATCCCGTGGTGCTTTCTGCTTTTTCCCCACTGTTTTCATCCAGGTAAAATCAGATGCCACGTGGGGAATGGAGGGGAAGGAGAATCATAAAAGGCCAAGTGAGGGCCAGAAGATGCAGGGTAAGGGAGTCTATAGACCCACACATCTGCTCGTTTATTATAAAGACATCTGGGCCGGGCACGGTGGCCCACACCTGTAATCCCAGCACTTTGGGAGGCCGAGGCAGGCAGATCATGAGTTCAGGAGATAGAGACCATCCTGGCTAACACAGTGAAACCCCACCTCTAATAAGAATACAAAAAATTAGCCAGGCGTGGTGGCTAATTTTAGGGCTAATTAGCCCTACTTGGGAGGCTGTTACTCCTTTTCCTGGCTTCTTAGGCATGATTATGTTTTACAAATGTCTGTATTTAGCCAGTTCTTGTTTTTCTTTTGATGTAAGATGAAATATAGATAGGTTAAGCATTAAGCATTCAACTTGGATGCTTGGTGGGAAGACTATATATAAGAAGGAGGAGGAAATAATAAAGATAAGAAATAAAATAATAGCAAAAATGTAACATAAGGTAATCTAAAGCTGACTATTTTTAAATGATCATGACAAATCACTTGAAAGACTGGTTAAGAAAAAATTAGAAAACATATATTAATAATATTAAGAATAAAAGGAAGCCATGATTATAGGCATAAAAATTTTAATTGAAAGAATTCACTAAACAATTTTATAAAAATAAATTTTGAAACTTGATAAAATAACCTTTTAGAAAATAAAATTACCAATTGTATTCGGCTGTTCTTGTGTTGCTATAAACACCTGAAACTAAACCATTCATGGGAACTCTTCCCCCATGAGCCAATCACCTCCCACCAGGCCCCACTTCCAACACTGGAGATTATATTTCAACATGAGATTTGGTGGGGATACAGATCCAAACCATATCACCAATATTGACTATAGAAGAAATTTATAACTGAATAAATCAATAATCTATTTCAAAATTAAATTAGTAGTCAAATATTCATCTCTAAGAGTCATCAGACCCAGAGCATTTTAAAGGAGAGTTTTACCAAACATTGGTGGAATAGATAATTTCTCTTTTACTAACTGTTTCTAAGTTGGAAGAGAAGAAAAAGGTACCTTTTGGGGGTATTAGTTAAAACCTTGATACCCAAAAGAGACAGGATCAATACCATAGAAGAAAGTTACAGATAAATCTTGTGTATGTACATACATGCAAAAATCCTTAAAAATTAATTTTTAAAAAGCAAATCAAATTTACATGTTTGTAAAAGTAATACACCATACACCATGTAGTGGATCATTTGAGGTCAGGAGTTCGAGACCAGCCTGGCCAATATGGTAAAACCCCATCTCTACTAAAAATACAAAAATTAGCTGGGTGTAGTGGTGGGCACCTGTAATCCCAGCTACTCGGGAGGCTGAAGCAAGTAGAATCCCTTGAACCCGGGAGGGGGAGGTTGCAGTGAGCCAAGATTGCACCACTGCACTCCAGCCTGGGCAACAGAGCCAGACTCTGTCTCAAAAACAAACAAACCAAAACAAAACAAAAAAACACTAGATGAAATTCAACATATTTTTATTATTAAAATATATTTGAAAACTAGATAGGAATAGGACAATTCTTAAACTAAAATACCTCGCTACAAACCTACACAAATGTTGCACTTAGATTTGAAATTTAGAAAATTTTTATTCAAGTCAAGAACTTTCTAGTTACAATTTGTATTTAACACTATATTGAATGCCCTACTCAATCCAATAGGACAGGAAAAATAAATACTATGAAAATTAGAAAGAAAAAGACAAAATTTGCCTTTATTTGTAGGTGCTATAATTGCTCACAGAGGAAATCCAAAAGACTAGAGTTATTATTGTAACTCTTTCAATATAGAAATTTTGCAATAATATGGGTACATTGACAATCTTCAGCTTTGATCCTATAGTTGTTATATATATATATATGGATTTATAAACAGCACAAGTCATTCTTATAATTTATGCCTTAAATAAGAATATGGACTTTCAAGTAATTAGGAGGAAAATATAGACTTGGAAATTTATCTATTATTTTAACTATTTCTCATGTTCTTCTCTCCTTCAGAAAGATCTGGTGTCATTTCCTTTAAGCATGACAAACTTCCTTTAGCATTTTTATAACTGAAACATTTCTTGAAATTTAGCATTGCTAGTTCTGCTGGCAATAAACTTCATTTCTTTCATCTGAAAAAGTTTTTGTGTTGTTATTACTCCTATTGTTTTCTCTGGATATAGAATCTGGGTTGACAGATTTTTTTTGTTTTCTTTCAGCACCTTACATATGTTATTTCACCAACTTCTGGACTCTATTGTTTGATAAAGTCACCAGTCATTTGAATGATTGCTTCCTATAGGCAATGTATCATTTTTCTCTGTTTTCAAGACTTTCCCTTCATCTTTGATTTTCATCAGTTTGACCGTGATGTGCTTAGGCATGTTTTTCTGTCAATTTATCCTACTTGGGATTTATTGAAATTCTTGAATCTGTAAATTTGTATGTTTTATCAAATTTGGAAACCTTTCTAGCATCATGACTTCTTTTTTTTCTTTGAGACAGGATCTCTGTCATCCAGAGGAATCACAGCTCACTACAGCCTCGACCTCCCAGGCTCAGGTGATTCTCCCACCTCAGCCTCCTGAGTAACTGGGACTACAGACATGCACTGCCTTGCCTGGCTAATTTTTTTGTAATTTTGGTAGAGACTGGGTCTCGCCATGTTGCCCAGGCCTGGTATTGAACTCCTGAGCTCAAGCAATCCACCCATCTCAGCCTCCCAAAGTGAGCAAACACTCCCAGCACATTGTCTTTAAATAATGTTTTCTGTCCATTATCTCTCTTCTCTACTTCTGGGACCCCAATTATGCATATGTTACATATCATTCTTTCTTCACAGTTCTCTGGGGCTCTGTTCATTTTTTCTCTTTTCTCTCTGTTCTTCATGTTGCATAGTTTCTATTGATCAATCATTAAGATAACTATAATTTCCTGTCATCTCCATTCAATTGTTAAGACTATCTAGTGAGTTTTTAATATATTTGATTTTTTAGTTCTAGAATTTCCATATTTCTGAATTCTTATTCTTCTGCTGAAATTTCCTCTGCCTTTGTCTGTTCTGAGCATATTTTCTTTTACAGCATTGAGCATTTTTATAGTTGCTGCTTTATACAGTTTGCCTGATAATTTCAACAGCCAGGAATGGTCCTTGTTGATTTTCTTTTCTTAGAGAATGGGTCACATATACCTGAATCTTTGCAGTCAGATAACATTGGATTTTATCCTGGACATTGTGAATATTAAGTTATGGAATCTCTGGGTTTTATCATTAGTCCTTCAAAGAATATGGATTTTGTTTGTTTTACAAGGTAAAAACTCTGTGTGTTTGATAGCAACTCAAATCTCAGTTCACTTTTTGTATTGTTAGTTGAGCTTCTCAGAGTCTGCCTCACATATAATATGGCTCAAGTGTTAACCAAGATTTGGGCAGAGTTTATGCAAACAATTTGGAGATTCCCTTTCTGGCTCTCTGCTCTCTGAGATTCCTCCTTAACTTTCCAGAGACTGTTGTTGCCTAAATTTTTCCTCTGGTTCTTCATGCCAGAAATACTATAGATTTCCTCTTGGAATTTTAGCTGCCTCACATGCTGCAGAATCCCCTGAGGCATTTCAGTGCCTAAAAATGAGGCACTCATCTAGAGTCATTGCCTTCTTTCAAGCATTAACTCCCTTTCATAATATTCCTACTTTGGTTCACCTTCCAGTGCCACCTCTGTTTTCTGTTTTTACTTTAATTTTCCTTCTCTTCTGTTTGTCTGTTCAATGTGTATAGTTATTAAAGGTGAAATCTCAGTCTGATATGAGCTTACTTGGCTATTAGTAGAGGAACTAATATTTTTTAAAACTTACAAATTGTTTGCATATATAAAAGAGTACAGTAAGGCACTAGATACAAAGTCAGCATCATTTAATTTCACACCAGTGATAGCCACTTAAAATGTAATAGAAAATATAATTTTTTAATTCCCACAGAAATTTTCTATCAAAATTAGAAATACCTTGTATTAATCCAAAAAATAAAAATATAAAGAACTTAATAAAAAATAATTATTAACAGACATACAAGAATTTTGGAATAAACGAGAGAGCAACTATATTTATAGAGAGAAAAACTCAGAGTAAAGATATCAGTTCTTTAAAAATTAACCTATAAATTTAAAGCCATTCTGATTAAAAGCCCCAAAGAGGTTTTCATTGACAAGCTGCTCCTTAAACTCATATGGAGAACAAACATCAAGAGCTAGAACAAACAACAACTTATGATGTAAAATACCAAGACATTTTATGAAGTTACATGTTCTATAGTAGTGAGACCTACAAGTAAACCCATGGAAGAGAACAGAGAGTACAGAAAGAGAACCACACATATATGAAAACTAGACATATAGAAAAGGTGACAATATAAATTAAGAGAAGGAGAAAGAATGAAAAGCTCAAATGGTACTAGAACAATTGATGATTCCTAAGGAAAATGGAGTAAAATTACATGCATACCCCAAAATAAATTCAGTTAGATTCAAGACCTAAAAGTGAAGTATTGGACTCTTAAAGATTTAGAAAACAATATGGGAAACAACTTAGAATAGCATCTTGGGTAATGATTTCCTAAACTAGACAATGAAAAATACAAACCAGAAATGAAAACATGGCATCCTTTCACTAAATTAAAAGTTAAAGCCTATTGTATGTCAATAAACATCATAAACAAGATAAATCACTGACCTGAAGTTATTTACTGTGCATACATACCTTTGTTTATTACACTGTATAATTTTCATTACGTTTGAAATACAATATTTCAACACACTTATTTTGAAGATCGTTCCATTGCCATTCACTTTTCTTAGAAGAAAGACAAAAACCCCAAGCTGCTCTTCTTCCAGCTGTTTTCTTTCCAGACTCCATTCCCCACTGTCTGTGACTTTTCTTGTTTTGGGGCCTTCAGATAAGTTGTGCTATTCCTTCTAATGAAAACACCTGCCCCCCGCTTCACTTAGTGAACTCCTCTTTCACCATCAAGCTCAAATGTAATCCTGCCATAATGATTTTTCTTGCCCATCCACTATAACACAAGTTAGTCCCCTGTTACAAACTCTCACACACTGTGAACTTCTCTTTCATTGTCATAAACGTTAACATTAATTATGTGTGTATTTTTTTAATGTCTGCTCTGTAAATTTCATGAAAGCAAATAAAATGTCTGTGCTATTCACCACTTAATCTACCACAAGACTTGACACATAGTATATGCCCAGTTGATGTACTGGGGAAAAAAGGGCAATAGAGGAAAGAGAAAAAGGGACAGGAAAGGAGGGAAGGAGAGAGGGGATGAGGGAGGAAAGAAGGAAGGAAGGGAAGGAGAGAGGGAGGAAGGGAAGGAGGGAGAGAGGGAGGAGGAAGGGAGGGAGGGATGGTGGGTTCTGGCCATTATGAACTGTTGGTTGGGGATGGTGAGATTGAACTGGGAGTCCAAAAAAAGTGGAAGAGGAGAGACAAAGATGAAGCAAGATTATACCTAAGATAGCTTCAATTTCTTAAACTCTATATTGAAAGGAGCTTGGGGGCTGATTTCTATTGGCATTGGCCTACATGCAATTTTCCAGTGTTCTGTTATTTACAATTTCTGACCCGTAATTATATACTTCCATCAGGGGCCCAGTTGCAGGAAGTCATGATTAAGAGTTCCTGCTAAATTGGCCCCTTGTATATTAGTCACTATTTTAACATTGAGTGTAACAACATATTCGACAGTGTATCTGTATATTTAAAAGGGGGAAAGGAGTCATTCTCTGTTAATACGAGGCATTAGTTCTGCAAATGAAGCAATTAATTTAAGTGGATCGGAGTTTTTAAAGATTGGATCCACTAAAACACACACATACACACACACATACATTCATCAGCACTTTCACACACTAATACTTATGCTCATACTCACACACTCACACACATACACCATTTAATTTGTTTCTAATGCAGAAAATACCTATTAGAAAATAAACCTAAAGAAAGCTATTTTTGAAGGGTGTAAAATTCATTTTGTATTTTGAAATAAGCGGACAAAGGTGATAATGGTGATGATGATGATGATACATGTAGACACAGAATAGTGACTAATATTTAGTGCATGTTTACTATGTGCTAGGGATTATACTAAGTACTTTACATGCAATAATTATCTTAAGTAATCCTTATAAGACCTTATGAAATAAATAATTTTATTACTCCCTTGTACAGTTGAGAAAAGTAAGGTATTCTTACCCAAAAGTTATCTAACTTTAAAGCCTATGATATGCCTAGCCACTTGGCTAATTGTCTCACCTGCCCCCACCACATCCCCAAAATTGTCACTCATGTGCCACATACCACATGCCACAAACATACACACACACACAGCTTAAAGTTCATTTTCACAAATATATAGTGGAAGCCAGATGTAGAAAAACTTTCATTCAAATGCTTAAAAATAGAGGCATTCACAGTAAAAGCAGATCTTCATACTGAATTCCCCAAATTGTAGAATGATTAATCTAATTTCCTCCTCCATGTTTTAATTCTGAACAGATGGCCACACAAACTGTTTAGTCTCATTGGTTAGTATCTATTTTCCAGACAATTCAAAGTCCCAACAGATGCTTGAGCCTAAATGTCACAAATTTATAAATGAACCTCCCACTCCTGATTTTTTTGTGCATTACAAAGCACCATACCTGACATAGTTGATGTGTTCATTTTAAAATAAATAAAGTTGAGGTTTTTCATAGCAATAACACGTTAAATGACGCTTTCAGTTATGGTGACCATGTGATTGACAAAAATAAATGGAGATCTAGAAACCTGTATCTGAGAAAGAAAATAATCTGATATATTTCCCATGAGAATTTAGAGGCCATCCAGATGGAAATAGCCTGTTTGCTAGGATTGGATAAGAATTCAAGTGCCCCAAGTGAGTACTGAATGTCCAGGATTCTCAAACAGCCTTTATTACCTTAAAATGCCCAATTTGAAAGGCATCCTGAGCGCAGATGGATTTTAAAAGCAAGGCAGGTATCTGTCTTTGCATATCAAAACAGAAGAGCATAACTGGAATATTTGCAACACAAAGAAATAATCGATACTTGAGGTGACAGATACCCCATTTACCCTGATGTGATTATTACACATCGTATGCCTGTATCAAAATATCTCATGCACCCCACAAATATATACACCTATGTACCCATGAAAATTATTTTAAAATTTTTAAAGGAAATATCAAAGAAAAAATTAACAGAATTTTGGAAGTAAAAGGGAATTTTCTTCTTGCCTTAAGTAGAATTGGAACAAACAGAAACTGATATTAAACTTGGGACAAAAAGAAATAAGTAAATGAAAGAAACATCAAAATATTTCCATGATTTTTAAATGCGTCTGTTCTCTTGTCTCTCTCCCCTCCACACCCTTACCAGAAAAAAAAAAAAACTCTCATCTGGAGAGAGGGGCAAGTGGGATCATAGTTAACCGCCTTCAATTCTCAAATCTCAGATGCAGTGATCAATACTTCCAAGCCAGAGGCAGTGGCTTTACTGTCCAACAAAGAATGGCATTCCCAACATCATTTTCTGACAGCTTCTGACGCTCATCATTGTAATATGGAACTCTGCAATAGGACAGGAAGAGTTAGAGAGACTTAGTCTTCCCTAATCTTCCCCTTTGTTAGCTCCTTGATTTTGGACAAGTTACTAATATGAGTCTCTGCTTCTTTGGCTCTAAAATAAGAGCAACCCTACCTATCTGATAACAAATGGAAATGCCTAGAATAACACTAGACAGGCACACAGTATACTGTCAACAACAGTGCGTAGTTCATGCAAGTAGAGTCAATTCAAGGAATAGAGTTTTGAGAGTCAACAGAGAATATCGTCACAAAATCAAAGAATTTTAGAATCAGAAGGAAACCTTTAGATAATTCTCGTATAGTTCCTTCCTGTTTAAGAAGAGGAAACTGAGAATCTTACCATCCATTAGCATCTTTTAATACTTAATGGAAGCACAGACTTAAAATGATAACCATTTAAAAAAAAAAAAAAAAGAAGGCCGGTTCTTAAAAAATGGTCCTAACACACAGTAAAGTCCCTAGTGGTCAGGGCCAAGCCAGAGCTCAATATATTTCTAGTGGAAGAATGACTTCATAGAAAGACTTTGCCAATAAAAACCTTACAGTTTGTAGTTTCTCAGGAGAACTCAAGATCAGCCCATTGTTTTTACTGTAGGCGTCTGGCCACTTGGCTCCCACTTAACTGGCACTAAAATAGGGGTTCTTTTTTCCAGTGGCTGATTTCCAGTCCTTCCCGTCAGAGCCCCAGTTATTACAACTATATATAAAAATGTCATTTATTCCCGGTGCTGAATTTTAATCTTTCTAAGTTGGTTCTAATCCCAAGAAGTTAAGAAGTAGTACATGAAGAGAAGCAATGGGCATCCGATTTCCTTCTAGGCCTGCCATCAGCCATCGAATAATGGAATCTATGAGTTGGACCTTATTCCAACCTCCCAGTCCTTGAAGGAATCCCATCTACGACATAAAGCAACCTGGTTATGCCATCCCAGAATATATCTGAGTTCAGGCATTCTTGGTGTCACAAAGACATTCTTTCCACTTTCCAATAGCCCTGTTTCACAGAAAGATTTATTTTCCTTTTTCCCTAAAATCTGCCTCTCTAGGACTTTTCCCCATAGTTCCTGGTTCTTCCCCTAGAGCTACAGCTTGTACCCTGATGTATTAATCATAGTTTTTAGTTTTTATATTTTATGATGTTTTGACCTCTTGGGGGATCTAGTTGGGTAAAAGAAACTGACCCCCTCCTCGGGGCTAGCTAATTCCTAAGATGATAAATGACTGGTCTGTGTGAGTGCTTTTCATACACAAACCAGCCAATCCAAAGGCTATATTCCAACTACCTCCTGTATCTAACATATACCAGGCCAATACTTCCCCTGTCCGAAATCAACACAGGACCAGATACCAGACAACTAGGGACAGCCCCTCTGCCCCTAAACCCACTGGCGTCATTCAAACTAGCCAATCTTAAGCTGTTTCCCCTGCCCTGCCACACCTGTTCCACAGAAAACACAATGAAGACTGGCCCAATCTCTCTCCTCACTCCTCTCCACCTCCTGTCCAACACTGGCCTTCCCCCATGTGGCCCTGGGTGGCCTGCCATGCCCTTCCTCTCGGGAATTAGAAGCAACGAAAATCTTTCCATCACATTAGCTGCTCAGTCACCTTTATAAATTAAAATAAACGAGTGTTCCAGCACTTTGGGATGCCAAGGCAGGAGAATTGCTTGAGCTCAGAAGTTCAAGACCAGCCTGGGCAACATGGTAAGAGCCCACCTCTATAAAAAAGAAACAAGATCACAAGGTCAGGAGTTCAAGACCAGCCTGGCCAACATGGTGAAACCCCATCTCTCCTAAAGATACAAAAAAATTAGCTGGGTGTGGTGGCACACGCCTGTAATCCCAGCTACTTGGGAGGCTGAGGTGGGAGGACTGCTTGAGCCTGCCTGGGAGGTCAAAGCTACAGTGAGCCATGACGGAGCCACTGCACTCCAGTCTGGGTGACAGAGTGAGACTCTGTCTCAAAAAATAAATAAATACATAAATAAATAAAATTGATGTGTGTGATCACTGAGATGCCTGAAAACCCATTGAAAGCAGTTACCCAGTCCCTTCCGAAGCTTTTTTCTGTGCCCTTAACCGTATCCTTTATCACCTCCCTCAAGACTCTAGAGGCATCTCTAATGCGTCCAGCTCAAAGAGTCGGCTATTCAGAACTGGGCCCGGTCCTTCATATAGGATCTGACTATTTTAGAATACTAAGGCATTCTCAACTTTGCCAACCTGGGCAATATGCTTTTATCCATTTAGCCATTATCTTTTTCAATAGCTCATTCACACCACTGATTAAAGCAAAGCTTGATTTTTAACAAAAACCTTCACTCTGTTTCACACTCACATTTGTTAAGCCAAATTTTCCCAATCCTTTCTTGCACAACTGATTGTTTAAATGTTAAAATTCATGATTATCTTGATTAAATGTGCAGTTTCCTACAAAGACTAGATAACTCTACTATAGTATTTATTTTTGTTATTATTTTAGAGACAGAGTCTCACTATGTTGCCCAGGCTGGTATCGAACTCCTGACCTCAAGCAATCCTTCTCACTTGGACTCCCAAAGTGCTAGTCTGCAGGCATAAGCCACCATGCTGGCCGTGTTTATTATCCATATTTATTATTCTTAATAACAACTATGACGACAGTAATAATAGCTAAAATGTATTGGGGGCTACTATGCTAAGTATTTGACATGTCCTATCCTATCAAGTTCTATTCTAGGTACTAATATTATCCCATTTTCTAGATAAGAACATTGAGAATTTTAGAGACTAAGTGTAACTAGCTCAAGATTGTACGAATTAGTGTTAGAACAGGGATTCAAATGCAGGCTTAAATGTGCATCTTGTTAATTGCGTCTTATTTTAGTTGTTTATGCGTGGATCTCCCAGTTAAAATTGTAGAATCCCCAATATGATATGTACCCACTCCCGAGGATCTAAATTGTGAGTGCTCAGATATTTGTTTTCACTGGATTCTACATTAAATGTTGGTAGTTTCATCAATCTTGGTGGCTATTCCACCTGGGTTTCCACAAGTGCCTTCTTTGTCTTCATGCAGCCATTAATAAATATTTTGAAAGATATAAAGCCCTGTAACATTCCCCTGAGAACCTCTGCTCTTTGGGATAATATTGGTGACTTTCGATGTATGGTTGTTCACAAGCTATGGATCTTTCTAACTAGATTTCTTCTTTTGACATTTCTCCCTACATATAACAAATGCTTCCTGGGTGTCAGCTGTCATTATTGTCATTATTTCCACTTGAACACTCACATGCTACCATGAGAGAATTTTTCAAATGATTTATTAAATCATGATTACATCAAGTTTATAGCAATCCACTACTCTTAACAGTAATCACTTTATCAAAGAATTAAAAAACAGAGGAAAGGAGTAAGCTTCCTTTTCTTTGTTCACCAATGCAGGCTCAAAATAATCCACCATTTTCTATTCTGAGCACTCTCTACTGCATTTAATAATGTATTACTCAAATTGATGCAGATTATGATTAAATTCACAAGAATAACTTTTCCATATTCTAATGAAGGCACACTCCAATAGTGCTTTGCAATTTACAAAATAGTAAATACTCCAATAGTGCCTTGCACTATTATACTCCAATAGTGCTTTGCAATTGACCCACAAGAAATCTTTCAGAAAATGTGAGGGTGTAATGACTCCCCTGCTTAAAGGGGTCATTTGCTGTGCCTCCTTGATTCAAAAGTTGAAAGCAATAAAATAGATATTTGCATGCACAAGATTTTACATTGTTTTCAATATTCTTATACCTGCGACTTTTGATCTGGAAAATCTCTCCTAAAGTTATCTTTTAACTGCAGCATTCAACATGGAAAAGATTGCAGAAAGCCTTCCAAGAGCTATAAAAATAGAATTCGTAACATTTGGCTTGTGGGGAGGGCTGTGTGTTTACCAGCTTTAAGGTAGAGTGGTGCGCAGCAGCTCTATGCATTTTCTCACGGGGCATGGTTTCAAAGCCCTTCCTTCCTGTGCTCCCCAAACCTGTTTACAACAATCTCTCTCCTCCACAGTACTTGCCACACGTAGTTAAGTGTGAATAATGACAACCAAAAAAAAAAAAAAAAAAAAGAAACAAACAAAACTAAATTCCCATCACTACAGAAAAACTCAAGTTAGCCCTCTGGGGGAGAAGCTCACAAGGATTAATTATATTGTAGGGGTTGATATCTCCATTTCCCTTTCCAGCAGTTTTGCAAATACATTTTTCCACAGTTTTAAAGAAGTGTAAGAATTCCCAAGTTCCACAACCAGAAAATCCTGAGTCTCTGATAGCTGAATAATGGATGAATCTCCACTGTTTACTTAGCAGGAGAAAAAAAAAGAACGATAGAGAAGTCCAGATAAAGTGCAGGAATCTGACATCCTCTTGTGCTGAACAATGGTGAGAAGAATATCCCAGCTTCTTCTTCTTTTTTTTTTGTCCATGTGGAAAACGTATACTAAAACAACAGTTCAGTATGGGGTTTATTATTATTTCACACCTGTACCTAAGAGTTAATCGGGTGATTCTCTTCTGTGTCAATGTGATTGCTTCCTTCAGTAATGGGCTAAGACCCGGAACACAGATTACTAAGCATTTCCATCCCAACAACTCCACTCCATCCCCTACTCCACTGTCACTCCAGAGAACTTTCTCTAAGATACCGCATAATTTTCCCAGCCAGGAAACACCTCCAATATTACCACATACTCATTTACTGAAATGTTGATTAAAACATTAAAGTATAATTAGCAAAGCTGAAGGTTTTCTTTGCAATAACGTTCAGTATTTCATGGCTGATTAATTCACATTCCTGTACTCCTTTGTAGGGTCAACCATACCAAGTCAGTCAAGTCGAAAGCTGTGGGGGGAGGTGTTTGTCTTCTGAGAGAATCCTCCCCATGAAATCTCCCACAACGCCTGTCACTGGTACCTAAAATTACACCATTAGAGATTCAGTCTTCTGGTTCTGGAGGCATTTTAATCCCTGGGGGTCCTATTAAAATGCAAAAACTCTGAGAAGAATAATAGCATTGAAAGCTATTATTAACTGACAGCAAGGAGGCCCTTGGGAATTGGACACGGGATCGAGCCTGAGGAACAACTCCAGGAAATTGGGGTACAAGCAGAGGGAAGGTAAGATGGCAGCAAAAATAAACTTTATCTACTTCGCCATTTTGCAGGGGCAAGGCAGCCCCACTTCTGATATTCTGTACGCTAAGGAAATTCCATTCAAGGTGAGATGATGGACACAGTGAGAGCAACTTATTTTCGGTTGTGCTAAAGGAGAAAATCAACAGTGACACAGAATAGTATTTATGCAGAACTCTGACTTCAGTGCAGCATGTTTAATCAGCATGTTGCCCCTGCCTGCCAGTGCCTTGAAGTACTCACTTGGGCTTGTCAAGGGTCTAAATCATATGATTATAAGCTCATGTTCTTCTATTCTTTCATCCTCTTTAGAGACAGCGATATGGAACTTTTCTTTCTCTGCTTGCTTTTAAAATTGTACTTTTCACAAGCACTTGGAATGTTTATGTAGAAAATGTGGAAGTGACTTAAACTAATAAGGTGTCACCAGAAGAGAAGAACTAGGAGTCTACGGAAGCTGACTTTGTAGATTTCAGAAAATCTGCCTGTATCTGATAAGGTGCTGATAGGCAGGAGCAGAAGTTGGTCCCAGAGCCGTTTCTCTCCCTCTCAGAGATGCTTCCTACCTTGAAAAGTCATATGGACACTAAAAGCTTTAAAATTCCAGGAAAGATTGAATTTCTGTTATTATTGTGTGGTGGTGATATGTGTATATGTGTGTATATGCATATGTACATGTGTGTGTATTGAAAAATGTAAATGCACAGTGGGAAAAATTGCAGTGGGAGATTAGATTTCCCCTAGAAAGATAACGTAAAACATTTAAACGTGTTATGACTGTAGGGAGAAAAGAATAGGTTGAGGCAATAAGTTTCTACACTTTTCTTATGTACCTGAAACAAAAAGTTATGGAGGTATTTTGGGCGTTTTATTATCGTTGCCATTGTTGTCATCTTTATAGTATACAGACGGAACGATTTAACCCAAACTTAGATCCACCTCAAAGAACGTCAAAGTCCAAGGCTTCTCAGTGAAGGCTGCCCAGGGTCAAGTCAGAGAACCAGGATTACAAATTGCTTCTGGCCAGAAGGAGAGAAGTATGGTGCAGAAAATAAATTCCTGGGGAAACAAAGTGAGTAGGCCTTTAGAAAACTGTAGATTTAAGAAGACAGAATAGATGCATTTCTTTAAATCATGGTGTCTTCACCATAAGCGAGTAACTGTGTAACTGTACTTCATTAAGGATGAGCTGATGGTTATAATATTTTAACAAAGAGTTACACTTTTGTGGAGAAAGCTTAATCAAGGGTGTCTTTACTCTGTCACTCATCTCAGTTATCTGAACTTGATGTAATATCTGTATCTCCACTTGCTTGCATTATACCATAACTGGCCTTCATCAAACAGGATGTGCTCCATTTCTAATGCTCCAGAAGCACAAAACACAAAACTCAGAAATATCTGAGAAAAATCCAGCAAAACCCTCGCCAATATAAAGATATGGAAGACTGCACACTACAAGAAAAAACAGAAAATGAGTATCCTTCAAACCGCAGGTCAACAGCTTTATCTACATGCATTTGCAAAACAGCAGTTTATTTTCCCCCTGACCAGCATTCAGTGGCCTTATTTCATGCTCTACTCTTTCCAGGGTAAGGAAGGAGGAGCAAAGACCCACAGGAATCTCCTGAAGTTGCCTTCCATAGCCACTTCTGAAAGAAGTAAATAAGGAATACAGTGTCTGGGGATTGTCAATATTTTGATTACAGATATGGAGGAGCATGAGAATGTACATGCGTGTTGGGTGTGTTTTATAATTTTAAAGTCCGTATCACCGGTTGCTGATAACAGTCACAACCATTCATCCAATCAACAAATACTGATTACCTATTAGGTGCCAAGGAATGTCCTATTAAGAAAAAATAAATGAGAGTTTCTGCCATTTAGTCTAGGCTAGGAAATAATTCCATAAAATAATTACTAGGGCCAGGTGTGGTGGCTCACATCTGTAATTCCAGCACTTTGGGAGGCCAAGGTGGCTGGATCACCTGAGGTCAGGAGCTCGAGACCAGCCTGGTCAATATGGTGAAACCTCATCTCTACTAAAAATACAAAAATTGGCAGAAGAATCGCTTGAACCAGGGAGGTGGAGGTTGCAGTGAGCTGAGATCATGCCACTGCACTTCAGCCTGGCTAACAAAGCGAGACTCCTTCTCAAATAATAATAATAATTGTTGTTATTATTATTATTACTGGCCAGACATGGTGGCTCACACTTATAATCTCAGCACTCTGGGACGCCAAGGCAGGAGAATCACTTGAGGCCAGGAATTTGAGAACTGCCTGGGCAACATAGGAAAACCTCATGTCTACAAACATTTTTTTAAAAATTAGCTGGGTATAAAAGACGTGAACCAGCAGGAGTTCATCAGAGCTCTGGCAGCCTTTCTCAAAAAGTCTGGGAAGCTGAAAGTCACCGAATGGGTGGACACCATCAAGCCGGCCAAGCACAGAGAGCTTGCTCCCTACGATAAGAACTGGTTCTACACGTGAGCTACTTCCACAGCGCGGCACCTGTACCTCTTGGGTGGTGCTGGGGTTGGCTCTATGACCAAGATCTACAAGGGCCGTCAGAGAAACAGCGTCATGCCCAGCCACTTCAGCTAAGGCCCCAAGAGTGTGGCCCGCTGGGTCCTCCAAGCCCTGGAGGGGCTGAAAATGGTGGGAAAGGACCAAGATGCAAACTGAAACCTCAGGGAGAGAGAGATCTGGACAGAATTGCCGGACAGATGGCAGCTGCCAACAGGAAGCATTAGAAAAAACCATGCTGGGTTAATAAATTGCCTCATTCAAAAAAAAAAAAAAAAAATTAGCTGGATGTGACCAAGCATGGTGGCTCACGCCTATAATCCCAGCACTTTGGGAGGCCGAGGCGGGCACCTCGGTCGGGAGTTTGAGACCTGAGGTCAAGAGTTTGAGACCAGCCTGCCTGACATGGTGAAACCCCGTCTCTACTAAAAATACAAAATTAGCTGGGCATGGTGGCAGGTGCCTGTAATCCCAGCTACTTGGGAGCCTGAGGCAGGAGAATCACTTGAACCCAGGAGGCGGAGGCTGTGGTGAGCTGGGATGGTACCACTGCACTCCAGCCTGGGCAACAGTGTGAGACTCTGTCTAAAAAAAAAAAAAAAACCGGGTGCAGTGGCTCATGCCTGTAATCCCAGCACATTGGGAGGCCAAGGCGGGTGGATCATAAGGTCAGGAGACCAAGACCATCCTGGCCAACATGGTGAAACCCTGTCTCTACTAAAAAAAAAAAATACAAAAATTAGCTAGGCGTGGTGGCATGTGACTGTAATCCCACCTACTCAGGAGGCTGAGGCAGGAGAATCACTTGAACCCGGGAGGCAGAGGTTGCAGTGAGCCAAGATCACGCCACTGCACTCCAGCCTGACGACAAAGCAAGACTCTGTCTCAAAAAAAAAAAAAAAAAAAATTAGCTGGGTGTGGTGGCAGGTGCCTGTAATCCCAGCTACTCGGGAGGCTGAGGGAGGAGAATCACTTGAACCCATGAGGCAAAGGCTGCAGTGAGCGGGGATAGCACTACCGTACTCCAGCTTGGGCAACAGAGTGAGACTGTCTCAACAACAACAACAACAACAAAAATGGCCGGCCGCGGTGGCTCACACCTGTAATCCCAGCACTTTGGAAGGCCAAGGCAGGCGGATCACGAGGTCAAGAGATCAAGACCATCCTGGCCAACATGGTGAAACCCCGTCTATGCTAAAAAAAATACAAAAATTAGCTGGGCATGGTGTCATGTGCCTGTAATCCCAGCTACTCAGGAGGCTGAGGCAGGAGAATCGCTTGAACCCGGGAAGCGGAGGTTGCAGTCAGCCGAGATCATGCCAATGCACTCCAGTCAAGCAACAGAGTGAGACTCTGTCTCAAAAAAAAAAAAAAAGGGAAAAAGAAAAAGAAAAAAAAAAGTAACTGGGTGTGGTGGCAGGTGCCTGTAATCCCATCTACTCGAGGGGCTGAGGCAGGAGAATCGCTTGAACCTGGGAGGCGGAGGCTGCAGTGAGCTGACATCCGCCACTGCACTCCAGCTTGGCGAGAGAGCGAGACTCTGTCTAAAAAAAAAAAAAAAAAAAAAAATTGGCTGGGTGTGGTGGCTTGTGCCTACACTCTCAGCTACCTAGGAGGCTGGAGCGGGAGGATCGCTGAAACCCAGGAGTTCAAAAGTTATTGTGACTGTGATGACATCACTGCATTCCAGCCTGGGCAACAGAGCAAGAGCCTGTTGGGTGGCGCTGGGGGCGCCGTGCCTCGCCCGGAGCCTCACCCAGAGCCTTCTGGGGTGGTGGATAGGTGAGGACCTCATTGAGGTAGGGGTTGGGTGGTGGGGAAGGGAGAGTGGGCGGGTAGCTTAGGGAAGCTCGTGAGCCAATCAGCACACAATGCGCCAGAGTGTGGGCGTGGACTGAGGGAAGAAGTGAAAAACACAGCCTGCAACGGTGCCTCAACAGTACCTCCATTTGAAATTTTGCCGGCTCCTGAGCAGGCTGGGGGTCTGGCGGGCTTTTGACATAGATTGTCAAGATTGTTTCAATTATACACTTGCAGTTATTGAGGCTGAGAGAGGTGAAGCACCTTGCCTAAGGTCATACAGCCAGTGTTCGAGCCCAGGTGAGTCATAGCTAGATGACCTCACCAACCCCTCCCACCCCTCTGCATAGGAGATCAGCTAGTTCTGGAGGAGGATTATAATGAGACCTACATTTTAAGTGAGCAAGAAATTCTTGAATTTGCCCGGGAGATTGGTATTGATCCCATCAAGGAAACAGAACTGATGTGGCTGGCATGGGAGGGCATTGTGGCCCCACTGCCTGGGGAGTGGAAACTATGCCAGGACATGGGGGGTGACAAATATTTTTTCAACTTTGCCATCAGGCAGTCTATGTGGGACCATCCACATGACAAACACTATCAGAACTTGGTGATCTGAGAGTGGGCAAAGCTGTCAACTCTGGGGTCATTAAGAAGAAGAAGAAAAAGGAAAAGAAAGACAAGAAGGACAAAAAAGACCCCCAAAAGTCCCCTGGCCCTGGGTTCCTCGTTAGCCCCAGTTCATGTTCCTCTTGGGGCCTGGCTCCTTTAAGAGGTCTTGTTAGAAATACCAAAATTGTTAGAAACTGATCATCAGTGCTGTGAAGAAAAGTCAGCACAGAGACAAAAGATCTCTCAGCAAGGCAATCTTTACTTTCTGCAGAAAGGTTGCTCAATCGCAGATGGACCAATGGTGAAAGCACACCTGAACAAAGGAAAAGCAGACATATTTATCCCTTACACATTTGGGTTGTCCTTACTGCTGTGTCCTGCATCCATTGGCTGGAGCGGAACCTCACACTCTTAAACTGATACCTGATTTGCTAATAGCCTAAAACTTCCTAAATAGGTAAGTGCAGGGACGAACAAAGAAGTTGCTTACGAAAAGTTTAAGGAAGCAATAACATTTCCAAATAAAGAAGGGGCATAGGCTGTGAGCTGGAACGTGCCTGTGAGCATGTCCAACAATTATATAGAATAGGGTTAAACAAAGCGAGGAGGCTTGAAGAAAGTTAGTCTTTAAAAGAAACTATTATTTCTAACACTTATGATTTATTCTTTAACAAGAAGGGAAACTTTGAAGAGGAAACTTTTTACTTTCTACAATTCCCTCCTCTTTATAGTTTCAAACTTGCTTAGCAAGTCTTGACTTAGTTGTTTAGATTAACTCCTGGATGTATGGTACAACATAACACCTAAGAAGAAGGAGTATACTTATTATAGTTGTTAAAGAGGTAAGAATTGAGGTTATGTGTTTTTTTTTTCTTTTTCTTCTTTTTCTGGTTGATGAAATGCCAGGGTAAAAGGGATAGCCAATTGAATTAGAGCATAAGTACTGCTCTAATTATTTGGCAGAGTGTCCAGTGAAGGTCCTCCATAATACAACCACACATCCAATCAGGGATGAATAAGGGCAGACTGATGGGTCAACTCTTGGAAGTGCCTGACTTCACTGCATGCTGTTAAGTCTCCAAGGAACGCGAAAATTTTCCTCTTGTTGGAGACATGAGGTAAAATTGGTCTTGGAAGATGGAGGCTGGATGGCCCTCGGGGGCTGACCCACAGGGTGTTGAACTTCAGGAAATAGCAGAGAAAGAGCTTGGCACAATTTTTTATTCCAGGCAGTGGAATCTTGAAAGAGAGCTACCATGCACTCCATGTCCACTTGATTTGAGGACCATCCTAATGGAAAGGGAACAACCTGGGCCTCTAGCCTACCATGCGCACAAGTGTAATAGTCGCTGTTGTTTAAAGTGTGAATGGAATATTTAATCCATTCTAACCAGGCATTTACATCTTTATACCCTGTTTTAATGGCTATGGTTTGCCTTAGGTCTCCTATTTGTACTACTGAGACCTTGGTTTCGCCATTGGGCATGAGGTGAGGCATAGTTTGATTTTGTAGGTTTGAGAAAGGGGCAGTTGTAGGAGGTGGAGAAAGGAGAACAAAGTGCATCTTAAAGAAGCCTATAGGATCCTTTCCAGTGACCTTTGCTCCTAAACCATAGAAACGCTCTAAAGTGGGGTTAGAGTTGCTAGTGGTAGGAATAGTAATGGATACAGGCACTGGGTTAGGAAAGAAAAGGAAAAGATAGATAGACTAAGCTTTTCTTAGTTTTAATTTGGTAGGGCTTGATCCAGGAACAATGGCCCATGATTCTGATGATAATGGTGCTTGCTTGACTCGGGTGTAATGTGTACATTCCCTTTCCGCTGTGTGAACAGCAGTCTCGGTGGTTAGCAGCACAAGGTAGGGTCCTTCCCGGTCTGGCTTGAGTTTCCCTTCTTTCCACCCTTTGATGAGAACGTGATCCTCTGGCTGGTGCTGGTTTACCGGAAATTTTAGGGGTGGTACCTGTGCTAAAAGACTTTTAGTTCTGAGGGAAAGTGGAAGATAAACCAAGTATATAATTTCTGAGAAACTGATCTTTTGTTTTAAGTGTGGGGACATCAGCAAGAACATACATTGGGGAAACAACAGTCTCTTCAATAAATGGTGCTGGAAAAACTCAATATCTATATGCAGAAGAATGAAACTAAAACCCCTGTCTCCCACTATATGCAAAAATCAAATAAAAATAAATTAAAGACTTAAATACATGACCTCAAACTATGAAACTACTACAAGGAAACATTGGGGAAACTCTCCAGGACATTGGTCTAGGCAAAGATGTATTGAGTAATAACTCAAAAGCACAGGTAACCAAAGCAAACATGGATAAATGAGATTACATCAAGTTAAAAAGCTTCTGCACAGCAAAGGAAACAGTCAACAAACTGAAGAGACAACCCTCAGAATGGGAGAGAATATTTGCAAAGTATCCATTTTACAAAAGATTAATAACCAAAATATATAAGGAGCTCAAACAACTCAACAGAAAAAATATCTAATAATCCCATTAAAAGTGGGCCAAGCATCTGAATAGGCATTTCTCAAAAGAAGACATACAGATGGTAAACAGGCATATGAAAACTTGCTCAACATCATTGATCATCAGAGAAATGCAAATCAAAATACAATGAGATATCATCTCATCCCAGTTAAAATGGCTTTTATCCAAAAGATAGGCAGTAACAAATGCTGTCAAGGGTGCGGAGAAAAGGGAACCCTCATACACTGCTGGTGGGAATGTAAATTAGTACAGCCACTTAGGAGAACAGTTCGGAGCTTCCTCTAAAAACTAAAAATAGAACTACCATAAGATCCAGCAATCCCACTGCTAGGTATATATCCAAAAGAAATTAGTATATTGAAGAGATATATGTACACCCATGTTTATTGCAGAACTCTCCACAATAGCCAAAATTTGGAAGCAGCCTAAGTGTCCATCAACAGATGAATGGATAAAGAAAATGTGCTACATAATGACAATGCAGTACTATAAAAAGGAATAAAAGGCCATAAAAAAATGAGATCCTGTCATTTGCAACAACATGGATGGAACTAGAGGACATTACATTAAGTGAAATAAGCCAAACACAGATAGTCAAACTCCACATGTTATCCCTAATTTGTGGGAGCTAAAAATTAAGACAATTGAATTCACAGAGATAGAAAGTAGAACAATGGTTACCAGAGGTATGAAGGGTAGTGGAGTGGGGGTGGGGGAGTGAGGATGGTTAATGGGGACAAAAATATAGTTAGATGGAATTAATAAGATCTAGTATTTGATAGCACAACAGGGTGCTTACAATCAACAATAATTTACTGTACATTTTAAAATAAACAAAAGAGTATAATTGGAATGTTCGTAACACAAAGAAATGATAAATGCTTGAGGTGAAGAATACCCCATTTACCCTAGTGTGATTATTACACATTGTATGCCTGTATCAAAATACCTCATGTACTACATAAATATATATATCTACTATGTATCCATAAAAATTAAAAATTTTAATTTTAATTTTAAAATAAGAAAAACAAAATCAAAACACAAAACCAAAAAAAATCAAATAGCCCTCAGAGAGATTACTTGTTACTGCTATTCACTTCGGGTGAACTGGTTTATCAGATCACCTGGCTCAGAATATGCATTCAACTATTTGTTGAAATAATTAATGAATCATTTATCTGTCCAGATGAATTTAGGCAGAATTAGAGCACTCAGCACAGAAAATAAATTTCAGCATTGACAAGCAGAGCCGCTAAGGTGTGAATGTGTTTCCTAAAAGTTAGAAACTTGTGTTAGAAACTTAATCCTCAAAGTAGCAGTATTGGGAGGTGGGTTCTAATAAGAGGTGACTGGGTCATGAGGGCAGAGCCCTCATGAACGAATCAATGTCATTATCATGGGAATGGGTTTTTTATTGCAAGAGTGGGTTGTTATAAAGTGAGTCCAGCTCCTGGAGCCTTTCTCTGTCTCATTGGCTCATTTGCCCTTCCACTATGTTAGGATACAGCAAGAAGGTCCTCATCAGATGCCAGTGCCATGCTCCCGGACTACCCAGCCTCCAGAACTAAATTTATTTTCTTTATAAATAACCCAGTCTATGGCACTCTGTTATAGCAACAGAAAACGAACTAAGACAAAGGCTCCCAAAGAAGATGTGAGAGGTATATAGCTAACCTACTTTGTAATTTTGCCTTATCATGGAATTAAAACAAAAATCCTCACGTGAAATGATTCAGTACTTTTCAGATAGAATGTAATTCGTTTGAGTTTAGTTTTTTAAAAAATCAGCAGAAATCAATTTTATGTTCCTTTTGGTAATCATTTAGTATAATACGTACTACTTAATTATAATCATGTAGATATACAGATGAGTATTATAGCTAAGACTTATGACATACACTTCCCTCCCAATAGCTGCTAAGAAGACCGCAGCAGCCTTCATAAGTTGTATCTTCCCCTTTACTGAAGAATCACCAGTCACCTACAGTTGCACAGCAAGCATGGGAAAATAACTGAAATTTTGATGTGCCATTTATCACTTCTTTAAGAACCCTCCTTCAAATTCCTGAATAAAGCTGCTAACTAAGACAAATGAATTTTAAAAGTGAGCCACTTATTTTTATGAATGAATGACAGAGAAAAGAAATAGGATTTGTAAAGTGACTGGAAAGTGATAACTATAGTTAATTAATATTTTTTTCTTCCCAAATTTCAGGTTTGAGACTTAAATACCTCTCTACTAAAAGGGAAATGGAGAAAAAGGTAAAGTAACAGGGCCCAGTTACCCCTTCTAGTCTCTGCTTGAGGTTGGCAGGGCTTTGGAAATTTGGCGGGACTGAATTTCAACGCAAGAATAATCACCAGGTGACAGATTAATAATAAGAAAGAGGGAAGTTGCACAAATGCAAGGCAGTCTAGAAATGAGAAAACACAGCTCTCAGCTGGACATAGTGGCTCACACCTGTAATCCCAACACTTCTGAGAGGCCAAGGTGGGAGAATAGCTAGAGGCCAGGAATTCAAGACCAGCCTGGGCAACATAGCAAGACCCAGTCTCTACAAAAACATTTAAAAATTAGCAGGACCTGGTGGCGTGCACTTGTAGTCCCAGCACCTCAGGAGACTGAGGGAGGGGGATTGCTTGAGCCTAGGATTTGGAGACAACAGTGAGCTATGATTGCACCACTGCACTCCAGCCTGGGCGACAGAGTGAGACCCTGTCTTGGAAAAAACAAAAACAAAAACAGCTTTTAAGTGAGCAATATGGCCAAGCAACTTTTCTTCTTGAGAAGCAATAACTCAATTCCTGACCAATGTCTACCAGATGCTGACTGCCAGGCTGGTTTCGGATCCTTTGTATTCTGTCAGATGAGAACACTTGTTTACCTTCCAGGACTGACCTGAGCATGAGGTGAGGTTTCTCCCTGATTTCCACTAATTTATACACACTCGAAACCATAGATTTTTCTAGCATGGATGGGTTTAAATTCTATTGTCTATTTCTGCTATGTTGTTTTCATGGCAGCCTTCCCATTATAAACCTGGGCACTCAGGGAAGGGGTTGCTTACATCTGGAAGGAGAAGTGTATTAAACTGGACAAGTGAGGAATGAGTCCGTACTGGGCAGAGTGGTGGGGGAAGAAGTGGGGGTGGCCAAGGGGCCGGAGGCAGGGAACAGCTGTGAGTATCCTCCCACAGAGAGATGGACATTTTTAGACTTCCTCTCTTCAGAAAGTCAATTTCTCAGCACTACCAAGGCTCTCCACTACTCGTCCTATAAAACCCAACTGCCACAGCTCACCCTTGGACCTCCTCCACAAACACCCCTTCCCTTTCCACTACAGCCATTTCTCTTTAGTCCCTCAGAAACTCTCTACTTCAGCCAAACCTATGTGCTCACTGGCCCCCAAACATTGTTTGCCTCTTGCTATAGCCAAGTTTTGGTCCGCATTCGACCCAAGTGACTTTCACAGCTTCTCTCTGCCCTTCACTTTCTAAACACAAAGAATAATTCACCCCCTTCAGGAAGCCCAACTCACCTAATCACAACACATACCACTGTCCCTCACTGGGGACTATGAAGGCACCTGCCATATGAAATTGTGTTGTTTACAGACACCCCATACCACTTTGTCTTCTTAGGCAGGACCAGAAACTGTGCACCAAATCTGAGTTTCCGAGGTGTCCATGTGCCTGTCCCTGTGTGTGAAAATACATCTGCCTTCTGCGTATCTATTGCAATACATTCAAGGACAAATAGTGACCACTTTTCAATTAGCCATGACTTCAGAATGCCCACTTCAGGACTTCTGTCCACTGGATGCCACACTCTTCCCCAAGGCTCACAGGGCTGTCTCTTTATCATTCAGGATGATGTTCAAAGAGCACCCCCTTATGAAAGTTTTATCTTGCTTTCCAGCCTAAAGAAATTTCCCAGTCATTTCAACTGATATCACACTGTTTGGTTTTCATTATAACACCCATGATTTCTTATGTACTATTGCATTCTTTCTTTCTTTCTTTCTTTCTTTCTTTCTTTCTTTTTTTTTTTTTTGAGGCAGAGTCTTGCTCCGTCTCCCAGGCTGGAGTGCATTGCTGCTATCTAGGCTCACTGCAACCTCCACCTCCCTGGTTCAAGCAATTATCCTGTCTCAGCCTCCTGAGTAGCTGGGACTACAGGCACATGCCATCACACCTGTCTGATTTTTATATTTTTAGTAGAGACGGGGTTTCACAATATTGGTCAGGCTGGTCTCAAACTCCTGACCTCAGGTGATCCACCCGCCTCGAGCTCCCAAATTTCTGGGATTACAGGCGTGAGCCACCGCACCCAGCCCATTATTTCTTTATTATCTCTGTTTCTGCACTGGAGTGGAAGACTCGTAAGAGAAAGTAGCTGTCTGTCCTGCTTACTACTTGTCCCCGGAATAATGCCTGGTACATATTGCATAATCAATAAGTATCTGTTGGCAAATCAGTGAATTCACATTCTAAGAATGCAGTTGTGATTTTTCTTTAATTATTCCATTCCTCATTTACAAATGAAAGAACTACCTGGTAGCATGGGAAGTTTTCTAATTTACTTTAGGAAGGTTCTACTCTTTTGTCATTGCTGTAATGATGCCAGGGCCGCAGTGTTCTCAGAGCTCTTGACTCAGGCTTTCTTCCACTCACCCTTTGAAACCACTTCCTTGTACAGAGAGTAGCTAATTAATGTACTTCATTGCAAAACCCAGGCAACTTCAAAATGTTTAATAGCCTTGTGGGTTTTACTGGGGAATAAAGGGATATTTAAAAGCTATCACTGAGCATTTTAAAATTCAGTCTCCTCTGTGATCATATGAAGTAGAAATAGTATATTCTCAAATGACAGAAAATGGAACCCTCAAGGGGTTTAAATGCTTGGATCAGGCCCAGTGTGGTGGTTCACACCTGTAATCCCAGCAGTTTGGGAGACTGAGGTGGGAGGATCGCTTGAGGTCAGGAGCTCGAGATCAACCTGGGCAACGTAGTGAGACTCTGTTTGTATGAAAACAGTAATTTTTAAAAATATTTGGCTGTGCACGGCAGCATCCCAGCACTTTGGGAGGCTGAGGTGGGTGGATCACCTGAGGTCAGGAATTCGAGACCAGCCTGTCCAACATGATGAAACTCTGTCTCTACTAAAAATACAAAAATTAGCTAGGTGTGGTCATGGGCATCTGTAATCCCAGCTCCTCAGGAGGCTGAGGCAGGAGAATTGCTTGAACCCAGGAGGCAGAGGTTGCAGTGAGCCGAAATCACGCCATTGCACTCCAGCCTGGGCAACGAGAGTGAAACTTCATCTCAAAAAAAAAAAAAAAAAATTTGGGGAGGCCAAAGCGGGGGGATCATGAGTTCAGGAGATTGAGACCATGCATCCTGGCTAACACGGTGAAACCCCGTCTTTACCAAAAGTACAAAAAATTAGCCGAGTGTGGTGGCGAACGCCTGTAGTCCCAGCTACTCGGGAGGCTGAGGCAGGAGAATGGCGTGAACCCAGGAGGCGGAGCTTGCAGTGAGCCAAGATCACGCCACTGCACTCCAGCCTGGGTGACACAGCGAGACTCTGTCTCAAAAAAAAAAAAAAAAAAGTTTAAAATTAGCCAGGCATTTGGCATGAACCTGTAGTCCTAGTTCTTGGAGGCTAAGGCAGGAGGATCACTTGAGTCCAGGAGTTCGAGGCTGCAGTGAGCTATAATCATGCCACTGCACACTCCAGCCTATGCAACAGAGTGAGACTCTGTCTCAAACAAACAACAAATGTTCAGGTCATATGAGTAGTAAGTGGTCAGAGCTGCATGCAAACCTGGGTCTTTTAATTTCATATCAACCATACATCCTTTCACATCTCCTAACACCAGTTTCTAAGAGGCAACATCGTCTCATGAAAGCAGGCCTAGACCAGAAGTAGGAAAATCTCTCCTCATTCAAAGGTCAGCTTGCCATTTGCCAGCCATGCTATCCTCAGCAGCTTCTCCTTCTGTAAAGTTGGGATAACAAAAAAGTTTCCCTCCTTGCCAACCTCCTCTGGTGACTGGGATAAGCACACAAGATGATGTACATCAAGACACAACACTCCCAGCAAACAATGGCATCCCAGTGGACTCTTGTGGACTGCCTGCCACGTGATGGCTTTCGCTTCAAGTCTACTGCCAAATCTGCTAAAGCGAGGGAGGAGTCGCAGGTGAGAAACACAATGACGTCATGGGTTTGTTAGCTGAGGATGGTGGTAAGCGAAGAAACTTCTTCTGGAAGAATAAAAATGGAAATAGCAACTAATGCTATTCAAATGGCTTGTTGCCATTTGAAGTGAGTATTAGCTTGCCTTGTCTTGGCAAGTCCTAGAGAGATATTTCACTGTGAGCACAGGAGTTAAAGGCGGCATGCTTCAGCTAGCACATTTCAGCTGGCTTAATACAACAAACCCAGAGGAAACCAACCAGCCCCAAAGGGAACTGAGCGCACAGCTCTACATCCCCATGAGGGATAGTTCATACTCACTGTGGCAAGCTGCTGGAGAAGATGCAGGGAATCTGTTCCTTCTCTAGCTGAGGATTCAGATCTGACAGGTCCAATGAACCAGGATCACCCTTTCCTCCTCCCTGATCAAGTTTTTCAGAGAAACTATGAGGGAACAAAAATAAATCCCTAGAATAATCCTTCACAGACTCCTTCTCAAAATTGTAACTCATCTAAAATGAAAACCAATCAGAAAAAAGCTAAAAGTTTTATTCATTTTGGCTGAATTAGAAGAATTTGTGTTATGACCTAGATAAGAGGCTCTTCCATATTTTTTTCTTTTGACTTAAGACACTATTGAAATGAGGCTTTTAAGGCCAGGCGCGGTGGCTTATGCCTGTAATCCCAGCACTTTGGGAGGCCGAGGCTGGTGGATCATGAGATCAGGAGATCGAGACCATCTTGGCTAACATGGTGAAACCCCGTCTCTACTAAAAACATACAAAAAAAAATTAGCCAGGCATGGTGGCGGGCGCCTGTAGTCCCAGCTACTCGGGAGGCTGAGGCAGGAGAATGGCGTGAACCCTGGAGGTGGAGCTTACAATGAGCCAAGATCACACCACTGCACTCCAGCCTGGGCGACAGAGCAAGACTCCGTCTCAAATAAATAAATAAATAAATAAATAAATAAATAAATAAATAAATAAGGCTTTTAATATCTTATCCTAAAAAGCCTTGGACATATCTATAATTTATGTTATGATTGTTGAGAGGTTTCACCTGAAGGGAGCGTGGAGACTATCAGCGCTCTATCGAGCTCTCCTTGAAAATGCTTTCCATTACTAATAGAACTTCTTTTTCTTATTATTTATACAAGACCTTCTTTGATTTCCGGCTTGTGACACTTTGGAATGAAAAACTGGTGACTGCATTAATTAAAAACAAAAATGAGATGGCTTATTTTTTTCTTTCCAGAAAATCCTAGCCAGAGTCCCTGCAAGCAGACCTCAGTGTGAGCCTGCAGTCTGCAGGGCCAAATGTTCAGGTTTCTGTCATTTGATCTAATACAAGCTTAAGCACTGATTACAATCATTTTGTTGGGGGGGGGGGGGTGTGTGTATGTGTGTGTGTGTGTGTGTGTGAGACAGAGAGAGAGAGAGAATGACAGGGTCTCATTCTATTGCCCAGTCTGGAATGCAGTGGTGCCATAATGGCTCACTGCAGCTTTGAACTTCCCGGTAAGCGATCCTCCCACCTCAGCCTCCCAAGCACCTCAGCCTCCCAAGTAACTGGGACTACAGGCTATGCCACTAGGCCTGGCTATTTTTTCTTTCTTTCTTTTATCTTTTTTTTTTTTTGAGAAGGAGTCCCGCTCTGTCACCGGGCCGGAGTGCAGTGGCACCATCTTGGCTCACAGCAGTCTCTGCCTCCCGAGCTCAGCCTCCCGGGTAGCTGGAACTACAGGCACATGCCACCACACCCAGCTAATTTTTGTATTTTTAGTAGAGACGGGGTTTCACCATGTTGGCCAGGATGGTCTCAATCTCCTGACCTCGTGATCCACCCGCCTCAGCCTCCCAAAGTGCTGGCGTTATAGGCATGAGCCACCGTGCCCAGCCGCTGTTTTCTTTTTTAATTTTTTGTAGAGATGAGATCTCACTATGTTGCCCACACTGGTCTCAAACTCCTGGCCCCAAGCGATCCTCCCGCCTCAGTGTCCCGAAGCGCTGGGATTATAGGCATGAGCCACTGCGCCCAGCAGAACCATTATTAATTGGAGAGTAAGATGAAGCCGAGCAACAGAGGCAGGTGGAGGTGGCAGTTTGATCAGCCATCTTAAAATTCAAAGAGGAAAGGAAACTTCACCTGCCTCCTTGACCTCCTACTTCCTTTCCCTCTCCTCCCCTCCCCTACCCCAGTCGAATTGCATGATCAGACCTGAGAAAGAAGAGAGACTTAAAAGAGAACAGGGTGAGGACTTCTGCAGCAGCAAAATGACCAATGAAGAGCTTGTGCCCCACTTTTCACTACATGGAGGAATAGCCCAGGTGCTTGGGGGACAGCTGCAGCTGGATGCAAATCCTGAAACCAGGAGGTCCTGGCCAGGTGCGGTGACTCATGCCTATAATCTCAACACTTTGGGAGGCCAAGGCAAGAGGATCACTTGAGGCCAGGTGTTTGAGAACAGCCTGGTCAACATAGTGAGGCCCCATCTCTACAAAAAGTAGAAAAATTTGCTGGGCATGGTGGCATGCTCTGTAGTCTCAGCTATTCAGGAGGCTAAGGTGGGAGGACAGCTCAAGCCCAGGAGTTCAATGCTGCCATGAGCCACAATGGCATCACTGAACTCTAGCCTGGGCAACACAGCAAGATCCTGTCTCTGCTTAAATAAATAAATAAAATAAAAGTAAGAAGTCCCATCTCCCTCAGAAAACCACCAACCAGTAAATGATAATACCCATACATGGGAGATGAACAGGAGCTTTCAGCTGTATTATCCCACACAAATCCTCCTTCAGTCAGTTCGTTCAGTAGGAGACTTCTGCCGTTGCGAGGATAAGGAAATGGTCAGCTTGTGCAAGAATCCTCTGTATGAGAAAGAAAAGACACAATACCAGAATTTGGATTTTCGGTCTGAGTCAGATCTCTTTCTTAACTCTCTGACACATTTAACTGAGTAACTATCACAAAGCAAAGGAAAATAAAGAAATACTAGACTTGATCTCTATCCTTAAAGAGCTTCCTGATCTGTCTGGGAATTCAGGGCATCATCTGGCTGTGAGTTACAGCTGTAATAGCTCAGTACAATGGCTGGGATGTAATGTAAGGGCAATGAGTTTATGCTTGCATTCTAGGGATAATCAGCTCTCACCTGCTCTCTAGAATGCCCAGCCCAGAGGTGGTCAGCAGTACTTAATCAGAAAGGGCCACACACTGGGTGATACGGCTTGGCTCTGTGTCCCCACTGAAATCTCATCTTGAATGTAATCCCCATGTGTTGGGGGAGGGGCCTGTTGGGAGGTGATTGGATCGTGGGGGCTGATTTCCCCCTTGCTCTTCTTGTGGTAGTGAGTTCTCCTGAAACCTGGTTGTTTGAAATTGTGTGGCACTTTCCCCTTCACTCTCCTGCTCCGCGGTAGTAAGATGTGCTTGCTTCCCCTATTCCTCCCACATGATTGTAAATTTCCTGAGGCCTCCTAGTCATGCTTCCTGTTAAGCCTGAAGAACTGTGAGTCAATTAAACCTCTTTTCTTCATATAAATTACCCAGTCTCAAGTAGTTCTGTATAGCAGTGTGAAAACAGACTAATACACTGGGGCAACAAATGTAAGTTCATCTGTTATCCTTATTGCCATCAAAAATTCATATTTTGCAAGTCAATAGGGCAGCTCCTCAAAAAATTAAAATTAAATTACCACGTGACCCAGTCATTCCACTTCTGGACATTTCCCCAAATGAATTGAAAGCAGGGTCACAAAGAGATATTCAAACATCCATGCTCATAGCAGCTCTATTCACAATTAGCCAAAACATAGAGCAACTCAAGTGTTCATCAAAGGATGAGTGCATAAAAAAAGGTGGTATATACATGTGAAGGAATTCAGCATTAAAAAGGTAGAAAATTATAACATGTGCCACAATGTGAATGAATTTCTTTAATTCAGACAATGAAGATGGTACAGCCTAAACCCTGACTTTTGATCCTGGTATTGTTTTTGGTTAAGCTGTTGTTTTTGATGGTAGACATCAGGTCCATTTTTCTCTTAAAACTATTTTGTATTCACCATAGTAAAATTATGTTTCGAATCCATCTAAAAGCTGCATGAAATTATTTAGATCTGGAGGAAGAAGGGGTCTAGAAAAAGCCTCGTCTCACACCTCTTGGGATGAACCTTGAGGACATTATGCCAAGTAAAGTGGGACAATCACAAAAGGACAAGTATTGTCTGATTCCACTTAATGAAGTAGTGAAAATCATCAACTTTATAGACAGAAAGTAGAATGATGATTGCCAGGGGTTCGGGGGAGGAGAGAATGGGCAGTTACTATTTAATGGGGACAGAGTTTCCATTTTGCAAGATGAAAAGAGTTCTGAAGATAGATGGTGGTGATGGTTGCACAACAATGTGAATGTATTCAATGCTATTAAACTGTATACTTACAACGATTAAGATGGTACATTTTCCAGCCTGGCCAACAGGGCATAACCACATCTCTACTAAAAATGCAAAAATTAGCTGGGCATGGTGGTGTGTGCCTGTAGTCCCAGCTACTCGGGAGGCTGAGGCACGAGAATCACTTGAACCCAGGAGGTGGAGGCTGCAGTGAGCCAAGATTGCACCACTGCACTCCAGCCTGGACAACAGCATAAGACTCTGTCTCAAACAAAACAAAACAAAAAGATGGTAAATTTTATGTTTCATATATTTAACCAGAATTTTTAAAATAACAATAGATACATTTATAAAAAATTGTTTTAATGTTTTGCAAATGAACATATTGAATGTCAAAAATGGGTTTTCATTAGTGAAACAAGTAACTTTCAAGTAGTGTAATTAATATTAGAAAATGACTTTCATTGGTGAATTGAAATGTAGTCAGAGCATGTGGATTCACTAAAATTGTCATTGCTCCCCAGCCTTACATGAACCGGACATAGAAGAGCATTCGGCCAGTGCTGGGTACTCCAAGGACAGCACTCGAGGTCTGATCCCTGGGCAGAGCACAGTGTAGTCAGTGATGTTTGTAGAGATGGGATCTCACCATGTTGCCGAGGCTGATCTGGAACTCCTGGCCTCAAGCAATCCTCTCGCCTCAGCCTCCTGAGCTAGGATCAATCCATTGTTGAAGAGTACATGGATGTTACTTTGCAGACTGTCAACCTGAATTTGTGTTTGCTTGACATTGCCTAATTATTAGTTTCAGTTTCAGCTTACCCACTTTCTGTCAGCAATATGCAGAAGAGACTGTGCCCTTTTTAGTGTATCATATCAGGAAGCAGCTCATGTTGGTTTGTGCCATTACTGGTGCAGTGACTTTCAGCCAGTTGGTTAAGGTGGAGTTGGCCATATTTCTTCACTGCAAAATTACTGATTTTCCTTTTGTAATTAATAAGTGTGTTTGAGAAGATTCTTCAAGATGAGGTATATATCTCATTCTTCATCGAACTATAAAGTTTTTTTTAAGTGAAAGAAAATTTATTAAGAAACTAAAGGAATAAAAGAATGGCTACTCCATAGGCAGAGCAGCGTCACTTTAAGGTTTTGACATCAACTGATTTTTGTCCAAATCAATAATTACTGCAATGATTGAAAAATGATTATTACTAAGTTTATTTTCATTGTCTCAAGGTCTGCTGAACTCTGGATCCAGGCTGTGTCAATAGGGTAGTGTGGTGCCTCCTGTACCTGTCTCGGTCTCCTACAGTCCTTTTTATTTATTTTGTTTTTTATAATAGAGACAGGGTCTTACTATGCTGCCCAGACTGGTTTTGAACTCCTGGGCTCAAGCAATCTTCCTGCCTCAGCCTCCCAAAGTGCTGAGATTACAAGCGTGAGCCACCACACCCGGCCAAGTCCTTTACCATTTTCAGAAGGCTTACCTTGCACTTTCAGCAGAAGGATAGACTCCAGGAAGACTGTGAGAGAGATTTAGGGCCCAAGTTGATAATATCAAATACACTGAACTTGACTGTGTTCACCATGTTCTGGCTCTAGAGAAATGAGAGTGCTAGTGAGGTTGGTGCCATTTTGTGTATCTTCTGTACCTTGAAGTCCCTCAGAAATCTTGCCCCTGGTCTTCTTGTTCTAAGGACATAACAGGTTCCCTTTTCTCTGGAGATGAAATCTAGATCTTCAATTTTTGGAACCAAATTTGGACTCTTGACTCTGGAGCACCAATTTCTTCAGCAAGTTGTTCTCTGGAATCAATCCCAGGGTATGGATTTTTCATAAATGCCTTGATGAGAGTGTGTAATTGAGAGGCGCTGTAGGTGGTATGACACCGTCTGGCTTCTCTACTTTGAAATTCCACCCCAGGTTGATCTTGCCCATGGCTCTGGCTTGAATCTAAAGTCTCAGGTTCTGGTCTTTTCTGGAATCTGTGCCTAGCTCTTTGATTCTGAAACCAAATCTGGATTCTGTACTTTTCTGTATTGATTTCTAAAGCAAGTTTTTGTTTGGTAGCATAATCTGGGTAAGGTTTTTGATTGAAGGTGTTGATAAGGATTTTCAATTGATCTTCTGTGAATTTGGTGTGATTGCTCCTGCGATTTGTGGCTACCATCTTGTGTGAAGAGGTGTCTTTGGCCATGCTGGAAGAGAGTTCTGGAGGCTGAGCTACTGTCTGGGAGACCGCTTACAGCTCATTTTTAAAAGGAAAGATTGCATATAATACAACATAATTCACAAATCTAAAGCATATGATTTTCTGGGTTTTGACAAATGAAAACACCTGTGCAACTTCAACCTTAGCAGGATATGGATGAGAGTTTCTACCCAAAAGCACCAGTATTCTAACAAACAGCTTTGGATTTTTTGAATTGTTCAGTGCCTATGAGGATTCCTTACTCCAAATTTATGACAAATATATTCAGAAGGCATAGTCTATAATTAGTGTTTGGGTAAGTATTTTCATCGATTAATTATTTGCTGTGAATTTAAGTATGCTGATTTTTATGTAGTTGTCTTCTGAGAAACATTGTGCCATTTTTCATGTAGAAACCACTTGTAGGATAAACAGAGATTATGAATGCACAGAGTTGGTTGTGATGGGCACGTCTACCTGTGGCTGCCATTTAAGGGGAAGGTGGAATCCGACTCTGGAGCATCGGCAGCCTGAGCTGGTGCTGGGCTCACACTGACCCTGGGAGTGCTCTATGCGTGCTTCACCTTATGAGGGGTGCAGCAGGAACAAAAATAGAAAAGTGTGCTCTACTTTCACATGTTACCAAAGGACAGAGGATACCACCAAGGAATTAGAAAACTGTTAAGTGAGGATTTATTCTTCTTAATAGCCTTTCAAAGAAGGAATTTGAAAACAAGATTCTACTCATCCCACACCAAAATGTAAACAGATATATTATTTTTTATATTCCCAGGATAATTTTGGTTTTACTTAAGCATCACTATCATGAGCAAAAGAACAAAGCTGGAGGCATTGCACTATCTGATTTCAAACTTTACCACAAAGCTATAGCAAATAAGACAATGTGGTACTGACCAAAAATGGACACACTGACAAACGGAACAGACTAGAAAGCCCAGAAATGAACTCACTCATGCACAGTAAATTAATTTTGACAAATGTGCCAAGAATACACAGTGGGAAAACATAGTATCTTCAATAAATGGTGCTGGAAAAACTAGATATTCACATGCAGAAGAATGAATCAAACCCTTATCTCACACATATATGAAAATAAACTCAAAATGGATTATAGTCTTAAATGTAAGACTGGAAACTGTAAAACTACTTGAAGAAAACACATGGGGAAAACTACATGACATTGATCTGGGCAATAATTTTTTGTATTAAACCCCAAAGCACTGGCAAGAAAAGATGAATGGCATTATCTCAAACTAAAAAGCTTCTGCACAACAAAGGAAACAAGTATCAGTATGAAGAGACAACCTACGGATTGAGAAAAAATATTTGCAAGTCATACATTTGATAGTGGGTTAATATCCAAAATACATAAGGAACTCAAACAACCCAATAGCAAAAAAATTTAAAAGTCAATTAAAAATTTGGTAAGGGACCTGAATAGACCTTTATCACGAGAATACCTACAAATGACCAATGAATATATGAAAAAAATGCTTAACACTGCGAATCATTAGGAAAATGCAAATTAAACCCACAATGAGATACAATCTTACACCTGTCAGAATGGCTATGATCAAAAAGACAAATGATAACAAGTGTTGGTGAGGAAGTACAGAAAAAGGAATCCCTGTATACTGCTGGTGGGAATGTAAATTAGTACAGACATTATGGAAAACCATATGGCAGTTCCTCAAAAAACTGAAAATAGATTTACCATATGATCTAGCAATCCCTCTTTTGGTTATTTACCCAAAATATTTGAAATCAGTTTGTTGACAAGATGTCTGCCCTCTCATATTCATTGCAGAACTGTTCACAATAGCCAAGTTATGAAATCAGCCTAAGTGTTAATCATCAGATGAGTGAATGAAGAAATGTGGTATACATACACAATGGAATACCATTCAGTCTTCGAAAAGAAGAATATTCTGTCATTTGCAGCAACATAGATGGAAATGTAGAACATTATGCTAAGTGAAATAAGCCAGGCACAGAAAGACAAATACCACATGATCTCACTTACATGTGGAATCTAAAAAAGTCAAACTGATAGAAGCACAAATTAGAATGGTGGTTACAGAGTCTGCCAGTGGTGGAGACAGAAATGGAGAGATGATGGCCAAAGGTTACAAAATTTCAGTTAGATAGGAGGAATAAGATTTTTTTAAGATCTACTGCACAGCATGGTGAATTTAGTTAAAAATGGTGTATTGTACATTTCAAAATTGCTAATACATTTCAAATGTTCTCATCACAAAATAAATAAGTATTTGAGTTGATGGGTATATGTTAATTAGCTTGATTTAATTATTCCACATTGTATTTTAAATCATAACATCCCTTTTACCTCATGTATATACAAATATAAATTGTCAATTTATAATTTTTAAAATATATGTTTCCAAATGAAGAAAAACTAAGATATTTTGTTGCCATCAGACCTACTCTTCCTCTACTCTTGCTAAAGAAATTTCTTCAGACAGAAGGAAATGATACCAGAAAGGAACTTGAAAAATCATGAGTGAAAAAAGAACAATAAAAAGGGTAAAAATATGCAACTCAAATGATGTAACATTTCTGAGACTAGGATTTAACAGGCATCACAATGTCTGCTTTCAGCCTCTTAGAACATTGAGACCTCTATGTTGTGAAGAAGTCCAGCCTAGCTTACTAGAGGAGGAGAGGCATGTCAGATAATAGCTAGTACCAACTTCCAGAATGTAAATAGGGTTGTTTGGGGCCTTTTAGTTTCAGTCAAGCTGTAAGATATCTGTAATTGTATGAATAATCTCATGTAAGACCAGTTGGAAAACCACCCAGATGGCCAGTCTACAGAACTGTTTGTTTTTTCAAAAAATTCTTAAGAAAATAAAGATGAGCAACAGATTTTGAGAAAATATTTCCAAAACACATATCTAATAAAGGACTTGTACCAAGAATATGGGAAGGACTCTTACAATTCAATAAGAAGAAAACAATCACCCCAAATAAATAAATGGAAATTATCAATACTTCATTGAAGAAGGTATATAAAAGGCCAATGAGTATAAAGAAGATGGCCACAAATTGTTAGTCACCATGGAAATGGATTTCTACTTAGAAATTAAATGAAATCAACTACTGATGTTTGCAAAAAGGTATAGGCATCTCCAAAACATGCAGAATCAAAGAAGCTAGACACAGAGAGTACATATTGCATGATTTGGATTATATGAAGTTTTAAAATAGATGAAACTATTATATGATAGTGGAAACAAGAACCGTGTTTTTCTCTTGGGGCAAAAGGCAGTAATTGAGGAAAGAAAGAAGAGAGCTTTTGGAGTTTTAGAAATGTTCTATATCTTAATTAAAGTAGTGGCTACACATATGTATACATTTTTCAAATTAATCAAACTTTAAACTTATAAACTATGCTTTTTGTTAAATATAAATTATGCCCCAAGAAAGATAAATAGAAAAAATAAATGCTAAATACAAGCTGACATTTTCATACAAATTATAAAGATACATAGTTTTAATCTCAAGACATAAAAGTCCTTACAAAAAATAAAAAATAAAAAATTATGTGTTCTTCAGAAACATAATCTTACAAAACAAAGTGTTACAGTCATCTGAGTTGTGAGTGTATTTATGTGAAAAATTTTTCTAACTGTTGAGAAATTCTTAACTTCAATGGGAAGAACAGTACAGAGATAGTTATGAGCTGACAACAAAAATATTCTCCAACTCTTTATTGTTCAAATAACCCATTTCTTGTTTGATAACTTTAAGGAAACTTTTAGAAAAATATTGGAGTTTTTTCAGAGGCTAACCTTTATACTGATAATGAATTGTGGTCTATTTTCAAGAAAACTGATTGTGCCTTCATATTCTTTATTTCCATGATGTTTAGAAAGAAATCCCAATGCAGGAGCACATGAAAAATTTCAGTGTTGTCATGAATACATTCCATTTGCTGAAAATTTCTCTAAAGTAAAATAAGAATTTTTCTTGTAATAAAATTTTAATCCTATTCAATTACAAATTGTAATGTAGCATATATTTTCATCACGAGGCATAATAATTTAGGTCATTATAATATATTAATAAAATCCATTCCTAGCTAAATACAAATTTATATGATGTTAAAAACTGGTAAGAAGCCAGGCAAGGAGTCTCAGTGGGTTATCGAAGTGATACACGGAGAACAGGATGATACCATAGTTGTGAAGTCTGGTTTTAAAAGTGTGTTTGTACAGAGTCACTATAGTCAATAATAATTTAATTTTACATTTAAAATAACTAAAAGAGTATAAATGAATGATTTGTAACACAAAGGATAAGTGCTTGAGGTAATGGATATTCCATTTCTTTTGGGGGGATTATTACACATTGTATGCCTGTATCAAAATATTTCATGTATCCCATAAGTATTTACAGCTACTGCATACCCATAGAAATTAAAAATTAAAAAAAAAAAAGTGTCTGTGAAGTGCACCAAGCTCTCCTGAAGGAGGGCAAGCCAGGAACAAAGATAAGTGGATTTTACCAGAAAGATGCTACTGGGGATAAGTGCCGAAGTGTTATCAGCAGACTGTGGAGATTAAAATCCAGGCCAAGAGAGAGAGCAGACATAGAATGGAGGTTTTGGCATTGCCAGCCCGTCACACCCAGCCTACCCATATACCCTCTGCCTACCCTCTCCACCCCACCACCACTTGATGCTGGTGACATGTTGTCTTCCAAGCGTGGTAGGAAACCAGTTCAATAGGTCTTTACAATTTGACAAGCAACCCACACCTAGGATGCACTGTTTTTGCTCATTATGCCACTGCCAGCCAATAACTAATTTCCTACTCGCAGTGGTTCTCAAATTTGGCATGCATCACTACCACTTGGAAGGTTTGTGAAATCACAGATTGCTGGGCCCTATCCCAGGAGTTTCTAATTCCGTATGCAGGGTCCAAGAATTTGCATTTATAACAAGGTGCTGTATTGCTACTGGTCCAGGGACCACAGTTTGAGAACCAATGTCATATTTCATTCTTCTGACACTCATTTTAATTCTCTTTCGCTAAGTGTAAATTAGTTTTTCCAGAACATTAACAGTAATGGAAATGAAGCTGAGGAACTAATGAGCTGTTTTACATACAAGAACAAGGCAGAGTATAAGCAAATCTGTATCACAGGTCGTATCAGTCTTAAATGAGGTGCTTATTATAATCATGCTGCTTGTAGGGGATAGAAAGACTGGAGACATGAGAGAAGAAAGGGAAAGTTTATTTTTGCCTACTTTGCACCAGCTGGCTCTGAGAGCCATGAGCAGAAGTGGCTTCAGTGCTAGTTAGTGGTAATTGTGATACAACATTTTCAGAGATGGGGATAGAGTTCTCTAGGGTTGCCTAAAACCCCTGTCATCCATTAACGCCACAAGTAAAGAGCTGCCACAGAATTTCTCTGCCCATTTGGGCTTAAGCTAGAAAGTGGTAAGTTCATTTCCTGGCCTACTGGTCACTCCAATGGGGATAAATGAACAGATAATTAATTCTTCAGAGAGTATATTTTCTTCCATTGTTTAGTTCAACTTGAAAATGTTTTCAATGAAACTAACATGCCTGTGGGAAATTATAATAGCTTGCTTTAATTATATTACTAATGTGCTAAGTAATTAGTGTAGAAAAGTAGTTATCAGGCATTTCCTATTATGAAATGCCTTGGTGAGTTGAATCTTTGAACTCAGGGCAGGGCTAGGCAAGGGAATTACAATATAAAATGTCACTTAACAGTATAGTGACATAGTATTGATTTGGGAAGAAAGAAAATGAGGTGAGAACATAAGATGTTAAAAAACTGGAGGACAATATTAGGTGTAGGTGATGCGTGACAATAGAGGAATAAATAACTTGTAGGAACCAGTTTTAGATAGGATGGAGAAAACACATTCCACACTGTCTCTACCACTGAATGCAGCTATGAAATAGAATATATATTGAGCAGCTATTATCATACTCTAAAAAATTAGTAGTAGCAGGATTGGAAAGAAGATCAGAATCCAAAGCCCCACCAAATCAGTGGCGAGTTTACCATTTTTCAGTCTTCTTGTCCTCTTGTGTGTTGCTCCAGGACATAGGTACAGTCACAAAAGTAAGCAACAGAGAAGAGTAACTAAGGCTCTATGTTTCTGGCTACAGAACCTAAAACAAGAGCCTCAAGGAAAAAAGATGTACTGAGGAGACTGTAATGATGAAGAACCTTAAGAAAGAAACTCCATTATGTTAAATAATCCCAAAGTTTACTCCAAAACTACACATGATTGGATCTGGCACTAATCAGTATAACAAAGACATTGAAAATTGAACTAACAGAAAGATTTCTGGCCAGAACCCACAACACAACGGGATAATACACAAATGGGACAGATCTGAATAGCTCTTTAAAAGTTTTGAAGACTGAGCTGATGGGACACCATTTCAGGTGGGATAAAACTTTTGGCCCAAATTTAACCAGGTCAATTTCTTCCTAAAATAAATATATCAACATTCTCCAAATGATTTTGCTTCAAGCCTCAAAACATGATACCTCAGTCCAAAACTACTCAGCAAATGGACACAACAGATACAAACACTGAGATGGCACAGATGTTGGAATTATCTGACACATACTTGAAATCAGCTATTTAAAAGTGTTCTAACAAGCAATTGCAGACACGCTAAAATTTAAAGAAAAATGGTCTCAGCAATGATATGAAAAGAAAAACAAATGAAAATATAGAACTAAAAAATACAATAACTGAAATATAAAACTCATTGAAAGAGCTCAAAAGCATAATTGAGATGACAGATTAAGTGGTAAGTGAAACTGAAAATAGATCAGTAGAAATTATCCAATTTGGAAATCAGAAAAAAAAAGCATTTAAAGCAAATGAACAGAGCCTCAGACCTGGGGGAAAATAATAAAGGTATAACATTCTTGTCATCAGAGTCTCAGGACAGCAGAAAACAGTGCTAAAAAGTACATTTCAAGAGATAATGGCTGTAAAATTCCCAAGTTTGGGAAACTACGTAAACCTACAGATTCAGGAAGATGAGTGAATCTCAAATGGGATAAACTCAAAGAAATTTCATGCTTAGACCAATCATAATCAAATTACTGTAAACAAGAGGACAAAGAAAAAATAATTGAAATCAACCAGAAAATAGCCACATCACCTATAAGGAAAGAACAATTTGTGTTTTTTGTTTTTTTCAACTTCTAGTTTCTGGGATTACATGTGCAGGTTTATTACATGGGTAAATTGTGTGTCAGCGAGATTGGCTGTATGAATGATCCCATCACCCAAATAATGAGCATAGTACCCAATACGTAGTTCTTCAACCCTCACCCCCTCCCATCCTGCCTACTCTAGTAGTTCCCAGTGTCTGTTGTTCCCATCTTTATGTCCATGTATACTCATTTTTTAGCTTCCCTTATAAGTGAGAACATGTGGTAGTTGGTTTTCTGTTCCTGCATCAATTCACTTAGAATAATGGCCTCCTGTAGATTTCTAACCAGAAACTACAAAAGGAAATAGCATAATATTTTTCAATTACTGAAAGAAAAAGACTTTTGGGGCCAGGCATGGTGGTTCACATCTGTAATCTCAGAGCCTTGGGAGGCTGAGGCAGGAGGACCACATGAGCCCAGGAGTTTGAGACTAGCCTGAGCAACATAGTGAGACTCTGTCTCTACAAAAAAATTTAAAAATTAGCCAAATGTGGTGGCATATGCCTGTAGTCCCAGCTACTCAGGAGACCGAGGTGGAAGAATCACTGGAGCCCGAGAGGCCGAGGCTGCAGTTAAATCCTGCAGCTAAAATCCTAAAAGTATATACACGTTTGTGCCACTGCACTCCAGCCTGGCTGATAGAGTGAGACCCTGTCTCGAAACAAAAACAAGCAAACAAACAAACAAAAAGAAAAAGAAAATAACTGTCAACTTGAATTTTTTTTTTTTTTTTTGAGATGGAGTCTCACTCTGTCACCCAGGCTGGAGTGCAGTGGTGCGATGTCAACTCATTGCAAGCTCTGCCTCCTGGGTTCATGCCATTCTCCTCCCTCAGCCTCCTGAGCAGCTGGGACTACAGGGGCCTGCCACCTTGCTCGGCTAACTTTTTCTTTTGTATTTTTAGTAGAGGCAGGGTTTCACTGTGCCAGCCAGGATGGTCTCGATCTCCTGACCTCGTGAGCTGCCTGCCTCAGCCTCCCAAAGTGCTGGGATTATAGGCGTGAGCCACCATGCCCAACCGTCAACTTGAAATTTTACAGTTATCAAAACAACCTTTAAAAATTGAAGGTGAAATGACAGAGTTACTGATGAAGGAAAACTAAGAATATTTTGCTAGCAGATGTGCTGTAAAGGAATTGCTAAAGGAAGTTCTTCAGACAGAAAGAAAATGATACCAAAAGAAAATGGTACAACAGGGATAATAAGAGAGAAATAGAAAATATCTTGGTAAATATAATAGGCTATTCTTATCCTCTTGAATTCTTTAAAATACATTTGATAGTTAAAAGAAAAATAATAACATTAAATAAATGTTTCAATGTATATAAATGTAACCTAAAAGACAGCTATAACATAAAGTGGGGAGGGTAAAGTGACACATATGGTTGTGGGTTTTCTACATTCCACTTAAGTGATAAAACGTTGATTCTAATTAACCTGTGAAAAGTAAAATATGTTCATTATAATTTTCAAAGTAACACTAAACAAATCTATTCCAAGAGATATAGCAAAAGCATGCTTGGTAAATTAAAAGATAATACAAAAAAATCAAAATAATCCAAGAAGGCAGAAAATGGGGAAAAATAAAAAAGCAAAACGGGGGAAATCAAACAAATAATAATATGGCATAGCTAAATCCAAACATATCAATAATTAAGTTAAATAGAAATGGCCTAAAGTCACAAGTTAAAAGACAGAGATTGCCAGGACAAATCCTACATGATTCTATTTTATGAGGCATCTAAAGTAGTCAAACTCTAGGAAACAGAAAGTATAATAAATAGTCTTTACTGGAGGCTGGAAGGAAATGGAAAAGGGGAGTTGTTGTTCGATGAGTATAGAATTCCAGTTTTGCAAGATGAATAAGTTCTAAAGATTTGTTGAACAACAATGTGCATATAGTTAACATTAGTATATTATAGACTTAAAATGGTTAAGATGACAAATTTTATATTTGCAAATAAATATATGGCAAAAATTTATATTATGTGTTTTAACTTAATAAAAAAGATAGATTTTCAGATTCATTAAACAAATAAACATGATTGCACTATATACAGTTTACAAGAAATAAATTTCAAATATGCTTGTATAGATAGGTTACAAGTAAGGAATGAAAAATGAGATAGTATGCAAATACTAAATTGTACTTTGGTGAATATACTAGTATCAGACAAAGTACACTTCAGAGCAAAAAAAAAATTACCAAGGATAAAGAAGAACATTACATAATAAAATTGTCAATTCGTCAGGAAGATGCAAAAATCCTAAAAGTACATACACATATGCCTAACTAAAGAGCTCCAAAATACTTGGAACAAAAAAAGGGCAGAATTGAAAGGAGAAATAGAGAAATTCACACATATAATTGGAGACTTCAACACTCCTATGTTAGTAATGGGTTTAACTAAGAAAAAGAAAAAAGCAAGTATACAAAAGAACTGAATGACACCATAAACTAAATAGATACAAACAACATTTACAGAATGCTTTGCAAGACCACAGCAGAATATACTGTCAGGCCTCTGAGCCCAAGCTAAGCCATCATATCCCCTGTGACCTGCATGTACACATCTAGATGGCCAGTTCCTGCCTTAACTGATGACATTCCACCACAAAAGAAGAGAAAATGGCCGGTCCTTGCCTTAACTGATGACATTGTCTTGTGAAATTCCTTTTCCTGGCTCATCCTCACTCAAAGCTCCCCTACTGAGCACCTTGTGACCCCCACTCCTGCCCACCAGAGAACAACCCCCCTTTGACTGTAATTTTCCTTTACCTACCCAAATCTTATAAAATGGCCCCACCCCATCTCCCTTCACTGACTTTCTTTTCGGACTCAGCCCGCCTGCACCCAGGTGAAATAAACAGCCTTGTTGCTCACACAAAGCCTGTTTGGTGGTCTCTTCACATGGACACGAGTGAAATTTGGTGCCATGACTCGGATTGGGGGACCTCACTTGGGAGATCAATCCCCTGTCCTCCTGCTCTTTGCTCCATGAGAAAGATCCACCTACGACCTCAAGTCTCAGACTGAACAGCCCAAGAAACATCTCACCAATTTCAAATCCGGTAAGTGGCCTCTTTTTACTCTCCTCTCCAACCTCCCTCACTATCCCTCAACCTCTTTCTCCTTTCAGTCTTGGTGCCACACTTCAATGTCTCCCTTCTCTTAATTTCAATTCCTTTCATTTTCTGGTAGAGACAAAGGAGACACGTTTCATCCATGGACCCAAAACTCTGGTGCCAGTCACAGACTAAGGAAGGCAGCCTTCCCTTGCTGTTTAATCATTGCAGGGACGCCTCTGTGATTATTCACCCAGGTTTCAGAGGTGTCAGACCACACGAGGATGCCTGCCTTGGTCCTTCACCCTTAGTGGCAAGTCCTGCCTTTCTGGGGGAGGGGCAAGAACCCCAACCCTTCTCTCCATGTCTCTACCCCTTCTGTGCTTTTCTGGGGGAGGGGCAAGAACTCCTTAACCCCTTCTCCTTCACCCTTAGTTGCAGGTCCTGCTTTTCTGGGGAGGGGCAAGAACCCCTCAACCCCTTCTCCTTCACCCTTAGTGGCCACTCCTGCTTTTCTGGGGGAGGGGCAGGACCCTGACCTCTTATCTCTGGGCCCCGATCCCTTATTTCCACGCCCCGACCTCTTATCTCTGTGCCCCAACCCCTTATTTCCATGCCCCAACCCCTTCTCTGCTTTTCTGGAGGGCAAGAACCCCCCACCCCTTCTCCGTGTCTCTACTCTCTTTTCTCTGGGCTTGCCTCCTTCACTGTGGGCAAGCTTCCACCTTCCATTTCTCCTTCTTCTCCCTTAGCCTGTGTCCTTAAGAACTTAAAACCTCTTCAATTCACACCTGACCTAAAATCTAAGTGTCTTATTTTCTTCTGCAATGCCGCTTGACCCCAATACAAACCCGACAGTAGTTCCAAATAGCCGGAAAATGGCACTTTCAATTTTTCCATCCTACAAGATCTAAATAATTCTTGTAAAATGGGCAAATGGTCTGTGGTGCCTGACGTCCAGGCATTCTTTTACACATCGGTCCCTCCCTAGTCTCTGTGCCCAATGCAACTCATCCCAAATCTTCCTTCTTTCCTTCCGACCTGTCCCCTCAGTCCCAACCCCAAGTGTTGCTGAGTATTTCTAATCTTCCTTTTCTACAGACCCATCTGACCTCTCCCATCCTCGCCAGGCTGAGCTAGGTCCTAATTCTTCCTCAGCCTCCGCTCCTCCACCCTATAATCCTTTTATCACCTCACCTCCTCACACCCCATCCCGCTTACAGTTTCATTCCTTGACTGGCCCTCCCCCACCTGCCCAGCAATTTACTCTTAAAAAGGTGGCTGGAGCTAAAGGCATAGTCAAGGTTAATGATCCTTTTTCTTATCCCAAATCAGATAGCATTTAGGCTCTTTTTCATCAAATATAAAAATCCAGCCCAGTTCATGGCTCGTTTGGCAGCAACCCTGAGATGCTTTGCAGCCCTAGAACCTAAAAAGTCAAAAGGCCATCTTATTCTCAATATACATTTTATTACCCAATCTGCTCCTGACATTAAATAAAACTCCAAAAATTAAATTCCAGCCCTCAGACCCCACAACAGGACTTAATTAACTTCGCCTTCAAGGTGTACAATAATAGAGTAGAGGCAGCCAAGTAGCAACATATTTCTGAGTTGCAATTCCTTGCCTCCACTGTGAGACAAACCCAGCCACATCTCCAGCACACAAGAACTTCCAAACGCCTAAACCGCAGTGGTCAGGCATTCCTCCAGAACCGCCTCCCCCAGGAGATTGCTACCAGTGCCAGAAATCTGGCCACCAGGCCAAGGAATACCCGCAGCTTGGGATTCCTTCTAAGCCATGTCCCATCTCTGCGGGACCCCACTGGAAACTGGACTGTTCAACTCACCTGGCAGCCACTCCCAGAGCCCCTGGAACTTCTTTTCAAAGGCCTGTTTCCCTTGCCGCTCAATGCCAATATCCCATCCCACAGCATGCTTTAAAAGGATTAAAGCCTGTTATCACTCACCTATTACAGCATGGCCTTTTAAAGCCTATAAACTCTCCTTACAATTCACCCATTTTACCTGTCCTAATACCAGACAAGACTTACAGGTTAGTTCAGGATCTGTGCCTTATCAACGAAATTGTTTTGCCTATCCACCCCATGGTGCCAAACCCACATACTCTCCTATCCTCAATACCTCCCTCTACAACCCATTATTCTGTTCTGGATCTCAAACATGCTTTCTTTACTATTCCTTTGCACCCTTCCTCCCAGCCTCTCTTCACTTTCACTTGGACTGACCTGACACCCATTAGGCTAAGCAAATTACCTGGGATGTACTGCCACAAGCCTTCACAGACAGCCCCCTTTACTTCAGTCAAGCCCAAATTTCATCCTCATCTGTTACCTATCTTGGCATAATTCTCATAACAACACACATGCTCTCCCTGCTGATCATGTCCAACTAATCTCCCAAACCTCAATCCCTTACAAAACAACAACTGCTTTCCTTCCTAGGCATGGTTAGTGTGGTCAGAATTCTTACACAAGAGCCAGGACTGCACCCTGTAGCCTTTCTGTCCAAACAACTTGACCTTACTGTTTTAACCTAGCCCTCATGTCTGTGTGCAGTGGCTGCTGCTGCTTTAATACTTTTAAAGGCCCTAAAAATCACAAACTATGCTCAACTCAGTCTCTACATTTCTTATAACTTCCAAAATCTATTTTCTTCCTCGTACCTGATCATATAATTTCTGCTCCCTGGCTCCTTCAGCTATACTCACTCTTTGTTGAGTCTCCCACAATTACCATTGTTCTTGGCACGAACTTCAATCTAGCCTCCCACATTATTCTGGATACCACACCTGACCCTCATGACTGCATCTCTCTGATCCACCTGACGTTCACCCCATTTCTCCACATTTCCTTCTTCCCTGTTTCTCACCCTGATCACACTTGGTTTATTGATGGCAGTTCCACCAGGCCTAATTGCCACACACCAGCAAAGGCAGGCTATGCTGTAGGACAAGCCACTAGCCCCTCTTAGAACCTCTCATTTCCTTTCCATCGTGGAAATCTATCCTCAAGGAAATAACTTCTCAGTGTTCCATCTGTTATTCTACTACTCCTCAGGGATTATTCAGGCCCCCTCCCTTCCCTACACATCAAGCTCAGAGATTTGCCCCTGCCCAGGACTGGCAAATTGGCTTTACTCAACATGCCCTGAGTCAGAAAACAAAAAATACCTCTTAGTCTAAGTAGACACTTTCACTGGATAAGTAGAGGCCTTTCCTACAGGGTCTGAGAAGGCCACCACAGTCATTTCTTCCCTTCTGTCAGACATAATTCCTCAGTTTAGCCTTCCCACCTCTATACAGTCTGATAACAGACCAGCCTTTATTAGGCAAATCAGCCAAGCATTTTTTTAGGCTCTTGGTATTCAGTGAAACCTTTATATCCCTTACAGTCCTCACTCTTCAGGAAAGGTAGAACAGACTAATGGTCTTTTAAAAACACACCTCACCAAGCTCAGCCACCAACTTAAAAAGGACTGGACAATGCTTTTACCATTTTCCCTTCTCAGAATTCAGGCCTGTCCTCAGAATGCTACAGTGTACAGCCCATTTGAGCTCCTGTATGGGCGCTCCTTTTTATTAAGCCCCAGTCTCATTCCAGACACCAGACCAACTTGTACTGTGCCCCAAAAAACTTTTCATCCCTACTATCTTCTCTCTAGTCATACTCCTGTTCACTGTTCTCAGCTACTCATACGTGTCCTGCTCTTGTTTACACTGCCAGTTTACACTGTTTCTCCAAGCCATCACAGCTGATATCTCCTGGTGCTATCCCCAAACTGCCACTCTAAACTCTTAAAGTAAATAAATAATCTTTGCTGGCAGGACTATGCTGAATCTCCTTAGGCACTCTCTAATTAGATGTCCTGGGTCCTCCCAATGCTTAGACCTTTAATTCCTGTTTTTCTCCTTCTCTTATTCCATTTAGTTTTTCAATTCATACAAAACCGTATCCAGGCCATCATCAATAATTCTAAATGACAAATGTTTCTTCTAACAGTCTCACAATATCACCCCTTACCACAAAATCTTCCTTCAGCTTAATCTCTCCCACTCTAGGTTCCCACACCACCCCTAATCCTGCTAGAAGCAGCCCTGAGAAACATCGCCCATTATCTCTCCATACCACCCCCAAAAAATTTTCGCTGTCCCAACACTTTACCACTATTTCATTTTATTTTTCTTATTAATATAAGAAGACAGGAATGTCAGGCCTCTGAACCCAAGCTAAGCCATCCTATCCCCTGTGACCTTCATGTACACATCCAGCTGGCCAGTTCCTGCCTTAACTGATGACATTCCACCACAAAAGAAATGAAAATGGCCTGTTCCTGCCTTAACTGATGACATTATCTTGTGAAATTCCTTCTCCTGGCTCATCCTGGCTCAAAAGCTCCCCTACTGAGCACCTTGTGACCCCCCACTCCTGCCCACCAGAGAACAACCCCCATTTTTCCTTTACCTACCCAAATCCTATAAAACGGCCCCATGCCTATCTCCCTTCACTGACTCTCTTTTCGGACTCAGCCCACCTGCACCCAGGTGAAATAAACAGCCTTGTTGCTCACACAAAGCCTGTTTGGTGGTCTCTTCACACAGACGCAAGTGAAATATACATTATTTTCAAGTACACATAGAATATTTACCAAGGTAGATATGACACAGTTGTTGGCATTATCAGACAGATGATTTAAAATAACTATCACTAATATGTTAAAGCCTGTAATAGAAAAGTAAATAACATACATGCAAGGTGAGTAATGCTCTTAGAACATTTATTAGGAAATGCTCTAAGAGAAAGTTTTTTTTTTTAAGTTAGGAATAAAAAAGCCACTATAAAAAAAATAAATAAATAATGCCTCTGATGGGCTCATCAGCAGAGTTGGTACAAGTGAGAAATCAGTGAGCTTGAAGATAGGTCAGTAAAAACTTCCTCAACTAAAATGCACAGAGAAAAATATAATTTAAAAATGAGAAAAGGTTAGAAGATCCTAACATGGAATGCAGAATGTAATAAAAGTATTAAAAAAAAAACCTCACTGGGCTAAAAAGTTGCTGATTTAAGTAACTTTGCTATGAATGGAGCCTGTAAGCCTAAAGGCTAAAGAAATTGTACATAAGCACTGTATTCTAATTGATAGTTATTTCTCACAGGGGTATGTTTTAACAATTCTGATGCCACGATACATGTATACAGGGATTGAAATTTGCATAAATAATTGACAGATGGGAGCTAGGTTTCACACTGTTGGAGCTGGGGATTACTGGTAATAATGGGAAGGAGGCTAGAATGATCCATGTGGTAATGAATGAGAGTTGTAGACATCAGTATGAACTCATGTTTGGCTTAATATAGACAGTACAGGACTTATTAAGAAATTATTTTTAGGCAGATAGAAAGGGGAAAAGTTCTCAGTGGAATTTTCCTTTAATGAAAGCAGCCCTAAACCATTTCTTTTCTAACAGAAAGCAGCATGATAGATATGCGAACTAGGGGCTTTCATATGTAAATGCAAGCAGCTGTACCTGGAAGCCAGGTACCTTCAATATGGCATTTACCACCCTCTTTTCCTTGTCACCACATGTGCCGGTGTCTTGGCGACCTCCAGGTAAAAACGTGTGCAGATATCATGGCAACCTTCAGGTAGAAGGCACATCTGCACAATAAAATAACCTAGTCTTTTATCGTGGGAGGGTCCATCTTTCGCAGGCTATGTGAATGGCACACATACACAAACCAATCCCCTGGGCCCTATGTCAATCAATCACTGCATCCTCAAGCCTCTGTACAAAATCAACTGTGTTCTGCCACAAACCAGAGATCCTCTCTTGGGCAACCCACTTTATCAACATGAGAACGCTTTTCTTCTCTTTCTTCCACTTTGTCTATTAAACTTTCCACTCCTAAACCCACTCCTTGTGTGTGTCTGTGTCTTGAACTCTTTCTCAACTGAGACAAAGAACCAGTCTTTGTATTAATATTGGTTTATTTGTAACAAATATGCCATGATAATATAAGATGTTAATAGTAGGCAAACTAGGTATAGGGTATGTGGAAACTATATTATCTTCATAAATATTTCTGTAATCTAAAACTATTTTAAAATAAAAATATTGTTTAAAGAACTTCTAATAAGGAAATTTCTAGGTCCAGATGGTTTTAATGGTAAGTCTACCAAAAATTCAAAGGAGAAATAACACTAATTTTAGAAATCTATCCTAGAAAATACAAGAGAAAGAGACAATTTCTTACTCACTATATGAGTTCAATATCACCCTGCTTCAAACTAGACAAAGACATCATGAAAAAAATAACTACACATAAATATCCTTCATAGACATAGATTTAAAAAAACTCAACAAAATATTAGCAAACTCAATCTAGAAAAATATTAAAATAATAATAAAATACCACTTATGGGGCTTATCCAAAGAACTCAGGGATGGTTCAATTTTTAAAAACCAGTAAATATAATGCATAATATTACTAATCAAAAGAAAAAGCACATCACAATACCAATTGATGCAGAACAGACATATGACAAAATTTAACATCTATTCATGGTGAAAATTTCCCAGAAATCTTCTTCAATGTAATAAGGGCATTTACAAAAAAAGTCATGATATACTTAAATGGTAAAAGGGTGAATGCTTTCCCCCTAAAAATCGGTAGCAAATCAAAGATGTCCCCCTTCACCATCCCAATTTAACACCATACTACAAGTCCCAGCCAGTATAATAAGGTAAGATAAAAAAGTAAAAGACACACAGACTGTAAAGGGAGAAACAAGACTGTACCTACCAACAGATGACATGATTATCTTCACAGAAAGACCCAAAGAAACTCTAGAAGGCTTCTTAGATCTAATAAGTGAGTTCAGTAAGTTGCAAGATACAAAGTGAACACACAAACCTCAATCATATTTCTATACACTAGCAATGTAAATAGAAACAGAAATTTTAAAACAATAATTAAAATATCTCAAAAATGTAAATAAGTATAAATATAACAAAATATGTACAGGTGTGTTGTGCTGAAAACCACAAATTAATGAGCAACAAGATCAAAAAAGATCTAAATAAATACCGTGTCCATAGACTATACAATCAATATTGCAAAGGTATACATTCTTCCCAGATTGATTTAAATTTTAACTCAATTTCAATGAATATCTCAGCAAGATTTATTATCGATATAGAAAAATTGATTCTACTACATATGGAAATGCAAAAGATTAGAATATCTTCAATAATTTTGAAAAAGGAGATAAAAATGGAAGAAGGTAAAGCAGTGGAAGGTGAATATAAGTGGAGTCATATTAGAGCTATAGTGAAGAGCCATAATAAAAGACTTCCAAAACCACACAGAGAAGACAAAACATTGCTATGAAAATTTGAATCCTATTATATGCTTACTGTCCAGGGATCCTAGACCTAAACAAACAAATCTTTCTCAGATATAGAATAAATAATTATTGAAACCTACCAAGGGGAAATTGAAAAACATTTTTAAAATTCCACCATGCATAACAGCAAACAAGAACTAGAAAGAGCAAGAAAAGTAGGGCAAAACTCCAAGAAGGCCATCTGAAGATTTTCTTTTATAAACTAATATCTAAGGTTATAAACAAGAAAAAGAAAAATGTAGAGAAGATTTTTGGATTCTACTTCAGGAGACTTTCAAAAAATATTCTGAAGCAGGCCCAAAGCTATTGTAAAAGGAGCCCTGTCCTCTCTTTATGTAATAGATGTGCTAAAATCTGAAATAGAAAATTTGGTTAAAAATTGCTTGGAAAATTGTAGTTATGGGGGAATCTCCAATATTTTGCTGAGTGATTTCAAGTGGACTTACAACAGTTGATATGCTAAAGGCCAAGACAAACTTATGGCCCTTCAGGTAAAACAACAGGTCTCTAAATAGAAACTGAATTGAAGGGCCTTCCATAATCTAAGAATTAGGGAATTATTACTGAGGATATGTACAGCTATTGCAAGCAAAAAAGCAATTGGTAGAGCCAATGTCTCATATTATTGAAAATCAAAACAAATCAAAACTAATCACCCCTTTCACTAGTCTATGTAATATGCCTGATTTGCTCATAAGGGCCAAATGGATGAGATTGTAGTTCTTTTCAAGATTTCCAAGTAACTAATACAAAGCTATGTGGTTATACTTTACTTTCTGGTATTTCCTAACCCACTGAGCATACTTTGCTCAGTCTTACCCTGAAGATAGAAAATTCTTCACTAACGTAGACTTCTATTCAGCAGTCTTTACTATCCCAGTAACTAAAGATAGTTAATATTTATTTTCTTTTCCTGGGAAAATATATTACTTGGACAGTGAAACCTGTGTAATTACTGGGGCTCTAGCTCATGTCTCTCAACTTTTAGATTAGGATATCTAAAATAAAATTTCCATTTTGATCTCCCTTATACAATATGTAGATGATCTCCTTCTACACTTCACTGATTCAGATTCTTCTACAACTAACTCTAAATATCTATTTGCTGAAGTGGTTTAAAAAGGATACATAGATTAAGAAAAAGCTTCCCAGTTCTAAAAGGCCAATCATTACCTCAATCATGATTTGTCAGCCAAAGTTAGGGTGTTATCTGGGGAAATATTGTTAACTATTCAAAATTATCCAAAGCTATTTTCTAAAAGACAAAATTTTTTGGATTTGCTGTATTTTTATACAATGGTGACTCAGCTTTACTGAAATAGCAAGGCCATACATGAGCTTCACTTCTGTGAAACTCAGAAATTAAAAAATGCCCTTAGTAACCTCAAAATACCTCTTCAATAACTACCTTTGCTGGGTCTTCCAGATTATGATAAACAGCTGTTTTTGTTTGTTTGTTTCTTTGTTTGTTTGTTTTTTCTGTGTTTCCAGATAAGTTCAGGTCGTGGTCTTAAGGCATGAATGTAAAACACCCATCAGTAACTCATTGCCTATAGCCTGTCTCTTGATCCAGAAGCCAAGACTTATCCTTTTGCCTCCAGATGACTGCAGCTTCAGCTAAATTTTTCAGCTAGTGAAATTAGTTACTCTTTTCCCTTACCTGATGACTGAGCTGCAATGATGTTTTTATCAGGAAGAATGCCAAAGGCTGATAATCTAGATTTTCCCCTTCAAAATCTTAATGTGACTTTATTTGTTGATGGGTCTTATCTAAAAAATGACAAATGTCAATACTACATTTGGTTTCCTGTTTGCCTAAGCAAGAATTTTGAAATTTTTTTGTTGGAGATTTGAGAAAAGTGTGATTTCCTTTAATTAGCAGCTGCACAACTGTGCCACGGTTCTTAAGCAAGAGAAGAAAGTCAGAAGCTGTCAAGCTAATTGTTAAAACAACTAAACTAAAAGCTGAATTTTAAGAACATAAATGATTATTAAGATTCTGCATAGCAAAATATACATTTATATGAACAAGTCAAGTACAAAATGATAGATTGGAAGAAAATAGTTGTATTTTTTTTTAATTCAATAGATTTGGGGAAACAGGTGGTATTTGGTTCAATGGATAAACTCTTTAGTGGTGTTTCCTGAGATTCTGGTGCACCCATCACCCAAGCAATGTACCTTGTACCCAATGTGTCATATTTTATCCCTTACCCCACTCCCACCCATTCTCCCATGCCCCCAAAGCTCATTGTATCATTCTTATGCCTCTGCGTCCTTACAGATTAACTCCCACTTATGAGTGAGAACATATGATGTTTGGCTTTCCATTTCTGAGTTACTTCATGTAGCATAATGGTCTCCAACTTCATCCAGGTTGCTGTGAATGACATTATTTTGCTCCTTTTTATGGCTGAGTAGTATTCCATGGTGTATATATATATACCACATTTTCTTTATCCACTCATTGATTGATGGGCATTTGGGCTGATTCCATATTTTTATAATTACAAATTTTGCTGCTATAAACATGCGTGTGCAAGTCTTTTTTTGTAAAATGATTTCTTTTCCTCTGGGTGGATACCTAGTAGTGGGATTGCTGGGTCAAAAGGTAGATGTACTTACAGTTCTTTAAGGAATCTCCACACTGATTTCCATAGTAGTTGTACTAGTTTACATTCCCCACAACAGTGTAAAAGTGTTCCCTTTTCACTGCATCCATGCCAACATCTATTATTTTTTTATTTTTTTATTATGCCTATTCTTGCAGGAGTAAGGTGGTATTGCACTGTGGTTTTGATTTGCATTTCCCTGATAATTAGTGATTGTTGAGCATTTTTTCATATGTTTGTTAGCCATTTGTATATCTTCTTTTGAGAATTGTCTGTTCATGTCCTTAGCTCAATTTTTGATGAGATTATTTGTCTTTTCTTGCTTTATTTGAGTTCCTTTTAGGTTCTGGATGTTAGTCTTTTATTGAATGCATAGTTTGTGAAGATTTTCTCCCACTTTGTGGGTTTTCTGTTTATTCTGCTCATATTTCTTTTGCTTTGCAGGAGAATTTTAGTTGAATTAAGTACCGTCTATTTACTTTTGTTTTTGTTGCATTTGCTTTTGGGTTCTTGTTCATGAAGTCTTTGTCTAAGCCAATGCCAAGAACGGTTTTTCCAATGTAATCTTTGAGAATATTTGTATTTTCAGGTCTTAGATTTTAGTCTGATCCATCTTGAGTTGATTTTTGTATAGGGTGAGAGATGAGGATCCAGTTTCATTCTTCAACATGTGGCTTGCTAATGATCCCAGCACCATTTTTCGAATAGGGTGTTCTTTCCTCCAAGTTATGTTTTTGTTTGCTTTGTCAG